>NC_053393.1:166364764-167039573 GCF_905171765.1 Bufo bufo
AGAATGCCAGAATCCACAATGGAAAACTCCCAGATCCCATTATAATCAATGGTGCCTGGCCTACAGTATGCTGGTTATGGTGCTCGACGGTTTCTGTTCCTGTATCAGAAGAAAAAAAAACTGAAAAGTGCCACAGATGTGAACTTAGCCTTAGGAATATAAGTCTAAAAAGTTACTCCTTTCCGTATGACCTGCAAAGTGTAGGGTGATGGTAAAAGTACAGTAAAGTAAAGATCAAATTCATTTCATCTGTGAAGTTATTGTAATAAATTATTTCACATTATTTCATATTGATGCAGAAATGATACGTGGAAATGCAAGGTGAGGATTATGACATTAAAGGCATTAAAGGGAACCTGTCACCTCAAAAACGCATATAAAACCGCCAGCATTACCTCATAGTAGCCCCCAGTCTGTTAATAATCATATGTTTGATCCGGTAGTCTGATGCTCGATAGATTAAAAAAACAATGTTTTAAAGGGGTTGTCCGGGTTCAGAGCTGAACCCGGACAAAGCTCTTCTTCACCACGGCAGCCCCCCTGACTTGAGCATCGGGGCAGTTCATGCTCCGATGCTCTCCTTTGCCCTGCGCTAAATCACGCAGGGCAAAGGCTCTTCTGTTTACAATAACACACTGCCGGGGAGAGGCTTCCGCCCGGCAGTGTGTTCGGTGACGTCACCGGCTCTGATGGGCAGGCTTTAGCGCTGCCCTAGCCGTTTTACTGGCTAGAGCAGCGCTAAATCCCGCCCATCAGTGCCGGTGACATCACCGGGCTCCTTGAGCAGCCGGAAGAAGAGGCTTCAACGCTCCTGCAAGGGACCCGGTACGTCACTTTCGGCGAAGAATTTCCTATAAGAAAATGGAGCTTCAGAAACATGTGGAAAAGGTAGGACATGGATGTTTGTTATATGTATGTCTGTCTTGTACTAATGGAACAAAGTCCTCAATCCCGGACAACCCCTTTAATCGCCATCAGCGCTATCTTGCCGGTCAGCTTCAAGTCAAGGTAAGCACACACCCTAACCGTCCCCTCTTTTGTTAGATTGACAGCCTGCAGTGCGGCCGGGATCGCATTGCCGCTTAAACCTTAACAGCGGCAGCCGGAAACAGGATCACACCTTACCAAGGAGCACACCGCGCATGTGCGAGACTTATGCGATCCCGGCTGCACTGCAGGCTGTCAATCACACAGAAGAGGGGACGTTTAGGGGGCGTGCTTACCTTGACTTGAAGCAAGGAAGCCGCTGCCCCCTTGACCTCAAGCTGACCGGCAAGATAGCGCTGATGGCGCTTAAAACATAGTTTTTTGAATCTATGGAGCATCAGACTAAGGGATCAAACATATGATTATTAACAGACTGGGGGCTACTATGAGGTAATGCTGGCGGTGACAAAGATAATGGTTGGTGATACATGTGTATTTACGTGTCCTGTTTTTTTTCTGCAATTTGATCAAAATTTGTGTCTCTACACACATGATTTTCCTCACTAAAAAACTCTTGCAGTTTTTTCTAAACTGTGTGAACTTCATCTTGCTGCCTCTTGCATTTCATGCTTCCCATGGACTTTCAACTAAATTCCAGAGCTGGCGTTTTTACTACAAAAAAAAATGAACCAATAACTTCAGGTCGCGAAAACGCCACTAAAACCACAAAAGTGGAGAAATAACCCTAAAAACTAAAAACCCATGTATGAACTCAATCAAAAGGTAAAAAAAAAAAAAAATACCCATTCTCTTTCAATGGGGCTGGAACGGATGCAAATCCACATTTCCTGGATCCGCATCCGCATTTTCGGGATCCGCATCCGTTTTTTCGGGATCCGTTTTTTCGGGATCCGCAATTTCGTTCCTGAAAAAAATAGAACATGTCCTATTCTTGTCCGCAATTGCGGACCAGAAAAGGCATTTTCTATTATAGTGTCTGTGATGTGCGGATCCGCAAATTGCGGATCGCACATTGCAGGTGTCCGTGTTTTGCGGATCGGCAAAACACTTAGGGACGTGTGAATGGACCCTTAAAAACGGATAAACTGTCAGTTTTTATCAGATCTTTTTTTCACTGATGCCGTCCCGTGAAACGGATGTTAAAAACAGTCCCATTCAATTGTATTGGGGCCGTCGGTCAGTTAAAACGGACAAGACAGAACATTGTTTACAAGACAAGATTATACCGTAGTTCTAAAAAAAAAATTCAAAAGAATGTCGCCTAAGTAAGTGATTTTTCAGTCCTCTATCATCCCTCAATATGTGTATTCAGCCTGTGATGGCTCAGCTCCAACATCTCTCCTGTTTGGAAGCAATGGCACCAAGAGGAGGATGGAGATCAGACTGTTCATCCATGTGCTTTTATATGCTGAATGCTTCCTTCAGAGCTGTCCAAACCCTCCTCTTCTGCTGGATTCACACATCCTTTTTTATGACACATATGCTTTTTTATGACACACATGCTTTTTTGTGCTAGGGGCCTTTTTTTTCCCCATTAGGTTGCACTTTTTTGTATTCATGCTGTTTTTTTTGTTTGTTTTTTAACACAAGTTGTTGCAATGGCATTTTCTCCATACCCTTCTATATATGGGGAAAAAACACCTAAAAAAAACACAAGTCACCCAAATGTGAAGAAAAAAATAAATACCACTAAATACTGCCATAAAAACACATGCCATGCAATTCATCATAAAAAAACACCAGATCAACGTCATCTTTCAAGGTGGGCCTTAAATGGGTTGCATCATTTCAGCAAATGGCATTTATCATGTAGAGGAAGTTAAAAGAAAAGAATTTTAATGAGAATGCATAAATAAAAGTGAAGTTTTATATAACAAAGGGGAGCAGCACATGAAAAAAGACGTGGATGGGTCTCAAGGACCAATTTTTTGTGGTACTATTAAAGTTAATACAAGACACTTACTAATGTATAGTGACTGTCCATGTTGCCTCCTCTGCTGGATTGATTCATTTTTTCCTCGCATTATACACTGCTCGTTTCCAGGCATTACAGCCACCACTGTAGAGCAGATATAAGCTGCGCATGTGTGCCTATGCGTGCTTATAGTGCAAGTGCCTAAGCGTGCTTCCATGGTCCTGGCCACCATAGAGGCCCAAACTTTTTCCTGTAGCGTACAAGCACGGCCACCGCTGATGGATTGCAGGGTGGTCCTAACTTCTGGATACGAGCAGTGTATAATGTGATGGAAAAATGAATCCAGCCAGCAAAGGAAGCAACATGGACATTACATTAGTAAGTGCCTTGTATTAACTTTCTCTACATGATAAATGCCATTTCCTGAAGTGACACAACCCCTTTAAGTCCACTTCCACACGATCAGTATTTGTGAGCCAAAATCAGGAGTGGACTCTACAGAGAAAAAGTATAATGGAAAGATTTGTGTTTTGGACCCACTCATGGTTTTGGCTCACAAATACTGATGGAAAATACTAACCAAATACTGACCGTGTGAAAGTGGCCTTATTAGGGGTTCTTCAGACGCGCACTATAAAACTTGTCTGTGTTTGGTCTGCTAAAAACAAACTATGTCCTATCCATGTGGAATCAGTATTGTCTCCTTTTGGGTGCTTATTTGCAGGATGCTGTGGATTTTCTGCCACGGAATTGTGTGCAGGAAATTATCATTACATTCCAGTACCAACAGAGTGGATGAGATTTTAGCTAATGTCACGCATGCGCAGCAGGAAAAATATCTGCACACCCGCAGCAAAATCCATGACAAATCTGCATATAACAGACGCAGATTTTACAGCTTATTTATCGTGAATTTTCCGCTGCAGAAATTCGGACTCTTTAGGGGTATCGTGTTGTTTCTCCTATGTAATACAAAGACTGCTTTCCATTGTCATATGCTGAAGACCTGCACACATTATTCTCCATATGATAAAAAATCGTCCTGATATCTTACTGAGCTGCAGCCTAACCAGTGGTGAAATGTTATACGTGATATTATGTTAGAGTGAGTTAGATATTATCAGAGTGCTACTAATATTATTGGATTGCTTCTCATCGCTATTTGTGGATATAATGATGGATTTGTGAAATATCTTGTGATGTTACACCCGTGGTGCAGGAGGTGGATGTTCGTGATGAAAAGAAGGACACACAGTGAAACAATGGTGGAGGTAGAGATGAAAATATGTGCTCAGTTTATTAGTGAACAGTGATAGGACACGTACAGTGGCTGATTACCAGAAATTAAATGAAGGATACAGTATATTGGTGATATTACAGTACAGCATGATATTACACAGATATACTACAGCACTGTTTCTTTACACTCCTAAAACAAGAGCTTTTCAAAACCCTTCCGGTTGTGTACTGCTAGGCCTCGGAAGTTGTATATGAGCCCCTCTGGTGTGCTTTAAAAATGTGATCATTTTTTAATCCCTTATACCATTTCAGAGCTCTTTTGCATTGTAACCCTGATGTTCTCGTGTTCTTTGTATGGATCCAAATCTCCATCCAGGTTAGTATCCAAAAGGCCATGGACACCTTTTAGGACATTTTTTACTGCATTGGCTGTACTAGGATACCGGGGTAAAAAACACATTTGCAATTGGATTTTATAAAAGAAAATACGTTCCATTTGTCAATCGCAGCCTGTATGTGTTCTCATACATTTCAGGTTACTCAGCCCTACTCAGTGTGAAATCCTTCAACCGAGTTCTCCGACAACTCAGTCTGTAGCCCCTATCTCTGCTCTCCGGAACATGGACAACCAGCTTTATGAACGTTCACGAGATTAGAGAGAGGGCAGCCCACCGAGCCGTCAGAGAGCTGAACACTGAATGGGACTGAGCAGACTGCAATGTAGGAGAAGTGTATTTTTTTTATAATACCAGTTGAAAACATGTTTTTTATCCCGTAATACTGCAAATGCAAAAAAATAACAACCTATAAATAGTCTTTAAAAGGAATCTGTCAACAGATTTGTACCTATGAAACCGGCTGACCTGTTGCATGTGCACTTGGCAGCTGTGTTGGGGCATTGCCGTTACACTTAGAAGCTCTGCTCTCTCTGCATCTGCCGCTCCCTCTGCACTTTGATTGACAGGACCAGACAGAGAAAACATCATCGCTCCTGCCTGGCCCTGTCAAAGTGCAGAGGGAGCGGCAGATGTAGAAAGAGCAGAGTCTCTAGGTGTAATGGTAACGCCCCCGTTGCTCCTAGATGCTCATTTGCATATAATAAAACATAATTTCTTCTCAGTAATGCGGGCACATATGAACATGGGACCAACACAGATGTCTTCAGCTGCCAAGTGCACATGTAACAGGTCAGCCAGTTTCATAGGTACAAATCTGCTGACAGATGCCCTTTGGACACTGATATTGGAAGAGACTTGGCTTTACATCATTTTCTTATGAATATGTTAGATTGTTGGGGCAGGGGGTTGTTGACAACATTGCAAACTGATCATCTGTCAGGGGAGAGTGGGAGCACGCCATACACATCAGATTGTCTGCTGAGCCCCCGTTCTTGGCGCCTTTGGCTGACAATACACCAATGTGTATGAGGGCCTTTACTGCTAATACCTAAGGCACAAGGTAGTAAAAATCAGATTTTTAAGCCACAATTATGAAGGGTTTTAACATTTCTTTTACCCACCTCATCTTGTCATGATACAATAGTACCTGTAGTCACATTTATTATGCTGTAAAAAGTGGTTCATTATCAATAACATCTTCTTAATACTTTATGTTCTGTAAGTGCTTTTTCTATTGTACGTATAACCCAAAATTTAGGCATGGATCTGTGCCCTTAACAAAACCTGGCCATTCTGAATGATACATGTATACATACAATCCTTTTTGTGGTTTATCAATGGGGCCAAGAGGGCAGGTGGCACTTTCTGGGTATTCCAGATCCCTAGAACTCCGGAAAACTATTCTCTGCCAGAACAGCCTGCCAGATGTCTCTAAAGCTGGTGAGAAACTAGCCCTAGCACAAGGGTCAGATATTTCTGTACATGATAACAAATTTGGGATTTTGAAAAATTCTGTATCCGGGGCACAAGAGGCCAAATTATATGTTCATCTATCCAGCTAAGTATTTGTTTTCAATGGAGAGAGGGCAGAAAGTTGCAAGAAGAAACAATGGTTTATCTTTTCTCAGAACAAAACATCGGGCATGTTGAAATTCAATATGTTCTCAGGGGGAAATAGTCAGCCATTCCCAAGTTTGATCTTATGTGTACGGGTACTTTTAGGATGGATTTTCCCTGAGAGAATAACGACTAAATAATATTACCATAGGGATTAATGTAAAAATGAAAAACAAATAAAAGACACTGTTTATAATTAGATACATGGGAACATATGAAAGTCTGCCTCCATCATTATAATGTTATATATTGTATATCTATCTAGTTTGATTCACATTTACTTTATGGGCTGAGTCAATGTCTAATAGGAGAACGAACATTAGTGACGTCACTAGCTGCAGTGATATAGATAAAAATATTGTCTCAGCCCATAAGATGGCCACCACAGTGTGCGGGTGACAGATCTTAAGTTCCCTTAGTTAATTAAGTTGCAAGTTAAAAAAGAGGTAGGTTAAAGGAGTGAAGTCAGTTACTTAGCCGTTGTTTCTCAAACCACCTCGTGTATCCTCCCAATAGTGCGTATACCCAGGATTTCCCCTTAAGAGTCAAGATTCAGTATAATACTATGTGCTTTCTTGAAAACTTCACTGAGAGGTTTCTTAGGGCGTCTTCACAGACGGCAGATTTTGTTGCAAAAATGTCTACAACTGTAGATCAGTTCCGTTCTTCTGAACGGGGCTTGCAAAAATCCATGTGCTTGCCAGCACAACAACCCCATTCAGATGAATGGAACTGATTTTCTGTTGTAGAGAAATCTGCCGCGTGTGAAGGCGCCCTAAAGATGGGTTTAAGAAGCGACGACTCACAGACTAGTAGCACTTTACATCCTTCTACCCTCCTTCATTTTCCCCTTTTTTCTCTATTTTGTCTTTGCATCAGTCTGAGCCTCCTCCCCTGGAGCTTCTGCATCCTCTGGATTGAACACACTTACAGTAAAATCATTAGTTTCAGTGCCATATTTGTTCTTTGCTCGTATGCAGTATTTGCCCGAGTCAGACGTGGAGACGCAAGTAATGACAAAGCTGGCGTATTTCCCGGACTCAAACTTGAGGATGCAGTGGTCATCTCCACTCAGTTCCCTCTCATTCTTCACCCAGGTGACCTCAGGAACTGGATCACCCCAGATGTTACATGTCAGGTTAAGTGCCTAGAAGGTAATAATCAACATATTAACCACCTTGTTTAGGTAAAATGGACAGCTCCTGACATTTGGAGGAAAAATGTCCAGTGTCATAATTGAAATGGTGCTGTATTGTATGTATGCATTGATAAATATGATGCATCCATATGTCTCTGCTATATGGTGCATTAGAAAAATGATGTATAGGTTGTATATGTAATCAACAGGTTACTTCTATTACTACTGGATAACTGACATTACAAGCCCCTTAGTGCATTCAACAATATCAGGGCCAGGAATGATTGATCTGTGTTTAAAAGGGTTTTCTGGGACTTAAAGGGGTTTTCTAAGTATCTCATTCGTGGGGGTCTGACCACCCCAGACCCCCGCCAATCAGCTGTTTGAGAAGGCAGTAGAGCTAGAGGTAGCACCCCGGCCTTCTCTCTGCTTTTCCTAGGCCATATGATGTCACGCTTATGTGTCACGTGGCCTAGGAGCAGCTCAGCCCCATTCAAGTGAATCGGGCTGAGCTGCAATACCAAGGACAGCCGCTATACCAAGAAGGCAACAGTGCTCACAGGAGCGCCGGTACCTTCTCAAACAGCTGATCAGCCGGGGTCCTGGGTGTCAGACCACCACCTATTAGATACTGATGACCTATCCTGAGAATAGGTCCTGCACTTGTGGCCCGTTGCTAATGGCAATCCCCAGCAAAATGCATACGATGGAGGATGCCCGCGGCAAATCACAAGTACCACAATAGACATCCTACACAAGGTAACATGTGCGGATGTCATAATTAATATAACAATATAACAAAACAATAACAAAGACAGGTGCACTCTGCAGTCTCACTAAACCCTCAAACTGATTTTAAAATTGAGAGATTAGTCAACATGTCCTACGGTGTAGAACATGTCTAAGCCCGGGCACCACGCCAAGGTTTCTCAAGTAGCCCGGGACCTAACACTCTCCTACCTGAGCCGTATGGGCAATACCAGGAGCCAGTGGGCAAATTACAGGAGCATAAGGCAGACTCACAAACAGCTCACCAGTTACCTCCAGCATGTAGCCATGCTTGCAATGGGAGGAGGGAGGAGTCTGCGAGTCCCACTCAAGACTGGCTGATACAAGTGCAGGATTTGCTCCCCTATATATATGCACAACTGCATGTGGGTTTGAGCACCTCCTGCTAATGCCAACCTGTCTTCTTAGTTTGTATATATAGATTCCTGGAGGTGTATAAACTCCAATTTAAATGTGCCTGTTTTCCATCTACAGGCCACATTTAGGTGCACCTGTGAGGCCTGGGACATATCAGCCAGTCTTGAGTGGGACTCGCAGACTCCTCCCATTGCAAGCATGGCTACATGCTGGAGGTAACTGGTGAGCTGTTTGTGAGTCGGCCTTATGCTCCTGTAATTTGCCCATGGCTCCTGGTATTGCCCATACGGCTCAGGTAGGAGAGTGTTAGGTCCAGGGCTACTTGAGAAACCTTGGCGTGGTGCCCGGGCTTAGACATGTTCTACACCGTAGGACATGTTGACTAATCTCTCAATTTTAAAATCAGTTTGAGGGTTTAGTGAGACTGCAGAGTGCACCTGTCTTTGTTATTGTTTTGTTATATTGTTATATTAATTATGACATCCGCACTTGTTACCTTGTGTAGGATGTCTATTGTGGTACTTGTGGTTTGCCGCGGGCATCCTCCATCGTATGCATTTTGCTGGGGATTGCCATTAGCAACTGACCACAAGTGCAGGATTTGCTCCCCTATATATATGCACAACTGCATGTGGGTTTGAGCACCTCCTGCTAATGCCAACCTGTCTTCTTAGTTTGTATATATAGATTCCTGGAGGTGTATAAACTCCAATTTAAATGTGCCTGTTTTCCATCTACAGGCCACATTTAGGTGCACCTGTGAGGCCTGGGACATATCAGCCAGTCTTGAGTGGGACTCGCAGACTCCTACCTCCTCCCATTGCAAGCATGGCTACATGCTGGAGGTAACTGGTGAGCTGTTTGTGAGTCGGCCTTATGCTCCTGTAATTTGCCCACTGGCTCCTGGTATTGCCCATACGGCTCAGGTAGGAGAGTGTTAGGTCCCGGGCTACTTGAGAAACCTTGGCGTGGTGCCCGGGCTTAGACATGTTCTACACCGTAGGACATGTTGACTAATCTCTCAATTTTAAAATCAGTTTGAGGGTTTAGTGAGACTGCAGAGAGGTGTCTTTGTTATTGTTTTGTTATACTATCCTGAGAATAGGTCATCAGTAAAAAAAAAAACGTTGAAAACCCTTTTAAATATTGATGATCTGTCCTCATTAATATCATCATTATCTGATTGGTGGGGGTTCTACTCCAGGCGAACAGCTGTATAAAGGGGCTGCATCCCTTGGATCCTGCAGCCTCTTCACCATATACCAAGCACAACTCTCTGCATAGTATAGTATCTGTGCTTGGTATTACAGCTCATAACCATTCACTTCAATGAGACTGATCTGCACAAAGGCCATGTGAATCTGGATGTGATGTCACAGGTCGAGGAAGAAGCTGCAGAAATCACCTCAGCGCCATGACACCCCCCACCAGCTGAATGGTAGGGATGATGGGAGTCCAACCCTCACCAATCAGATGCTGAGACCCCATTTAATGCACTATTTATTTAATAGTAATCTAGAGGCACATCTACCAAAGATTTTAGAATACCTATGAGTGAGTTGTGGTCTACCTGGAAGGAATTCTTGACTTACCACTTATTTAGGACCAGTGATGGCCAGTTCGCCGTGTTTGCTCGCGAACACATGCGGGCTGCCATCTTAACTCACAAGTCCGGCATTGCACAGGTAAGCCCTTACCTGTGCCTGTGCCGCGAGCCGGTCTGAGATAAATGCGGTCACTGGGAGCAGGCAGTTCCGAGAACAGCCGCCGGGGCCTTCATTGGGCTGTTCTCGGAACTGCCTGCTCCCGATGACCGCATTTGATTTCAGACCGTCTCCCGGTACAGGTAAGGGCTTACCTGTGCATCGCCGGACTTGTAAGTCAAGATGGCAGCCCACATGTGTTCGCGGGCGAACACGGCGAACTGGCCATCGCTGTTTAGGACCCAAATCGTTACCTGCCGTATTCCTTCTACCTATAGGCAGACCCATGTACCTTTCCAAAATCATCATTTTTTTTTTGCCCTTTTTCTCAGCTTTATGATACATTGCTTTACCTTTCCTTCTTGTATGGTAACAACATCTGGCAAACCTCCTATTACTCGGGCGCGATCTAAAAGGACACAAGATACATGAATATAAGTATTCAAAAATATTAGATATTGGGGCAACAAGTATGGCTAAAGGGCCTTTAGGGTTGTAACAGAGGTTAGCTGACTACTGAAATTGTGAAGACTACAAGACGCATAATGTATACTTTGCTTACTATACACACAGAAATATTTTTTTCAATGTAAACCCTGCTGACAAGTACAAGCCATGACCCCATAAAGACTGGAATGCGAGTGACCCCATTTTCAGTACCATCAGAGCCCTACCATTAGCAGTGCCAGCAGAGTGCTCCCATAAACAATGACAGCTGAGTGACCTCCTATAAACAGGAGTAGACCAGTGCCCTCGAATAAAACAGTGCCAGCAGTGTCTCCCTGTAAACAGTCCCAGCAGAGCATCTTGATAGACAGTGCCAGCAGTGTCTCCCTGTAAACAGTGCCAGCAGGGTGCCCCCTATAAATAGTACCAGCAGAGCATCCTGAAAGACAGTAGTGCCTGCAGACTGCTCTCTGATAAGCAGTGCCAGCAAAAGACCCATTATATAACAGTCCCAGCAGGGTGGACATATAAATGGAGCAAGCATAGGACTGAAACCATTCTTGGGATCCTCGGGATGCCATCCTGATTGGGATGGTTGGGGTTACACTGGTTAAGTTCGTGTACTGCAGACTAGGAATAGCTCTCTTTACTTTGGTAGGAGGATTTAATCGTAAATGCAATATTACTGAGAACAACTCCCTATCAGAAGAAACACATGTAGACGTCTGCAGATAATGGAAGGTTACTTACTCCTTTCTGCTATTGCAGCTTGCCTGTTATTGGAGGAAAAGAAAGAGATTAAAAGTTACTTGCAGAAATGCCTGCAGTGCCAGTGATGATTATGTATAATACATA
Source organism: Bufo bufo (assembly GCF_905171765.1). Taxonomy (NCBI): domain Eukaryota; kingdom Metazoa; phylum Chordata; class Amphibia; order Anura; family Bufonidae; genus Bufo; species Bufo bufo. The sequence continues at coordinate 166,376,171 of NC_053393.1, forward strand.
ATGAATGAACTTTTATACTATATTTACCCTCACGTTTATATTACTATATTGGGTGTACTCTCTATAGTAATGGCTTCTCTTCTTTTTGGAAACTCTGTAACTATATTTATGGATAATGCTGTGGCCCAAGACTGATGGGCTGAGGACATCAACCTTCCTGCTGGGATGAGCAGCCAGTTCCCTTAGGCTAGCGCTAAACGGAGAATTTTTTGTAGGGCTAATGATTGTTTTTAACTATTGAGCTACAGCTGCAGTCCAATGGAACACAATCTTGACAACTCCATGATAGTTACATCCAATCAGTAGCATTTCAAAAAAATCTATTTCCATAGTCCAGAGTTTTTACATTTCAGCCAAAACCCTGGCCACGGGCAGTGTCCAATGACTGCATGATTTTGCAGATAATGCTTCCATTAACCTGCAAAATGTGTGTGTCCACTGGCTGTTGCGGGTGGGTAAGGCTCCAGTTGCATGCGGCAGTGGTATCGCCACCACCAAGTAAATACTCTGCCCATCAGTTCTGTTGTATGGTCATCGATAGACTGCATCAAAGGTGATTTAGTGAAGAAGAAGTCTTTTCTGAGACTCTTTTATTGATGGCCTATCTTCATGATAGGCTTTCAATATCTGACCTGTGGTGGGTTCTGACACTCCACACCCCTGCTGATCTGCTGTTCTGAAATAGCATCGGATCTACACAACTCCATCTATTGTATATTGGATGGAGGTGGTTATTCACATCAAAAAGGGGCAGCACTGCAGAAACCATCTCTGTCCACTACGCAGTGGATAGAGTTGTGTAGATCTGCTGCCGGAGCTACTCCAAATCAGCTGATTGGCAGGGGTGCAAGGTGTCAGACCCCCGCTGATTAGATATTGATCGCCTACCCTGAGGATAGGCCATCAGTGTAAAAGTATTGGACAACCAGTTTAATATCCAAATTTATAGCCCTTTGCATATACTGTAATCCACATTTAGCCCACCAAAGATGAGCATGTCTAAGCAGGGGCGGATTGGCCAAAGACCTTACATTTCTTACAAAAAGACACAATGTGACACAATTGTAACGCCGGTGTACTTCCCGATGACCAAACCATGAACCAACAGAAAATGTAAACCATTAAAAGATGGATTCAGACTCGCGGTTATTTTTACTATTATTTCACATGCAAAGTGCAAACTGTCATAATGTACTTACTTCAGTCTCTGGAACTCAGCAAAGGCCTCGTCGTAAGCTTCAAGACAAATAATAATGATATCAGAATTTGGTAATCGTAAAGGTAAATTCAGACAAAGTAGAAAAATCTGCTGCAGATTTTTTTGGCATGAGTTTACAATGTGTCTACTGCAAAATCTGCATATGTTACATTTGGGATTTGCACTAATTTCGTTGCAAAAGGTAAATTATATATCAAATCCATAATATATTAAGCTTGCTGTGTGGCGTGCCAACTAATGTATGGTAGAAAAATCAGCTATGTGTGTATGGGTTTTGGGAAAGACCTTTCATCATCGCATTTTACTCTTCTTTGTTGGAAAATTTCTCCTTTATTGCAAGAAATAAAAAATAAAATAAAAAAATAAAAACAGTAAACTATAAATGTATTTAAAATACCAACTACATAAACATGCATGTACACTATTCTTCACCTTGTCCGGAGAGATCTAATTCCTTTGTGTGAGACTCTTTTACCTTCAAACATTTCCAGCACATATTTGCCCTTGTCGTTTGGTGTGGGCTCATTAATTTGTAGCCATATCATCTCTCCAGTGACTCCGCTCTTCACTCTGTCCGTGTACTTTATCTTACTTTCACTGCAATGAAACATGGAGAAATGGAAGATTCAGTTTACTACAACATGGAGGTGATTTCTGCTGCCATAACCAGAATGTCGAATGGGACCCCCTCCCCACACACACATTTGGCAACTAGGTATATGCTGGGCTCACATTCATTATAGATGTGCATGGATTTCTGCAAACCTCACAGTGTCGGACTGGCCGCCAGAAGATCCTGGTGGGTCCAAGATCTGACACAATAATGGACCCTTTATAAACAAGGGTCCCTAGGATCTAGCTGAGGATAATTTGGAGCGGACCTTGGAGCCAATAATGACCACATATCCTGTTAAACAGAATTGATGTATTGATGATAAGTCCTGAATGTGCATTGATATAAAAAAAAAAAAAAAAATCTGAACATGCATATGTCTATATAAACAGAGGGTGGGCCCTCAGAATCCTTTCTTCTGGTGGGCCCAAGGAAATTCAGTCCAATGCTGAAACTTCATTAAAGAAGTTGTCTCACTGCAGCAAATGGCATTTATCATGTAGAGAAAGTTACTACAAGGCACTTACTAATGTATTGTGATTGTCCATACTGCCTCCTTCTATTGAATCTACTTGGCAGAGCAGATAATAGGCTGCTTACATGTAATTTTCTGGCAGATTTTTTTTAGGAATTTCTGTGACTGCGTCATACACCTTAAAGGGCTTGTCTCGCTTCAGCAAATGGCATTTATCATGTAGAGAATACAAGGCACTTACTAATGTATTGTGATTCTCCATATTGCCTCCTTTGCAGGCTTGATTAATTTTTCCATCACATTATACACTGCTCGTATCCAGGGGTTATGACCACCCTGCAATTCATCAGTGGTGGCCATGTTTGTACACTAGAAGAAAAAGACTGTGGGAGCTCACATAGGCACGCATGCGCAGCAGTCCCCATCCCAGCCCATCTGCACTGTAGCAGTAGCCATAACCCCTGGATACGAGCAGTGTATAATGTGATGGAAAAATGAATCCAGCCAGCAAAGGAAGCAATATGTGCAATCACAACACATTAGTAAGTGCCTTGTATTAACTTCTCTACATGATAAATGCCATTTGCTGAAGTGAGACAACCCCTTTATGGTGTATGATGGAGTCACAGAAATTACTAAAACCAATCTGCCAGAAAATGACATATAAGCAGCCTATTATCTGCTCTGCCGAGTAGATTCCTGTTCTAGTGATAACATAGCTGTGCTAAGTTCAGGAGTCAAATTATGTGCAGAAATGCTACCCATGTAGCCAAGGAAGTGTTCACCCTGCCGCATGGATGATACACTCCTGGACGCAGAACCCCTTGCTTCTGAAGAGTTATACTCAGCACTGACATTCATGGCGTATGCATAGGACCCAGGAGGACTCCTCTGGAACCTGCAACTATCTCCAGAACAGGAGTTCCCACCAGACTGCATCCAAGTGAGGAATGTATGGAGAGGTGCAGAGCACTCCCCATTTATTTCTCAGGAAGTTCTATGGGAGTAACAGATACAGCTGATCAAGCGTGCCATTGTTCTTCCCTGGCAAGCTATGGCTACTTTAAAGGGAACCTCTCACCATGAAAATGCGGTGTAATCTGCAGGCACCATGTAATAGAGCAGGAGGAGCTGAGCAGATTGATATATAGTTTTGTGGGAAAAGATTCATTACAAGTTGTATTTACTTAATTTAAAAAACCTTAGGTTTCAGGTGGGTGGTCCTGACAGTTAACGCTATATGCAGTAGGAACACCCACATGACTCCGAAGCATAGAAAAAGCAGAAATTGCAAAGAATTATTTTTACTATTTTCCCACAAAACCATATATCAATCTGCTCAGCTCCTCCTGCTCTACAACATGCTGCCTGCAGACTGCACTGCATTTTCAGGATGACAGGTTCCCATTAATTGGGTGACAACTAGTGATCTAATTACATGTGAACTTGTATAATGTACATGAAATCCTATCTATACCCTAGTCATATTAGTCTGCCGCATAGTAAGTGATGCTTATTGGACTAAGGCAATGACTTACTTGTGTCCCCAGCTCACTTTCAGATCCTCCACATAATAGTTTACAAATGAGTACAGTCTTATGCCTTCTTCGTTGCTCTGGATCTTGACTTGTGTAGCTGTACTAGCTAAAGAAAATACATTGAATTATTATATTTATTTTTCCCCAAAAAGTTTTCTAAAGATGAATTTGGGTATAGTTGTGCTGAGAATAGGTTTAAAGGGGTTTTCAAGATAGCTATGGTTTTTAACAGATGTGTTGATGTTTTTTATCTAATGTACGTACATCTACATTGGATTCTCCTGACCTGTCTTCACCATGTAAACTAATCCCCTTGGTTTGTCTCCATCCTGTCTGTTGCACTTCCTGTTGCTGTATCCAACCAAACCCATGATGCACTTCACAGCTCCAGCTAGTTAATAGCTCGTTTATAGCTCCTCCCGCCCAGATAGACACTCCCCTATCACTGCCTCCGTTACTGTTTTGACACGCCCACAGACATAACAGGAAGTAAGAGGTGCATGGACATGGTCATGTGACCACAGCCCAGAACGGAAGATAGGAGCAATAATGGTAAAAGAGATACAATAAAAAATGACATTCATAACTTCGGATTAATACTGTATGGAGATCCATCTCCGTACAGTATTAGAATGTATGGGCTCCGATGAGCCAAAGTTAGTTATTTGTGAAGTCGCGAGTGACTTTGTTGAATAACTTCAGTAATTGATTTTTAAAGTGTAAAACTTGAAACTGAACTCAGCTTTGGTTCCGACTGCTACCTCAGAACCGAAGTCGAATTCGGTTTCAAGTTTTAAAGCTTCAACTTTGGCTCATCGGAGCCCATACATTCTAATACTGTACGGAGACGGATCTCCATACAGTATTAATCCGAAGTTATGAATGAAGCGACTTCAGATGCAGCATCTGAAGCTCGCTTCACTCATCACTAATTGGGGCCAAAACTAATTTTTTTTACAAAATTACTATAATTTGTGAGTCTTGAAGCCTAGCATCACTTTTGGAAAGTGGTAACAAAAGTGTTTAGCGGGGAGGTGCCTCCTGTAGACCAACAGATTTACTATCACTTACACTAGCAATCAATGCAAATGATATCGCAATTCTATATCTGCTGACAAAATTCTATTTCTGGTGTAAAAACAATGATGCCCTGCCAATTTTATTAGGAGGCGTTCAATACAATTAAAGGAATATTAGACCTGAAACGCTGTGACTGATAATTGTCCATCTTTATTGTGGCTGTGTTCTGAGTACTGTCTCCATGCCCCTGGCAGTCTGCAGGTCAGTGTCAGTTTGTCCTTCAGCTGAAGACACATTGGTTGCTAGGTAAATGCTGTCTGACAACCCTGTCTCCATGGCTGCAGACGTAGGCAGTTTACCCTAGCAACCAATCCATCTAGCAACTCAAAGCTGGACTGGATTCAGTTTAAAAATGTGGATCTGATTTAGAGAAATTTCATCCACGTGCTGTGGAAAATTTCGACCATGGAATCCGGACATCTGTGGTGCAGATATTTAATGTCAGGGCAATGTAAAGGTTGAAATCTGTATCAAATCAGCAGCAAAATGTAACTTTGGTGCAAATCCCCTGAAAATACACAGTAGATTTTCCGCACCACAGGGGGACATTTATCAAGACTGGTGTTCCCAAATGTTCCCGTCTAACTTATTAAGGGGCAGATGAAGAGGCAGATTGATTATCCACATCTCTGGCAGTCCATACACCAGAAACTGAAATCTACATCAGCTAGGGGCTTGCGTAGACTTACATAGGTTATCCTGGAAAATATACTGATTTATCGTCAGGATAGGTCATCATCATTATCACATCAGCAGGGGTCCAAGTCCCTGCATCTCCGGCGATCACCTGTTTCAGGGATCCACGGCGCTCACCAGAGTTCTGATGAGCGATGCAGGCTCCTGGCAGCTTTCCAAGGACAGCGCTGTGCATTGTACAGTGGCAGTGCTTGGCATTGCAGCTCAGCGCCATTGACTTGAATGGGGTTGGGCTGCAACTAGGCCATGTGACCGATATACAGTGATATCTCTGGCCTAGGAAGAGGCAGCAATGCTCAAGACCTCTTCTAACAGCTGATCAGTGGGGATCCCGGGTGTCGCACCCCTGCAGATCATAGGCCTAGTTCACACGAATGTGTGTGATCCGTGGCCGTATTGCGGCCAGCAAATTGCGGGCCACAATACACGGCCACAGTTCAGTGTGCATTTCGCATCACGGATGCGGACCCATTCACTTCAATGGGTCCGCAAATCCGGAATTGCGGAACGGGACCCCTCGGAAGCACTACGGAGTGCTTCCGAGGGGTTGCGTCCAATACTTCAGTTCGGCAAAAAGATAGAACATGTCCTATCTTTTTGCGGAACGGGCGGATCGCGGACCCATTAAAGTGAATGGGTCCGCGGTCCGATGCGGCTGACCTACGGCCGGCGATCGTGCATTGCGGGCCGCAGCACGGGTCACACACGTTTCTGTGAACTCGGCCTTATTCGGATGACCTATCCTGAGGATAAGTCATAAATATCTTTTCCTGGAAAGTATAGTGAATCCGGTGGGCCACACTAATCCTACCCCTCCTGCTAAACCCCACCCTCTTTCTAGCCATTTTAGGCTACTTTCACATCTGAGTTTCAATTCCGGTTTCGATATTCGGCAGAGGATCTCAAAACAGGAATTAAACGGTTCAGTTTTGTCCCCATTCATTGTCAATGGGGACAAAACTGATCAGGATGCATAAGTATGCATCCATTCCGTTTTGGTGCCGGACACAAAACTGCTTCAAGCTGCGGTTTTGTGTCCAGTTTGCGAAATGGAACAAACCAGATCCGGCATGAAAATCAATGTAAGTTAATGGTGCCAGATCCTTTTTTTTTTTTGTTAGAGGAAAAAACGGATCTGGTGCCCATTGACTTACAATGATCTGGTTTGTTCGGTTCTGATTTAATCCGACTGGATCCGGCCAAAACAGATGCATCCGGATGCCGGATCTCAAAACCGGAATTAACAACGCAGATGTGAAAGTAGCGTTAGAAAAGTTTTGACAAGTCGCAAATTATGATGCAAATATGGCATGTACTCTAATATGTGACTTAAACAAAAAATAGAAACATTATTAAATGCCCCCATTCGGTCTACAATCCTGCAGATCACAGATGACTTGCTACCTGAGGCAGAGGAACCTTATGTGATATAACTTTGGTGGCAGTAAATTAGGCCCTATTCATTCCATTAACTAAGTGATGAGATACTTACCAATCATTTTGCAGACAGCGGTCATGAGATCATCAAATGCTATGAAAATTGGAAATTAGAGAGTTAATAAGGTTTTCCTATTTCTACACAGGCAGGACATATCATGATAGGATAAAACACAGGCTATATGATGAGTGATGGCATCTAGCAACACTGAGGTTGCATGAACGCACAGAAAAAGGGGACACCGTCACTTACTGCAGAATATCACACTGATATAGATACCTTTAATGATAAGACAGACACAACAGCAACAGAAAGGATGTCACAACATAAAAAACCCAACAGTCTTCCAGGCATTTTAGTCCATAAGTGGCTAAAAGCAGGATAATAACTTCCCAAGGCAGATAGGTAAGTATCTACTTCTTACCGGAATCCACCAGCTTAAGGACACTCTTGTCTTTCCCTCTGTCATCTTTCAGGATTAATTCATATATGCCAGCGTCCTTCCTAGTTACCTACCAGTGAATATTAAATGCAGAAATAATGAAAGACTGGAATAGAAATACCGGTATATTATCGGTGATAAGTAGGGATGACAATTCTAAAGATCTTATTAGTCATGACTATTTGTAGTGGACCATGGATGATAGTAACTGGTATATCAAGCCTAGCAAAGTTACAGGTAAGTAACTTACCTCAGTAACGAGTAATGTGCAGACACCATCCTTAAAGTCATGTTTCTCATCAATCATTATCTCCATCTCATCCTTATACCATGTAATACTTGTATCATTCTTCATATTAGCAACCTAAGCAACATAAGAAACCGATAATAAGACAATGCTGTGCCTTGACATTAGACAGCCAGAGACAGACTAGATACTCTTCCTACCTTACTCTTCAACAGTACATTGCATTCAGGAGTAACTTCCCATCCAAGATACTCCACAAAATGAGGACCTTAAATGAATCAAAACATCTTTATAAAGAAGTATTATAGTCACAACATCCAATAACAATCAGTTAGGGACCACTGACCCATTTTAGTCTAAAAAAGAGGAGCATGTCATGTTTTGCAACTTTTAGCGGCCAAAAGTAACAAAAGCTGCAACTGGTCTTGAGCGAATCGAGCTTCGGATCAAAGATCTAAAGTCGATTCGTTAAAGAACTTCGATTTTAATGCTGTCTCAGTACAGGATTAAAATGTATTGGCTCTGCGTATGCAAAATTTGAAGTTTTTGAACTAATATACTTTGGATCTATGATCTGAAGCTCAAGTCACTCAAGACTAGCTGTAACTTGTCCACTTTTCATACCACACGTCATATTTAAAAGGCTGTTGGGAGGAGGAGGGGATCGGGCCTAGGGTGACCAGATGTCCAGGTTTAGGCTGGACAGTACAGTTTCCTAGCTCCCTGTCCTCCGTCTGGCACAAGGCCTGGACGGACACTGGGGTGTCGTTATTGGCTCCACTCCGAGACAGCAGCATTGTCTGAGTGTGCGCTACAGCTACCAACTGACTGATGCTTCTCTCACCCCCAGTCAGTCTCTAGAGGCGGCAGACATGTCACTCTGTGACTGACTGAGGGTGAGAGAAGCACTCCAGGCCCAGCACAGCTCACCTTAAGGTCTGCCCTCTCTTTTCTTTTTTTTTTTTTGCCCGACACCATTACTGAGTTGAGGGAGAGGTCTAAGATATCCTCCTTTTTGAGGTTAAGCAAGTGGCCACCCTAGCAGGGGCATAGCTATAGTGGAAGCAGCTGCTACAGGTCCCGAACTCAGAAAGGGCCTCCCCAGGAGGAGGACAAAGATTTTGTCAGGGTTCTCTCAACAGTATTATACAATGACACAATATACAGTGACACTATATACAGTGACATGAAATACAGTATAACTGTGTAGGACACTGAGCGTCTGCCGGGCCTTTTCAGAGAGAGCCATCTTGACTAGCCGCAGGAGTGAGGCTTTCTGGGGGCCCAGTCAGTTCTTGTTGTGCCACTGCACCCTAGCCATATTTACTATAACTTATGCCAGAAAAATGACGTAAATTATAGCTGAAATCTACTACAGAGTCAGGCACAGGACTGGCAATGCGCCAAAATTGAGCACCGTGTGTCTCTTAATAATTTGGCACATTTCAAACAAGGGAATCTGATTACTAAGTCTGGTGTCTGAAATGACAGTCCTAGTAAATCAGCCTTAGTGCCCAGCTATTTAAAGGAAATCTGTCACATGAATTAGCAATATGAAAGTACAACTATTGCCATGTAGAATAAATTCTGTTCTGTTCTTCTGGCTTTCATTTTCGCGTAAATCCAAATGTTGTATTATGCAAATTAGGGAGTAAGGTGCCCAGAGGGGCGTTAATATCCTTCAAAAGTGCCCAGTAACGCCCCCTCCAAGCCCGCCCTCCTTTAGAGCCCAAGAACGCCTCTTCAGGGCTGAAACTAAACGCCCACACCAGCACTGTTTGCTGCTGCCCCCCCCCCCCACTACTTCATAGAGGCGATGTAACTCCACCCACATTTTCCTTCTACAACGCCACTCATATCGCGCATCCAACGCTGAGAAATCTCGCACAGGCAGTTCGTGGTACTGCGCCTGCGCGAGATTTCGGCGTTGGATGCGCCCATAAATATACAGTGTGTCAACATGACATTTGCAATACCAACATGTGAGGGCCCTGTCCAGGTAGAAACATTCTAGCAGTGATGGCTAACCTCCGGCACTCCAGCTGTGGTCAAACTACGACTCCCAGCATGCTCCATTCATTTCTATGGAGTTGTGAGAACAGCCAAGCAAGTGTACATCTTGGGAGTCATAGTTTGACCACAGCTGGAGTGCCGGAGGTTAGCCATCACAGCTCTAGTGTATTAAGTGCTCCAGCTTCATACATATATTTCATTTTATGTACGCAGGTCATCAAAATCAATACTAAGATTGCATAAATGACTTTAGCATGTGTGTCTGCCCTCTACTGGCTGTTGTCAGTAGGAGTGTCATACTATAGGTATCTTAGTACTTCTAGGTATACTGGGAAAGCTTTTTAGGAATCCAATGAAGAGTAATATTATGTATATATTTCATGTAAATGATTAGCAATGTGTTTTAATTTGCTTTTGGGCTTTGTGTCTCTTGCAGCATCTTCTCCTGGTCAGAGTAATCTGGTTGTGCAGAGTAAGTACCATCCTGTATAATATCAGTTTTTAGTGAACAGTGAATCAAAAATTTGTTGCTAATACGACTATTTCATGGGATTTCATAGGTATTCCTGTTTGTACTCTATAGATACTGTGTCACAAGCATTAAATTAGCATCTGAACAATGACTTTTTTTCAGACACACACTGACACACACATATAGTCCATACCGAGGTTTTTACCTCACAGACATAGGCCCCTTTCAGACGAGCGAGTTCCACGCTCCGGACTTGTAGCATAAGTATGCAGCAGCTCCCGTCCTGACCTCACAGCACTGGCAGGGTCGCATTGTATTGGATAACACTGATATAATGCTTTCAGTGTTATACAATACATTCCAGACCTCTAAGGGTTACATAGCATCATAAATCAATATAATGCTATGCGACTTCAGCAGTGCTGGGAGGTCAGTACGGGTGCTGCTGCATACTCACGCTGCAAGTCCGGAGCATGGAACTCGCTTGTCTGAAAGGGGATATACCCATGCAGGCAATGGAAAATAGGCGTTCTCTTGTTACATTTTTTCCACGTTACACCTCATTGGATATCTTATGCTTTTAAATCCCTGCTCTTTGGGTCCACCATGGGCCGTGATAAAAGGCTGCACAGCGCAAAATGTGAAGCCTGGAGGACACCATGAGGACATTTTCAATGTTCATGTATTAAAAGTTACATTTTATCTAAAGGCGCTGGATCCTGCAAAGTTTTTGCTTTGAAAATTATGGACAGTGTAGCGTACACAGCAAGAATGCTACTATAATGGGGCGGTTCAGACAAACTAATATTATAGGGGGGTGATCCAGATTAGTCAACAACACTGATGTCATAGGTGGAGTCCAGACTACTTTAAAGGAGTTATCTCATGAAGATATCCCCTGTCCATAAACCTGCATGGTAAGTTTACCAAGTATTTAAGCCCTGGAAAACCCCTTTAGGCTCTTTCAGATGGGGTCATATGCAAGTATTTTGTGAAAAAGGAAACCCACCATAATGGGGTATTCCAGTGCAATAAAGATGTTCCATGGCCTTAAAATGGTTAAAAAGCTTATACTCACCTTTCCAATCCCCTGCTACTGCTGTTCTGATGGTGCTTGGGCCCTCACTGTGCTCCACTTCCTGCTGACGTCCCAACACAGCAGGAAATTGGCTGGGAATGCCACTCAGCGAATCACAGACCAGACCAGTGCTCCTCATCCCGTTTTCTGTTGTGTGAGGATGTCAGGAGAAAATGGGGCGCAGGAGATTGGCGAGGTGAGCATAAACCCCTTCATTTTTTTTTAACCATTTGATGGCCGTGGGACATCTTTGTTTGTCTTGGAATTCCCCTTAAAGCCTACACAGTGAAACAATTTTAAACTCTATGTTTAATATAAAGTTATATAATGTATAATATAAAGAATGAAGAAAAAATAAAGCCCCCAGAAAAAAACTGATTTTTGCAAATGTTAAACATCATTATAAAACTCTATTAATCACATTTCCAGCAAAACAGCACTTTGCCTGCTATTGTGTCGAGACTTCACTTAATGATTTTGGGTAATGTATTACCTACCTTGTTTCCGGATCCATTCATGTCTCTGGAATCTGGCTTCCTTCTGCAATTTATCAAACACTATAAAAGGGTAAAAAAAGGCAAGGTTAGAACAAAGCACAGAGACGTGTATACATATATATATATATATATATACACTCACCTAAAGAATTATTAGGAACACCATACTAATACGGTGTTGGACCCCCTTTTGCCTTCAGAACTGCCTTAATTCTACGTGGCATTGATTCAACAAGGTGCTGATAGCATTCTTTAGAAATGTTGGCCCATATTGATAGGATAGCAACTTGCAGTTGATGGAGATTTGAGGGATGCACATCCAGGGCACGAAGCTCCCGTTCCACCACATCCCAAAGATGCTCTATTGGGTTGAGATCTGGTGACTGTGGGGGCCATTCTAGTACAGTGAACTCATTGTCATGTTCAAGAAACCAATTTGAAATGATTTGAGCTTTGTGACATGGTGCATTATCCTGCTGGAAGTAGCCATCAGAGGATGGATACATGTTCTCATTCTGTTTACGCCAAATTCGGACTGTACCATTTGAATGTCTCAACAGAAATGGAGACTCATCAGACCAGGCAACATTTTTCCAGTCTTCAACAGTCCAATTTTGGTGAGCTTGTGCAAATTGTAGCCTCTTTTTCCTATTTATAGTGGAGATGAGTGGGACCCGGTGGGGTCTTCTGCTGTTGTAGCCCATCCGCCTCAAGGTTGTGCGTGTTGTGGCTTCACAAATGCTTTGCTGCATACCTCGGTTGTAACGAGTGGTTATTTCAGTCAACGTTGCTCTTCTATCAGCTTGAATCAGTCGGCCCATTCTCCTCTGACCTCTAGCATCCACAAGGCATTTTTGCCCACAGGACTGCCGCATACTGGATGTTTTTCCCTTTTCACACCATTCTTTGTAAACCCTAGAAATGGTTGTGCGTGAAAATCCCAGTAACTGAGCAGATTGTGAAATACTCAGACCGGCCCGTCTGGCACCAACAACCATGCCACGCTCAAAATTGCTTAAATCACGTTTCTTTCCCATTCTGACATTCAGTTTGGAGTTCAGGAGTTGTCTTGACCAGGACCACACCCCTAAATGCATTGAAGCAACTGCCATGTGATTGGTTGACTAGATAATTGCATTAATGAGAAATAGAAGAGGTGTTCCTAATAATTCTTTAGGTGAGTGTATATATATATATTGTGACACAGTGAGGGGTTGTGTCTGGCAAGACAGGTATTTTCCTCCTAACATGTGCGGCTGGGCTGGTTTCCAGCCAGGTGAGGTCAAATCCCGGACCGGAGTTTAAGTACCGGTTCGGGTTTTGGCAGCACCTGGCTGTCCTTAAATAGGCAGTTGGGATCAGAAGAGATGTCTCTGTTTTTGGGGATCTGAGGCTTTTTGCTGTGCTGGAGGGCTGAGAGCCGCACGCTGGGGAAACAGGCCCCCTAAAGCCTGCTGTGGACTACTGGAGGCAGAACTGCCAGCAAGGTGACTTATGTTATATGAACTTTCCATTGTTTGTGAATTAACACCAAGACTGCAAAGTTACATGCTGTTTTGTGCGATTGCCTCAAGTGTGAATAAACACTGACGTTTTGAGTTAAATACTTGTATTTTGCCTCTGTACTGCGCCCGTTTACCCTATCTACCAGAGCGAAACCCCACTATATATATATATATATATATATATAATAAAAAAAATGAAAAATTTTTAAAACCGGGCAGCACTCCTTTAGCGAAAAAGTAAAAAAACTTTTATTCACCCATGTGGAAAGAAAGCGACGTTTCGGCTCAACACTAGAGCCTTTCTTTCCACATGTTAGGTCTAGTGTTGAGCCGAAACGTCCCTTTCTTTCCACATGGGTGAATAAATTTTTTTTTACTTTTTTACTACTGGAGTGCTGCCACGGGTGTTTGGGCACTGCACCTGTGCTTTTTTTGGACTGTGCTGCCGCTTTATATATATATATATATAGAAAAATAAATACACCGCAGCACGTCCATAAGGTGAAAATGTGGGATCCTTTATTCACCCAAGCAGCGACGTTTCGGTCCGCTTGCTGGGACCATTTTCAAGCAATGCATCAATTACAATTGTGGGTGTTTATATAGTCATGTCACATTAACATACATAAGTGATACTTAAGCAAAAAGTGAAAAATAAATACAAATCAATTCATGTTGGTACATCCGGACATCATATCAGAGAAACAACATAGCTCAATGCATGTTTACATATAACTCTAATATATGGAACCATCGGTACAACAAATATATACTTATTATAGTCAAGTGATAATTTACAGTGAATAATTGTCACCTGTGTATGCAACATCATAGGAGGGCCGGGCATGGAATCAGGCGAGCTCAAATTGCAGGTGGATACAAAATTCCGTGATGTATCTCGTGGATACGGCGTCCCGGAAGTGGATGTGCGCATGTCCATGACGTCACTAAAGGAGCGGTCACGTGTTCACAATAGTGTATCACATGGCTCTCACGTCATAGACAACAATGATGAATGAAGCGCTTCAGCGAAAATGCAAAATAGTATATGAGACCTAACATAATACAGGATAATCTGCCAAGGGTGCACAGCCGGATGATCTCAAAAAATACCCTTCGTATCTACCTTTTGTGAAGTCAGTACCACAGTAGGTAAAATCCTTAATAAACACTGGCCAATTTTAGGCACTGAACACAAGAATATTCCTGAATTTCGCAACAGACCTATATTGTCATATAAAAGAGCTAGTAACCTTAAGGATAAACTAGTCAAAAATGACATAGGCACACAAAAGGGTTCACATCAGTTATTTCTAGCTCCTAAAAAGTGTGGCAGCTATCCGTGCCTTCACTGTGTAAATTGCAAGTACATGGTGAAGGGACGTGATTTTACTCATCCAAAAACTGGGGTCTCATATTCTCTCAAGTTTTATTTAACTTGTGACTCCAGTTATGTTATATATGTTTTATGGTGTCCTTGTAAGCTTTTGTACGTAGGGGAGACTACATGTGATTTCAAATCCCGGTTTAATCAACACCGTTTTTCAATTCGAAAAAAACGGAAGGATTTGCCAGTCTCACACCACTTCGTGGACATGGGCCATGGGGAGAGTGATCTAAAGTTTATGATCATAGACCATGTCCCATTGCCACGCACAGGAGGCAATCGTATAAAGATCCTCAAAAAACGTGAATCAGAGTGGATCTTCAAATTACAAACTATCAAACCAAGTGGTTTAAACGTGGAGTATAAACCATGGCTGTTCATATGATTGCATATATTTTCTTGTCCTTGTCGGCATCAGTAACGAGAAATTTGGTATGTTTTTATTCCAATATATTTGGATAATATATTTTTTAATTCACTTTTTTATTTCACATACAGGACCTGTGGATGGAAGGGCCTAGCTCAGCAGGAGGCCAGATGTTTTGGATACGTGCGGTTCATCCCGAATTTTACTATGTTTACTACAGTATTCACATTGATGCGCTTCTGTATGCGTTTTTTTCCTTATTAACTCTAACTAATTTTGGATGTATTCTGCCAGTTAAGGGTTAATATAGGGATAGTTAGGGCAACAGCGGCCGCTGTCCCCCTCCCCCTGTTTGCACATTCCAGATGATGGTGCATCGTATGATAGCACATCATCTGGCTGTGCACCCTTGGCAGATTATCCTGTATTATGTTAGGTCTCATATACTATTTTGCATTTTCGCTGAAGCGCTTCATTCATCATTGTTGTCTATGACGTGAGAGCCAT
This sequence comes from Bufo bufo, assembly GCF_905171765.1. Classification (NCBI taxonomy): domain Eukaryota; kingdom Metazoa; phylum Chordata; class Amphibia; order Anura; family Bufonidae; genus Bufo; species Bufo bufo. Next base: position 166,391,745 of record NC_053393.1, read on the forward strand.
GTGATACACTATTGTGAACACGTGACCGCTCCTTTAGTGACGTCATGGACATGCGCACATCCACTTCCGGGACGCCGTATCCACGAGATACATCACGGAATTTTGTATCCACCTGCAATTTGAGCTCGCCTGATTCCATGCCCGGCCCTCCTATGATGTTGCATACACAGGTGACAATTATTCACTGTAAATTATCACTTGACTATAATAAGTATATATTTGTTGTACCGATGGTTCCATATATTAGAGTTATATGTAAACATGCATTGAGCTATGTTGTTTCTCTGATATGATGTCCGGATGTACCAACATGAATTGATTTGTATTTATTTTTCACTTTTTGCTTAAGTATCACTTATGTATGTTAATGTGACATGACTATATAAACACCCACAATTGTAATTGATGCATTGCTTGAAAATGGTCCCAGCAAGCGGACCGAAACGTCGCTGCTTGGGTGAATAAAGGATCCCACATTTTCACCTTATGGACGTGCTGCGGTGTATTTATTTTTCTGGTTGTTTGACACTGTGGTCGAGTGTCGATACCGCTGGCACCCAACATTTGCTACTAGGAGTGCTGCCCTGAACCTTCATCTATTATATATATATATATATATATATATATATATATATATATATATATATTTTTTTTTTTTTTTTCTTTTGATCAGAGAAACAATGGAGCTGGACATTCCGTGTTAGAGTAGGTCCCACCTGATAAGAAGCTACCTTGTCGTCTGGTAGGTGGGCCCGACATATTTTTGATCAATAATATGCGCTAAGAGCTTCTTCACTGCTTTGCAGTAACTATATGGCGTCATGTATTTGACCCTGTTCACACATTCACCTGTTCACTTAGTCTTAGCGCATATAGTGGTGTGCTGCTACTGTTTTTTGTTTGCTGTATTATTGCCGGGTAGCTTGCACCTGCGATTTGTCTCAGGAGGTGCTGTTCCGTTTTTTGTATATATATATATATATATATATATATATACAGTACAGACCAAAAGTTTGGACACACCTTCTCATTCAAAGAGTTTTCTTTATTTTCATGACTATGAAAATTGTAGATTCACACTGAAGGCATCAAAACTATGAATTAACACATGTGGAATTATATACATAACAAACAAGTGTGAAACAACTGAAAATATGTCATATTCTAGGTTCTTCAAAGTAGCCACCTTTTGCTTTGATTACTCTTGGCATGCTCTTGATGAGCTTCAAGAAGTAGTCCCCTGAAATGGTTTTCACTTCACAGGTGTGCCTTGTCAGGTTTAATAAGTGGGATTTCTTGCCTTATAAATGGGGTTGGGACCATCAGTTGCGTTGAGGAGAAGTCAGGTGGATACACAGCTGATAGTCCTACTGAATAGACTGTTAGAATTTGTATTATGGCAAGAAAAAAGCAGCTAAGTAAAGAAAAACCAGTGGCCATCATTACTTTAAGAAATGAAGGTCAGTCAGTCAGCCGAAAAATTGGGCAAACTTTGAAAGTAAGGGCTATTTGACCATGAAGGAGAGTGATGGGGTGCTGCGCCAGATGACTTGGCCTCCACAGTCACCGGACCTGAACCCAATCGAGATGGTTTGGGGTGAGCTGGACCGCAGAGTGAAGGCAAAAGGGCCAACAAGTGCTAAGCATCTCTGGGAACTCCTTCAAGACTGTTGGAAGACCATTTCAGGGGACTACCTCTTGAAGCTCATCAAGAGAATGCCAAGAGTGTGCAAAGCAGTAATCAAAGCAAAAGGTGGCTACTTTTAAGAACCTAGAATATGACATATTTTCAGTTGTTTCACACTTGTTTGTTATGTATATAATGTTAATTCATAGTTTTGATGCCTTCATAGTCATGAAAATAAAGAAAACTCTTTGAATGAGAAGGTGTGTCCAAACTTTTAGTCTGTACTGTATATATATATATATATATATATATATATATATACATATAAATAATTTCCAATGCATTAAAAAAAAGGCTGTTGAGAACTTTACCCCAATGGGATTCACATCTGCTAAGCATTTTTCAAAAATAAAATCTGATTTCTTTCTGAGTTCCTCTTTATACGTCCTAATGCACACGGCCGTGGAACACGGACATGAGCTGTCTGTGGTATCCCGGCCTGGCATCCTGCTGACAGAGCAGGAGTGTACGGCGTCATTGGTTGCTATGACGCCGTGCGCTTCATGCCGCCGCTGTCAGCAGGATGCCAGGCCGGGATACCACGGACTGCTCACGTCCGTATTCCACGGCCGTGTGCATTCGGCCTTAGGGGAAAAATGGCTGTAGTACAACAAATCCAACACAGTGCCATGACTGCCATTACAAACGTGTGATGGCAATGTGATCTATGATATGAGATGAGGAGCTAATGTATTGTAATTTCATCCAAACTGTATTAAAGAAGTTGCCACTAATATAAATGTATCCCACACAACAGATATCGATGTTATATCACTTTCCTCAAATGCCACAATTTATCAAAAGTGCCTTATTCTAAAGTTATTAGCCTACCATTGCACCCTGTGTCAGTTTTGATATTCAGTTGCTGTAGTTTATGTCCTGCATTGAAGCCTTGTAATGTAGGAGAAACAAGTGTCGTTGGTAAGAACAAGGGGCATGGTTAGTGTCACATGTCCTGCTGATGTCATGACATCTCACTGCCCTAAGGCATGATGGGACAGCAGACACATGAAAAACCAGGAAGTAGGATTCAAGCATGGGGGATAAGAGAGAACTGCAAATGAGATAAATAAAAATAAAAAAATCCAAGCAGGAACGTTAACTAGAGCAATTGCTGAAAATAAACCTTAGAGTGAAAGGTAGTTTCTAGAACAGCCCCTTTAATTGTCACTACAATAGTACATTTATTTGGCTTCCTGGCACTCTGCTGTTTGCTTGAGAAAGGCTCAGCTTTTCTGAGAGATATAATATTTTAATTGTGTCTGAATTACAACTGTGTGATAAATGATTCACAAACATCGATCATAGAACTTAAAGAGAACATGTCACCATGAAATACAGTACAATCTGCAGGCAGAAAATTATAGAGCAGGAGGAGCTGAGCAGATATATATGGTTTTGTGGGAAAAGATTCAGTAAAATGTGTAATTATTACATTTATAGTGACAGCTCTCAGTTAGATGTTAGATGTGTACTAATAAACCCTCGCCGTGTAATGAGAGCTGTTCACGGGGGAGGAACTTAGATAAAGCAGAGATATAAATGTATAAATCACAAGTTTTTTTGAATCTTTTCCCACCAAAATATCTATCAATCTGCTCAGCTCCTGCTCTATAACAAGCTCTGCCTTTTGGGGTGACAGGTTCCCTTTAATTGTAATGTGACCAGAGCCTTATACAGTTGAGTCATACTACAAACTCACCATCACCAATAAGGACCAAGCTAGACTGGTTTGTTGCTTTTCCATCTTGCAGCTGGAAGGTAAAGGTCCCTTCATCCTCATCCTCAAGCTTCTCCATAATCATCTCTATAATGCCAGTCTTACTGTCCAAGTTCATCTTATATTTCTTTGAAAAGGAACAGAAGAGTAAATTTTATGTCAATATATAATATCATATTTCCTATAGAAATATGTATATACCCAGAGGAAATAGATACATCTACATACATTACTAATATACAATATCAAAATGAGCAGTGTGCATGCTGGTATAATGTGATGTCTCCATTACCATTATACTGTGTGTTGCTACTATGTATGCTATTATGGAAGTGGGAAATCTACAGCATATAAAATATATGTATCCTAGCTGCCACAGCATGCTTTTCATTTTAAGCAATAGTTTGACATCTTCTGATGTCTTCTAGCTTACCTCCCCATGTTGAATCTCCTTATTATTGAACACATAGTTGACCTTAGCACTACCAGAGAGTTTCTCAGCTTGCATCCAAAAGCGAACTTGTCCCTTTTCTAAGATCTCTACAGCCAAGCCAGATTTAAGTGGAACAACTGTAAAAGAAGATTTTAAATTAAATATGAGGTTCAGAATGGGGTAGCATGGGCCTAATGATTCTGAGGATCCACCCTTCACACATATAGAACATTCACTTTTGGTTTTATCATAATCTTTGTTGTCTCCAATTCAGTAAAGAGACCCTGGTGGCAAGTGACTAGCTTCAATGTCAGCTCTAAATGGAGTTGTCGCAGTTCTGCTGCACTTTTGGATCTCCTTTGTATATGAAGCCCAATATAGTGCCAGAGCTTGGACTTAGTTCTGTGCCAGAGCTTGGACTTAGTTCTGACACAATAATTATCAATAAGCCCTTCTTACACAATTTTTGGAATTAATACATGTATACCATGCTTTCTATGATGAACTTAGGTGTAACTTGTTTCCCCTAGCTCTGACAACTGCTTCTCTCTGTAGTTCTTCAAAAATCTGCTAATCTTGGTAACTTTGGTAAAACATTACTGACTTTTCTATAAGATACTGCTAACTTAAAGGGAACTTGTCACCCCAAAAAACCATCCCAAGCTGCCAACAGTACCTGAGAGTAGCCAGCAGCATATTTCTGATGATGCCTTTCTTCCTGAAGGCAGCTGAAGCAAAAGCTCAGAAAATGTTTCTTTATCCCCGGCTGGCGCGCTTTTCTAGTCAGGCTTGAAGTCACGGGGGCAGCGGCCTCCTTGCTTTAAGTCACGGTAACCACGCCCCCTTCCCTGCCCCTTCCCTGTGACTGACAGCGCTTATGCACGAGAGTTCGGCTGCCTTTTCCGAACAGCCGGCTGTCAGTCACAGCGAAGGGGCAGGGAAGGGGGAGAGGTTACCGTGACTTGAAACAAGGAGGCCGCTGCCCCGTGACTTCTAGCCTGACTAGGCAGGGGATAAAAGAACGTTTTCTGAGCTTCTGCTTCAGCTGCCTTCAGGAAGAAAACGATCGTCGGAAACATACTGCTGGCTACTCTCAGGTACTGCTGGCAGCTTGGGATGGTTTTTGGAGGTGACAGTTTCCCTTTAACTGGCATTTAAAGGGCATCTGTCAGCAGATTTGTACCTATGAAACTGGCTGACCTGTTGCATGTGCGCTTGGTAGCTGAAGGTATTTCTGTTGGTCCTGTGTTAATATGTGCCCGCACTGCTGAGAAAAATGAACTTTTAATGTATGCAAATGAGCCTCTAGGAGCAATGGAGGCTCTGCTCTCTCTGCAACTGCCCTGCCCTCTCCACTGTGATTTACAGGACCAGGCAGGCATGATCATGTTTACTCTGCCTGGTCCTGTCAATCAAAGTGCAGAGGGCAGGGCAGTTGCTGAGAATGCTGACCCTCTACGTGTAACTGTGACGCCCCCGTTGCTCCTAGAGGTTCATTTGCATATATTAAAACATTATTTTTCACAGCAATGCAGGCACATATGAACATGGGACCAACACAGATGCCTTCAGCTGCCAGGAGCACATGTAACAGGTCAGCCAGTGTCATAGGTACAAATGTGTTCACTCTGAGATTGTGTCAGCGGACAGCAGCCTGTAGTGAAGTGATGGGTCACAGGCTGCAGACTGCTGTAAAAGAGCATTTATTCTACCGTCAGAATCTGCTCTTTATTCAAATAGCTTAATTTAATAACAATGTATTAGGAAATATTGTGCTCATATGTGCATTTAATGGGTTTATTTATACTCAATAAAAAATCTTACATTTCTTGCAGTATGTATTACAAAACCAAAAGCAAGAGCGAATGACATTGTGTTAGGCTTTGCATTGCTAGAATACTTTAATTACCTGGGTATTTGCTGTCATAGCTGAGCTGCAGTAGACGCTTGAGCTCTGCAGGGAGGAAACAAGTGTGATGAGTTTTACATGACATCAGTCTGTAAACAGACAATGGTCACTGTGTCCCCTGGCCCAAAACTGAACCCCCGGTGTAGTCATGAGACATGCAAGATCTCCAAAGTGTATAGAAAGTATCTAGTAATAGACATAAATTATTGCTATGATTAACTTAATGGCTACAATAAACTGACGCCATTGTCTTTAACTTAAATTGGTGTCTAGTTTATAAAACCCATTTTAAAATCCCCTATTTTTAGTTACTATGAGGCGGAGGCGCTGCCTTCAGGGCCCTCATATATTAGCTAAAAGGAAGAGAGATTACTAAGCACATCTCTAACACTCTGGACAGCAAACCGATTTCAGTAAAAACTATGACATTCTCTTTTTCCTTGTGTTGGTGGTGCAGAGGAATTATACATTTGCTGCTTGAATCCTCACACAGTCAACACACAATACATTTCTGGGGTTTTCAGTAGTAGATCATCCAATGATCAAATTAACATTGAGGGACCCTTCCACCTAAAGGGGATTGTCCAAAGTGGATAAAACATTAAAAGCGTTTCTACCAAATACATAATAGAATATGTCTGAAATGTATGGTTTGTAGCACCTCCACTGATCCTAAGAATGTCTGTGTCTAGTCTCCTATTCCAAGTGGTGAGGTGACCCCGCATGTGTGGTTACTCTCCATCAAAGTTTATACTAAATATGAACTTTTCATCATACGATCATTTAGATTTATTTATAGAAAACAACTCTTTTGAAATTTTGCAAAAAAAGTAAAACTAAATCATATATAAGTGCAATAATATATTTACCTGCTTCATCTATTGTATAGCTGGATGAAATGCCATCTGTCTCAGTAACAACACAGGAATAAATGCCAATGTCTTCTTCTGAAGGGTCTTTGAATGAAATCTTTGCCCTAGAAGATGTTGGAATCGATTTGTTCAGGAACTCACATTATGATAAATTGCTCTATGCCATTTAAAGGGGTTTTCCTGGTTCAGAATATTGATGGCCTATCCTAAAAATAGACCATCAATATCAGATCAGCGGGGTTCCGAATCCTACAACCCCCACCAATCAGCTGTCTGAAGGTTCTATCAGTGGACTCCCAACAATCAGATAGTGATGGCCTTTCCTGAGAATAGGCCATCAATATTCTGATCCCCCCCAAAAAAAAGACTTAAAACGGTTGACCCACTAGTATGTAACATTGTGCTTGCAATATGACCAATATGGACCCATGAAAAGTGGGCTTCAGCATATGAATTGCAATGAACATAGTTTATAGTCATTACTGCTCACCTGCCACCTTTGGTCTCGATATCTACTCTAGATGAATCTTCGCCTATTGCTTCATAATTCTTGGACCACACAAATTTCGAGTCAGGAGTAAGTTGATCGCACTCGAAGTTTAATGAAATGATGCCATTATCATCCACCCCGACAAATACCTCCTTGGTACCTAAAAAGTCAGATAAGGTACAGTGACACTGGTAGATCTGTGCTACATTAAGAACATAATTCTCATAATTTTAGGAACCATCGCTATAATAACCTGGTTTCGTTTGTGCGAGGATTGGATCTGTGGTATCAGATGATTTTCCCACACCAGCCTGGTTCACAGCTCGTACCCTCAGTATATACTTTACACCGTCAGTCAGATTTTGGATCTGAAAGATAAATATTTGTTTCCATTAAAAATGACGTCTTAATATTGTGATACATTTCATTATAATCACTTTTATGATGTGTCAAACTGGAATAATAGAACTTGATGTTATTATTGATATGCCTCATCTCAGTCGGTAGTCTGTAAAGTACAACCATCTAATGATTAGAATCAGTGATACAATCAAGAACAGGGGAATAAAAACTAGAGCTCTAATTTACATTCTACATAGAAATAATTACATGAAATGACCTTAATGTATGTGTTTGAAGTTGGCTTCTCGTTCACGCCTCTCCAGGTTTCCTCTTGAGCATCTGCTTCTTTAATATCCACATAAAAGCCAGTTACTGGACTACGACCAGTATAAACTGGAGTCTTCCACAACAGAACCATAGAGTTACCCCTGACTTCAGTGATGTTGAGCTCATGTGGTGGTCCTGTTGACAAAAAAAAAAAAAAACAAGTTAAACAATATTATCCTTAATAGAACGAGGAAACCCTTAAAGGGCTTGTCCAGCCATATATATTGATGACCTATCTTCGGGATAGGTAATCAATATCTGAGCCATCTACGCTGGACTAGGGTCCAGTGGGCCTCAGTGCTGTTCACTGATAAAAGTCGATTCATGCTGAGCAGAAATGATGGCCACCATCGATGTTGGAGACATCAAGTAGAGCGCTATGCATCAGCCACTGTTGTCACCAGACGGATCCGTTATGCTTGCCCATATACTTCTATTATGATGGATCAAAACGGAATGCCTCTAAAGGTTTCCGTTTTGATTTCCATCTTATGGATTCCGTTATTTTCTGTTATAACCATATTATAACGGAAAGTCATAACAGAATACATAACGGTGATGTGAACAAGCCCTAATCCAGATATTGTGCCTCTGCATGAACAACACAGGCCCAATTTCATCTTCATGGATGACAATGCGCCAGCTCATCAAGGTTGCATCATTAGCGAATGACTGATGGAGACTGGGGTACCTCAAATGGAGTGGTCTGGACTTTCTCCAGATCTGAATCGCATTAAAAACTTATGTCACCGTGTAGAGGCTCGTAACTTTGTATCCCTGAACATCAATGACTTGACGTCCGCCCTTCAAGAACAGTGGGACGCCATGCCTCAGCAGACAATAAGTCGACTTGTGAATAGCATGAGACGTCGTTGTCAAGCTGTAATTGATGCTCAAGGCCACATGACAAGTTATTGAGACATTGGCATATTTTGTGGAGGTATACCCACCACTAGTGTTGGGTTTTGTTTCAATAAATTAATGAGGAAATCATCATTGCATGCTTCTACTTAAATGCCTTACTTTTATGATATAATATCACTGTAGCGTGAACTTTTTACCTTTTCCATTACGTTTTCAGGTGACAGGAAAACTCACCAATATGTAGTATATGCGAGTGCCAGAGCATAGTGTCTAGTGAGGCCCTGTCACCTCACCCACCTAGAAGGCAACCATTCCTACTCATTTTCTAACACAGGTTGCTGGGTGGCCATTTTATATCATTCCTGGAGAACCCCTTTCAGTTCTGTTAAATTCTATAAAATTATCTAATATTTGCATAGTGGTTAAGTTGACATGAAATTTACCTGGCACAGCAATGGTCCATTCTTCACATTTGAACTCTTTACTTGGTTGGGATGGCGTCCCTACCCCTGCTATGTTGCAGGCAGCTACTTGATACTGATATATTGTGTTTTCTTTCAAATTCAGAACCTATAGCACAAAATCAAAGATAATCATTCAAAGTGAGTTGCCTGATGTGTTTGCTAGTGCTTTGTCATGGCACTTGTCAATATTCCAGTCCATGTAGTCAGGTATAATTATATACAGTAACATGTTCTGATGGATCTAAACAATATATCATTTTTTTTGTATGCTATCTAGTAAATTATTCTAGTGGGTTTAATACTGAACACTAGACTGTGATTCATGTATTATACCATTGATTTTATATATAAAAGGGGTTGTCCTATTACAAGAACCTATACCCTATGCACAGGATAGGGGATAAGTGTCTGATTGGGGTCCAACCACTGGGTCCGGCTTATGTTCCAGAATTTGAATGGCACTTCAGACAGGAATACGTACCTGCCACTCCATTCAGCTCCATGAGACTGCCAGTAATAGCCATGCACTTGGAGTCCGCAATCTCCAGCAGTCCCATAGAGTTGAATGGACTGGTGGACATGCATATGTGTGTCTGGCTCTCCATTTAAACAAAGAAAGGAAGGCCCCTATTCTCATGATCCACAGGAACCCCCAGTGGATAGGAGATAAGGTCCTATAATGGAACAACCCATTTAAGGATATGTTCATATCATATTTGAACCTTCTGTTGAAGGTATACTATGGGAGGATTTCCTAATATATAATTCCAAAAGCAGGTTGGGATGTATAGTATGCCGTACATAGGTTATTCAGTAAACCAACACATGTGCAATGTCAATTATTTGCTGTGGCTGAGGATTCAGTTTCATTCTACACCAGTTCCCATATAGTTAGATTTGGAGAGGGCCATTAATGACATAGGAAGCGCCATTCACGTTAATCGAGGAATGGTATGCTGGGTTAGCACGGATTCAGCTGGACATTTGAGCTCTGGATACTTCCAGGGGACACTGTAGCCCTAACTAGTGCACAATATAGTGGTTTTTATAACTTTGTTTTTTAAGGTATGTGGTGCTACTGTGGACCATAAGGAGGGACGGACTGGGAACTTAAAGTGTCCCTGGAAAAAATAAAAATAAAAATGGACCCATGTTGTAGCCAGGTCCAAACTGACAGAAGGTAAGTCAATACAAGTAGATAAGGCTAGCAGAAGTAGGCAGGAACAACAGAATTAGGCGGGGCCAGCAATACCATAGTGCAGCACAAAATACCGCCTCAGCAGAGCCAAATCCAACAGTGCAGCACAAAATACTGTTGTCCTTGTCGCAGTATTCAACTGTATCACCATCCTGTGGATGGTGATACAGTTGAATTCATAAGGGCACCCACAACCATTGGTCAGGTGCATAAGTAGATGGAAGCATTTTTGCTGAACCCTGCTGGATGCAGCAAAAACGCAGATGTGAAAGTAGCCTTAGTTTGTACAGGATCATATATTGAGTGAATCCAACAGAAAGTCCTCTCTGGCGATTTATACAGATGTAACCAACGTTATCTTAACTGGCTTAACGTATTAAAGCAACAAAATCACATTCAAGGGAATCTGTCAGCTCTGAAACACCCCCAAACTAGATTAAATGGTGAATAGTGTAAGTGGTTCTGAGTCCGGTTTTGTAATTTTTTTCTTCATACTCACGTGCATTCCGACGTTGTGCTCCCACAAACTAGCTGTAAAATATTTTGGGAGGACTCCTCTTTAAGTCCTCTCCAGCACACAGTCCTCTTAACGCATTTACTGCTGTTTTGTTAGAGCACAGCCTCGGAATGTGAGTATGAGGATAAAATTACATAATCGGACTCAGTGTTACTTATACTATACGCCACTTACTCTAGATTGGGGGGTGTTTTGGAGCTGACAGACTCCCTTTAATGCAACTTAAAGTGACCATCCTGACATCCCTGGAATCAAGATAAAATAACAGTGGCAACATACGTAGATGTTAAACATCATATTATGCTTGAAAATGAAGTACCTGCCCTTATTAAAGTCATGACCTGGCCTTATGGCTGATGTATATGATTGATACATTTAACATGGAACACTTACCCTGTAGGCCCTGTCACTTATGGATTTGATATTGCCCTCCTTCCACTTTCCTGGGACACCATTCACAACTTCCCGATAGTTGATGTAGTAGCCTTGAATGTCCACACCTCCAGAGACTTTCGGCTGCTTCCAGCTGATCACCATGGAGTCACGAACGCTCTCGAGAACAGTGATGTCATAAGGAGCAGAGGGAGTAGCTGTTTTCATATGAACATTAGACAAGTGGTTTTGGTTTATTTGTGATACTCTTAATATTCATATAGTTGGAGAAACACATTAATACTGAATGAAGCTGTGTGAGGGACTGAACTGTACAAACGTGACATTAAAAAAGCGAGGGAATTAAACATTTTACAGTGAGCACTTGACTCTCTAAGACCAGTGACTATGTGCAATAAGAATGAGGTGCAAGGATCCTTTATAATCATTTATGTTCTTCATAAAATGATACCTATCAATAATTTTAATGGGTTTATAATTCAGTTCTCAAGGTTATTTAAATGGACACTTCCATCAGAAAGGAGTATTTTGTTTTTAAACTCAATGGGGAAGATTTACGAATCCTGTAGATGGTTTAAACCTACACCGGCTGTAAGGACACAGCAGATTGATCACAGTGGCTCAGGCTGGATGATACGTTTGGTGTATGGGGTAGACACTTTTCTATAACTCCATTGGTTGGCTTAGTTTGAGAAAGAATTTAACGGCAAAATCATGGCACAATTTTGGTGTAAAACCTTGCATCTAAGGCCACATCTCTTATCTCAAAGCCCCCTCCCATCCAACTAAGCCACATCCCTTTCGAGCCACTTAGAGAAACTCTAGTTGTGCCAAATTGCATCAATTCGCTCCACTTTATAGAGAGATTCTAGTTGCAGTACTTTTTTTTAACTTCAGCAGTACTATACCGTTGAAAATTTTGTATTTAATTTTCAGTGGTGTAGCACTACTGAAATAGAAAATAAATATTGGTCCAGACTTACTGATGTGTCTGCACCTAGAATCTGTCTAAGCAGCGAAATTGATGCCAGGTTTTACACCAAAATTGCAGCACAATTCTGACGTACAATTCTTTCTTAAACTAAGCCAACCAATGGAGTTATACAAAAGTGTCAAACCCAATACAAAATCTTGTCATTCTGTAGCTTTCAGCACAAATGATAAAATCTCTTATATGGATACTGTAGGTAATCCATTGTCAATTTACTGCTGCTGTGAGGGGAAGATGTTATCTGTTATTATAATAGTAAAGCTGGGTTTTCATGGGGCGATGCAGTGGCCGATTGTCGGGAAGGAAGCGTCCCTTCCCGAAACTTGGCTGCTCCTTCAGTGAAGAATCACTATAGTACCCCCTCATCCTCATACAGAATCATGGCTTCTGAGCAGCAAATCGCTGTTTAGACCACACGATTGGTGGTGCCTGCACGAGCGACAGGATCACCTGATAAACAAGCGTTTCACTCATTCGTCAGGTGATTGGCGGCACATTCAGAAGGGCAGATTGTCGGGAACATTTGCAGCAACGTTCGTTCCTGATAATCTGCCTGATAATTGGTTTGTCAAAATGCACCTTAAGTGTCCAATTGGGATAACAGTATGACTGTTCCATTGTTTTCTTGATAGGCCTAGATAAAGATTTTACAGAGGAGGATTGCCTTTATCAGTGCAATGTGTGATGTTCTAACTTAGTCCCTCCGCCTTCCCGTCTCCCCTTCCCTTTTTGGTCAGAGGGCATGGCATTGACTGAGAAAGTTTAGCTATGCTAAAAGTTAAAAAAAAAAAAGAAGTTAAAGAGCCAGGGCAGGAAGTAGAATATATGGGGTGACTTCTAAAACTTACAGTATATCCAGACTATTTACAGACTATTCACATATAAGGGGATATGTGATACAAATTTAGTGTCCCCTTTAAAACCATACTAATTATATATGGGATTTAGAAGAACTTCCTGAAGATACTGATTATTATAATTAATGTGTGATTATGAAATGATGAAGAAATAGATCTTAGCATCATTCTTAAAGGGGTTTTCTGAGATTTTGATACTGATGACCTGTCCTCAGGATAGGTCAGCAGTATCTGATCGGTGGGGGTCCCACACCCCGGACCCCCGCCAATCAGCTATTTGAGATAGCACTGGCGCTGCTCTGAGCACTGCGACCTTCTCGCAGCTTACCAAGCACAGTGCTGTACATTGTATAGTGACTGTACTTGGTATTGCACTCAGTTTCATTCACTTAAATGGGGGAGAGCGTAATACCAAGCACAGCTACTATACAATGTACAGAGCTGTTGTTGGTAAGCTCAGAGAAGGCCGCTGTGCTAACCGGAGCACCAGTGCCTTCTCAGACAGCTGATCGGTGGGGGGTCCTGGGTGTCAGACCCCCACGATCAGATACTGATGACCTATCCAGAGGATAGATCATCAGTATCAAATCCTCGGGTAAACCCCTTTGTAAAGGATTTTTCTTTGTGGGAAAACCTCTATAGCATATTTCCTATCTTGTTGCTTTTGGAAACTGTATGAACCAAAAGAATGAATAAGGATAACTAATGATAACTGTCCTCCCCTCGACAGTATGTCAAGACAATATAGTCTGCTTAATTGATATCTCCTGTACCTTCCATGTCATCATTCTGTTGGAAGCACTTTTTTTAATTTCATAATTAGGACTAATTCAACCATTATAACCATTTTATCCAAGCCTCATCCAAGAGACTCATTTTAGAGATTTGAAAATGATGAAGGTGAACTGCTGCCAAGGGGTTGTCAAAGATTTTGATATTGATGGCATATCCTCAGGACAGGTCATCAATATCTGATCGATGGGGCTCCAACTTCCAGCACCCCCACCATTAAGCTGTTTAAAGAGGCCTTGGCACTCTGGTAAATGATGTGGCCTCTTCACAGCCTGACCAAGCACAGCTTCGTACACTGGATAGCGGCTGTTCTTGGTAGTGCTGCTCAGGCCCATCAACTTGAATGGGACTGTGCTGCAACTAGGCCATGTGACTGATGAATGTGATGTCACTGGTCTAGGACAACACTCACTAGAGCCGCAGCCTCTTCAAACAGCTGATTGGGAGGGGTGCCAGGAGTTGGACCCCCCACCGATCAAATATTGATGACCTACCCAAAGGAAGGGGTTATCCAATAAAAAAAAGAAGCCTCCCTCCATATGGCGGGCCCCTCACAATGAATATACTTATCTGACTCCCCGCACCACTGCTGCTTCTCCCCATGCGTGGATGAAAACATCTGGTGTGGGGGGAGGGAGCAGCCATTGGAAGGTGGGGATCAGGAAGAGACTCCCTAGGATCGCGGATGACGCTAGGGAGGCTCGTCCCCGTCCCCGCATACCATTGGCTTCTCCCCCAACACTGGATGTTTTCATTTGTGCACGGGGAGAAGCAGCAGCGGCGGTGAGGGGACCAGGAGCAGCGCAGGGAGCGGGGACCCAGGTAAGTATATTCAGTGTGGAGGGCCCGGCATATGGAGGGGGGGGGGGGCTTTTTTTTAGGATTGGATAACCCCTTTAATTATATGGAGAATGCCATATGTTTCTATTCATGTTTTATGTTATTGTGATCATTGCACCTGCATCTGGTCTCCACTTACCTGATCCAATATCTTAGGGGTTATTCATTAAGCTGTCATTTGTACACATATAGCAGAAAGCTTCTGTGCAATTCAGTATTGGAAGCATAAAATCACTCTCTTATTCTGATTTGAAAAAAAAATTGTTGTATACAAATTGTGAGAAAGCCAGATCCTATCTGTTTATGCGTTTCGTACTAACACATTCTATGATATGACTAGGAATGTGTTGGTTTGAAACGTGTAAGCCGACAGAATCTGCCTCTCATAATTATATGTGTATCATATTTATTGAAATCAGAATAAAGCAATGGTTATGTCACAAGTGCTACATTTGCACATGAATTTCCTGGCAAGCCAGCAGGATCCCTGGGCGTGGAGATAAGGAAAGGGGCTTCACAGCATGTATCAGTGAGTGCTATTTTTGCAATACAGTATATATAGCAGACTGACCTCTGTGCTGATACCATGGCAGCACTGAGTACAATGACTGCACTATAGGAGATACTGCATAACAGTTTAATGAATAACCAAATAATCAATCACTGATTTACTTACCAAACCTCTGAAACATGGACCATATAAATATAAGGCTTGTATCTGAGAGGAATACTGAACTATCTGGTACTAAATATGGCCATACACATTAGACAGAAGTTGGTTGATGGCTGAACATCAATTGAACAAACAATCATCTGGTGAACGTTCATTTCACAGACACAACCATACACATTTTTCTCCATATTGGCCTAAACGATTGTCCAAACTGACCATACATGTTCAATGACGCTGGGCGATGGACGAAAGATCTTTCTGGGAGCGTTCTTCAAAGAAAGACCTTTCGTTCAACTATCGGTTGAGAATTTCAAACATGGCCGACTTCTTTTCAGATGGTGATGGTTAGGGATGAGCGAATACTTAATTTGAGTGCTCCGTACAGTATTAGAATGCATTGGCTCCTATGAGTAGAAATTGATTTATGACGTTATTATGCAAAGTCTCACGAGACTTCGCGAAGTGATAACTTTGGCTCATAAGAGCCAATACATTCTAATACTGTACGGAGCGCTCGCCTCCGTACAATATTCAAATGAAGTATTATGCAAATAGACTTCGGATGTTTCATCAAACAGTGATGGTCTGTCATCGAACAGTTAAAACAATTGTCCGTTGATAAATTTCACTCGATAAATGATCTTTTTGGTTGTGAAAACATACGTTTTGCAAAATTTTAGAGTAATGTGTATGGCCACCTTAACTTCTTAACTTACCTTTACCTCCCGGAAAACATAAGTTACGGTTACATACATCATTTAGACAATGACACAATTATACACCTGATAGAAAGGATATACATCTTCTATTCAACCAAGATGGAAGAGTTAAGTGTAGATATCAATTTACTTGTTATTAAACAAATTCTTTAATTTACAAATGTATAGTATAGAAATGTTGTAAATCTAGAAGTGTAGGTACCAAATAGACATGGGAGTAGTACACAACTCATGGCGGTTCCTGTTCCCTTTATTTTGGGCTAAATCCCATCCTTTAACAGGCATTGCAACATTTGTGAACATGGGAATGGGAACTAGTCATGTACCATTTTCTCTTATAAGGGATAAGAAGAGGTGGGGGAAATTGAGTGCAGGTTATAGTCTGGATGTGATGGTGTTAACCGACATGACAAAAATAGGAGGTATTTTAGCATTTATTATTATTATATTATTGTTCAGGTACTGCCTGAAATGAGTGTATCTAATATATACATCACTAAAGACAATGATGGCATGTAGCTAAGATATCACATCAGTATATAAACAGTGGGTGTTCAACTGATGGGACCCCCACAGATTACTGGAAAGAAGTGACAGCCGAGCTAGGAAAGCATCATGTTCCTTTGTCTACAGTTGGCTCTACTTATAATCCATGGCTCACCATGAGGTCTCTGAAGGCTGCTGATGGGACATGATGATTTACTAGTGCCACTGTAACGCTGTTTTAGTGTTTCAGGGGGTGAGACTGGTCAGACACCACCGATCAGACATGGTGATATGCCATCAATATCTTTGGTGAGAAAATGCTTTTAAAAGGGTTGTCCAATGAAACATATTTTAACAAATTGTTGAATACTTTTGTAATTGGATGTAATTAATCATTTAGTATAGCCACTGAGTCATTCAATTAAATGTATCTGTACAGCGCCACCTGCTGTTTGTTCTGTCCTTATTTCTCTGTTCCCCTCACTGAGGTGGTCACACATGCTCAGTGTCATCCTTCAACTTCCACCAGCCGTATCTACTGTTAGACGCTGTGACAGTTTCATAGAGAGAACTGCAGCAGAAAGCCTAAGCCATGATAGGGAGAGAGTTGTAGCAGAAAGGACATACCCTCTGAGCTGCCAGCTTGGAATACATCTAGCAGAGCAAATGAATGTGGAGATCTCTGGATCCATGTAAGGTACAGGACTGATTTGTTAATTAGAGATTGCCATGTACTATATGATGTCTGATTTTCTTTTTACTTTAATCATGTGATAACCCCTTTGAGCTTAGCCTATACTGCCGAGGATTGAGAAACCTGGTTCAATATGGAGCTATGTTACCTGGAGTCATTGATTCAGTCAATCTTTTACTTTATAGAGTAGTGTGATGCCGAAAGGAAAAGTGAGTATTACAGAGCGTATAGTGTACTAAACTAACAGGCATACTCAGTGTATAAGACAGTGTAGTCAGTAACCGACATCTTATAGGGCAGGCTTGATGATGAACACTTTTATTTTTTCATTAGTCCATTACAGGTGCAGTAACTTGTATCAAGGCATGCAAACTCTCAACAACTTTTATTGAAAACTTTTTTTTGTTTTCAATACATTTAACATGAACATGTCGGCTCCAAATTTATCACATTGACAAATGCAAGGTGAACAACTGGTTAGAACAACAGGACTTCCTGACAGATATGGGATCTCTTAATCTCTTAATGCCATTCTGCAAACAGCTTCAAAACAGAGCAAAGAAAAAACAACTAACTATGTCTGAAAAATTCTATGTGAAAATATGATGGTTCATCACACCTGTCCAGATATTGCCAGGATCGTAGTAGCAGTTTTAGAATGGAAACAATTGTAGCAAAACTTTGAACTATTCCCATAAAAATTGTGATTGTGGCAGAAGTAAAATGCAGTTTTCTGTGCACTGTGTGAATGGGAAACACCCAGAATAAGAGATGCCATATCAGAACTACATGTTTTACATGCAACAGTACATTCAGTGCAAATGTGACATTCGGATATGTTTGCAATGTCAGCTAAATAATCAGGGTTGCCAGATAATTTAGATATACTGTAGATATTCAGAATCTCCACCCCACATTATAATTCACAATAATTCGATTTTTTTTTAGGTGCCAGCTGAACCAATTTGTGAAAAGATCATAAAGGCCATAGTTCTAGAAATACCAGTTGGTGTTTTTGCAATTCTTTCATTGATTTGGGGTACATCCATACGGGATGGGTGCATTGCATATTTTCCGCAGTGGAAAAACTCCAGTGTGTCTGCATCCACACTAATCAGTATACATTTTCTTGGAAAATTAATAGTATAAATGCTGCGGGTTTTCCAAAGTTTCTACCATCTGCATTGCAAAAGTGAAAACCTGCAATATAAATATGCAGTGGACCTCACCCTTTACAATGGAGAGGGTGAAATCCACAGCAATGACCACATGTAATACACCTGTTTCTTGCTGTCTTTTTGTAGCAGTTTTGGCAGCAGAACTACAGCAGAAAGCACAGTGGAATTTTTCACTCTATTTTCAGTCACATGTAGGGTTGTCTCAACGGAGGCATTGGTGGTAAATTGCTAGGATATGCCATCAGTGTACGAAAAGTGCGAGTCCCACCTCTGGGACCTGTACCTATCTCCAGAACGGGCGCCCGAAAGTGAAGGATAGTGCTTAGTTATTTTTCGGAAGACCCATAGAAATTAATGGAGAGTGCACCGCAGAAACGTGGCCACCGCTCCATTCACTCCTATGGGAATGTCGGGGGCTTGGCTGTATTTTTGGCAGTCCCACAGAAATAATGGAGGGCAGCGGTGCATGCGTGGCTGCTCTCCGCTCACTTCGGGGGTCCCATTCTGGAGATAGGTGTGGGTCTCAGAGGTGGGACCCGCACCTATCTGACATTGGTTGCATATCTGACAACCCCTTTAATGAGAATTTTACATTATCCACCAATTCATTTTATAATTATAATTTCATCACGTGCGACTAACACAGCATTAGATCAGTGACATTTATTACTACTAGTAAAGTTTGCTGATCCTTTTTTTTTACCAAACTACAGCAATCGTCATACCTTAGCAGCAGACACTACAGTACCACTTCTATGCACTATACGTTATTATCACTAACTTCACACTGTAAAACTCATACATGTATCCATTGATATCTCCTCAGTGGTGAATCATTCTAGGCCTATGAGTAGTAACATTGCCCCATCATCATAATTATTAGAAATGGCAATGAATTGCTGTGTATTCAATGGATTGTCCATGACTTATGGAGTCAGCGGGCAGGAGGCATTGGTTTCACACTTACTTTCATGCTCAGCTCCTTCTTTCTGTGTTGAGTGTGTGGGAGCCATGGACTCATTACTTGCACTTATTTTACTTACACCTGCAGGTCCAGGTTTACCACTGGGTGAGATATTTTTGGTGTTAGCACTGCTATTTGGCAATGCATCTGTGATGGGGGAATGCTGTGTGGACTCATGCTTGACTACCCGACATGCAGGGGAGTCTGTTAGTCCATCAGCACTAGCACTCAGTTCAGGGCACGCACCGTGCGGCAATCCTCCCCCTACAGCATCCAGAAAATAACAAAGACATTGTTATTATATCGTACATTTATCATTTCATTCACTAAGCAACAGAGGACTGACATGTGCTACCAGGACTGTGGTTACTTCGATGCTAAGAATATAAGTCTAGCAAATATGCCCTCAACAAAAAGAAAAACACTTCCTATTAAAGTCGAGGAGGAACAGGGCATAAATGGTTTGCGGAAACCGCAGTATGTCCGGGAAAACCTCCATAGTAAAGATGCAAAATCTCTATGTAGAAAATCCAGTCCTGGATGCTAAGAGAAGTCCTATGTTGTTCAGTGGATACAACACAACAATACAGAACATAAGCATGCACAGTATATAAGATGCACTGCACACTGAGAGAAATATAGGTAAGTCCTCGGATAAACCAGTATATTAAAGGCTACATTCACACGAACATGAGAGCATAGCAGATGAATTGGCTTGATATGCATACCACCTGTCAGCTCAATACACTAGAGCAGGGATCAGCAACCTACGGCTAGTGCAGGGCCTGGTGGGGGCAGTATATGACAAAGGGATTCAAGACTAGTAAAGACCTTGAAGATTGGCAGCTAAATATTTTTTTTCTTAACCTTTAAAATTCCACAAGTCTACAAAGCAACACAGTTTGCAGATCCCCAAAAAATTAGGTAAAGGCAAGGAGTTTTATAAATAAGAAAAGAAGCTTTACTCACCTGTCTGATCCAGCACCACGACTCTGTTGTTCCCTGCGGTCCATGTTTACAGTGCTGCAGCAGTCACATGCCCAATTACCCTACGTGATAGCTTCAGCCAATCACTGGCCTCAGCAGTCATGTGAGGTAGTTACGGATATTATTGCTGCTCCGCCAGGAACAAAGTCTGGCATGGAGCACGGGAGCAGAACTGCTGGATCAGACAGGTGAGTAAAGCTTCTTTTCAAATTTTAGAACACTGCATTTACCGAAATGTTTGCGATCTCTGAAAACCTCTTTAAAGGGGTTATGCAGTCAATACATATTGAGGAGCTATCCTCAGGATGCCTGATCAGCTATGTGAAGAGGAGGCGGCGCTCATACAAGCACTGCTTCCTCTTCAAGATTACATTGAGCATCATCTTGCTTGCAGAGGTGGCACAGAGGCCACTTGGTCAGCCATTGATTACCATGTTCCTAGCATTCCCAGTTTAAAAAATGGTCGGCTAAAGAGGCCAGGCCCCCACCAATCAAATACTCATGGCATCCTATAGCTATGCATTCAATGTCTCTAGCAAAATAATCCCTTTCATTACATTTCAAATTCTATTTAATATTTTGTCACAAATAGTTGTGCTGATCACGATGCCTTCTCTCACAATGCAATACATGTAACAGACTATGACAACATATGAGAACATTCAGCTATTAGTATTGCTACAGATACACTAGGACTACGTCATGCACCAATGGTAGAGGCATGCATTAGGTTAGTAAATAATGTATGGGCATGACAATGTGCACAGTTGTTAAGAATGGATCTCGCATACTGAACCATGAAGTCTGGATTTCCATCCACACCAAAAGATGAAGAAATGTGCTTCCTTATACAGTGGGAGTCTAAGAACTGTACGGGTGCAAAATGTGTACTCACAAAGAACATCACAGATTAGCATTTGTTGGATTGTGATGAATTGATAAATCAGCTTTTGAAAAGAAACGTTGGGTGATGGTGCAAAGCAACAGCATTAATTAAATGAACATTATATCAATAAAAGCAAGGAGAGATCATTGTAAATGTAGAACTAATTTCCCAAATCTAGTAATCGCTGATATGGCACCACTTACCAATGGCAGCTTTCACTTTTATTGGCTCAGAATCAGAAGAGTAGTCACTCAGACCAGCAGCATTCACAGCTCGGACTCGGAAGATGTAGTTTTCATCGGTGAGAAGACCATGGCAAATAAATCTGTGTCCAATAGAGGAGAAACATGTTCCCAATATATGAACGGGAATTAATATGTATAAGTGCTTGAATTATGCATGGATATTGAACGTGAGATGCCTGAATATAAAAGCGGTTTCCAGAATTAGAAAAAAAATCTAAAAAGTTTCAGGAACTGCGCCAGTCATGTCCATGGGCTATGTTTAGTACCTCAGCTTAGTGCCAGTGATGTGAATGGAGCTGAGCTGGAATGCCAAACACGTGTCATGTGTGAATGTAATGACAATATATGTAAGTGATTAAAATATTACAGCAAAAGCATAAGTTTATTGGGGAAAACTATACAATGGAAAGGGGGCTCTAGTACCCTGTTTGCCATCTCTAGCCTGGATACAAGATAAGATACGGTTGGGTATGGAGGCATACAGGTTCCGTATGGTATCCTGGGGCACATTTGCCAACAGATGTTGCAGCTGGGTCTGTAGATACTACAAACTCGTAGGTTGTTAAGGCTATCCTTACTGTGTGTATCCTGATGAAAAATGCCATTTGAAAGCCCCCCCATGACATTTATATCTGGGTGTGTTATGTTTTTTGTTGTTGTCAATAAGTGTAGTTTGGAAGATACAGTGGTCCCTCAAGATACAATCGCCTCAGGATACAATAATTTCAACTTACAATGGTCTTTCCTGGGTCAATGTAAGTTGAAATTACACTCAACATACAATGCTTCATATTCACCTCCAACCAATCAATATGGCCATTTCCTTGCTAAAACACCTGCATTCACTATCTACTAGCTCCTCTTTACAATACATTGCGGTACTACATGTCCTGTACTGCCCTCTGCCTGTACCAGGATGAGCTGCTCCTTTGGACAGGGTGGCTCCATTTTATTGGTTCACTAATGAAGCTCCTGTCCTCATCATAGAAAGTGATTTACAGCTTCCAGTAGCTCTTCCTGCCTATTATACAGTACAGACCAAAAGTTTGGACACACCTTCTCATTCAAAGAGTTTTCTTTATTTTCATGACTATGAAAATTGTAGATTCACACTGAAGGCAAGCTCATCAAGAGAATGCCAAGAGTGTGCAAAGCAGTAATCAAAGCAAAAGGTGGCTACTTTGAAGAACCTAGAATATGACATATTTTCAGTTGTTTCACATTTGTTTGTTATGTATATAATTCCACATGTGTTAATTCATAGTTTTGATGCCTTCATAGTCATGAAAATAAAGAAAACTCTTTGAATGAGAAGGTGTGTCCAAACTTTTGGTCTGTACTGTATGTAAGGCCTTCAGTTTTTCTTATTTTGGGATGATGTTTTGGGTCTTTGAAACCAATTACTAGTTATGGACTCAAGTTACAATGTATTCAACATACAGTAAAAATGGTTTTCCTGGAACCAATCAATGTTGTAGTGTGAGGCACCACTGTACATTATTCAGGTAAAGAGTAATGTATGTATAATATTATGTTCAATTAACAGAAGAAAAAGACTAAACTCTACCTTCTGCCTTTCACTGGGTTGTTGTTGCATGGTTCCCACTGGCCAGATCCTGAAATGCTGGCCTCAATGTAGTATCCCACCAACTCTCTAGCATCCTTGGACTCTGTCCATGTAAGAACCACAGAGGTATCTGTGTTCCTTGTAGGCACAATATGACTTGGTGGGTTGGGGATGTCTACAAAAGGATAGGAAAAGAGTTATATTACAACAATATACTATATATATTCAATTATTTCCAGAATGAATGGCCTATCTTTCCATGTGTTAGGAAATTATGAGAAAATTGATACAAATGAAAGCTACTGGCGATGGATATTCCTTAATTATGAGCAGATGCTAAAGCTACACTAGGATAATTGATATTACTTACCAAGGATGTCACCCACTACTGTAGACTCAGTTGCCTCTGAGGGTTCCCCCACTCCAGCAGAGTTACAGGAACGTACTCTGAAACTATAAGATTTTCCCTCAGCAAGATCAAAGAGAGCAAACCTTGGAGACTTTACTGGTATTTCTGTGTTGACTCTCTGCCAGTTCTCTGTACCAGTGACACACTGTAATGGCATGAAACAATACAAGGTTAAAAGACCACCAAGCCGTGTTCAGTTATACTCATGGATCTTTTTTCCACCATTTTACCACCACGGTGCAACATGTATTTTCCTGCCTAGAAGGTTCTGTTCAGTTTTTAAGTTGTCTTCTTCTGCTCTGGTACTAAAGGGATGTGTCATCAGAAAATGACCAATTTTTTAAATCAAATTTTTATGTTAAAAAAAAATAAAAAATCCTGCAGTTTTCACAAAGGCCACTAGGTCTAAAATCTGTTAAGACTACCTGTCTTTTCAGAGCAGCTACAGTGCCTTGCAAAAGTATTCACCCCCCTTGACTTTTTTTTGTGTTTTGTTACCTTACAGCCTTAAGTTCAATGTTTTGTTAATCAGAATTTTATGTGATGGATCAGAACACAATAGTCTAAGTTGGTGAAGTGAAATGAGAAAAATATATAAATAAAACTATTGTTTAGAAATAGAAAACAGAAAATTGGCATGTGCGTATGTATTCACCCCCTTTGTTAGGAAGCCCATAAAAAGCTCTAGTGCAACCAACTACCTTCAGAAGTCACATAATTAGTGAGATGATGCCCACCTGTGCGCACTCTAAGTGTCACATGATCTGTCATTACATATACACACCATTTTTGAAAGGCCCCAGAGGCTGTAACACCTAAGCAAGAGGAATCACTAACCAAACACTGCCATGAAGACCAAGGAACTCTCCAAACAAGTAAGGGACAATGTTGTTGAGAAGTCAGGGTTAGGTTACAAACAAATATCCAAATCTTTGATGATCTCAAGGAGCACCATCAAATCTATCATAACCAAATGGAAAGAACATGGCACAACAGCAAACCTGCCAAGAGACGGCCACCCACCAAAACTCACGGACCAGGCAAGGAGGGCATTAATCAGAGAGGCAGCACAGAGAACTAAGGTAACCTGGAGGAGCTGCAGAGTTCCACAGCAAAGACTGGAGTATCTGTACATAGGACAACAATAAGCCGTGCGCTCCATAGAGTTAGGCTTTATGGCAGAGTGGCCAGAAGAAAGCCAATACTTTCAGCTAAAAACAATAAAGCACGTTGTGAGTTTGCGAAAAGGCATGTGGGAGATTCCCAAAATGTATGGAGGAAGGTGCTCTGGTCTGATGAGACTAAAATTGAACTTTTCCGCCATGAAAAAAAACGCTATGTCTGGCGCAAACCCATCACATCACCCAAAGAACACCACGATTTTCAGCAGCCGGGACTGGGAAACTGGTCAGAGTTGAGGGAAAGATGGATGGTGCTAAATACAGGGATATTATTGAGCAAAACATGTACCACTCTGTGGAAATATAAATGAGTGGTTGGCTCACACCTAGTGGCTATGATGGGTGCTACTAACTCGACTTGGGTGCCACTGTACCACTCTGTGCGTGATTTGAGGTCAGGACGGAGGTTCACCTTCCAGCAGGACAATGACCCCAAACACACTGCTAAAGCAGCACTTGAGTGGTTTAAGGGGAAACATATAAAGCCCAGATCTAAATCCAATAAAGAATTTGTGAACAGACTTAAAGGGCTTCTGTCAGCCCACTAAACCGTTTTTTTTTTTTTTGCTTAATAATAACCCCTACACTGCGATTTATCCATACATAAGTAAAATAAGAATTTTGGTTCAGTAGAATTTGCTAAAACCCTATTTTTATAATATGTAAATTACCTTGCTACCAGCAAGTAGGGCGGCTACTTGCTGGTAGCAGCCGCATCCTCCGATGGTAATGACGCCCCCTCTGCTTGTTGATTGACAGGGCCAGCGGACGGGATCTTTCTCCGCTGGCCCTGCCTGTTTTCATTCAATATCTGGCGCCTGCGCCGCGGCCGTACCTATCTTCAATCGGCGCAGGCGCACTGAGAGGCGGCCACTCACTCGGCCGCTTCATCCTCAATGCGCCTGCGCCGATTGAAGATAGGTACGGCCGCGGCGCAGGCGCCAGATATTGAATGAAAACAGGCAGGGCCAGAGGAGAAAGATCCCGTCCGCTGGCCCTGTCAATCAACAAGCAGAGGGGGCGTCATTACCATCGGAGGATGCGGCTGCTACCAGCAAGTAGCCGCCCTACTTGCTGGTAGCAAGGTAATTTACATATTATAAAAATAGGGTTTTAGCAAATTCTACTGAACCAAAATTCTTATTTTACTTATGTATGGATAAATCGCAGTGTAGGGGTTATTATTAAGCAAAAAAAAAAAAAACGGTTTAGTGGGCTGACAGAAGCCCTTTAAAGATTGCTGTTCACAAGCGCAGTTTTGCAAGGAGGAATGGGCAAAAATCCCAGTGGTAAGATGTGGCAAGCTCATAGAGACTTATCCAAAGCGATTTGGAGCTGTGATTGCCGCATAAGGTGGTTCTACAAAGTATTGACTTTAGGGGGCTGAATAGTTATGCACATTGACTGTTATTTTGTCCTATTTGTTGTTTGCTTTACAATAAATAAATAAAAAACATCTTCAACGTTGTGGGCATGTTCTGTAAATTAAATTATGCAAATCCTCAAACAATCCATGTTAATTCCAGGTTGTGAGGCACCAAAATACGAAAAGTCAAAGGGGGTAAATACTTTTGCAAGGCACTGTATATGGACTAAAGACACAATGGACAACAGGGGACCTACACTGCGTGCAGAATTATTAGGCAAATTAGTATTTTGACCACATCATCCTCTTTATGCATGTTGTCTTACTCCAAGCTGTATAGGCTCGAAAGCCTACTACCAATTAAGCATATTAGGTGATGTGCATCTCTGTAATGAGAAGGGGTGTGGTCTACTGACATCAACACCCTATATTAGGTGTGCATAATTATTAGGCAACTTCCTTTCCTTTGGCAAAATGGGTCAAAAGAAGGACTTGACAGGCTCAGAAAAGTAAAAAATAGTAAGATATCTTGCAGAGGGATGCAGCACTCTTAAAATTGCAAAGCTTCTGAAGCGTGATCATCGAACAATCAAGCGTTTCATTCAAAATAGTCAACAGGGTCGCAAGAAGCGTGTGGAAAAACCAAGGCGCAAAATAACTGCCCATGAACTGAGAAAAGTCAAGCGTGCAGCTGCCAAGATGCCACTTGCCACCAGTTTGGCCATATTTCAGAGCTGCAACATCACTGGAGTGCCCAAAAGCACAAGGTGTGCAATACTCAGAGACATGGCCAAGGTAAGAAAGGCTGAAAGACGACCACCACTGAACAAGACACACAAGCTGAAACGTCAAGACTGGGCCAAGAAATATCTCAAGACTGATTTTTCTAAGGTTTTATGGACTGATGAAATGAGAGTGAGTCTTGATGGGCCAGATGGATGGGCCCGTGGCTGGATTGGTAAAGGGCAGAGAGCTCCACTCCGCCTCAGACGCCAGCAAGGTGGAGGTGGAGTACTGGTTTGGGCTGGTATCATCAAAGATGAGCTTGTGGGACCTTTTCGGGTTGAGGATGGAGTCAAGCTCAACTCCCAGTCCTACTGCCAGTTTCTGGAAGACACCTTCTTCAAGCAGTGGTACAGGAAGAAGTCTGCATCCTTCAAGAAAAACATGATTTTCATGCAGGACAATGCTCCATCACACGCGTCCAAGTACTCCACAGCGTGGCTGGCAAAAAAGGGTATAAAAGAAGAAAATCTAATGACATGGCCTCCTT
The DNA here is from genome assembly GCF_905171765.1 of Bufo bufo. Lineage (NCBI taxonomy): Eukaryota > Metazoa > Chordata > Amphibia > Anura > Bufonidae > Bufo > Bufo bufo. Next base: position 166,419,069 of record NC_053393.1, read on the forward strand.
GTTCACCTGATCTGAACCCCATTGAGAACCTGTGGTCCATCATCAAATGTGAGATTTACAAGGAGGGAAAACAGTACACCTCTCTGAACAGTGTCTGGGAGGCTGTGGTTGCTGCTGCACGCAATGTTGATGGTGAACAGATCAAAACACTGACAGAATCCATGGATGGCAGGCTTTTGAGTGTCCTTGCAAAGAAAGGTGGCTATATTGGTCACGGATTTGTTTTTGTTTTGTTTTTGAATGTCAGAAATGTATATTTGTGAATGTTGAGATGTTATATTGGTTTCACTGGTAAAAATAAATAATTGAAATGGGTATATATTTGTTTTTTGTTAAGTTGCCTAATAATTATGCACAGTAATAGTCACCTGCACACACAGATATCCCCCTAAAATAGCTAAAACTAAAAACAAACTAAAAACTACTTCCAAAAATATTCAGCTTTGATATTAATGAGTTTTTTGGGTTCATTGAGAACATGGTTGTTGTTCAATAATAAGATTCATCCTCAAAAATACAACTTGCCTAATAATTCTGCACTCCCTGTAATTGACTTCTATGGAAGAGTTTTCTAGGCACGCTCTGTGACCTGTGCAGAGGTCAGGAGGGAGTAGATAAGCTGTGACATCACCTATTGTGTGGTGGATTCTGTATTATCAATATAGAGGTGTTATTTGGCATTGTAATTCTGCCTGTGGTGATAATGATAATGGCTACTGAAAAGTTACCTAAACAGAACAGGAAATCATTACATATTATTAGACCTAGTGGCCATTGTGAAAACTACAGGATTATATACATATTTTAGTATAGACAGTGACATGAAAAATGTAAAAAAAATAAAATAAAAATTATTTTACACAAAAATGTGATTTAAACAATAGGTTATTTTCTGATGACACATTCTCTTTAAATTGTATTCTACACAACAGTCACATTTGTTGTTCCTTCTCATCCCGCAAGCAACCAACAATTTCATCCAGTACAGATCCTATAGAGGTTATCACCATGAATGGAAAATCTGCTTATGTATGCAACAGTAATAAGCAGGGGATGCATTACTGCACATACATAGACAGTTCTGCCATTCAGAAATCTAAGAAAGCTGGGCGAGTGATTGTAAGGTTAAGGTAGAAATATTAGTTGTCTTTGTGATCCTCCCCAGAAAAAAAAGCGAAAATGAAAACATTCTTACTGAAGTGGAGAGGATGTGTGTTTGTTAGTGTTTTTTTCATTAGTTGTAATGCTTTTCAATAAAAGAAGGTCAGGTTTAAGACAAATAACACGGATTCAGATTCACCTTCTCTACATAGTACATGACACCTTCGTGACCACGCAGTCCAGGAGGCTTCCAGCTCAGCACCACGTAGTTTTTGGTGGCTTCCGTCACAGTCAGATCTGATGGTGGTCCAGGAATTATTCCCTCTGAAGTTAGTAATGGTAGAAGAAACATTTATGTACGGTATATATTCTGATACATATACTGCCACATGCACATACACAGTCTTCATTTGTTCAGTACACTTTTCTGACCTGTGGGTTCCTCTTCAGTTACAATGATTTGTCCAGTCCATGGAGCAGAAGGACGACCTGGGATAATAATAAAGTCAATGATACAATCACTGAATATGTACTTAGATTGTGGTGACAGGGAGTAATGATGTCTGTAACACGCTATGGAATATGCCAGCGATATATAACAAATAAATAAATGTAAACTTCAAACATTTTATATTATAAAAAGTGGACATTTCTACTATATTTTGTGTTTTAATTTATCCTCATTTTCAAGATCTCTGTTTTCTTTTGGTAAATTTGAACATTCCTGCCTACATCTGTGAGGAAAACAGTTTTTATTCCATCACAACATACTTTCCCAGTGCTGATACATTGTAGCAAACCTTCAGGACAGGCAGGAGGTTTGTGATGCTTATTTGTTTAGCTCATAGAGAATTGCTTACAATGTATACAACTTAAGCAAACCCTTCATATTGTCAATGGGCCTTTATTAAAAATATTGAGCCATTCTGTCACAAAGGGTTAACTGTTTTTCTAAGGGTACTTTCACACTTGCGGCAGAGGATTCCGGCAGGCAGTTCCGTTGCCGGAAGTGCCTGCCGGATCCGTCAAAACGTGTGCAAACTCATGGCATTTGTCAGACGGATCAGGATCCTGATCCGTATGACAAATGCATTGAAATGACGGATCCGTCTCTCCGGTGTCATCCGGAAATACGGATCCGGCATTTATTTTTTTCACATTTTTTTGGGTTTGAGCATGCACAGATCACAATGCCGGATCCGTTATGGACGGAGATAAAACTGCAGCATGCTGCGGTATTATCTCCGTCCTGAAAAGGCAAAAAGACTGAACTGAAGACATCCTGATGCATCCTGAACGGATTGCTCTCCATTCAGAATGCATTAGGATAAAACTGATCAGTTCTTTTCCGATATTGAGCCGCTAGGATGAAACTCAATGCCGGAAAAGAATAACCTAGTGTGAAAGCACCCTAACTGTGTGACTGGTACTTTGCCTTTCCCTTTGTGCTGGTCATCTAATAACCGTTATCTCCTAAACTACTAAGAGGTCATAAACACTTATTTAAGGCAAATTCTTATCAGTAAAATAAGGATTGAACTTTAATGAGTGTTTATAATGTCAGAGAGCAAAGATAAGGAGTCCGTCTGCTCCTCAGATGACGGAAAAGACAGAAAATCCACAGGCTGCTACCAGAGCATGTCAGCTGTGCACACAAAAAAGAATGCCATATTGTTAATAAAGACCAATTGAAAAAAAGATTTTTAGCTAAAAATAAGTACAATGCAATAATAAAAATAATAATATTACCACCAAATATGTACAAAGCCTTTAAGGCCCTATTAGACTGCACAATTTTTAGGCCAGTTTATCGGGAACGACGGTCCATACGACTGTTTGTTCCCGATAATTGTCTCATATAATCGGGCAGGCGATCAGCCGATTTATGATCAAGCACTCGTTTGTGAGCTGATTTGCATGTTTCATCAGGATAAAAGATGTCCAATTATCAGCAACACATCTTGCAGTGTATTTAGGGAGGTGGCAATAATGAATAGAACTGAATGAGGGAGGAACCACTGAGGTAGCAATCGTTCCTTCAGTTTGAATCAGCCTATGTAATCAGACTGGTGCAAATGAGCCCTGGGGGATGTGTTCTAACTTCTCACCCATCAGCACTTGCACTGCTGGACATCGGACAGAGTAATAGGCCCCTTACTGTCAGAAGTGTTAGGTTAGGACTATATGAGATTTCAATCTCTCCTTGTCAGGCTGTTGACACTGCCATTATGGCTTGTGTTTTCACAGGATCCATGATGATCCATTGCCACAATAGCTAACAGTATGTATGTATGGGTTGACCAGGTCTCCATTTTTCATAGGTTAGAAGACCATGCAAAATTTTTGCCTACCACAACCATGGAAACATAATGGAACTATTACACCTGTGTGAACATAACATTAACAAGAAAGTTTCCATTCAAAGACAACAAACCGAGATTTTGGAATCCATAAGGAAATGAAACACAAAGTTATTATAACTTAGAATTGGAAAGTTGGATGACAATTAGTACTACTTGTGTATGGAGTATGGATCGCTGATTTCTATGCTGATACTCCTCCTTGTTCCCCCATTGTGCCATGGCTCGCACAGGTAAAGATTTATGATTGACAGGACCTCTGCTCAGGAGGTCGTCTCCATTATGAGTGCAAGCTCAGGACTCCTGTCAATGTATTCCAGCAGCACCGCAGAGGAATGGGGTGGGAGGAAGGATCAGCATGCAATTTAGCAATCCAGACTCAGCACAAGCAGTGCTATTATTCTACTAATGCACTTGTTCTTGATAGAGGTAAAAGCTTTCTGCAAACCTGTCAAATGGTGGGTGCGGATAGATGGAGCAGGATACTGATTTTAATAATTAACATTAAGATAAATGTCATTTCACAGCAATATCATTGTCCAGTGGTATAACTATAGAGGTCTCAGCAGTTGTGATCGGACCCACAAGCAATGGGGAGCACAGTCCCTTTCACCACTGTATTTGTTTGATCTCCTTTCTGATTTCCTTTGATGTCTAGCATCCAGACTATCATAAATCTAAGACACTGGAGGCAGCGGAAGAAGGTTTATGATGCTGGACATCTCAACGCTGTCAGAAAGGAGATCGCTAACATTTTAATGTCAAAACTAGCAGCATATAGTGAAGGAAAGGAAGTGGTGGAGAAAAGTGCAGATGAGCAACATTCTCTCAGAACAGGCCTTCCAACTGTTGTAAAACTACAACTCCCACCATGCCCTGCTGTAGGCTGATAGCTATAGGCCGTCCGGGCATGCTGGGAGTTGTAGTTTTGCAACAGCTGGAGGGCCGCAGGTTGGGCATCCCTGTGATAGACCATGTCTATATGGAAGAGACTGCTGAGCTGTACAGTACTCTACCACTACTTAGAGTGGTGGTGGTATGTAGGAGAATCCAGTAATTAATGTAAGGTCCATAGCAGGACCGACAGCTCTAGTAGATTAAACTTGGATATTCATCCACTGACTGACACCATAGCGCATGCATACAAAAAGCACAATGTAGTGTGAAAGCTTTGTCAAAGACCTTAGATGCTGCAGTCACTATTGGGAAAGCAGAAGACTGTACTCAGTGAAGATGTGACATTGCTGTAATTAGCGGCAGCTAGTGCTGTATCAATGGGTCATGTAAAAGGCCCAGTAATGTTAAAAAGGTACAGATAGGCTGCAGCTAGCAAGTGTGAAGAGAAGTTGTGCTGGGGGCTCAAGCTGAACTTTTGTATCTGAGCCCTTAATTGCGCCCCTGTAATTGCCATGAAATTCATCTGAATTTAATACAGAAATACAGTACTTTTTACTATATGTTGAATAGCTGACCTCTGCCTAGATCTAGTATTATATATGACTTACTTCTGAATCTGGCTCTGTCTGCTGGATCTAGCGCTGCCACTGGCTCTGAAACACGGGAAGGTCTGCTGATTCCAGTTTTATTTACGGCCCTTACGCGGAATATGTATGATCTTCCTTCAATCAAACCAGTCACAGGGAAGCGGGCAAACTTCACAGGAGTGTCGTTACACTGAGTCCAGTGACTTGTGCCAACCTCACACCTTACACAAAAAGAGATGAGAGATGGAAAGCTCTGTCAACACAACAGGCACGTGTGTAATACTGTAAATGCAGAAGACTAGAGATGAATACATTCATTCTGAATAAATCTAATTTGTCTTGAACTTCCCAAAAGTTCAGATTCCAGACGAATCCGAATCTTTTGCATTTCGATTTCAATGAATCTCTCAAAATGTCAGAAGACAGAGAAGGAGGCATCTGCCACCAAAAAAGGAACATTTGTGGACCATGTTTCAATTTAAAAATAAAATCCAAGTCCAGTGCGCTTTCAAACAGGCTCCTTGTTATCACCCGCTGCCATCCCTTTACCCATGGCCAGATATGTTGCTGTCACTTTGACATTACTAATGCTGTGCAGGCATTAAACGGCTTGAAAAGGGTTGGATGAAGTCCTAGAAGACCTCAGAGTGTGCTACATGACTGTTCAGGGCAATCGTAGAATGTATTTGTACCCAAAATTAATGCGCTGATTGATTTGTCAGAATCAGACCCGAAAACAAATTTCAAGAAATTTGCTCATCTCTACATAAGACTTGTTACAGTACAGCTACATAGACACATATTATTAACACTGTCCTACCAGCAGGATGGTCCCATGTGTTATATATAAAAACCCTTGGCCCCCAGTAAATATAAAAAAAAAAATAAAAAAAAAGGATATATACCGTATTTATCGTCGTATAACACGCACTGGCGTATAACACGCACCCTTCATTTTAAGGGAAATTTCAGGAAAAAAAATTAAATTTCAAATTGTACTGCTATGGGGTGGGGGGATCTGTGGATGGAACTGTTATGGGGGGGATCTGTGGATGACACTGCTATATGTCATCCACAGATCCCCCTCATAACAGTGTCCATTTCAAATTGTACTGCTATGGGGTGGGGGGATCTGTGGATGGAACTGTTATGGGGGGGATCTGTGGATGACACTGCTATATGTCATCCACAGATCCCCCTCATAACAGTGTCCCCCAATACACCGGGCCCCGCCGCTCACCGAAGTATTTATAAACGTGAATCCTTATCCTGTTATTAAGCTGCCCTCTCCCATTTTCCCATGTTCCCCCTGTATCCCCACAGCACTTACGATTCACACGCTTCCATAGCAGGCAGGGCGGACGGCACCAGTAACGTCACTCACTGACGTCGCGCGTCTGCTCCGCCTGCTTCATTCATAAAGGGGGCGGAGCAGGCGCTCAACGTCAGTGAGTGACGTTACTGCTGCCGTCCGCTCTGCCTGCTATTAAAGCTTAAGTAAGTGCTATGGGGATACAGGGGGATACAGGGGGGACATGGGAACATGGGAGAGGGCAGCTTAATAACAGGATAAGGATTCACGTTTATAAATACTTTGGTGAGCGGCGGGGCCCGGTGTAAGAGTACAGTGACTGCACCGGGCCCCGCCCCTAGTTACGGACTCCAGCCCCTCCTCTCTCCCGGCTCATACAGCGCAATGAATATCGGCGTATAACACGCATACATGATTTGCCCCCTATTTTCAGGGGGAAAAAGTGCGTGTTATACGCCGATAAATACGGTAGATAATTATTTATTTTGTCTCTCAAACCATGAGAAACAGGGTGGAGTTCCCCCGAAATGTAGCTTCATGCGCACTCCTTTGTGCTAATCTCCTCCGTATGTTACCTATGTATAGGAACTTCTTGTAATTACACTGCTCACCCCTGCGATGTCGACGGTGAGCAGGTGAACAATGAAGGGGAGGCTGCGATGGCAGACCACATGGCCTTCTCTTCAACCAGCTGATCGGTTGGGCTGGGTGTTGGACCCCCGACGATCTGATATTGATGACCTATCCTGAGGATAGGTCATAAATATTAAAATCCTGGAAAACCCCTTTAAAGAGGACCTTTCATTACTCTTGACATGCCTCTTTTAATAGCTACATGCATGCCCTGTGTAATAACAATTCTGGAGCATCTATTCTTATGGCTCTATGTTGAGCCGTTCTTTTAATATTTCTACTAGAAGTTATGAATGAATTGCTAGCAGTCTGCAGTAAGGGTACAGAAGGGTGGTAACAAGTTGGGGGTGTGTACCTGCACAGACTCGCTTTATCCAATCAGTGCTTCCATTTTCAGACTGTGCAGGTACACACCCCCAACTGGTTAACACCCCTCTTGCAGACTGCTAGCAATTATTCATAGCTTCTAGTACAAATAATAGAGGAACGGCACAACATGGAACTATAAGAATAGATGCTCCAGAATTGTTATTACATGGGGAATGCATGTAGCTGATAAACCAGGCATGTCAGGAGTGGTGAAAGGTCCTCATTAATAAGAATGGGAGATGGACTGGATAACGCATATTACTTCAGTTATGTAATGCTGATGTGGGCTTATAGCACACTGACATGTGCAAGGACTCATTATAGCAGCACATGGAGACCCTATAAGTCCATATTATGGACCTGTACACATTCTGTGCACCTTATTCAGAAGATATTGTAAACAGAGTGAATATATTGTCAGCTTTTAACAGTTTGCGTATCATTGTGTACATAATTGCTGTAAAATAAATAATTCCAAAGCAAATCTCTTAACCGCAGAACAATGCCCGATGGCCTGTATCCACTCAACCATATGTAGGATACATAGTTTACAGTGGAGAATGGAGAATTTATCAATGCACTGTGACCCAGAATAACATTTGACCGCATTGTGAGGTCACATGTTACATTACCATTTCTCTCCATCCCAGCAGATCCTCATTAGAAGTCATGTAATTTAATTAGTAGAATGCAAAGAATTCAGGTCCTGTCAATGGATTAAAGGGGTCGTTTCACTTCAGCAAATGGTATTTATCATATAGAAAAAGTTAATACAAGGCACTTCCTAATGTATTTCCAGGGGTTACTAACACCCTGCAATCCAGCAGTGGTGACCATGCGTATACACTATAGGAAAAAAGCGCCGGCCTCACTGGTGGCGGGGACCATGGGAGTGCGTGTGGGCATGCATGTACAGCAGCTCCCATCTCATCCAGCTCATATCTCTGCTGCAGCGGTGACCGTAAACCCTGGAAGCAAGCAGTGTACAATGTGATGGAAAAATGAATCGAGCCAGCAAAGGAGTTCTTCACAATGTAAAAGAATATGGCGGCGCGAATTTCTCCATATGTTCGCATGTTCAGACTTTTCTGAAGTGAGACAACCCATTTAAGGTTGAACTACTTAACCTCCCTCTCTCATTCACCCCCTCGCCTAGACTTTCCTTTTAAATGTAAAAAACAATAAAAAAATCTTTCCAATAAGCTCAGTATGACGGAATAACTATTCATAAATATATATCACAATACATCTGAGAAGGCAGTTGCTGAGATAGAACTAAATATGAATATGCATGATACCAACCTGTCAATAAAGTATCCCAGAATTGGACTACCACCATCAACGGCTGGCTGTTTCCAGGAAACTACTACATAGTCTTTATTAGCATCAAGACAGTTCACATCCAGAGGAGCAGTTGGAGCTCCATCAACCTCTGGTTCACCATCTATAAAAAAAAAAAATGTATATTTGAATGTATTAGAAATAATTAACTGAAAGAACATTTTGCTGGAGCCATTTAGGATTAGGGCATATGGACATCACAGAGGTGGTCCTCCACTTGGGACTCTCCTCTATGAGTCAGAGCAGAGAGCTGCTCACAAGCACAGACTTTTCTTGTGGTGGACTACATCTATTCGTGTATAACATGGCCAAAGTGTCTCCTGGCAAAAGCAGGAGCTGGAGTTGCAATTTTGCTAAAGATACCAAAGATACATGATGTCCCCCAAAACAAAGTTCTTACCAATCTTTATTCCACTTTCATAATATTTGATGTTGAAGTGGTATTCCCATCTCAGACATTTATGGCATATCCATGGGGGTCAGGTAGAGAGAAACAAAATGATGACAGACAGAGGTCACATTTGGTGTAGGATGGATCGGGGGAAAAAAGCCAGGGGTACCTGGCATCTTTTTCAAAATTCTCCACACACACCCTTGACCTCATCCTACCTGAATGGGAGCTATACAAGCAGCAGTGCACAGCTTATTCGATTGTTTCTGTAATTCCGACCACCTCTGACCACCACATCCAGCCAGGACAGAGTCAGGGACCCCTGTTTTGGAGACAGGTATGGGGCCTAGAGGTGGAACCTGCATCTATCATACATTTGTGGCATATCCTGAGGGTATTTCATAAATGTTCGAAATGGGAATACCCCTTTAAAGGATAAATTATCATCTGATCTTCTGATATGTCATAGATAAGCATGAGAAGATGAAATCAGTCAAGTCTGTGATCACCACTGATTTTCCTAATTAAAGAGCTATGTAGAGAACTGTACTGTGATATGATGCATCAGCCATCAGAGTGTTTTACAAAAACCAGATACAACAAGGTATAGAAGGTAAGTAACTTCTATGCTGGATCTGTTGGATCTGAGCCTGTTTTGGGGAAAAATAAAAATGGGGCATACCTGACATTTGCTACCATATTTTCTGTCTGTCTCTGGTCACCATTAGCCCCAATTCCTTTGATGGTCTTTTTTTTATGACTTTAGTGAAAACGCTTTGTATTATTTTCAGGTGTATTTTCTCCATCTTTTTGTAAGTAATGTATGCACAAAAAGAAAAATGTTGTGGGTTTACACGGCTTCCCTATATAAGCACAGCATGGCTGTTGCTATATAAATAGCATATTATGATGGAGACTATTTGTAGGTGTGTCTATTTGCGTCATACCAGTCAAGGGTGCCTGCTGAACTTAGCATAGGTGACTTTTTGGTTTCTTTACTTGGAGCCAAGAATTCCAAGCACTTGAGAACTGCTAGACTGCCAGACCGTCAGCTGCTCCCTGTAGCAGCTGACACAGAGATTAAATCTGTCCCCGCTTTACTGGACATTTGATAGCACAAGCTCTACATAATACGAAGCAAAGTTCAGTTCAATTATACAACCAGGCAAGCTGGAATAATAGATTTTCCTGTTTTCTAGAACAATGGGCTTAATATCCCAGGGTGTTCTGCCTGTGGATACGGCCCACTAAATATCCTCTTATAATTGGGGTCTAGTATCACATTTGAAGGCTTTAGACAAATCAGTGGATATTGGATCTGGCTTTATGTGAAGATTTTATTTGATTTGGGATTCCTGTGAAACATGACACGGGTCAGCTGTCTCTTTTGTGCTTATTGGCAAATGAGAATACTTTGGATTGATGCTAGGACACATGGGTTATTTTGGCCCGTATCGTGGCATTATTTAGACACTATAGAACTGTATACAATTATAATTTGGACACTATGGGAGCAATTTATCATAAGGGAAATTTACAGGAGTCTGTGTTACTATAATTTAGGGCAAATTTATCAAATGTCACAGGATGTTAGATAAATGTGCTATATCTTTAGGTATTACACATTCCACATCACCACTTTACTTCAAAAAGTTGATAAACTGTCTTAAATCAGCTTGACATGCTAACCATGCCCAATTTCCCACACACTTTTCAAAACTGGAGTCTGTGTACTAAAAATGCAAAATACCTTACAAAATTTTGAGCAAATGTCATTATTTCAAACCTATTTTAAGCCAAAATTCTGGAGTACAGGGCTTGATAACCTCCCTCCTATATGTTTGCATTATTTGAGCATATGGCACAGTTAAGCCAGGTTCAAACCTGATGGAATTTCCTGTCGATTTTCGGTGAGGAATTCACGTGGAAAAGCCGCAACTATTTATAATAGAATACTTGTAGTAAGAAAAATCTATGTGGAAATCAGAGCATGTTGTTCTAGTAGCACCAGGGAGGTCCTTATTAGGGTCAAAACTAGAGATGGCCTTGCGGTTCGCCCGGCGGTCGTTTCGCGGCGAACTTTGCGTGTTCGCGAATCGCTGAACATGCGAACATATGGAGAGATTCGCGCCCGCCATATTCTTTTACATTGTGAGGAACTTTGACCCATGACACATCCATCAGGTGGTACAGGACAGCCAATTGAGACATTTCAGCACATGGACATACCCCCTACCTTATAAATAAACCTGATCTGGCCGCCATTTTACATTCAGTGCTTTGCCAGTGTAGGGAGAGGTTGCTGTGTGGAGCAGGGACAGACTGTTAGGGACACCAAATGCTAGCTAATAGGGCCACAAAAGTCTTTTTAAGGACTGGTATAGGTGTGCTATCGATAGGTGTGATACACAGAGGGGTGCAATATACTTATAATATACTTTTATAATGAGTCAAAAACACATAGATCTATATAGTGATCACCTGGAAGTCAGGGGCCTAGTGACTTACTAGGGCCATTTTTATATAGGGTAAGGTTCCGGACTGGGTTGCTCTTATCAGGGCTGGTGGTCTGTGGTTAGGCTATCAGGGCCAGAATAGCACCCCCCTGTAGGGCAATATCAGGGACAGTTCTTTGCCCACCCTGTCCTTCAATACCACATCATCATCTAGCCCAGGGATGGATGTTTTTTGCTTTCCCTCCAGGATTGGATGTGCATTGGAACCCCCCGGATTGTGGTAGGACATATGGTTTCTGATTTGGTGCCACCGAGCACCTGATTTAGTGCCGCCGAGCACTTGTTATTGCCTACCACATCTATGCTTTTTGCTTAACTTTAATAATTACATTTATTTTCATTTTGAGGGATATCTTTTCCATTCACACGTCCGCAAAATGGGTCCGCATCCGTTCCGCAATTTTGCGGAACCGGTGCCGACCCATTCATTTTCAATGGGGCCGGAATGTGCTGTCTGCATCCGCATTTGCGGATCCACATCCGCATTTGTGGATCCGCACTTCCGCATCCGTGCTTCCGTTTCCGCAAAAAAATAGAACATGTCCTATTCTTGTCGGCAATTGCAGACAAGATTAGGCATTTTCTATTATAGTACCAGCGATGTGCGGTCCGCAAATTGCGGAATGCACATTGCAGGTGTCCGTGTTTTGCGGATCCGCAAAACACTTACGGACGTGTGAATGGACCCTCATAGTAACATTAATAAAGGTTACGTTTTATCTTCATGTATATTCTAATGGATTGCCTTCCTTGTACAATGTTATAATATACTTTCTATGTTAGAAAGTATATTATAGTGCATTTGTATTGTGCGGCAGTTGTGTGCGGTTCTGCTGCGATACTGCAGGTATATAGAGGGACAAGCGTTATTGGAACAAATCATTTCTACTGGTGTGATATACCAGTCCCCCCCCCAAAAAAACTGATTGAAGCGGGGTGTTATATACCAATATACTTTCTTTATAGTGCATTTAGGTACTGTACACTGCGTGCAGAATTATTAGGCAAATTAGTATTTTGACCACATCATCCTCTTTATGCATGTTGTCTTACTCCAAGCTGTATAGGCTCGAAAGCCTACTACCAATTAAGCATGTTAGGTGATGTGCATCTCTGTAATGAGAAGGGGTGTGGTCTAATGACATCAACACCCTATATCAGGTGTGCAGAATTATTAGGCAACTTCCTTTCCTTTGGCAAAATGGGTCAAAAGAAGGACTTGACAGGCTCAGAAAAGTCAAAAATAGTGAGATATCTTGCAGAGGGATGCAGCACTCTTAAAATTGCAAAGCTTCTGAAGCGTGATCATCGAACAATCAAGCGTTTCATTCAAAATAGTCAACAGGGTCGCAAGAAGCGTGTGGAAAAACCAAGGCGCAAAATAACTGCCCATGAATGAGAAAAGTCAAGCGTGCAGCTGCCAAGATGCCACTTGCCACCAGTTTGGCCATATTTCAGAGCTGCAACATCACTGGAGTGCCCAAAAGCACAAGGTGTGCAATACTCAGAGACATGGCCAAGGTAAGAAAGGCTGAAAGACGACCACCACTGAACAAGACACACAAGCTGAAACGTCAACACTGGGCCAAGAAATATCTCAAGACTGATTTTTCTAAGGTTTTATGGACTGATGAAATGAGAGTGAGTCTTGATGGGCCAGATGGATGGGCCCATGGCTGGATTGGTAAAGGGCAGAGAGCTCCAGTCCAAATCAGACGCCAGCAAGGTGGAGGTGGAGTACTGGTTTGGGCTGGTATCATCAAAGATGAGCTTGTGGGGCCTTTTCGGGTTGAGGATGGAGTCAAGCTCAACTCCCAGTCCTACTGCCAGTTTCTGGAAGACACCTTCTTCAAGCAGTGGTACAGGAAGAAGTCTGCATCCTTCAAGAAAAACATGATTTTCATGCAGGACAATGCTCCATCACACGCGTCCAAGTACTCCACAGCGTGGCTGGCAAGAAAGGGTATAAAAGAAGAAAATCTAATGACATGGCCTCCTTGTTCACCTGATCTGAACCCCATTGAGAACCTGTGGTCCATCATCAAATGTGAGATTTACAAGGAGGGAAAACAGTACACCTCTCTGAACAGTGTCTGGGAGGCTGTGGTTGCTGCTGCACGCAATGTTGATGGTGAACAGATCAAAACACTGACAGAATCCATGGATGGCAGGCTTTTGAGTGTCCTTGCAAAGAAAGGTGGCTATATTGGTCACTGATTTGTTTTTGTTTTGTTTTTGAATGTCAGAAATGTATATTTGTGAATGTTGAGATGTTATATTGGTTTCACTGGTAAAAATAAATAATTGAAATGGGTATATATTTGTTTTTTGTTAAGTTGCCTAATAATTATGCACAGTAATAGTCACCTGCACACACAGATATCCCCCTAAAATAGCTAAAACTAAAAGCAAACTAAAAACTACTTCCAAAAATATTCAGCTTTGATATTAATGAGTTTTTTGGGTTCATTGAGAACATGGTTGTTGTTCAATAATAAAATTAATCCTCAAAAATACAACTTGCCTAATAATTCTGCACTCCCTGTATAGTGCATTTGCGCATGCGCGTACGCGAAAATTATATTGCCGATATTTCGCATTGAAATTTTTTTTATGGAGATCGCAAATTCGAATAATACATCTGGTATGTCACTGTCCATGTTGTGGGACTATTTGTGCACTTCTAGTAATTATCTCTTGGCTGCAGATATGAGCTGAAGGTTTTTCAGGTTCGCCTGCCATTAAAATGAATGGGACCCGCCGCGAACTTACGGTCCATCATTAGTCAAAACCATATCAATGACCGTTAGCACTGGATATATTACATAATAAATACATTTTGTGCCTAAAAAAATAATACTTAAAACCATCAGAAATCCTAATACAGAGAAGTAGCGATAATTTTTTTCAAAAATGCTTAGGGCAGTACATAAAATTGGCCATTCTTTTAGTGGCTATTTACGATGGTTATATGAATCCACATTTTTCTTCAACTTAAAGGTCTATGCCTCTAAAAATTCATTCAGAAAGAAGGAGAGGAAGGAAGAGATGCAAGATGGATCAAAGTACACAGGGTGTCATTTATTAAGACCAGAGTTTTAGACAACAGTCTTAAAAAGGCCCTGCGCTGGCGGTCGATCCGCCGAAGTTATATAGAGGAACCAGCCTCTACATAACTTCGGCGGATCCACTACCGCTTCTAAATCTGCGCCAGCTCCCTTGCTGGTGTAGATTTAGACCATTTTCTATGCCTAAAACAGGTGTAGAAAATGAATAATGAGACTGGCCTACTGGCCCGTCCCCTTTCCCCGCCCACGCCCACTTTTTTAGACCTGGCGCGAGCGGGGAAAAGTCGCAGATTGCGGTGCAAAGAACCTTTGTGCTGCAATCTGCACCAGAAATACGCCTAATATGGTCTTATTTCTGTTAGTAAATAACCCCCATAATACGTACAGAGCTAATGTCTACATGAAAATGACCAACCCAATGAATATCCATCTGTAGCATCTCCTAAAGACAGTTTGTACACTGTAGATATACTTCTCATACTTTTCTCACCTCGGACAAATACATAGGCACTGTATTGGTCATAATACTCTCCCATGACAACTCGCAGAGTGTACAACCCTTCATCTTCCTTATTGAGATGCCTCAGTGTCAGACTGGCATGTCCTCCACTCCAGTGTGTGCTCAGCCATTTTGATGGCGTGACCAAAATTCCTGAAAATGACAAGCAAATTGGATTAGAAATAATGGAGTGTTGCAATTTAAACTTAAATAACATCTGTGAGCATGATCAACCCTATTAAGTGAGGCATATTGCTTGGTAGGGTTGATCAGGCTGAGTAAAACTATATATTTATTTTTTCTATAGGGTTAATAGTTGCTTAAATTATAAATTTTTATATTTATGTAAATTACCTATTTGGAGCACCAATTTGCTGGTCATAGCGCTAGGAGCACTGCTAGCCCTATGCTCTCGCAGCAGCGTCAAGGCTCAGTGACTCACTGCTACGAGAACACACCTCGACTAGCCCTGTCACTTAAAGGGGAGGGGGTAGTTAGTATAGAGAGCACGAGAGCTTTGCGCTGGCAGTGCTCCTAGCGCTATGGCCAGCCACTTGGTGTTCCAAATAGGTAATTTATATAAATATAAAAATTATTATATTTCAGCAACTATTAACCCTATAGAGCACAGAATTACTCACCATGATCAGCCCTAACAGGCAATATACCTGGTTTAATAGGGTTGATCATGCTGACAGATTCTCTTTAACATTTGTAATGGTAATGAAAGTTTTTAGAATATGAACAATAGTATCAGGCTGCAATTTCAGCCCAATTACAGAATCAAGAATTAACGGATTTACTTATGTATAAAAGAACGTGAACACCCCAAAATCAGTAGTATCAGGCCGCAATTTCACCCCAATTGAAAAATCAAGGAAAAATGGAATTAATTATGTTAAATAACAATGTGAACCCCCCAAAATCGGACCGCTATTTCACCCCAATATTTAACTTATGTATAAAAGAATGTGAACAACCTAAAATCAGTAGTATTACAATAGTTTTTAACCCCAATTAGTGCAGCAAGGTGTAATAGAGTGGCTTCTCTATTAGCCAAACTTTACAATGTTCTATTGTCCCCTGCATTCTCACTATAGTGTGGGTAAAGTCTCCCTATTATCTCCCTACACTATCTCAGTGCCGTCCCTGAACTGTTGAAAACTAATATTTTTCAAACTAAGTCTTCCCTAATCACTTTCCCTAGCAGTTGTCACATCTGTCCCTATGATCAGTTCACTGGAAAATGACAGAGACCGGGAAGGATGAGGCTATCTGCTGATTGGCTGGCTACACGGCATTATGGGTGATCCCTCATTCCTGGGCTTCTTACTTTGACTTTGTCACATGTGCACCAGCCTTTTTAGAAAATCTGATTCGTTACCACGAATGGGAAGGAAATTGAGATTTGTGACAAATAAAATTTTTCCATAAATTTGGATCGAGTTCCACTTCGTCAACTTCGATTCGCTCAAGACTAGTCAGGACATTTACTTGGCCATTCCAAAACTTTAACGTTATTCTTCTTTAACCATTTTTTGGTAGAATGACTTGTGTGCATAGGGTCATTGTCTTGCTGTATAAGCCATGTTTTCTTGAGATTCCGCTCACAGACAGATGTCCTGACATTGGTATAATTCAGAATTCATTGTTCCATTAGAAGCAGCAAAGCAGGCCCAAACCATGATATTACCACCACCAGTTTTTATGCTGGAATGCAGTTTTTTATTTTCTACAAGTATAACACCTCTCATTTAAACCAAAAAGGTCTATTGTGGTCTCATCCAGCCACAAAACATTGTTCCAATGGCCTTCTGCCTTGTCTAGGTGATCTTTAGAAAGCTGCAGATGGGCAGCAATATTCTTTTTGGAGAGCAGTGGCTTTCACTTTGCAATCCTGCTATGCACACTATTGTTCTTCAGTGTCCTCCTAATGGTGGAATCATGAACATTAACAGTAGCTAATGTAAAAAACACCTTTAGTTGAATAGAGGTTAGCTTGGGCTCCTTTGTGACCTTGTGAACTATTACACAGTTTGCTTTTGGCATGATCTTTGTTGCTTGTTTGTTGCCATTCGTGGGGAGGGTAATCATGATCTTGAATTTCCTCAGTTTCTTACACAAACCGTCTGACTATGTACTGTTGGAGTCCACACTCTTTAGAGATAGTTTAGTAAAGTCTTCCAGCCTCATGAGCATCAACAACTCTTCTTCTGAGGTATTCAGAAATCTCAGTTGTTTGTGCCATAATACACTTAAAAAAAAATGTTGTGAAGATCAGACTTTGCTAGATACCTGTTCCTTAACTAAAACAGTTCACTCACGTATACCTAATTGTCAAGCCTCAAATTTCTCCTTCAAATTATCTACTTACTCCTAAAGGTTCACATACTTTTAACACTCAGACATGTGATATTGGATCATTTTCCTTATTAAATAAATGACCAAGTCAAATATTTTTGACTCATTAGTTTCATTGGGTTATCTTTATCTACTTTTAGGACTTGTGGGAAAATCTGATGTGGTTTTAGGTCAAATTTATCTAATGCTCATATTTAAAAAAAAATCCCAGATAACCTCTTTAACAAAATAGAAATCAAATCTATAGGAACATATCCCTTTCCTATCCCTCTTTACACAGGTGATTTAAACCACTGTAATATTAATGTGCTTTACATCTATAATGCATCCTATAATTATTACAGGTACAACCTGTACAGGCTGTGTTTTTTTTTTACTTCGAAATATCTCATATATATAAATAGGGTTTTCAAAATGCAGTTTTGTGGACTAAACTGTAATTTCTGTATTTCTACTACAGCAGTCTCTATCAGTCTACCAATTATGTTTATTTAGAGTTTTGGTGTATTTTCTCTTTATCAACTTCAGTGGGGGAAGAATAACATACAGCTAAACTAAGGTACCATGACTCTCCATGGTTTTCAATAAAAATCGTTTTATCAACATTTCCTGTAATTCTGCTTTTAACAACAGTTCATTGCTTCACCGTCTGAAACAGTTTGAGCAGCTTAGGAAATACTTTTCTTTTGCTATTTTTGTACCCATTTTGAGTTATTTTATATTCTGGTATCCAATCATACTTATATGCCGATTCCAAAACTGATGACTGCCCTTGGAAAGAGGCATCAGTTTACCTCTGCTCTACCGATGTGACAACTATTCAAGCCCCCACAATGGCCTCCTTTCTGGTAACAGGAACCCTGCCTAAATCTGAAAGTGTAACCTACTTTCTTTTCAGAAAAATATACATCTGTACATATATTTTTGCCTCTGTTTTTTCAGATGCCATAAATTTTTATTCTGCTATCCACAGCTTGCTGTTATAACATGACGAGAGCATTCAATAATGCAAAATATTATTAACATACCGTACACTGCAAACTCCAGTTGCAGACCTTCTGTGTCACTGGGTATGTCACGGCCTATGGTGTACGCTGTGACACTGTTGCCACACTTGCGATTGCCCGCGGCAACGTGTTGCTGTGAGAGCATGCGGTGGCAGTGTCTCGGCCTTCTGGGTGATTGCCGTGACATGGTTGCCACGCATGCTGTTGCCGATGGTTATGTGTTTGGTATGTTTGTGTGTGCATTTCCCCTTTAAGTGGTAGACTCCCTCTGTCTGGTGCTGTAAGGGTTAACTCCCTGACTGGGTGTAGTCACTTGGCTTATCTTCTGTGGTTTCCTGGCTGGAGTCAGTGGTACTTCAGCTGTTGTTGCTCTGCTCCAGTCCAGGGTGTTCCATCTGTCCAGTGAGGGCCACCCTTGTGGTCATCAATGTCATCCCGGTGTCGCCTTCCCTTCCTGTCCCTATTTGTATGGAGTGGGTTATGTTCAGGGAGTTGGTATGTCTAGTTTGGTGTTACATGTCTGGTGGTGTTTGGAGTCATGTTTGCTAGACATTCCCCTGTCTCATGTTTATTGCAGCTATGGGTGTTTTGGGTTCCTGTGTGGTTTGTGGTGTGTGCTGTGTCCTTTAATGTTGGTGTGGACAGCAGCACTAGTGCACGGGTTCCAGTCAGTGTGTCTGTGGCAGGTAAGTGTGTTATTGGTTTCACTTACCTGCCATCTCCTTATGCTGTATGTGTTCCCCTCTCCTTGCAGCCTGGCCTCAGATAGAGACTCCTGTTCCTCCATGACTGGGATGAACAGGTTGTCTCTTCCCTGCTCCTTGGTGAGGGATTACCAGGGCGACTTAGGGTCTCTAGGAATCCTGAGTATGAGTCGTCCTACCATCGGGGTCCGCTCATACGGTGAGGAGTCAGGGAGAGGATTAGGGACGCGGTAGGAGGTGACCTGCTCCCTTATTACTCCTTTTGGCCAGGCTGATCCCCTTTTACCCTTTGACACCGCACGGTGGGGGTTTCCCCCACTCCCCACCGTGACAGGGTACTTGGAATAACTAGCCTGTTTTTTTGGATTGCCTTTCCTAGGAAACGGCAGACTATATAACTAACACAGTCTGATGCAGAATTATTGAGATGCAAACACTTTAAAGTTATCCAAGCCGAAGTAAATCTGAATTTAGAGTAAAAGAGTGATTGGTGGGTATACTATTGGGTTTACACAACTTTGTACACAAGGATTATTGCAGTGGTTTTCTCATGATTACCATTCATCAGTTGGAAAATGCATACATTTTGGGAGAACCCCATTTTACATAACCTCAGCTATCTATTCCACTGGCCTATTGATTAATATTTGCTAAAAAGTTTACTCAGGATTTAATAACCAAGTTGACACATAATCAGCAGAGACTCAGGAGTCATACTCCTGGTCAGTATATTGATGCATGTATATAGAAGACTCTGGGTTTTCCAGGCTTCTGATATTGATGACCTATCTGACTCCTGACACCACGCCAATCAGCTGTTCACTGCAGCCTTCAACCCTGGAACTAGCACTTTGAATGGAACAGGAAACACAGCTCTGTTAAAAGTGTAGTGACCGTGGCGGGTTACTGAGCTCATCTCCCACTGAAGTGAATAAGAGCTGAGCTGCAGTCAGGGGCGTACCTAGAGCATTTGGCACCCGGGGCGAACCCTTTGTTTGGCACCCCCCCCCCCCCCCCAAGAAAGTTAAGAAAACATGCACAAACTTTTTTCAATGTTTTCAATAATATTTATAAATAAAAATAAAACCCCTTAATAAAATAATAAACCTCTGCACACCCCCTTAACGAAATAAACCCATTAGCCCCCCTTAATAAAACCCATTAACCACCCCTTAATAGACCCCTTAACCCTTCCTTAATAAAATAAAAACCTGCACCCCCTTAAACCCCAGTATAATAAACAATGGTGGCGCAGTGCGCCCCCCCTCCCTAGTATAATAAACATATAAACATTGGTGTGGTGGTGCAGTGCGCCCCCCCCAACACCCTAGTATAATAAACATTGGTGGCGCAGTGTGCCCCCCCAACATAATAAACATTGGTGGCGCAGTGCGCCCCCCTCCCTAGTATAATAAACATATAAACATTGGTGGTGCAGTGCGCCCCCCCCAACACCCCAGTATAATAAACATTGATGGCGCAGTGTGCCCCCCCAACATAATAAACATTGGTGGGCAGTGCGCCCCCCCTCCCTAGCATAATAAACATATAAACATTGGTGGGCAGTGCGCCCCCCCCCTCCCTAGCATAATAAACATATAAACATTGGTGGTGCAGTGCGCCCCCCCCCAACACCCCAGTATAATAAACATTGGTGGCACAGTGCGC
Source organism: Bufo bufo (assembly GCF_905171765.1). Classification (NCBI taxonomy): domain Eukaryota; kingdom Metazoa; phylum Chordata; class Amphibia; order Anura; family Bufonidae; genus Bufo; species Bufo bufo. Next base: position 166,439,883 of record NC_053393.1, read on the forward strand.
CCCCCCCCCCCAACATAATAAACATTGGTGGGCAGTGCCAATGAGGGTTAAAAAAATAAATAAAAATTAACTCACCACCTCCAATTGATCGCGTAGCAGCCGGTCTCATGTACTTTTTCTTCAGGACGCAGGACCTGTGGTGATGTCACTGAGCTCATCACATGATACATCACATGATACATCACCATGGTAATGTACCATGTGATAGAGGCTGGAGCTCAGTGACGTCACCACAGGTCCTGAAGAAATTACAAGGAGACCGGCAGCAGCTACGCGATCAATTGGAGGAGGTGAGTTAATTTTTTATTTTTTAACCCTCATTGGCACTGCCCACTGCCCACCAATGTTTATTATACTGGGGGGGGCGCACTCAATGTTTATTATACTGGGGGGGGGGCGCCACAATCAATGTTTATTATACTGGGGGGGGGCCACTCTGAAGATAACTGAGCTGTTAATACAAATACAGGAGGCGGGTGCCGGAATCAAATAGCGGCACCCGACCTCTGTGACAGGGAGCGGCACCTAAGTGGTTAACTGCAGCTGATCGCAGCTCCGTGTCATAGAGGTCGGGTGCCGGCTATTTGATTCCGGCACCCGCCTCCTGTATTTGTATTAACAGCTCAGTTATCTTTATTGGTGGCGCAGTGGCCACAGCCCCTCCCCCGGCCCTGTCCCTCTTCTTATTCGCCGCGGCGGCAGCAGCACAGGGGGAGGGAGAGACCATCTGGAGCCCTGCCCCTATCACAGTGCCACGCCTGGGCCGGCCCACTCGCCACATATTTTTTTTTTTTTTTATCCTCAGTCGCGGCTGGCACCCCCCTTGTGAGTGGCACCCGGGGCGGGCCGCCCCCCCCGCCCCCCCCTTGGTACGCCACTGGCTGCAGTAACTTAGCATGGCCACTACACTTTGAAATGAGCTGTGCTTCCTGTTCCACTCAGATTAGTAATTCTACAGCTGGAGACTGAAGGGAACAGCTGATTTTGGGGGTGCTGGTGTCGGATCCTCACCGATCGAATACTGATGACCTATCCTAAAGATAGGTCATCAATATCAGGAGCCTGGAGAACCCCTTAGTGAAAAGGGGACTAATCACTTACCATTTCTGTACCACTGTATTTCTGGCTGGAAGCGTTTGATAGTTGGATGAACGATGACTGTGGAACCTAGACTCAATGTTTCACCTTCTTTGCCAAAAGATACTCCAAATGAGTCAACGAAATGGATATCAAACTTAGTAGCAAAGCCGTATGGAGTAACAGAAACTAAAAGAGAAAGTGGCAATGCTGTAGGTAAGCTTTCTATACTCTAGTACAATGTGCTAGAAATCAATCAGGTTGTAACTTACAGCTGAATGGTTCACCACTCGGAGGAAACAAAGGCGTAACATCCAATTCTCCTTTATACCCTGAAAAAATGGATGGTAAAATGGAAGAATGCCTTGTTTAAAATGAACAGAAATATCTAGATGGGAAGTACCCGAACTATCTAGGAGACACTAGCTCCACTGGCACCGGAGATTCCTCTACAACTTTTCCCTCCACTCTTTTACGGGACATGCTGTGGACCGGGTGGAGTACATGATTGGGGCACGCAAGTACCATGTTATTTAGGATTTACCCCTCATTATTGAATACCTATTGGGGATCATGCATAACTATTTACAGTTAATTGGAGGGCTACTACCAATACCGTTCGTGTGATTACACCCGACACTAACTATTTGCAGGTGTCAGTCTCTATATGATATGTGTTTTTTATTTTTTGGTAATAATATATTCACCTGTATAAACGGTAGTGGGTTCTATTCTGATGTCAGGGCCTTCTTAGGGCATATAGGAGGTTCCTGATATGGGATACCCCCTATCTGGGCGGCCATTCCGTTTCTAGGCAGGGTATGAAGAATAGGGAAACATCAGGGTTCAGATTTTCTTCCCTCTTCCCTGTACCCTGACCCTTATTTTTAGAGGGCACTTTATGGTATGTTTTAATATATCTAATAAAGGCTAAGTCTATATGGTGGCGGTCTGTGAATAATTATACTGTTCTTCACCACTATTATTTTTTGGACTCCCTGACGGGAATTTGTCAGAACTGTGAATTCTAGATGGGAAAGTAAACATTTTGCAAACATACTCTTCACCACGAGGGATGCATATGAAGAGTTTTCTCCTTTCACATTCATTGCCGATGCATGGTACTGAGCTGTATCCTCAAAATCACAGCTGCAATAATACAGAAGAAATACAGTCAATGTTTTATTACATTGTAAAATACAGTATACATATTACCCATAATCCTCATGTCATTCGTTTTAAGGATATTTATTAAAGCGAATGTCCAGTCAGAAACTCAAAAATGATATGTAACTCAGTACCTACACGGTTGAACATATATTATTTAATTTCCTCAGATCTTGCTCCAGTACTGCTTTTTAGTTCATCATAAATTACGGTAGAGCTGTGACCTGTGACTGCAATCTAGCTATATTGTCTACATGGAGTCTGAGAGACGCCTCCTGTCTCATTATTGGTTCAAGCTGCTGCTCTCTCCCGCCCCCTGCAGCTCTGCATCCTCTGATTGGCTCCTGTGTATAACACAAGTCTATCACAGTCTCATCGTGAACATAGAGCACAGAACAGAATGATTCTAAAGTATAAGGCAATGAGCCTTAGTGAGGGCTTTAAATCCAGACTTTTGAGAGAAAAAAAATTTGAGGTGGTCTATGATATTGACAGATATAGTCTAGTGATATTCCAGATACAGTGACTTGGGGGGATTAAGTGAGACAGTTCTTAAGATTTGAAGGATCAAAAGAAGCCTCAAAACATCAATGGCACATACGGTATAATATTTTTTTTAAAGTAGTTGTGCAGTGATTTGTACCGCCGCTCCACAGGAGATGACGTGTAGTGTAAAGACCAGGAAGAGATGCTCGCTTGGAATACCACCTCCTCATCAAACAGCTGATCGGCAGGGTGCTGGCAGCCCCCCCATGTGCCGGGCCCCTCACAGGTAATATACTTACCCCACTCCCTGTGCCGCTCCTGGTCCCTGCAATGCCGCTGCTGCTTCTCCCTGTACATGGATAAAAACATCCGATGTCGGGGGAAAGCAGCCAATGGCAGGTGGGGACAGGGACGAGCCTCCCTAGTGACACCCGTAATGCTAGGGAGCCTTGTCCCCGTCCCCGCCATTAGCTGCTCTCCCCCGACACTGGATGTTTTCATCCGTGTACAGGGAGAAGCAGCAGCGGCGGTGCGGGGACCAGGAGCGGGGTAAGTATATTACCTGTGAGGGGCCTGGCACATGGGGGGGCTGTTTGAGAACTTGGATAAACCCTTTAATAGCCCACGGAAGCGCTTCGAAGTGCTTCCAATCCATGCCTCCATTCTGCACTGCACCGTACCTTGCGGACCCATTCAAGTTAAAGGGTCAGCATCTGTGATACGGGAATGACACGGCCGATGCCCGTATATTGCCACTAATGCCACTGTTTGTTGTCTGCAATATGGACACGGATGGCCTACAGTCGTGTGAATGAGCCCTTACCTGGTTATCTGGAGGACTTTCTCTCTTTCTATGGGTGGGAAAGAGCTCACACAAGATAATGAAGCATCTGCATCTTCTAGGATGCATTGCAATGAGCTCTTGTTAAACCCTTACCCCATTGCAAACAAAATAGTCCCTCTCATATAGCCCCAGAGATACATATGGCATATTATGTCCCCACAATATCCTTCTCCACTGTCTAGAGGGAGATATAACTATATATTGCTATGAATTTAGAAGTAGGGATTAATGAATCAAAGGTGTCTGGACTGTTTCACTATAAGATCACTAGGTCGGCACTGAAGGAAGGGAGAAGGAAGGGAAGCTACAGAGCATGGTAGTCCACCTCTGAACGCAAGAGAAGCTGGACCAGAAGGATAAACAGCAGGGGGCCCCACCAAAAAGGAAAAAGTGTTGTACATAAAAAAATAAACAGTATTTATAGTGCATGTATATTAGATTAATACCTCATTTTATATGCTCTATTAACTGCATAGTAATCGTTTTTGTGGGATAAACCCTTTTAAGTTTTAAAACATAAATTAAAGTTATTAAATTTGGCATTGCTGCAATTGTACTGACTCACAGAAGGTAACGTAATTTTTACTGCAGTTTGAGAGCCGTAAAAAAGAAACCTACAAAACAGTCCTGCAACTTCAAAAAAACAAGGTGAATGGAAAAGTAAATAGTCATGGCTTTTGGAAGGCAGGAACCCAAAAAAATCTAAAATATTAAAATGAAAAATAGCTGTGGCAGGACAGGGTTAAACAAGGCTTTGAAATTCCATGCTCATCTTGTACTGTTTATACTGATTCTAAATGCACAGGAGGAAAAGAAGCAGCTGGGCAAACCAGGGTTTTCCATGTTCTGTCAGACTTGTGCAACACATTCATAATGGCAAAGCTCATGGTATATTCACCCCAGAAATACATGGATATTTGTGATCAATGTTGGATTCTTGATTGTATACAAAAAATGATACTCTATATTGTGTTTGGTAGAACATGGCTTGTTTCTAAAATGTGTAAAATATGTAGCATGTCTGTAATCTATGTTCATGTATCTATTATTATATCTGGCTGCCGATACAGGATCACTGCTGCTGCTTTATAAAGTCCATGACAAACACCCAAAGAATGTATATCTGAGCCAAGAAGAAAAGAACAACTTAGCTGTGGCTTATCTGCTTTATGAACAAAGAGAAGGTGGCAAGATGTCAAAAATAACACGGTCCAAACAGCAAATGTGATAGAAGAAACGTTTCATGTTCCAGCAGTTGCCCCCAATTAACTATTCTCCAAGGCCACCGCAGTTTATGTCACTTTCTATACAGAATACCTATGTTTCATGTATGCAGTTGCTTTGTAGCATGTGCGTGTAAACCAGCATGGCAGTCTTCCAAGCACAGGTTTCCTGGTACTAAGTGATACGCAAGTTATGAAAGCAACATGCAGTGTGTAAAGTATATTGTCAGAAGCTAAGTGACAAGAATCCATGGGAAAGAAGCTAAGTGGTGTTAATCCCTGATCACTTGTGTTCAGTAGGGTTAGGTACATGACAGGTCACATGGCCGACATTCACAGCATACTAACAAAGAATAAGCAATACTACCACTGCCTACCTACTTAGCTGCACATACGATCGAACACTACTGTCATATGTACAGTATATAGGCAGTTACATTTATATTGTATATTCCTTTACATGGGGTGTGTTCAATACTCACTTAAAAATTTCCAATGAGTGAAGGCCATATCCACTTTCAATTTTATATTTCTCAGGATGAAGTTGTTCATTGATGGGAACATTATTTTTATACCTGAGTAGAAAAAAAACACATTATTCTGCCAGTGATAACGGTAAAACATAATCCATCAATCGCCGTAAGGACTAAAGCTTTAGAGATAAGTCATCTGAAGACTCATTTAGCTATTCCTCCTAATCCATGATTACATGGGCTAACATCACTATGCTAGCATGAAGTATCATTTTTAGTTATTTTTTTAAAACAATTTTTATTTCGGAAAAATAAGCAATGTACAGTCAATACATCACATGTATTACTCGTGCACGCAGGCATGAGCGTCAAAGGTAAAATTAAAGCACATTGTACACATATGAAGATATTTCCAAGTTTTCCATTTTCTTTTATAGAATCCCCCCCAAATAATAAACAGACCCCCCCCCCCCCCCCCCCCCCCCCCAACTGTTTCCCAACTTACAATGTCATGACAACATATCTCAGAAGTACTCTCGGGCAATTTACTTCAAAATCATTATAGCATAAAGTATTGAACGGTATCACATATTAACGTCCCCCACTTTTAGGCCCTAAATTACCTCCAATCCATCTAACGTCCCCTTCAAGTATCATCTTAAATCCTAGTATATACTGGTATACGTTATTTATCTTACAAACATATATCCAGGCAATCACGGATTCTAACTGTTCCATGCATCTCAACGGGTGGGATGAACTAGTAACAACTTTGGCTGGTGTATGGATTTACACAGTTTGGTTAAATCTAAAATCAATCCTAGTTTTCGCACAGCTCTTATGGAATAAGGCACGTCTATGTCACAGTCTTTATTGCATGAACATACCAGGTGACCCGTGGCTCTGGCCAGCCGCTCACTGTGCAGTGCAATTTCACGTTTTGTGTCTCCCAGATGGTGTGAGAACGAGGCTTGATGATAAAGACAGGAGCATGTAACAGTGTGTCCTCATTTATCTTTCTGTGAAATTCTGCAGTATCTTCTATCTGAAAAAAATTAAAACATTTTATTTGTATGTGAGGGTTAATATATTTAGGCAATAATATTACTTTATAAGAAAAAAAGAATATGCCTTGACATAATGCATGGGGTGTGGCACTTCCATTAGGCTCTCCAAACTATGCCTTCATTTGCTATAAAATCCTCTGTATCTAAAGATTCCATAATTATGCCGTAATTATTGGCTGAATTCATGAAATGATGAAAGAGTGGTCTGTACTAGGTGAGTATAGAATATAGAAGGTTTTGTAAAATTGAAGCTAACCTATATGTAAAAACAATACTAATGAAGAAAGAGTGGTAAGTTTCCTAATAAATTAGAAACAGTGTGCCCCAGATTTACTGTAAATTAGGGTAGACATGTAGACAGGTAATATGTACAGTATTTTTGATTGATCTCTGCTTGTATGACTATTTACATTTACTGTATTTGTGCATTCATACATATCTGTGTTAGGCCTCATGCACACAACTGTATGTATTTTGCGGTCCGCAAAACGCGGATCCACAAAATATGGACGATGTCTGTGTGAAGTCCGTGTTGCACCCATTATTTTGTTTGGACCCATTGACTTCAATTGTCTGTCATCCTCATTTTGCAGCCAAGTATAGGACATGTTCTATCTTTTTGCGGAGCAGAAATTCGGATGCAGAAAGCAAACTCAAGATCTGGCTGCTTTCCATGTCTGTATGTCTGTAAAGTCATTAGTATACCCATGTTAGTGAATGCATTGTATTACTGCAAGATACCGTGTAGTTACAGCAAAAGCATTTTACTACCAAAAACTGCATTACTGTACCTGTGTTAGTGAATGCGCTTTACTGCAAAAACGGCATTACTGCATCTGTGTTAGTGAATGTGCTTAACTGCAAAAACTGCATTAATATAACCATTTTAGTGAACGTGTTGTATGACTTTAAGATACAGCAAAAGCATTTTACTGCAAAAACGGCATTATAACCATTGTAAATTGGCAATACCCATGTGCAGTGTGTTTGTAAAAGGAAAGGAACTTTAATTGCACCTCTATATTAATTTTACAGAAAAAACATGTGCAATTTTGCTGGTACAATTTAATACACTGTGTACCAAACCCGTGACTTTTTATTTTTAGACCTCATAATAAAATGTCTGGTAAACGGAAGACTGCAAAACAAAAGACCTATAGTCAGAATGTGGGTAGTGGTGCAAACAGAAGAAGCAGCACCAGCCATTTGGTCAGTAATAGTATTAGGCCACGGTTCTTCTTTGCTTCCAATAGACACCACATTATTATATAGAAAAAAGAGGATGAAATTGTGGACTGTATGGCTGACCCCATCTCTCAGTCACAGCAGGATGGTGTCAAGGTCACCTTTGAGTCAAACACACTGTGCACTGGACCCAGGGGTCACAGCATTCCTCCTGCTGCTCTTCCTTGTGGCCATAGAGGCAACAAAACCCCATGTGCTATGGAAGATAGTTCCCCTGTTCATGAGATGGAGGAGGCAGGTCAGGTGAAAGGCAGGGGACCCCATGCATAGCTGTGTTGGTGGTGGTAGTAGTAGTAGTAGCAACACTTGTAGCCACGGGGATGGTGGTAGGGGCAGTGGTAGCAACAGTGCCATTCAGGACAAATACAGAGCAGGGAATCGGGAAAGGGGGGCTAAGGAGCCCACAATGACATATCATAGACTGATGACTGTGTGTTGGACAGGACCTGTAATAAACAAAAAACAAGACCCTATCTGGGAAGGGTTTACTATTAACCAACAATTCAGGCCTATTTAGGCTATTAACCTCACTTGTCCCAGATAATAAAACTTAACTTTTATTAAGTCAACTAAGAATATCAAATGAAATGAATGTGAGCTCTAAAGGATTAAAACTTTCTGATATCCTGTCAGTTCTGCAACAGTAATGACCTAGCTGAAATGTGAGCCGGGGGTGCTAGCAGATCAATATTTTATCGTCCTGTCTATACCGCCATGGAAGATGCCATGTGCAGACACTAAAGAGCTAAGACTTGCTCATTAGCAATAGCTAACTGGAACTGGTAGGGCCAGATGTGCTTCTATTGTGGTCAGCTCCAGAACTGGTGATGATGCCGAGTCTGTGGGTGCAGGCTCAAAACGTGCCAGGCATAGGCGAGGTTTGGCTGCTGCTAGTTCTGTGTGAGAATCTACCGTATGGCAGCTTTTCTCCACAAGGCCGGCACATGAAACAACAGCCGTGTGCAAGATCTGCAGGATTAAAATAAGCCATGGGCATTCAAACACAAACATACTGTAGTTAACAGGGCTCTATTGAAACACATGAGGTGGCATCACCAGATCCTGCAGGAAAATAAAACTGGCCAGCATTCCGAATCAGAACAAGTCTATCCTCCTTCTCCTGGTCTTCTTTGTGGCAGCCAGGCCACATCGACAACCAGTACAGTGTCCTTGTCATTGTCCTTATCAGTTACTTTTTCTCCTGCTCAGACTCCAACTCCACTCTGTCACCAGTCATCGATCAGGAAATGTGTGGCCAGAAAACAACTCTACATGTACAGCAATCCCGTTGTAAGCAAGCCTTACTCTCACTTAGTTGTGGCAACTTTTTGGCAGGTGTCCGTAAAAATTGTCTCGTCATCAACCAAATGTAATTCTTCCCAAGCCATCAGTCAGACTTTTAGCCAGGTGTCCATAGTGGTGCAGTTCACCGCCTTCACCAAAATGTAATTCTTCTCTATGCCATCAGTCGTACATTTTGCCAGGTGTCCATTTTTTCAAAAAAATTCTTCAAAATTGTCTTTTTTTAAAATGACTATGGCCTTTACCCAGCATATAGCATGTTCCCTGACACCATGGACTTCTGGGCAGGCAGATTGGAGCAGTACTTGTTCTTACAGCACTGTTTTGTCCAGCCTCCAGTGTCATCTCAGAGTGGATTTTCAGCACAGCAGGTGGCGTTGTCACACCCAAATAGCAGGTGGCGTTGTCACACCCAAATGGACAACATTGTTCTTCACCAGTGTACAAAACATCACTTCTGTTAAAATGAATCAGGCTTGGATCCATGAGGATTTTTACACACCTATGGCTGAGGCTGATAAATAGATCTGCCATTGCTGACACCGGCTATTTATTGCTGGCCCCATTGCGCCACTGTCGCTGTCTGCCTGTCATGTCCCATACCATACGGCTGCTGCTGCCCTCACTGCAGCTCCTACTCCCCGCTGCTAATCCCCCTACTGCCACTTGCCTTACCACTACACAGCTGCCACTACTACGACTACTACCCCAAGCCTCACACACATCTACTTGCTGTCTTCTCTGTTTCATTCTGTGCTGCTACTGTTGGTGCTACTATTGCTGCCACTATTATCCCTACACACCTTACCCTTTCCACGTCTACACTGTACTGCTACTCCCAAATAAAAGGGCAAATTTTTCCAGGCTTGATGAACTTCAGAACAAGCTACTTTTTCTTTTGACATTTACCACTTGTGTGTATAAATACAGTCAGGCATTCCGCCTCCTTTAACGCATACTTTTTGGATGCTTGTGCAGAACAAGCCACTGTATCTTATGAAACTAACAAGTGTATGTGTATAAACAGGGTCAGAAAACTATCCCCATTAATTTTTGGTTGTTTGGTCGCAACAAACCACCATCTGCCCCCAGTAAGGAACAATTTTTGGAAGGTTTCTAATATGAAAAGGCATAACAAATGCAACTGCTCAGTGTGTTTTTAAACAGACTGTTTGTTAACACCATCAACCATGCATTTCCTCATAGCTATATATGCCAGTGTCACTCTGATATTATTTTCTATTGTGGTCATTGCTTTAAGGGGGAAAGGAAAAGACAGAAAGAGGTAAAATCCATAATAGTCCTAGGAGACCGCTTAGGCCCCTTTCACACGGGCGAGAATTCCGCGCGGGTGCAATGCGTGAGGTGAACGCATTGCACCCGCACTGAATCCGGACCCATTCACTTCAATGGGGCTGTTCAGATGAGCAGTGATTTTCACTAGAGATGGCCTTGCAGTTCGCCCGGCGGTCATTTTGCGGCGAACTTTGCGTGTTCGCGATTCGCTGAACATGCGAACATATGGAGAAATTCGCGCCGGCCATATTCTTTTATATTGTGAAGAACTTTGACCCATGACACATCAATCAGGTGGTACAGGACAGCCAATTGAGACATTTCAGCACATGGACATACCCCCTACCTTATAAATAAACCTGATCTGGTCGCCATTTTACATTCAGTGTTTTGCCAGTGTAGGGAGAGGTTGCTGTGTGGAGCAGGGACAGACTGTTAGGGACACCAAACGCTAGCTAATAGGATAGATCATCAGTTAAATGAAAGTGCAGAACCCCTTTAAGGACTGGTATAGGTGTGCTATCGATAGGTGTGATACACAGGGGTGTGCGATATACTTATAATATACTTTTATAATGAGTCAAAAAGACATAGATCTATATAGTGATCACCTGGAAGTCAGGGTCCTAGGGGCTAGGGGCTTACTAGGGCCATTTTTATATAGGGTAAGGTTCCGGACGGGGTCGCTCTTATCAGGGCGGGTGGTCTGTGGTTAGGCTATCAGGGCCAGAATAGCACCCCCTGTAGGGCAATATCAGGGACAGTTCTTTGCCCTCCCTGTCCTTTAATACCACATCATCATCTTGCCCAGGGATAGATGTTTTTTGCTTTCCCTCCGGGATTCATGGATGTGTAATGGAACCCCCCGGATTGTGGTAGGACATATGGTTTCTGATTTGGTGCCGCCGAGCACTTGTTATTGCCTACCACATCTATGCTTTTTGCTTAACTTTAATAATTTAATTTATTTTCATTTTGAGGGATATCTTTTCCATTCACATGTCCGCATCCGTTCCGCAATTTTGCGGAACGGGTGCAGACCCATTCATTTGCGGATCCACATCCGCATTTGTGGATCCACACTTCCGCATCTGTGCTTCCGTTTCCGCCAAAAAATAGAACATGTCCTATTCTCGTCCGCAATTGCAGACAAGATTAGGCATTTTCTATTATAGTGTCGGCTATGTGCGGTCCACAAATTGCGGAATGCACATTGCCGGTGTCTGTGTTTTACAGATGAAAACCGTATGGACAATTACTACATGGCAAGACTGCAGCATTTTTTGCGATGTGTTTTTTGCCATGGTTGTTACTCCACACAAAAAACTAAATGAACAACATGTAAACATAGCCTCATAGGTTACTGAAATCCTGCAAATTATTTTCCAGGTTCACTTGAGTACCCTGCAGTTTCTCAATCTTGTCGTCTGATTTCTAGGCTGCTGAAGTCTCTCACATTTCACGGGAGGATTAATAATTTGCTTTAGCTAGTGTGAAATGTACACAGAGGTGTGAAAGACAGAAAGGAACATCTCACTTGGGTTGCCTAGTACATAGATTATAAATGTTTTGATACATTGTAGCTCTTAGGTAGTACTATCCACAGTGGAAGAGATATAACTAGCTAAGGGCAGGTTAACATCAGTGTCATGAATTCCATGGTTATAACGGAAAATGACGGAATTCGAAACAGAAACCTTTAGAAGCATTCCGTTTTGATCTGCCATAATAGAGGTCTATGGGCAAGCATAACGGATCCATCTGGTTTCCGTTATGCAGGACGGAAAAGAAAGTCCTGCTTGCAGTGATGATCAGTTCGCAGTGTTCGCCAGCGAACACATGCGGGCTGCCATCTTTAGTAAGACTCACCTGTCCGGCGATGCATAGGTAAGCCCTTACCTGTCCGTGTCCCGGGAGCCGGTCTGAAATCAAATGCAGTCACCGGGAGCAGGCAGTTCCGAGAACAGCCGCCGGGGGCCTTCATCGGGCTGTTCTCGGAACTGCCTGCTCCCGGTGACTGCATTTGATTTCAGACCGGCTCCCGGCACAGGCACTGGTAAGCGCTTACCTGTGCATCGCTGGACGGGTGAGTCTACCTTACTAAAAATGGCAGCCCGCATGTGTTCGCTGGCGAACACTGCGAACTGACCATCACTGCCTGCTTGCCCATAGGCCTCTATTATTGCAGATCACAACGGAATGCTTCTAAAGATTTCCATTTTGAATTCTGTCTTACGAACTCCGTTATTTTCCGTTATAACCATGGAATTCATGACGCTGATGTGAACCAACCCTTAGAATGCATGCTTGTATTAGGGTACCTGCACACAATGTGGATTACGTGTGTTTTTCCTGTATGGATTTTTATGCAACTACCAGCAAAGTGATTGAAATTAGGCAAATCTCATGTTCTCTTAGCTTTTTTTTTCCATACGGAAATTGACCTGCCGTGCGGATTTAGAAATCTGCAGCATGTCAATTGTTTGTGCAATTTTTTGAGCAGATTGCAATGCAAGGGTGTTATCTGCAGAAAATCTACATCAAATGTGAAACAAAATCTGCAAGTTACACATGTGGATTTTGGTGTGGATTTGGTTCAGAAAAGCAGAGAAACCTGCACGGAAATTTGTGCATAATTTCTGTTTGTAAATATGCAGCCATGTGCAGGTATCTTTAAAGTATGTTCACACTGCTAAAATCTGCCACTGATTCAGCAGCGGATAATGGGCATTTTCCTCTGCTGAATCCACATTCAAAACTCCATCAACAGTTTCCCATTGACTTCAATGTAAACAATTCGACCACGTGCACACCTTGTACAAATGTTGTTTTTCAGTAGCTGATTTGAAAAACACTTGAGAAGTGACAGTTACTTCTTAGAAACATATTTGAATGTGGATTCCAAAGAGAGCCAATGGGCAAGGAGAAAAGCCTCAATAAAAACTCTTCTATGCCACCTGCACATGTTACAGAATATGTGTCTATTTTCCTTGAAAATTCCCATGCGGAAAAACTGCAGCATAGTACAGTACCAGCAAAATGTGTGAGATTACACAAATCTCATGTGCACTTTGCAGATTTTTTCTGCATGGAAATTGACCTGCCGTATGGACTTCCATATCTACAGTATGTCAATTATGTTTGCAGTTTTAGCTGCAGATTTCACCCTTTCTCAATGATGGGTGAGATCTGCAGCAAATCCACATGAAATCAGCACCAAATACCACTGTTAGAAATTGCGTATTTTGGTGCAGAAACGCACGTAAATCCACACGGAAATTGCTAAAGGGCTAAAATGCTTGCAAAAACTCCTCTAATACTACCACCATTATAAATCTGCACAAAAATGCTACTGATTTTTCAGCTGTGGATTTTACTTATGTGAACATATCCTTGCTGAGGTTCTATACCAGGTTTTTTATTATTACATTTTACTCATTTTGGCCAAAAAAAAAGTGTTTTAAAGTTGCTCTTTATTAAAAATTAATAAAAGTTTTTGTTTTATAGGGATAAGTTTCAGTCTATCTATCTGCGGAGCATCTTGCTTTCACGTTCACAATGAACCTGTCATGTTGCTGGGAACTGGGAGCAATCTTACACTACTGTAAAAGTTTTAGACTTTAGAAGGACTATTTGTAAGGAAATGGGGGAGTGTTTAAAAAGGGTGGAAAACAACAGCAACAGGTGTGCATGTCCAGTGGCCATCCTAAAGACAACTAAACTCTATGCCAGACATATTAACAAGAGTAAAAGGAGTAGAGGCCACTATGGTTTACTAAAGAAGTAAGTAATATAGTAAAAGAAAAGAAGGCTGCTTTTAAGCGGTATAAAGAAACCGGAAGTAACGCTTTATCTTAAGGAGGAAGATAAAGCTTTCTTCAGGTATATTAGCAATAGGAACAAAAATAATTGTCGTATTACAAAAATTAAAAGTGGCCAAAGTCACCATATTGATGGGGACAAGGCTGTCACTGACCATTTGAATAGTTTTGAGTAGTTACTTTTGTTCAGTATTTTCAGAAGGTTGCTTTTAAAATCTTAAGGGGTTTCTGTCACCCCACAAAACTCTTTTTTTTTTTTTTGGATAGTTAGATTCCTCATAGCGCGATATAGGAGAATATAATAGTCTTACTTACTTTCATGCGGCCGATTCTTTATAAAACGAAGTTTTATAATATGTAAATGAGGGCTCTACCAGCAAGTAGGGCGTCTACTTGCTGGTAGCCGCAGCAGAAAACCGCCCCCTCGCCGTGTTGATTGACAGGGCCAGCCGTGATCTCCTCCTCCGGCCGGCCCTGTCAGTATTTCAAAAATCGCGCGCAGGCGCTCTGAGATGAGGAGGCTCGTCTCCTCAGCACTCCCTCAGTGCGCCTGCGCCGATGACATCATCGAAAGAGAAGACGTCATCGGCGCAGGCGCACTGAGGGAGTGCTGAGGAGACGAGCCTCCTCATCTCAGAGCGCCTGCGCCGAATGACCAGAGGCGCGCGATTTTTGAATTACTGACAGGGCCGGCCGGAGGAGGAGATCACGGCTGGCCCTGTCAATCAACACGGCGAGGGGGCGGTTTTCTGCTGCGGCTACCAGCAAGTAGACGCCCTACTTGCTGGTAGAGCCCTCATTTACATATTATAAAACTTCGTTTTATAAAGAATCGGCCGCATGAAAGTAAGTAAGACTATTATATTCTCCTATATCGTGCTATGAGGAATCTAACTATCCAAAAAAAAAAAAAAGAGTTTTGTGGGGTGACAGAAACGCTTTAACTTTTATGGTCATGACATTGCCTCTAGCTGTCAAGGCTCAGCCCCAGTGTTTTTGGAGGCTGATCTTACGGGTGAATTGGCATATTTAAAGTCAGGTGGCATACACCCCAGAGTCCTTAGAGAACTCTGGTCTGTGGTTGCTGCTCCTCTTACTGATTTGTTGAACCAGTCCCTCCTGACAGGGGATATTCCTGAAGACTGGAGAATAGCCAACGTTCTACCTATCCACAAGAGAAGAAGCTGGAAACTACAGACCAGAGTGCTGTTAAGTCCTCATGCACACGACCGTTGTTTTGGTCTGCATCCGAGCCGCAGTATTTTCGGCTTGGATGCGGACCCATTCACTTCAATGGGGCCGCAAAAGATGCGGACAGCACTCCATGTGCTGTCCGCATCCGTTGCTCCGTTCCGTGGTCTGCAAAAAAATATATAACCTGTCCTATTCTTGTCCACTTTGCGGACAAGAATAGGCAGTAATATTAATGGCTGTCCATGCCGTTCTGCTAATTGCTAATTGATCGTGGGGATAAAGTGGGATACAGTGTCACTGTTTGCTGTATGCACCTGTATTTTGGTGACAAAAATAAAGACCAGGATTTTTCACTATGTCCTTCTGGTGCTGGAGCCTTTTTCTATCTTGTGCATTTACCTCCGGACTGGCTTGAGTCCGCCCCGTGCACCGTCACACAGGATCAGAAGGTGAGCTGGCTG
This sequence comes from Bufo bufo, assembly GCF_905171765.1. Classification (NCBI taxonomy): domain Eukaryota; kingdom Metazoa; phylum Chordata; class Amphibia; order Anura; family Bufonidae; genus Bufo; species Bufo bufo. The sequence continues at coordinate 166,455,539 of NC_053393.1, forward strand.
TAACTTTTCTACTATACATGGACGCCATCCCTGTTTTGCGGATCCGCAATTTGCGGACCGCAGAACACACAACGGTCGTGTGCATGAGGCCTAATGGTGTGCAGTCTGAGGAGAGACAGGTTACAAGTGGTGTACCTCAAGGGTGTCATGGGTCCTATTTTTTTAAAATATTTTTGTATGTGACATAGGAGAAGGTTTGTATGTTTGCTGATGACATAAAAGTGTGTAGCAGGATGGATATTCCTGGAGGCATTAGTAACATGGAAAAAGATTTAGCCTCACTAGATAAATGGTCCAAACAATAAAAAACTGTAGTTCAATGAGTCCAAATGTAAAATAATGCACTTGGGGAGAAGGAACCCTCTATCTAACTGTCATATTGGCAGTTCTGTGTTATCCAAGACTTCAGAAGAGAAGGATCTAGGGGTCCTGATATCAAAACCATGATCAAAACCTTTAACCTGTTCCGGTTACTTAAGGACACAGGGCATACCGGTACGTCCTATGTATTTCCGATCACCGCCCACCGATCGCAAATCATTGAGCAGGCACCTGTGTACAATGCACTGGGGGGTTCTGTGACCCCCCCCACCCCCCCCCCCCCCCGGCGATCGCAGCAAACCGCAGGTCAATTCAAACCTGCGGTTTGTTGCGTTTCCGGGTTATTCGGGTCTCTGGGGATAACCCGGAACAGGATGGTGATCAGTGGTGTGATAATACACCACCAATCACCATCCTGCGATCCTGAGAGGTGATGGTGACATCACCTCTCAGGATCGTCTCTCATTGGATGCAGGGGCTGGCGGGCCATTCAAATTATCGCAGCACTCCTCTCCTCCTCCTTTTGTGTCCAGGAGCCGAGGAGAGAGGAGCGCTGCATCGGATCTCCAGCCAGCATCCCCATCTGTTCAGAGCTCAGGATCCAGCACTCCATCTTTGCCCCAGCACCCCCATCTGTGCACCCAGGTATTTAGGGAAAGGTTAGGGAAAGGTTAGGTTAGGCAGGGATATTCAGGGAAAGTTAGTGGTAGAAAAAAAAATCTGTTTCTGATTGCATCACCCTAAACCGGGTGTCTGGGGTCCACAGCACAGCTGTGTGACCCTAGACCCCCCAGGGGTGCTGCAGCTTGCCCCCCTGCCCCCCACAAATTTTTTTGGGGCGCAAGCAGTTTTTTTGTGTGCGTACGCTGACTGTGGCCGACACTCTTAGCGTCCGGCCACTGTTAGCGCATGGCACACCCACCGCTGACGGTTGATCAGCGATTTTTTATATTTTTTGCCCTTTTTTTAGTTAGTCTTTTTTATTTTAGTCTGTTAGGTTTAGGGTAAGTCCGCGAACACCAGTGCCCCCACACACACGCACACCAAATAAAGTTTATCACGCACACACACACGCACACATACACTCCCCTATGGCCTGCCGGATGTTCTCGGCTGAGGAGGCATACGCCCAGCTTGCCTCCGACTCCGAGAGTCCCAGTAAGGACGAGGATGACCCCACTTTCCTTTTGTCATCCGCATCCTCCTCATCATCTAGTGATGATGATCAGCCCCCAAAGCGGCGGAGACGCCGCCAGGCGGAGCAAGGGGACCACCATGCTAGGGACCCTGTGGCCCACCCTAGTACGAGCAGCTCTGGGGCTCGTACTAGTTTTCCGGCCCACCAGTTAAGTCCACCGGAGCTCCCTGACGCTGAACTTGTCTGGTATATCCCAAAGCGTTTTGAGCCCGTGATTCCTGATTTTGTAGGCCAACCAGGAATCCAGATTTCCACAGTGGGCTTCACTGAAAACGACTATTTTAGTCTTTTTTTCAGTGACCACTTTGTAAATCTGATGGTGGAGCAAACAAGCCTGTACGCCCAACAGTTTGTTGCTCAACACCCGTGCTCCTTTTTGGCTAGGCCGAGATGAGGAAATTTTGGGGCCTCGTGCTGCACATGGGCCTAGTCAAGAAACCTAGTATCAGGCATTACTGGAGTGGGGACGTCCTCTACCAGACCCCACTTTACAGTACGGCCATGACGCGCTCCCGGTTTGAGGCCATCCGGAAATGCATCCATTATTCAGATAATGCAGCATGTCCCCCCAAAGGTGATCCTGCCTAAGACCGCTTGTACAAAATCAGGCCGGTCATCGATCACTTTGGGGCCAAATTTGTACAGGCCTATGTACCTGGAAGGGAGGTCGCGGTTGATGAGTCTCTCATTGCTTTCAAGGGGAGACTCCTTTTCCGCCAGTATGTTCCCTCTAAGCGGGCGAGGTATGGAGTGAAGCTGTACAAACTTTGTGAGAGTACCTCAGGGTACACTTACAAATTTCATGTGCACGAGGGGCGAGATTCCCGTATTCAACCCCCAGAATGTCCCCCCACTCTGGGTGTTAGCGGGAAACTTGTGTGGGACCTTATGCACCCACTGCTAGATAAGGGTTACCACCTGTACGTGGATAACTTTTATACTAGTATCCCCTTGTTCCAGTCCCTCGCAGCCAGATCCACGTCCTCTTGTGGGACCATGCGGAAAAATCAACGCGGCCTCCCTACCTACCCCCTTCAGGTAACTATCCCCAGGGGTGCGACCCGTGCCCTTACCAGTGGAAACCTGTTGCTCGTCAGATATAAGGACAAGAGGGATGTCCTTGTACTGTCCACAATTCATGGTAACGGCATCACCCCTGTCCCTGTGCGAGGTACCGCGGCAGCGGTCCTCAAGTCTGATTGTATCGTCGACTACAATCGGTATATGGGAGGAGTTGATCTCTCTGATCAAGTCCTCAAGCCATATAACGCCATGCGCAAAACCCGGGCATGGTACAAAAAAGTTGCGGTCTACTTGGTACAGGTTGCCTTGTACAACTCTTTTGTGCTGTCCTGGAGCGCTGGCAACACAGGGACATTCCTTCAGTTCTATGAGGCAGTCCTCAAGGCCCTGATCTTTTCTGAGTGGGAAAGAGCAGGCCGGAGTACCTCAGGAACTGGAGGCGCCAGGATCGTCCCTGGCCAACATTTTCCAGGTGTGGTCCCCCATACTGGAATCAAGGGACGGACCCAAAAAAATAAACTAAAATAAACTAAAACTAAACTAGAATAAATAAAAAAAAGTTTACATATTAGGTATCGCCGCATCCGTAAGAATCTGCTGTATAAAAATACCCCATGACCTAACCCCTCAGATGAACACGGTCAAAAAAATAAAATAAAAACGGTGCAAAAAAAGTTTTTTTGGTCACCTTAGATCACAAAAAATTTAATAGCAAGCGATCAAAAAGTCATATGCCCCCCAAAATAAAGCCAATAAAACCGTCCTCTCATCCCGCAAAAAAATTAGCCCCTACCTAAGATAATCGGCAAAAAAAAAAAAAGACTCTTAGACTATGGAGATACTAAAATTTTATTTTTTTGTTTATAAAAAGCTAATATAGTGTAAAACATAAATAAATAAAAAAAAGTAGACATATTAGGTATCGCCGCGTCCGTAAGAATCTGCTCTATAAAAATACCCCATGACCTGACCCCTCAGATGAACACGGTCAAAAAAAAAAAAAAAAAACTGTGCAAAAAAGGTATTTTTTTGTCACCTTACATCACAAAAATTGTAATAGCATTTGCCAATAACTCTTGTGCAACACCTAAAGGGTTAACAACGTTTGTAAAATCAGTTTTGAATACCTTGAGGGGTGTAGTTTCTTAGATGGGGTCACTTTTATGGAGTTTCTACTCTAGGGGTGCATCAGGGGGGCTTCAAATGGACATGGTGTAAATAAACCAGTCCAGCAAAATCTGCCTTCCAAAATCCTTTCGGCGCACCTTTCCCTCTACGCCCTACTGTGTGCCCGTACAGTAGTTTACGGCCACATATGGGGTGTTTCTGCAAACTACAGAATCGGGGAAATAAATATAGCATATTGTTTGACTGTTAACCATTGCTTTGTTACTGGAAAAAATTGATTAAAATGAAAAATTTGCCAAAAAATCTAAATTCTCAAATTTCATCTCCATTTGCCAATAACTCTTGTGCAACACCTAAAGGGTTAACAAAGTTTGTAAAATCAGTTTTGAATACCTTGAGGGGTGTAGTTTTTTAGATGGGGTCACTTTTATAGAGTTTCTACTCTAGGGGTGCATCAGGGGGGCTTCAAATGGGACATGGTGTAAATAAACCAGTCCAGCAAAATCTGCCTTCCAAATACCATACAGCGCACCTTTCGCTCTACGCCCTACTATGTGCCCGTACAGTAGTTTATGGCCACATATTGGGTGTTTCTGCAAACTACAGAAACAAGGCAATAAATCTAGCATTTTGTTTGGCTGTTAACCCTTGCTTTGTTACTGGAAAAAATGGATTAAAATGGAAAATTTGCCAAAAAATCTATATTCTGAAATTTAATCTCTATTTGCCAATAACTCTTGTGCAACACCTAAAGGGTTAACAAAGTTTGTAAAATCAGTTTTGAATACCTTGAGGGGTATAGTTTCTTAGATGGGGTCACTTTTATGGAGTTTCTACTCTAGGGGTGCATCAGGGGGGCTTCAAATGGGACATGGTGTAAATAAACCAGTCCAGCAAAATCTGCCTTCCAAATACCATACGGCGCACCTTTCGCTCTACGCCCTACTATGTGCCCGTACAGTAGTTTATGGCCACATATTGGGTGTTTCTGCAAACTACAGAAACAAGGCAATAAATCTAGCATTTTGTTTGGCTGTTAACCCTTGCTTTGTTACTGGAAAAAATGGATTAAAATGGAAAATTTGCCCAAAAATCTATATTCAGAAATTTAATCTCTATTTGCCAATAACTCTTGTGCAACACCTAAAGGGTTAACAAAGTTTGTAAAATCAGTTTTGAATACCTTGAGGGGTGTAGTTTCTTAGATGGGGTCACTTTTATGGAGTTTCTACTCTAGGGGTGCATCAGGGGGGCTTCAAATGGGACATGGTGTAAATAAACCAGTCCAGCAAAATCTGCCTTCCAAAATCCTTTTGGCGCAACTTTCCCTCTACGCCCTACTGTGTGCCCGTACAGTAGTTTACGGCCACATATGGGTTGTTTCTGCAAACTACAGAATCGGGGCAATAAATATAGCATTTTGTTTGGCTGTTAACCCTTGCTTTGTTACTGGAAAAAATGGATTAAAATGGAAAATTTGCCAAACAAAGTTAAGTTGGTAAAATCAGTTTTGAATACCTTGAGGGGTGTATTTTCTAGAATGGGGTCATTTTGGGTGGTTTGTATTATGTAAGCCTCACAAAGTGACTTCAGACCTGAACTGGTCCCTAAAAATTGGGTTTTGGAAAATTTCTGAAAAATTTCAAGATTTGCTTCTAAACTTCTAAGCCTTGTAACGTCCCGAAAAACTAAAATGTCATTCCCAAAATGATCCAAACATATAGTAGACATATGGGTAATGTAAAGTAATAACTATTTTTGGAGGTATTACTATGTATTATAGAAGTAAAGAAATTTAAACTTGGAAACTTGCCATTTTACCAGTTTCATAAAGTAAAATATGTGACGAAAAAACCATCTCAGAATGGCCTGGATGAGTCAAAGAGTTTTAAAGTTATCACCACTTAAAGTGACACTGGTCAGATTTGTACAAAATGGCCTGGTCCTTAAGGTGAAATATGGCTGTGTCCTTAAGGAGGTAAATATGTTAAAGGAAGAAATAAGATTCAGGAGGAAAGTGTATTGAATAAAGAAATCACAATCTTAAATTAGGTGATGGGGGAAGACCAGAACCAACAAATATCTTTACACTGAAACAGTAGTTCAGACTTGCAACAATCTCCCATCAGCTGTTTTTGGGAAATCTATAGTTAATGAATTTAAACATGTCTGGGATGTCTATCCTATAATAATATAAGAGCAGGTTAGATGGACCATGTGGTATTTTTCTGCTGTCAATATTCTGTTTCTTTGCAGCACAGACACGGAGAGTTGCTGTGAGATTCTATGTAGCTGCAAGGGTCAGTATTTATGAATTTCTAATTTTTCTATATTTGTTTCAGATTTTTTAACATTGTTAGGGATCCTTTACACATTTGCAATGGCATTTTTACTCCAAATTTTTTTTATTTATTTATTTTTTTGCACATAGCATGTGTTTGTATTGTGTTTTTAATGCATTTTTAGGCTTATCTTTTTTTCCTATAGAGAAGAGGAAGGAAGAAAGCCATTGCTTCAATATGCTTCATTTAAAAACAATGGCATAGACACAAAAATGAGTCCCAGCAAAATTAGGCATGCGTGTCCTGCATTTCTTATTTCCCGTAGACTTTCAGCTAACATCTGGAGTGGCCAATTAAAAAAATAAAACACACAAAATACAGATGTGCAAAAAAAATCTCTAAAAGCACAATACTGCAAAAATACCAAAAGGAATTTATGTGTGAATCCAACCTAACCTTTTTATTAAGAGCTAGACGTTCTGCCATTTCACGTATAGCGACACTCCTGGATTTCTTCTGATATGCCTCAGAATGTGCTGCTGATGAAGAGGCGCTTCTGGACACACTAATGCCTTCTCCACTTGAAAGTAGATTCCGTCGAGCAATATATCCTGCTGACATCTTGATTCTTTCTTCCTCTGTATCAGTGATCCCACTGACATATTCATGACTGCGATTTAAAGACACTGAGAATGTATTAGGTTGAAATGATCTGGAGGTACATGGGTCAAAATATAAGGGAATTGCATTATGTGTCATTGCCTAATATATACAGTTGCAAGAAAAAGTATGTGAACCCTTTGGAACGATATGGATTTCTGCACAAATTGGTCATAAAATGTGATCTGATCTTCATCTAAGTCACAACAATAGACAATGACAGTGAACCCTTGGATTTAATAACTGGTTGAACCTCCTTTGGCAGCAATAACTTTAACCAAACGTTTCCTGTAGTTGCAGATCAGACGTGCACAACGGTCAGGAGTAATTCTTGACCATTCCTATTTACAGAACTGTTTCAGTTCAGCAATATTCTTGAGATGTCTGGTGTGAATCGCTTTCTTGAGGTCATGCTACAGCATCTCAATCGGGTTGAGGTCAGGACTCTGACTGGGCCACTCCAGAAAGCGTATTTTCTTCTGTTTAAGCCATTCTGTTGTTGATTTACTTCTATGTTGTCCTGTTGCAACACCCATCTTCTGTTGAGCTTCAGCTGGTGGACAGATGGCCTTAAGTTCTCCTGCAAAATGTCTTGATAAACTTGGGAATTAATTTTTCCTTCGATGACAGCAATCTCTCCAGGCCCTGATGCAGCAAAGCAGCCCCAAACCATGATGCCCCCACCACCATACTTCACGGTTGGGATGAGGTTTTGATGTTGGTGTGCTGTGCCTCTTTTTCTCCACACATAGTGTTGTGTGTTTCTTCTAAACAACTCAACTTTGGTTTCATCTGTCCACAGAATATTTTGCCAGTACTGCTGTGGAACATCCAGGTGCTCTTGTGCAAACTGTAAACGTGCAGAAATGTTTTTTTTTTTTGACAGCAGTGGCTTCCTTCGTGTTATCCTCCTATGAAATCCATTCTTGTTTAGTGTTTTACGTATCGTAGATTCGCTAACAGGGATGTTAGCATATGCCAGAGACTTTTGTATGTCTTTAGCTGACACTCTAGGATTCTTCTTCACCTCATTAAGCAGTCTGTGCTGTGCTCTTGCAATCATCTTTACAGGACGGCCACTCCTAGGGAGAGTAGCAGCAGTGCTGAACTTTCTCCATTTATAGACAATTTGTTTTACCGTGGACTCATGAACAGCAAGGCTTTTGGAGATACTTTTATAACCCTTTCCAGCTTTATGCAAGTCAACAATTCTTAATCGTAGGTCTTCTGAGAGCTCTTTTGTGCGAGGCATCATTCACATCAGGCAATGCTTCTTGTGAAAAGCAAACCCAGAACTGGTGTGTTTTTTATAGGGCAGGGCAGCTGTAACCAACACCTCCAATCTCATCTTATTGATTAGACTCCAGTTGGCTGACACCTCACTCCAATTAGCTCTTGGAGATGTCATTAGTCTAGGGGTTCACATACTTTTTCCACCTGCACTGTGAATGTTTACATGGTGTGTTCAATAAAAACATGGTAACATTGAATTCTTTGTGTGTTATTAGTTTAAGCAGACTGTGATTGTCTATTGTTGTGACTTAGATCAGATCACATTTTATGACTAATTTGTGCAGAAATCCATATCATTCCAAAGGGATCACATACTTTTTCTTGCAACTGTATATACTAGCAGAAGGACCCGGCTTTGCACGGGTATATTTCATCTATTTCATTTCATGTTTGTGTGTGTCGTTAAAAGATATTGACAGTATCCACTATAACAGTGACATCTACAATACCCTGCCCCTTTAACAGTGACCTCCACAGCGGCTGCCCCTTTATTAGTTACCTCCACAGTACCCCTACTTGTTAACAGTGATTTCCACATTAACTCGCCCCATTAACAGTGACCTCCACAGAGCTACGTTCCGTTAAAATGAGTAGCTGGCCAGCTAAGACCTGTCCTAGGTTGCTAATACAGCTTATATGTTGTAGGGATTTGCTCTGGTAGGCAGGGTAAGAGGACGCAATACAGAGGCAAAACCACGGTTGAAAAGCAAAAGTCAGTGTTTATTCACACAAAAAGGCAGAAAAGAAACACAATACTTGGCACGGCCTTGGTGTTAATTTACACCGCAGGAATCCTCGTGTTAATTCACACAGAAAAAGTACACAGAACTCAAAAACACGTCACCTGGCAGTCCACAGCAGGCTTTAGGGCGCCTGGCTTCCAGCTGGCAGCTCTCATGTAGATCTCAGCCTTAAAGTATGGCAGAACTCCTCAGCTCCCAAAACACAGAGCTCCACTATCACCTGGAAGTTCATTCCACACCCAGCTGAGCTGCTGGCTGGGTTTTTAAACCCCAGCCCGAAACCTGGCCTGGACGTGGGGAACAGCCACCCACCCTGCTCTTTGGCTGCTCCCAATAAGAACCGGCCCGGATTGGCTTTACAGCCACACTAAGTAAAACAGTGTCAGTGAGCACTAGCTGCCGCTGACACACAAATATCCCGGTTCTTATCTCACCGAGGCCAGGAACCTCGGTGACACGTACCTTCCGTCAATGACGGACCCTTGCGCCTTCCTACATTGTATATGCAGCTAGACCTGCCAATAACCTTAATATAGTTCCTATGTTTCTGTGTTAAAGACAAAAGCAGAGTTATTTACAGTGACTTCATGTTTGGATGTCATATAACTGTTATATATTGTGTTCACAGAAGCATAAAAGATAATATGCCTTTAAGATTCATTATATGGATGTGAGGTAAGCTCAATGACACATCAGAAACAACAGAAAGCATAGAGTTAAACAGTTGTTGCTGGGCAGGAGTCTAGACCAAACACAGACAACCTCACACACAGCAAGAATTTTGACCAATCACAGCCAGCCTCACACACAGCCTGTGTGGGAAATTCCCCTAGCAGGAGCTGCTAGAATCATTACACCAGAGGAGAGAAGCTGAACAGACATTTACTCCATTAAGAGCTGTGTTTTATGGAAGCAGAGAGACCAAAATAGGTATTTAAAACAGTTATATAATGTTCCTACTGTTAATATAGCGATTAGAACTGTATACTGAACCAGTTATATGTGTTTTCAAAGTTCACAATCCAATTGCAAATACCGTGCAAATTACAACCATACAATCCAAACAAATTGCATACAAATGCGAACTGCTCATACCAGATCATAAGCAATTGTATGAGGCAAACTGCAAACCAAGTAGAGCAAGTTAACTATTGGTCAACCTCAGATATACCTCTCAGAGAGATCATAAAGTGCCTAAATAACTTAAAGTGAGAGTACAGATACTGAAGAGAAAATATATCCACCATTTTAGGTTAAATGACAAGATTGAACAGTTGAACCACCATCTTATGCATGCCGCCATTTTATGATACTTTATTCAACACGTGTTTTGTACATGGACTATCTGCTGCGAAGGCGGCAGTGTTATATGAAGAAAAGTTGAAGTTAATAAAGAAGTTATTTCAATCATTTGGTGTGCTCTTTAAACCTACTGTTTCTATAGAACGGCGCTAGAGGAATTACAGAGTAATAGACAGTCTGGTTAGACTAAAAAGTCAGAGATATCAGAATTCTTCTAATGCCACAGCGCAAAAGGCACTTCATAGTGCTGCGCCCGCCACAAAATGTGACATCCACAACACCCCGCCCCCTTAACACTGACCTCTACAGCACCCCACCCCTTAACACTGACCTCCATAGCAGACCGTCCCCTTAACTGTGACCTCCACCATTCCCTGACCCCTTAACAGAGACCTCCACAGCTCCCACCCCTTTAACAGTGACCTCCACAGCATCTCGCCTCCCTTACAGTGACCATCACAGCAGCCACCCCTTTATTAGTGACCTCTACAGTACCCCATCTCCTTGAAGGGGTTGTCCGGGTTCAAAGCTGAACCCGGACATACACATAATTTCATCCAGGCAGCCCCTGTGAGGTTAGCATCGGAGAAGTTCATGCTCCAATGCTCTCCCTTGCCCTGAGCAGGATCGCGCAGGACAAGGGCTCTTTTGTTTACCATAACACACTGCTGAGCGGAGGCTTCCGCTTAGCAGTGTGTTCAGTGACGTCACCAGCTATGATGGGCCGGCTTTAGCTCTGCCACAGCCATTTTACAGCCTAGGGCAGCGCTAAAGCCCACCCAACAGTGCCAGTGACATCACCGGGCTCACTGCTGGGCGGAAGAAGAGGCTTCGCTCGGCAGAAAGGGACCCAGTACGTCACTGACTGTAAGAAAAACGGCACTTCCGGCTGAGATTTTCTCAATGGCAAAAGTGGCATAAGAATTTTCTGGTAAAGGTAGGAGAGGTATGAGTGTACAATTTAGGGCACTGTTGTCCACACAAACCAATCTACCCAATCCCGGACAACCCCCTTAACAGTGATTTCCACAATAACCCACCCCTTAACAGTGACATCCTCACAGCTTCGTTCCCTTATAATGTGACCTCCACAACACACCGCCCCTTAACAGTGACCTCTACAGCACCCTGCCCCTTAACACTGACCTCCCTAGCGGACCAGTCCCTTAACTGTGACCTCCAGAGTCCCCCTTCTCGTTAACAGTGATTTCCAAAAGACCCTGCACCCTTAACAGTGACCTCCACAGCAGCTCGCCCCGTTAACAGTGACCTCCACAGCGGTCGCCTCTTTATTAGTGACCTCCACAGTACCCCATCTCCTTAACAGTGATTTCCACAACACCCCGTCCCCTTAACAGTGGCCTCTACAGCAATCTGCCCCTTAACAGTGGCCTCTACAGAAATCTGCCCCTTAACACTGACCTCCATAGTGGATCGTCCCCTTAACTGTGACCTCCACAGCAGCCTGCCCCTAGGTCCAGTTTTTGGCCGGACAGTCGGCTTTCAGACTCCCTGTCCTCTGTCTAGCGCAGGGCCTGGACGGACACAGGGATGTCCTTTTGAACAGCTCACTCTCAGACAGCAGCACTATGCTGTCTGAGCGTGAGCTGCAGGGAGAAAGTCACCCTCCCTCCAACCCCTGCAGCTGACAGAAGTTGATTTTTACCTTCATTTTTTCAATCCCCGTCGGCTGCGGAGTGAGAGGGGGCTTGGCCTAACCTGGCCGGGGGTGTGGCTTAGCAGGGTTTTTAAGTCCGTCTTTTGAGGGTGGCCACCCTACCTGCCCCCTGAACTGTGACCTCCACAGCACTCCACTCCCTTAATAGTGTCATCCACAGCGCCCTGCCCCTTTAAAGCTGACCTACAGCAGTAAAGGAAAATGGCTGGTTTGTTATGGAAACCTGGTGTAAAACTGCATGTATGTGGAGACTAAGGGCCTGCCAGCTTCTATTGGCTGATAAGGGTCATGTGACCTGGCTTCTATTGGCTAACACACGAATGGTACGTGCTAGAGAGCTGAGACCCGGTCTAAAACCTTACCGGACATCTGAAGTACCTGTGTGCCAAATTTCGTGATTGTAAATGCGACGTTGCGGATTCCTTTAGCGGACATACATACACACATACATACAGTCGTGGCAAAAAGTTTTGAGAATTACATAAATATTGGAAATTTGAAAAGTTGCTGCTTAAGTTTTTATAATAGCAATTTGCATATACTCCAGAATGTTATGAAGAGTGATCAGATGAATTGCATAGTCCTTCTTTGCATGAAAATTAACTTAATCCCAAAAAAAACTTTCCACTGCATTTCATTGCTGTCATTAAAGGACCTGCTGAGATCATTTCAGTAATTGTCTTGTTAACTCAGGTGAGAATGTTGACGAGCACAAGGCTGGAGACCATTATGTCAGGCTGATTGGGTTAAAATGGCAGACTTGACATGTTAAAAGGAGGGTGATGCTTGAAATCATTGTTCTTCCATTGTTAACCATGGTGACCTGCAAAGAAATGCGTGCAGCCATCATTGCGTTGCATAAAAATGGCTTCACAGGCAAGGATATTGTGGCTACTAAGATTGCACCTCAATCAACAATTTATAGGATCATCAAGAACTTCAAGGAAAGAGGTTCAATTCTAGTTAAGAAGGCTTCAGGGCGTCCAAGAAAGTCCAGCAAGCGCCAGGATCGTCTCCTAAAGAGGATTCAGTTGCGGGATCGGAGTGCCACAAGTGCAGAGCTTGCTCAGGAATGGCAGCAGGCAGGTGTGAGCGCATCTGCACGCACAGTGAGGCGAAGACTTTTGGAAGATGGCCTGGTGTCAAGAAGGCCAGCAAAGAAGCCACTTCTCTCCAAAAAAAACATCAGGGACAGATTGATCTTCTGCAGAAAGTATGGTGAATGGACTGCTGAGGACTGGGGCAAAGTCATATTCTCCGATGAAGCCTCTTTCCGATTGTTTGGGGCATCTGGAAAAAGGCTTGTCCGGAGAAGAAAAGGTGAGCGCTACCATCAGTTCTGTGTCATGCCAACAGTAAAGCATCCTGAGACCATTCATGTGTGGGGTTGCTTCTCATCCAAGGGAGTGGGCTCACTCACAATTTTGCCAAAAAACACAGCCATGAATAAAGAATGGTACCAAAACACCCTCCAACAGCAACTTCTTCAACAATCCAACAACAGTTTGGTGAAGAACAATGCATTTTCCAGCACGATGGAGCACCGTGCCATAAGGCAAAAGTGATAACTAAGTGGCTCGGGGACCAAAATGTTGACATTTTGGGTCCATGGCCTGGAAACTCCCCAGATCTTAATCCCATTGAGAACTTGTGGTCAATCCTCAAGAGGCGGGTGGACAAACAAAAACCGACTAATTCTGACAAACTCCAAGAAGTGATTATGAAAGAATGGGTTGCTATCAGTCAGGAATTGGCCCAGAAGTTTATTGAGAGCATGCCCAGTCGAATTGCAGAGGTCCTGAAAAAGAAGGGCCAACACTGCAAATACTGACTCTTTGCATAAATGTCATGTAATAGTCGATAAAAACCTTTGAAACGTATGAAGTGCGTGTAATTATATTTCACTACATCACAGAAACAACTGAAACAAAGATCTAAAAGCAGTTTAGCAGCAAACTTTGTGAAAACTAATATTTGTGTCATTCTCAAAACTTTTGGCCACGACTGTACACTCAACTTTATATATTAGATATTTTATATATTTTATAGGTTAAAAAGGAGCACAGACAAAAAGTTTTAATGTTGCCATAACAACTGATAAGAGAACTTCTTCAATTCCCAACCTGAATCCGTTTGGTTGCTATGCGAAACACTGAACCTTCTTGTCTGCAGAGTTATTACACATGAAGCCCAGTCTATGCAACATAGGAAGGTTTCCAAGGGTTTTCTCGGCTGCATACAGGCAACATGAAGTGATTGCAGGATTCTGTACCACTCATATTCTGGCAAGGAATGCATTTATGGTGAATGTCATAGGAAACTTTGTACAACAGGTGCGATGTAAAAGTCACAGAGATTAAATGGCTGGATACAAGAATAAACATAATACACACGTACCGTCCTCTGAAGATAGGAACCACGTAGCCGAGATCTTCATTTTCTTTATCTGCAACAGTGGCTAAAATCTTTGATCGTTTTGACCTAGGACTCATCTTATATGATGTATCCTCTATTGCTTTATGAGATGATTTTCTGTAGTAGATACAATAACAGTGCATTACTGTAATATTATTCCAAAATATACAAGTATATGGGCTACACTTACATTGCAGAAGGTGTCAGGATCAGTGTAAATACTTTTGGTCTATTTTGCAGTCAATTTATAGTGCCTACATTTATTACTCCTAACTCTACAGTACTGACAAGGGGCCTACATTGAATACTATGTAGATTTTTTTAGTGATTTTGTGATTTGACTTGTGTACCTAGCAGAGGTGTGCAGGAGGCTGTAGGGCGCATGAAGTCCAGTACCATGCTCCTTTGGGAGCCATATGTATATAGCATTGTTTTCAGAGTACGTTTAGACAGCATCTTTTCAGTACAGATTTCAGCATGTATTCCACGCAAAATCTGCCTTCCACTGTTTATAAACCGCGTCACTGAAAAAACAAAGCAACATTTCCCTTTTTGTCCTTTCCTGGGGCTAATTTTAGGAATTTTCCAAGGCATGACAGACTACAAATCCACTTCAGATCCAAGGGCTAGCCTAGGATTTCTTGCACGGATTCTGCAGCTTTGCTCAACACCAGTGACCATGCCATGCTTTGCCAGATAAAAACACTGCGGGGACCTGAACACTGACACACTGGAGGACCTGATCGGCAAGGAGCAGGTAAGTATAAATCCTCAGCTTAGTGAGGCAGCCTGTTGGCAATTGCTAAAATGTAACTGTAAAAGAGTAGTAGATGCTGGGAACAAACCTCCAGTAGATGTAGTTGGAAAATCTACAGTAAGTGAACTTAATCTCACCTGAGATAGACATATACCTATCCTGAGGCTAGGTTCACATCACCGCTTCGTGAGAAGAACAGAAAATAGCAACAACAAAAAAACGGATCCTTTATTTTAAGCATCCATTATGCACAGTTAGGGCTTGTTCACACGACTGTGCCGTTTTTTGCGGTCCGTAAATTGCGGACACACAAAAAACGGATGCCGCCCGTGTGCCTTCCGCAATTTGCGGAACGGAACAGGAGGCCCATTATAGAGGTCTGCAAAACGGACAAGAATAGGACAGGACTCATAATTTTTGCGGGGCCACGGGACAGAGCAACGGATGCGGACAGCACACAGAGTGCTGCCCCCTTCTTTTGCGGACCCATTGAAATGAATGGCTCTGTTTACGGACCGTATGCGGAACGCAGAAAACGGCCCATATATATAACGCAAAATCCGTTTGTGTGAACGAGCCTTTATGCTCATTTTGTATCCGTTTTAGTCATTTCCATCTGAGATCTATTATTTTAGACAGAAAAGTACTTATTTTTCTGTCTAAAATACCAGATCTGAGACGGAAATGGCTAAAATGGATGTAAAATGAGCATAATGGCTGCTCAAAATAAAGGATCCGTTTTTTGTTTTTTTTTGTTTTCTGTTCTTTGGACAGATCAGAAGAACAGAAAATTAAAAGGTCATGTGAACCTAGCCTTAGAGAAAAATATAAATAATATATGGGCAGACCAGATGGACCATATGGTCATTCTCTGCCATCATTCTTCTGTTACTATGATTAAGGGTGCCCATGCACTCTGCGCCCAGCACGTGAGAGCTGCATGCGGATTTCTACTACCTGGACATGCCGTTATTTTAAATGGTAAATATAGCTCCAGCCAAAATGGCAAGTACCAGTGAGCCAAGAAAGTAGCAGTAATCCAAATTCGGATCCCAAATCCAGGCTACACAATGTATTGGCACAGTAAGACTCTAATAGAGAATCCACCATTAGTGATTACCATAAGCAGGAATAGGTGAAAGGCCTATCCAAAGTTACTGAGGTTCACATTCCTTTTCTGATAAAGACATTCAATGTTCTGTTCTTTCTTTTACAAAAAGTGGCAATATAAAATGGAAGCTATTGTAGCTCTTATAGAGTTTGCACCTAGACTTATGGTGCATCTACCAGGAGCCTGAAAATAAATACGTAAGGACCTTTACAGGAGCTGTACTGGCTGGCATTTCATATTATCACCTTTGAGGAAGAATGTATTTCTAAGAAATGGTTAAAAAAAAAATGAAAGAAAACATAGCGGAAAAGAGCACCTCAAGGACTGCTATGTACGGGTGATTTTCTACTTTGTAATATCATCCTATTATCCAAGTAATGGAGCAATGTGGAATAAGTGACCTGAATGCCAAGCAGATTCAAATTCCCTTCTGTGTTACTGTAATCTGTATCCTTGATACAATATAAAGACTTATTTGGCTTATTAAATGGTTCATTGGCTAAGCCTTATTCACACAGTGCAGTTTTAATGCATTTTCACAGCCAAAGTCAGAACTGGGTCTACAAGTTAGGAGAACGCAGCCAAATAGTTAGCTTTGGCTAAAGAAAAGGCATGAAATAATCGCTGCAAAATTGGCCTTTGTGAATGAAGCCAAAAGTTTAAAGGGGTTATCCAACACTAATATAGACTCCCCAGAGTGGCTGAGCCGTGATGGTCATCATACTTATCCGGTCCACACCGCTGAGTTTGGCTACTCTCCTTCCTGGGCAGGCTCTTCTTCTATAGCACTGAAATCAAATCCATTGAAGGGGGGACACATGACCGCTGCAGCCAATCACAGGCCGCAGAGGTGACCTGCTTCCCTTGAGTCACGACAACTGTTCACGTGACGCAAGGAGAGCAGACCACCACTGATGCCTGTGATTTGCTGCCCTCTTCATTGACGGGTGTTCATTTAAGCACTGCATGGGGAGGAAGAGCCGGCCCGGGACTGAAAGCAACCGAACCTAAGGGCATGGACCAGGTACGTTTAATAACCACCACGGGTCGGCCACTATGAGTGGTCTGTAATAGTCTTGGACACCCCCTTTAAAGGGAACCTGTGTATAGAGCTGAGGACATGAGTTGCTAGATGGCCGCTAGCACATCTGCAATACCCAGTCCCCATAGCTCTGTGTGCTTTTATTGTGTAAAAAAAAAGATTTGATACATATGCAAATTAACCTGAGATGTGTCCCGTACGTGAGATGAGTCAGGGACAGGACTCATCTCAGGTTAATTTGCATATGTTATATTCACATAATAAAAGCACACAGAGCTATGGGGACTGGGTATTGCGGATGTGCTAGCGGCCATCTAGCAACCCATGTCTTCAGCTCTATACACAAAATCCTGGTGACAGGTTCCCTTTAATTCATAATAACCTACCTGTAATAAAGATACATTGTTACATAATAAACAAAACAAATAAAAAATAAATAAAACGTTTATAAAATGTGATAGTCAAGGAGCAATGTAGTAGAAATACAGAAATACTGCAGGCAAATATGAGAGACTATTGTAGTCAGATAATAAAAGTGTCACTTCAGCCATAAAAGCTGAAATACAGCTTGTGCCCAGAAATATGTTACTGTACATATGTCTAAAAGTTTACTTACTTCACCTTTGCTGTTTCACAGATAGCCTACCATTCTCTTCTATACAGCAGCTAGCAGTTCTCAGCAGCTCTGTCATGAGCGGCCAATAGCCTGCATTTTCTAGGCAGAGTGTTGGGCTTAGGGATGGTGGGCAGCAAAGGATCAAAAGGGTTGTCAGGTTTAAATAGCAGAAAACAGGACACCCGATGTGATCGAGATGCCACAGGAGAAATGAAGCAATACACAGAGAGCGCCCATTCGGGCTTGTCTCACAATACATTCTTTGCCTAAACAGCAGCATTTTTGTGTCATTTTTCTGGGGGCGTTTTTTCGATGAAACATGTGTCCAGATGTTAGATGTTGGCCAATGGTACAATATAAAACACCATACAAACGTGGAGGATATTTTATGTGGCATTTTATAATAGTTTCCTGGCAGTTTTTTGCCCCTTGGCATTTTTTTTAAACGCTACATGCTCTGGGTGTGGTCATTTGCAGGCATTTTCCTATAGACTTCTCTCTAGGAAAATAAAGTCTGAAAAGACAAATAAAAACTTTGTGTAGCTGAAAAAAAAAACGCTTGTAAAAAAAATGCATGAATTTCATGCCATTTTTCACAAGCAAAAAACAACAACTTTCTATTAGCTAGTGCTGTGGCTTCTAAAGAGGTGTCCCGAGGAGAACAACAACTCCCTCTATTAAACCAGACAACCTTAAAGCGGTTGTCCAGCCAACTGTCCCACCCCGTCTGCAGTCATGCCTGCTTCCGGTCCCTGCAGGACCACAAATGGCTTGGTCCCATGTGACCACTACGGCCTATCACTGTCTTCATTGTCTTCCGCGCTAGTGACGTGCTGTACCGGCACATCTGCCTGCAGAGGCCAGTGACTAGCTACAACATTCACAGGAAGCCCCTTCTGCTCCTGTGGGGATCTGAGGCAGCTGGGGACTGGCCAGCGGCATGGACATTGTGGGACCACGGACAGTTGAATGTTTTATTTTATTTTTTAATGGGACACAGGTTAGGAGCATTTTAGTTGTCAGCTCCTAGGCTAGACAACCTTTTTAAGGAGCGGTCTAGAAGAGGATGGTGAGGATCTGAATTTCCATTTAGTCCAGGCATAAAACTATGTTCCTCAGAATAAAACCTATGTAATTCACACATGAAAAACAGAAAATCAAACATTGACAAAACATGTTGCAGCAATAATAACATATAGGAAGCAGAAAGAACAAGCACATTTTTTACATGACTATTGCACAGTATTATTACACATGGATAGGGACATTCATGGCATATATTTGCGGTATACACTTATTGAGATTATGGCGCTTGGTAATGCACCATAATTCTAAAGCATTATCTATGCTACATGATCATGATATATCAGGACATCTCATCCAATTAAACAAGGCCTGACATTTACAAACAAGGCTTGACAACAAATGAAGACTAATCACTGGTGACATAGGTATCCCAGGATGGATAAGTAGTGCTCAGAAGTCCCAATGTGTGGACACAGCCTGTAAGGGCCTCACTCAGTTCATAAGTGTTCGGATTTAGTGATCATTCAATGAGCTCAATGCCTAAAGATGAACTAAGACCACTCTAAGGGCTCGTTCACACGAACGTTTTTTGTGATCCGTATACGGGCCGTTTTTTGCATTCCGTATACAGTCCGTATACGGAGCCATTCATTTCAATGGTTCCTAAAAAAAAAAAAACGGAATGTACTCCGTATGTTTCTATCAACAAGGTAAAAGTGGAGAGAATATTTAAAAGAAGAAAAACTGCTACAAGAGGACATAGTTTTAAATTAGAGGGGCAAAGGTTTAAAAGTAATATCAGGAAGTATTACTTTACTGAGAGAGTAGTGGATGCATGGAATAGCCTTCCTGCAGAAGTGGTAGCTGCAAATACAGTGAAGGAGTTTAAGCATGCATGGGATAGGCATAAGGCTATCCTTCATATAAGATAGGGCCAGGGGCTATTCATAATATTCAGTATATTGGGCCGACTAGATGGGCCAAATGGTTCTTATCTGCCGACACATTCTATGTTTCTATGTATGCATTCCGTTTCCATATTTCTGTTCCGTTGAAAGATAGAACATGTCCTATTATTACCCGCAAATCACGTTCCATGGCTCCATTCAAGTCAATGGGTCTGCAAAAAAAAGGAACACATACGGAATGTACTCCATATGTCTTACGTATCAGTTCCGTTTTTGCGGAACCATCTATTGAAGATTTTATGTCCAGCCCAATTTTTTTCTATGTAATTACTGTATATTGTATATGCCATACGGAAAAACGGAATGGAACCGGAAACATTACTGAAAATAAAAACTGAAAAATGGATCCAGGAAAAACGGTCCCCAAAACACTGAAAAGACATACGGTCGTTTGAACGAGCCCTAAATGTGATTGTATTTAATGCATGATTGCACCATTGTAGAATATATTGACTCCATTGAACTTAAAAGGCATCTGTCAGCAGATCTGTACCTATGAAACTGGCTGAGCTGTTACAGTACATGTGCGCTTGGCAGCTGACGACATTGCAGAGAATACAGAGCCTCTAAGTGTAACGGCAACGCCCCCACTGCTCCTAGAGGCTCATTTGCATATAATAAAACTTCATTTCTTCTTAGCAATGTGGGCACATATCAACATGGGACCAGCACAGATGCCTTCAGCTGCCAGGCGCACATGTAACAGGTCAGCCAGTTTCATAGGTACAAATCTGCTGACAGATGCCCTTTATTGCTAAAGTTTTTTAGATTTACGCCATACAAAATTTGCTCATGTAGCAAAGCTTAAATGCTATGGACACTTTCGATGCCTTTTTTTATTATTGCATTATTGAGCTAAAAAAAGAATTTTTCCAATTCATCTTTATTAAAAATTTTCAGCAGTCTGTGTTACACAAAAAAATCTGTAGCCCTTGTCTGTCATTCCCTGACAGCTCCTAAAAACTCATTTATGCAAAATGTTTATCATAATTTCGCTTAAATGAGTGTGTATGAGCTGTCAGGGAACTAAAGATAAGGGTTACAGATGGAGCCCACAACAGCTCTCTGACGAGAAGCAGAAAGAACAGTCTGTGGAGGCAGTTAAAAGTAAAGGCTGTAAAAGGCAAACTGCTGAAAATTTTTAATGAAGACCAAGTGGAAGAATTGTTTTTAGCCCACGATAAGTATAATACAATAATAAAAATGCCCCCAAATGCCTATAGTCTTTAAACTAGGGTGGAAAGAAACAGAAAAGGAACAGGTAGTAAAGAATAAGGGTAGAAGATGAAAGTTAAAGGGGTCTTCCAAGTGTTTTTGTTACTGATGACCTATCCTTTGGATAGGTCATCAGTATCTGATCGGTAGGGGTCACCCCGGCCCCCCGCCAATCAGCTGTTTGAGAAGGCATTGGCGCTCACAGTAGTGCTGCGGCCTTCTCTCTGCTTACTAAGCACATCGCCATATATTGTATAGCAGCTGTGCTTGGTATCACAGCTCAGCCCCATTCACTTCATGGGTCTGAGCTGCGCCTAAGCCATGTGACCTATGAACGTGACATCATTGGCCTAGGAAAAGTTTGAGAAGGATGCGGCGCTACTCCATGTGTTGCTGCCTTCTCAAACAGTTGATCGGCATGGGTCCCGCGTGTCGGTCCCCCACCGATCAGATACTGATGACCTATCCAGAGGATAGAAAACAAAAGTATTTGTAGAGCAGCACCCACGGACGCAAACGGCCACCCACGGCAATGCAACAGCCAAACCACGACCGCAGATCCTCAGCAGTCAACCATATAGCAAATGAAGAGAGGTAGCAGCAGCATCTCCGGTGAATCCTTTATTCGGACGGACTTTACAGAAAGTGTGCCATAAAATTAGGCAGCAACGTTTCGGCTGTATCCAAGCCTGAGGCTTGACAAAGGCTGGGATACAGCCGAAACGTTGCTGCTTAATTTTATGGCACACTTTCTGTAAAGTCCGTCCGAATAAAGGATTTACCGGAGATGCTGCCACTACCTCTCCTTATTTGCTATCCAGAGGATAGGTCATCAGTAAAAAACACTTGGAAAACCCCTTTAAGAAAAAGATAATATTAGAGATGAAATTCAAAGAATAATGAATCTTCCAGTGCAGGATTAGAATAAGTAAAAAAAAAATGATGGAATCATTCATTATTAAGGGTTGTGGGAAATATTAGTACTGTGAAACCCAATCAGAAGAGCTGCGGTTATAAGAAAGGAACAGTTACCCAAGGTGTGCGGCAGAGTGGCGCTTCTCTTCACGCTGGTACTGGCTTAAGGTAGACTGCATTTCTGTGCTGCGATAACCACGGTCATAATGCTGATGCCGCTTTTGGTAGAAGGGCAAAGACATCCTGCCACCTGTGTTCACCCTTTATACTAGGTTCAAAAATAACTCAATTTATTCAGTGCCTTGAAGATTTAGATTATTTTCAAGTTAGTTATTTTCATTGATTTATACCAATCGTTAGAAACAATTAGTAATTAGTTACACTTTATACTAATATCCAGCATAATAAGGGTGTAACCCATGCCAGTGCTGAATTTTCTATCAGACGACAATCTTTCACTAAGCATTCAAGGGTCATTTTCATTAAGACCTCAAGCTGACTTTTTCGTAACCCCACTTAGGCAGTCCATGGATTTACAGCTCCTGTCATAAATCTGAATCATAACTAGGCATTTCTTCACTTACATAGTAACATAGTACATAAGGTCGAAAAAAGACATTTGTCCATCCAGTTCGGCCTGTTATCCTGCAAGTTGATCCAGAGGAAGGCAAAAAAAAAAAAACTGTGAGGTAGAAGCCAATTTTCCTCACTTTAGGGGAATAAAAAATTCCAATCAGGCAATCAGAATAACTCCCTGGATCAACGACCCCTCTCTAGTATCTATAGCCTGTAATATTATTACACTCCAGAAATACATCCAGGCCCCTCTTTAATTCCTTTATTGTACTCACTATCACCACCTCCTCAGGCAGAGAGTTCCATAGACTCACTGCTCTTACCATACTGAAACTTTGATACCACTTGTATCAAAGTTTCAATTGGCTGCACTAAGGACTGTATCTAAATAGCCATCTCAGCTGCACAAATATGAATAATATGCATATCAATGAAATAAATGACAAATCACATTCTTCAGATACATCTCATATCAAAGTTAAAAGGGCCCATCGAGGCATGACCCCTGGGAACCCAGTATTTAGAAGCACTCTAACTAATGCATGAATATTACTCAGGACCATGCACAGCCACCGGTATGGACAAGCAGGTGTGTCTGTGAAAAAAATAAATGGAACACACTGTACACAACCATTTTTTTTCAGTGGAAAACGGGGAGAGACCCAGTCTATCTTACTGTTTCATTGATATCTGGTTGTAAGTTAGACCTGAAATCAACTAGGTAATGGTGATGCCTGCTGAGAGGGTATAGAAATTAGCGTTACAAGTAAGCAACAACACATTCACTGCTTTCTGCAGCTGAATTTTCAGCTTTGCTGTGTAGACTGAGACAAGATCAACAGTGCCATCTCTGATTTAATGACAGCTCTATGGCACTGCTAAGTGAGATAGTGACACTATACAAATAAGGCTCTGTAGGCAAGTCCTTTGCCACTCACTGGTCTCTGGAGGAGGACACTATATCAGATCTATTTGCTGGCCATTAATTCCCATTCATACTGTCTACCCCACTGCTTCTCAAACTGTGACGTGGGCCTCACTGGGGAGCCACCAAGTTGTTGGTGAGATGCAGCAGGGAAAGCTTTTGTGGCATACCTCATCATATGCTGCACAAGCCTTTCTATGATTGCAACAAATTCTAGTTTAGCAACATAATTGGCTCCCTTCATAATCATTGCAGTGATTGATTAGGTTAAGGAATTACATTTTAATATAAATGAAGGTCGGGGGCGTGGCCTGGACGTATAAGAAGATGGCTGCGTGAAAGACAAGCTCCGCCACCACGCTATCATCAGGAGGCAAATAAGCGCAGGGATCGCATCCCATGGGGAAGAAACTGCTCCCCAAGAAGCCCAAGGACACACCGGGACCCGGATTGAGGAGCGGAACGATTGATACATACCTAAGCAGAGGTAATGCTGCTTCGTCTGCTGACTGTGGCCTATCACCATCACCGCCATTACTAACTAGTTCAAGAAGCGTGGGACTGCAAGCATCACCCCTGCTGCGAGACTCCCCTCAGAGCGCTCCTCGTCAGGCATCCACATCGCTCCTTTCCCCCACGGCTGGGGAATTTATCCCTGGCTTCACCACCCAAGCTATAGGGGACATTACAGATGCAGTATTAAAGCCTTGTGGTCAGGCATATCTGAGCGACGCCATGCCGCCCAAACCATCAGCCAGACGTCCTGGGCAAACAGCCACGCCATCACAGCTCCGATGTGACTGGAATGACCCCCCTAGGGACACCACAGAGATGTCACAGTCTGCAAATAGAAGTGAGGGAGAAATTATAAACTGGGAACAGTTATCAGACCCAGTAGAAGATGGAGAGGAGGGAGCGCTTCAGTCATCACAGGCCTCCATCATACTTCATCAAACTCTACAACACCTCCCTACTAAAGAGGACTTCAAGGCCTTAATAGCAGAGGTGAGAAGCACTTGTAAATCAGAAATAAACTCCTTGCGTCAAGATTTTAAACAGATGTCAGCTCGCATCGACTCTATTGAAACTGAGCATGATGATACCCGCAGATACATCGCTCAACTACAATCCGTCATCACCTGTTAATCCAGAAATATAAAAGACAACACCCGACACCTGGAAGATCTAGACAACAGAGGACGCAGAAAGAATATACAAATCAGAGGACTATCTGAAGCGGAAGTTTGCATTATATAACCTATGGCGAATAAACTATCCCACATCCAAGTCCTACACCTTCTATTCTCACCCTCATAGTACACACACCCGTATTGATAATTTTTTGGGTAATATCCCTACCCTTAGAATGCTAAGCGACGCTGAAGTGGGAAGAATCACGTGGTCGGATCATGCTCTGATATCCATTTTTATTAAAACAGCCAGAAACCACACCAAAGTATGTCACTAGAGACTAAACAACACTCTAATTACCAGTCCTGCATCTAGACAAGAACTTCACGACAGTCTATCTGAATACTTCTCTATCAATCACTCTTCTGTTTCTTCTGTTTCCACGCTGTGGGAGCCGCATAAAGCAGTTTTCAGAGGCAATTGTATTGCAATAGGGTCCAAATTGAAAGAAGGTGGTAATCTGCCATATGCTGCTATCAACGAACAGTTGAAAAACCTAGACCTACAATTGGAGACGCGTCCCTCACGACATTTGCTATGACGCAGTCATTTTACGAGCTAGACTACGTGAAATGGCATTTATGACAACAGAAAAGCTGCTCTTATACTCGTGACAGTGCTTTTACACATGGGGCAATAAACCGCATACGATTTTAGTGGGTCAACTACGCGACTCCAATGTAGTAGGGACCCCAACTGCTCTCAGACAACCTGATGGCAGTATGGTATACGACCCCAAGGTTATTTCAAATGTTTTACAAAGTGTTATGCCTCTCTTTATTCTCTCCCGCAGCAAGTGCCCTCTGACCCGGTGGAATGTAGGAATTTATTCTCCTCCTTTTTGAACCAATGCAATCTACCCAAGGTATCAAAAGAAGCTTTAACCTCACTTAAAGGGTTTCTATCACTTCGTTTCACCTATTTAGCTTTCAGACACTAGCGATCCGCTAGTGTCTGCTTTATCTAACCATCCTAATATAAGAGCTTATTGTCCTGCCGTTTAGCTAAAAAAATAACTTATATAGATATGCAAATGAGCCTCTAGGTGCTATGGGGGCGTGATTAGCACCTAGAGGCTCCGTCTACCTTAACAAACTGCCGCCGCCCAGCGCGTCCCTCCAGCCCGCCCATCTCCTCCGGAATGCGATGCTCCTCGTATTCGGCGCATGCGCAGTGAATGTCTGATCGCTTCCCTGCTCAGACATCTCCACTGCGCCTGCGCCGATGACGTCATAGTGCTCCGAGGAACAGGCGCAGTGGAGATGTCTGAGCAGGGAGGCATCAGACATTCACTGCGCATGCGCAGAACAGAGACGCGCACGGAGAGGATCGCTTCAGCTGGAGATGGGCGGGCTGGAGGGACGCGCTGGGCGGCGGCAGTTTGTTAAGGTAGACGGAGCCTCTAGGTGCTAATCACGCCCCCATAGCACCTAGAGGCTCATTTGCATATCTATATAAGTTATTTTTTTAGCTAAACGGCAGGACAATAAGCTCTTATATTAGGATGGTTAGATAAAGCAGACACTAGCGGATCGCTAGTGTCTGAAAGCTAAATAGGTGAAACAAAGTGATAGAAACCCTTTAATGCTCTGATTACAGCTGAAGAGATTCAAGAGGTGATAAAACAACTTCCTAATAGCAAAGCCCCCAGACCAGATGGCTTATCTTATCTCTATTACAAAACATTTTCCTCTATTCTTGAGCGACATATGTTAGCATTATTTAATTCCTTCCTGCAAGGATCACCAATACCTGCCACAATGTCACATTCTTACATAACCCTTATTTCAAAGCCGGGTAAAGATCCATTGGATTGTTCTAACTACCACCCCATAGCTCTTCTTAACTCCGACCTAAAAATCTTCACTAAAATCCTTGCCAACTGACTCTCATATTGGCTTCCCCAATTAATACATAAGGACCAAGTGGGCTTTGTGATGGGCCGCCAGGGTGGGGACAGTACAAGAAGAACCATAGACTTAATAGATGTTATTAACAAACGCAAACATCAGGCTTTACTGTTAAGCCTTGATGCAGAAAAAGCGTTCGATCGCTTGAGTTGGCCTTTTATGTTCTCCACCCTGCAGGCCTTTGGGATCATGGGCCTTTTGCTCGGTGCACTACGCACACTCTACTCCCAGCCCACAGCCACCATCAAAATGATCCATGCACAATCTGATATAATTCATATTTACAACGGTACACGTCAGGGATGCCCTCTTTCCCCTCTCCTCTTTGTGGTTTGTATTGAACCCCTCGCCGCAGCCATCAGATTCCACCCTGATATACATGGGGTTAAAGTTAATCAAGTAGAATTTAAGCTTTCCCCATTTGCAAATGATATCCTCCTTTCCCTGACAGACCTACACATTAGGAGAGAAATAGTTGTTGAGGGGCACTCAAATATCTGGGAACCCAGGACAACAGTGTCTATCATAAAATCAATGTTTAATATACGCCACTAAAAAGACGTACATCAAGATATAAAATGAGACAAAATGTGCATAAGAAAATAGCTTGATAGCAAATTACACAGATTAGCGAATTATATCTGCTGGTGAAACTTCATTCGGAAACCATATAGGTGTGCTTGTATGAGCGTTAGCTAGCATATATAATACACCTTTATGTTGTAGCCAAAGTGTATAAATGGCTGGAATGTCCCAATGGAGCAAACTAATGCCCACTAGAAAACAGCAAATCGTGCCACCTGTTCAAGGAACGCTGATGAGAAATGTCCCAATAGGAGTGGATCTGTAGTTCTAAGGATATGTCCATATTCTAAGTACCCAGCATAAATGCCTCCAATCAGATAATATTGATAATAGTAATGTTGTAGACGTCATACATTACCACCAGACTTGTAGACATTAGCCGGGTACCACACGGGACCACACGGGATGCAATAGTGAGTCTAGGCGGCGGGGATAGAAGATACCCGGCAAGTGTCTACAAGTCCGGTGGTAATGTACAACATTACTATTATCGATATTATCTGATTGGAGGCATTTATGCTGGGTACTTAGAATATGGACATATCCTTAGAACTACAGATCCACTCCTATTGGGACATTTCTCATCAGCGTTCCTTGAACAGGTGGCACGATTTGCTGTTTTCTAGTGGGCATTAGTTTGCTCCATTGGGACATTCCAGCCATTTATACACTTTAACTACAGTACAACATAAAGGTGTATTATATATGCTACCCAACGTTCATACAAGCACCCCTATATGGTTTCCGAATGAAGTTTCACCAGCAGATATAATTCGCTAATCTGTGTAATTTGCTATCAAGCTATCTTCTTATGCACATTTTGTCTCATTTTATATCTTGATGTACGTCTTTTTAGTGGCGTATATTAAACATTGATTTTATGATAAACACTGTTGTCCAGGGTTCCCAGATATTTGAGTGCCCCTCAACAACTATTTCTCTCCTAATATTGCTTCCTGGATTTGGGTGATCCTAGCAGAGTGCATTTTGTCTATTTGAGACCTACACATTACTCTTCCAAACCTCTTTCGACTACTGGAAGGATATAGTAGGCTATCAGGATATAAAGTCAACACTACAAAAACTGAAGCTCTACCACTGAATCTCCCATCTGACAGATTAGTCACACTCCAGACTAATTTCCATTTTTGCTGGAATGAGAAGACTTTACGCTATTTAGGAGTACAATTAACTCAGACTTACTCTTCGATATATACTTATAACTTCCCTCCTCTCGTTCAAGAACTCAAAGTCCTTATGATTAAGTGGATGTCCTTGCCAATTTCCTTATTCGGTCGTATAGCAACTGTTATAATGTCCATTTTACCTAAGCTATTATATTTAGTGGAAATTCAACCGGTTCCCATTCCGGGAAAATAATTACGAGCCCTCAAGTCCTCCATATTATGATTCATATGGAATGGGAAAAGGCATAGAATAGCATGTAGCACTCTCACAGCCCTTAAGACGCAGGGGGGACTGGCGGTTCCAGACGTTACCAGGTACTACTGGGCTACACACCTAAGGCGTCTCCCAGCATGGTCCAACATTTATGCATACTCCAGGTGGATGGAAATAGAAAAACTATTGCACCTGTGCATCCCAACTCTTTATTATGGTCTAGGATACCACCTACACTAATGGCTAAATTAGTGGGGCCAATGTCCCTTACATATAATATTTGAAGGACATGCATGCAGAGATTCCCCCTTGCATCTGATAGGTTCTCTATGACTTCATTTTTATTTAATCCATTGTTCCAGACAGGTATGTGCCCCGACTTTTTTAGGCCTTGGTTCTATAAAGTTATTCCACTTTGCGGACATGGTAGATTACAGAACTTTACAACTTTTACCATTCAATTTCCTTAAAACTACATTTCAATTATCAGAATCTTCTAGATACCAATATTTGCAAATACAACACCTGTTCACTAGTCTGTTCAACTCATCTCAGGTTTCTACCCCAACACAGTTTGAGAAGTTGTGTAAACTCTCGGATTCGACCAGGGGACTTATTTCCGAGATTTATGTTATTCTTTCCTCCTTGTCCTTTTCCGCACCTACAAGACACTCATATATGTCCAAGTGGGAAGCGCTTCTGAATCGTAGTGTTTCTCCGAGTGAGTGAAAATTAATTTAGAAAAAAACAGCACTGACCTCTATTTGCATTACTCATAGAGAGAACTCTTACAAAATATTGATGTTTTGGTATCATACCCTTCAACTACTGAGACCTCTTGATCCTAAAATTTCAGACAGGTGTTGGAGGTGCGGGACAGGCGTGGGATCTCACCTGCATATTTTTTGGGAATGCTCTTTGATATGTCCATTCTGGAGAACAACACAAGATATCCTTCTCCAACTATTGGACATTGAGCTCCCTTTAGATCCTTACTTTTATCTATTGAATATGCCTCTCATGCCTTTAAAAAAGTATACATTATTTTTAACACTACAGATCCTGACGGCAGCCAGGCGCCTTATTGACAGTTTCTGGAAAAGAACAGACCAACCCACCCAACTAGACCTTATATCTAGTGACATGGACATCAGAAAGATGGAACATCTTACAGCTCTCATGACCAACCAGATTCAAAGGTTCGATCGAACCTGGCAGATATGGGATGAGTTTATTGATGCACGCACCTAAGCACTATATTACCCCTTTCCTAGCCCACCTTTCCCTTGTATATCTTGTCTTGTCTTAGTCTCATTTAGTTTTTGTTCATGTATATGTCCTTCACTACTTGCTTTCCTTTTTCCAGCATGTTGTGTAATGTACTATTAGTACTACAATGATTGGCAAAGTTGATAGATAACTATATGATCCTATGTCTATGCGATGTTATGTTATAAGGCCACCTATACTAAGTGGCTCAATGTTCTTCATTTGAAAATATCTTACTAGAATTCTCTTCTATACAACAATTAATAATACACTTGTATGGTTTGTTGCAAACGATACTTTAACCACCTCAGCTCCCCTAGCTTAAACACCCTTAATGACCAGGCCACTTTTTACACTTCTGCACTACACTACTTTCACCGTTTATTGCTCGGTCATGCAACTTACCACCCAAATAAATTTTACCTCCTTTACTTCTCACTAATAGAGCTTTCATTTGGTGGTATTTCATTGCTGCTGACATTTTTACTTTTTTGATATTAATCGAAATTTACCGATTTTTTTGCAAAAAAATGACATTTTTCACTTTCAGTTGTAAATTTTTTTTTTAAAAAATGACATCCATATATACATTTTTCTCTAAATTTATTGTTCTACATGTCTTTGATAAAAAAAAATGTTTGGGTAAAAAAAATATGGTTTGGGTAAAAGCTATAGCGTTTACAAACTATGGTACAAAAATTTGAATTTCCGCTTTTTGAAGCAGCTCTGACTTTCTGAGCACCTGTCATGTTTCCTGAGATTCTACAATGCCCAGACAGTAGAAAAACCCCACAAATGACCCCATTTCGGAAAGTAGACACCCTAAGGTATTCGCTGATGGGCATAGTGAGTTCATCGAACTTTTTATTTTTTGTCACAAGTTAGCGGAAAATGATGTCACACATCTGGTATCGCCGTACTCAGGAGAAGTTGGGCAATGTGTTTTGGGGTGTCATTTTACATATACCCATGCTGGGTGAGAGAAATATCTCGGTCAAATGCCAACTTTGTATAAAAAAAATTGGAAAAGTTGTCTTTTGCCAAGATATTTATCTCACCCAGCATGGGTATATGTAAAATGACACCTCAAAACACATTGCCCAACTTCTCCTGAGTACGGCGATACCAGATGTGTGACACTTTTTTGCAGCCTAGGTGGGCAAATGGGCCCACATTCCAAAGAGCACCTTTAGGATTTCACAGGTCATTTTTTACACATTTTGATTTCAAACTACTTCCCACACATTAGGGCCCCTAAATTGCCAGGGCAGTATAACTACCCCACAAGTGACCCCATTTTGGAAAGAAGATACCCCAAGGTATTTCGTGATGGGCATAGTGAGCTCATGGAAGTTTTTATTTTTTGTCACAAGTTAGTGGAATATGAGACTTTGTAAGAAAAAAAAGAAAAAAAGAAATCATCATTTTCTGCTAACTTGTGACAAAAAAGAAAAAATTCTAGGAACTTGCCATGCCCCTCACAGAATACCTTGGGGTGTCTTCTTTCCAAAATAGGTTCACTTGTGGGGTAGTTATACTGCCCTGGCATTTAGGGGCCCTAATGTGTGGGAAGTAGTTTGAAATCAAAATGTGTAAAAAATGACCTGTGAAATCCTAAAGGTGCTCTTTGGAATGTGGGCCCCTTTGCCCACCTAGGCTGCAAAAAAGTGTCACACATCTGGTATCGCCGTACTAAGGAGAAGTTGGGCAATGTGTTTTGAGGTGTCATTTTACATATACCCATGCTGGGTGAGAGAAATATCTCGGCAAAAGACAACTTTTCCCATTTTTTTATACAAAGTTGGCATTTGACCAAGATATTTATCTCACCCAGCATGGGTATATGTAAAATGACACCCCAAAACACATTGCCCAACTTCTCCTGAGTACGGAGATACCACATGTGTGACACTTTTTTGCAGCCTAGATGCGCAAAGGGGCCCAAATTCCTTTTAGGAGGGCATTTTTAGACATTTGGATTCCAGACTTCTTCTCACGCCCCTAAAATGCCAGGGCAGTATAAATACCCCACAAGTGACCCCATTTTGGAAAGAAGACACCCCAAGGTATTCCGTGAGGGGCATGGCGAGTTCATAGATTTTTTTTTTTTTTGGCACAAGTTAGGCTACTTTTACACTAGCGTTCGGAGCGGATCCGTCTGATGTTTCATCAGACGGATCCGCTCCGATAATGCAGACGTTCGCATCCGTTCAGAACGGATCCGTCTGCATTAAAACTTAGAAAATTTTCTAAGTATGAAAGTAGCCTGAGCGGATCCGTTCAGACTTTACATTGAAAGTCAATGGGGAACGGATCCGCTTGAAGATTGAGCCATATGGTGTCATCTTCAAGCGGATCCGTCCCCATTGACTTACATTGTAAGTGTGGACGGATCCGCTCGCCTCCGCACGGCCAGGCGGACACCCGAACGCTGCAAGCAGCGTTCAGGTGTCCGCTCACTGAGCGGAGCGGAGGCTGAGCGCTGGCAGGCGGATGCATTCTCAGTGGATCCGCCTCCACTGAGAATGCATTGGGGCCAGACGGATGCGTTCGGGGCCGCTCGTGAGCCCCTTCAAACGGAGCGCACGAGCGGACACCCGAACGCTAGTGTGAAAGTAGCCTTAGCGGAAATTGTTTTTTTTGTTTTTTCTCACAAAGTCTCCCTTTCCGCTAACTTGGGACAAAAATTTCAATCTTTCATGGACTCAATATGCCCCTCATGGAATACCTTGGGGTGTCTTCTTTCCGAAATGGGGTCACATGTGGGGTGTTTATACTGCCCTGGCATTTTAGGGGCCCTAAAGCGTGAGAAGAAGTCTGGAATATAAATGTATAAAAAAATTTACGCATTTGGATTCCGTGAGGGGTATGGTGAGTTCATGTGAGATTCTATTTTTTGACACAAGTTAGTGGAATATGAGACTTTGTAAGAAAAAAAAAAAACAATTTCCGCTAACTTGGGCCAAAAAAAATGTCTGAATGGAGCCTTACAGGGGGGTGATCAATGACAGGGGGGTGATCAGGGAGTGTATATGGGGTGATCACCCCCCTGTCATTGATCACCCCCCTGTCATTGATCACCCCCCTGAAAGGCTCCATTCAGACGTCCATATGTTTTTTACGGATCCACGGATACATAATTTGAATGCACTAATACATTCCTATGGGGAAAAATGCCGAATCAAGCATTCAGGCAAGTCTTCAGTTTTTTTTGCCAGAGATAAAACCGTAGCATGCTGCGGTTTTATCTTTTGCCTGATCAGTCAAAACGACTGAACTGAAGACATCCTGATGCATCCTGAACGGATTACTCTCCATTCAGAATGCATGGGGATATGCCTGATCAGTTATTTTCCGGTATAGAGCCCCTGTGACGGAACTCTATGCCGGAAAAGAAAAACGCTAGTGTGAAAGTACCCTAAGGCCTCTTTCACACTTGCGTTGTCCGGATCCGGCGTGCACTCCACTTGCCGGAATTACACGCCGGATCCGGAAAAACGCAAGTGTACTGAAAGCATTTGAAGACGGAACCGTCTTCAAAATGCTTTCAGTGTTACTATGGCACCCAGGACGCTATTAAAGTCCTGGTTGCCATAGTAGGAGCGGGGAGCGGGGGAGCAGTGTACTTACCGTCCGTGCGGCTCCCCGGGCGCTCCAGAGTGACGTCAGAGCGCCCCATGCGCATGGATGACGTGATCCATGCGATCATGTGATCCATGCGCTTGGGGCGCCCTGACGTCACTCTGGAGCGCCCGGGGAGCCGCACGGACGGTAAGTATACTGCTCCCCCGCTCCCCGCTACACTTTACCATGGCTGCCAGGACTTTAGCGTCCCGGCAGCCATGGTAACCATTCAGAAAAAGCTAAACGTCGGATGCGGCAATGCGCCGAAACGACGTTTAGCTTAAGGCCGGATCCGGATCAATGCCTTTCAATGGGCATTAATTCCGGATCCGGCCTTGCGGCAAGTGTTCAGGATTTTTGGCCGGAGCAAAAAGCGCAGCATGCTGCGGTATTTTCTCCGGCCAAAAAACGTTCCGTTCCGGAACTGAAGACATCCTGATGCATCCTGAACGGATTTCACTCCATTCAGAATGCATTGGGATAATCCTGATCAGGATTCTTCCGGCATAGAGCCCCGACGACGGAACTCTATGCCGGAAGAAAAGAACGCAGGTGTGAAAGAGCCCTAAGGCAGCTTCTTAAAAGAAGAAAATAGTAATAATAAACATCATAATTAAACTAAAATTAGATACATGATATGCTTCTAAATAACATTCATCTGATCATTAAACATTATCATGAATTTGTTTAAGACTTTCTTACTATTACTACGTAAGTTATTCTGTCCTTCACACTGTCAAGCATGTGCACTTTTTAAAGGAGTTGTGAAGTGCTAGATATTGAAAACCCATCTTCAGGATAGCTCATGAATATCAGACAACGGCTTGTGTTATTACACTGCACGACCACTACAAGACTGACGGCTTTCAAACAGCTGATCATGGGGGTAGTCCTGGGAGTCGGATCCTCATTGATCTGATGATATTGATCAGCTATTCTGAGGTCATCTATATCATAGCACTGAACAACTCCTTTAACATCTTCTGACATGCCATTGAGACATAGGCCCATCATCTGAGGTTGTAACCAATTTCATGTTACAGGTGTGGCAGAAAATGTCCACAGGTGCAGATAACAGCACTAAATATCTGTTTTGCAGTACTACTATTTAAATCTACATAATTCCATGACAAACTGTTTCCCAAAATAACGATACTAAGAAATATCTTGTAACAACAGAAAAATAAAATAACTGCAATACTATAACAGATGAAGCACTGGGCTGCAGTGGAGACAACTTTAGAACCAAACAAAAGAGAATGCTAAGAAAAAAAAATCAACTAACATTAATGAAAATCTGTCACCAGTTTTATTTAAAAGATCAAAGTATATGACAGCAAAAAGCTATAACATATTCAACAAACTGTAAATTAATTTGATGCTAACTCCAAAATATGAAATCTATTTTAATCTTTATTTCAAAAACAGCTGCATAAATGTAACAAACATGTACATAATATGTATTATATAATTCAATTAACAGCAGAAACATAATTAAAAGGACTTAAAATAGTGGACAGCATCAGGATAAGGTAACGCTCCAGGTACTGATATTATCTATTTTGCTCTATTCGTCTATTGGTAGTGATTTTATTGACTGTCACAAGTGCATAAAATAACTACAATATTTTAAGTGAAATGATCATTTATATTAGAACTTTGACATTAGCTTGACTTTTTATGGCTCTTTTATATTTACTAATATATGGGAATTTTTATATTTAAGGTTGAAGTAAAAAACGCTGTGATATGTTTACTGAATGACTTGAGGAGGTGGTGCATGGTACAAGGATTCTCTCCTCGAATACCTGTATCATATACAGCTCCCTCGGGCTATGTACAGCTTAACACAATCTTGGGTCTTAGTTATTCTTGAATTGCTGAATAATAACACACACCAAAATCTGGTACAACCCACGACTATGGAGTTTTTCATTTTGTAACTTCATTTTGATAAACGTATGGCTTTCATCCTTACCAGGACTAAAATTGGCCATACATTATGCAGTTCCGAAATTAAACTGCTGTGACAAGTTTAAGAAAAGACTACATTAAAATGTTGCCAAATAGTAACACTGTCATGTAGACCTGAGGTCTGCTGCATTTAAACAGTGTAGTGAGACTCAGTCAGTCCATAGCCACCCCTTTTCCCTCCCAGCATAGGCATTGCCGGATGTGCCTTTTTCTTTAACAGAAGCGGCTTCCAAGACGTGGTCTTTCAGTGCTGCCAATGCAAGACTGTGTGAGATCGCTTTCCCTTTGTGCTGACAGACACCGATGCTCAGAAGTGTGTGACATTTCCCCCACCCCCCTCCACCAGTCTTGCAGAATATCCCATATACATATGGGAATATCCATATCTCTCTACAACCATGCCAAGGCTGTGATTCTTCTCCCCTTCCCGCTTCAGACTGCTTTGTGTTTGCTTCCTTCCTATTTATACTCTTGGATGCATGAATGCTTTTCTCCTTTTCCACACTTTGATCCGTATTTATACTCTTGGATGCTTTCCCACTACTCCACACTCTGATCTGCCATGTAAATATTCTACCCTCCTGCTGCCATCTCTTACATTGAGAGAACGGAGGTGTAGAATAGCGAGCAGATACAGCCAGGAGCAGTGTGCTGTCAGAGCTATGTCAATAGCAGCAAGACAACCAGCTATATAAGCTAAGCTACACATCTCTTCAGCATCAAAACTTTATGTAATCTTAATGAATGTTATTTCAGAGTTACTTAATTTTGCACCTAGTAAGCAAAAAAAATCCATTGAAAAGGTCTCCATTTCCTTTAACCCCTTAAAGACCAGTGATGTAACTGTATGTCGCTGATCACAAAGAAGAGTAGAGAACAGGCACAGGAGCTGAGTCCGCTCCATATGCAGTGGGTAGCAGTTGCATTCAACAGATGGCACCTGCCTGCAACAGCCAGAATGGGAGATAACTCTGTCAAAAGATCACGGCTCCCTCTGTTCCTTCATTGCAAGTTCTAATAAAATAACAGTAAAATCACCACATACTGCAATACAGAACTATTGTTGTGAACTATTGATGAAAAAAAGCTTTTTAAAAATATTTTAGATAATTTGGGTTGCCACATCCAAAAAAGTCTTAAGTTTTAAAGTAGTATTTATGGACCTTAGGCCTCTTTCACATTAGCGTTTGTTATTTCTGTTATAAGAACAGAACAGCGAAGATAATAGAAGTGCCGAATTCGGCACATAACTGAAACAAATGGAGACAAGCAGACCCCATTGACTTTAATGGGATCTGTACGGTTTCCTTTCAGGAGAATGCTTCTTTCTCTGTGCTGGTTTTAACTAATTCTTTGACGGAGGCCCTGAGTGGAGCCTCCAACAAACATGTGAATGTAGCCGTAGTCTGTTTTTCAATTTCCTCTCTGCCTTCCAAGACTCCTTCCATAACTTTTTAACTTGCACAGACAAGTTGTACTTTCTAATTGCACCATTTAATAAAAAATATTAATGGGGTGGAAATGGAAACAAAAATGCAATTGCACAACAGTTTTATGCATGTAATATACTGTTAGGATTCTTTTTTCTGTAACAGTGTTCACTGTACGCGACAAATTCTTATATATTTTAATAGTTCGGTAATTTTTGGGTGCAGTGATGATTATTTATATTTGTTTGTTTTATTTTTTAATTTGGGGAAAGGGGTTGATTTGACTTTTTCATTCTTTTTGTTTTAATATTTTTAACACCTTTATTTTATTTTTTTATTTTTAGCCTCCCTAGGGGGTTTGAACATGAGATAATTAGATTGCTTATATCATAAACTGCAATACTTTACTATGGCAGTTTATAGCAATAGTGCTATGTTCTCAAGCCCTGAGTGAGCCAGGGCTTTATAAGACCTTTACAATGGCAGTCCGAGGAGCCTTCAAAAGGTCCCAGGCTTACATAGTAAAAAAAAAAGGCTCCCTCCCTCTAAATGACCACTCAGATGTCATGACCGCATATGGCATCTAAGAGGTTAAATGTCCATGATCAGAGCTGTCTCCGATAACAGACACTGCAGGCGGATGTCTGCTGTGTAATCCTGGTTTTCTGGGATTTTGATACTGATGACCTATCCTCAGGACTCCAACAGCTGGGAACCCCACCGATCAGCTGTTTGAGAAGGCTCGCAGTAGCGACGCTGCCTTCTCAATGCTTACTAAGCACTGTGCCATTCATTTGATAGCGGCTGTGCTTGATATCGCGCTCAGCCCCATAGATGTAAATGGGGCTGAGCGCAATACCAAACACAGCTGCTATACAATGTACAGCTCTGTGAATGGTGCCTTCTCAAACAGCTGATCAGTGGAGGTCCTGGGTATCAGACCGCCATTGATCAGATACTGATAACCTATCCAGAGGATAGGTCATCAGTATCAAAATCCTAGAAAACCCCTTCAAAAATAGCAATATGTCAAAAACTGCCCCTTATTGCTATAACATGTAACTCATTCATAGGCACACTACTGCATGGATTCTAAGGGCAGTAGTAGGGCTCAATCCTGGCAAACAGTAAGGAAGAACTTTTGCACTCCAGTGGTAGTGCTAAGGTTTTTATTAGAAGGCAAGTGACAATTATAACATGATGTTTCGATCATTTAGATCTTCAGATATGATTCCCGCCCTTCTGTCTAAATAACTTGGTGCTACAGTGAAGCCGGTGATGGCACTCACAGGATCTCCATTTTTACTCTAGCTTGAGTTATTTAGACAGAAGAGTGGCAATCCTATTTGAAGAAGATCTATATGACCAAAACGTCATGTTACAATCGTAGAGTGCCTTTTAATAAAAACTCAAAACATAAAATGAATATTAACGTTGGAGTGAATTTTTTATTTTTTTGTCAAAGGCTGGGATGGTATTAATCATAAAAAAAAATACAGTCCCGCACCCCCTCTGTTCCAATATGCCGCTCTGATCCTCCTTGATGGACTTTGTTTTTATGATTGCAATAGTGACATGACTGTATAAGACATACGGTATGATCACTGTAGCCAATCAGTGGCCTAAGTAGTCTTATGCAGTATACCACTGAGCCACATGATTGGCTGCTTCGATCATGTGTGTATACAGACGTCATCGCTGCAACCAAAAACATGACATCATGGCTGCAGTGGGAGGGAGGATCAGAAAGGTACTGTAATGGAGGGGTTTGGGATGGTGAGTATATATTTTTTTTTTTACAATTATAATACATTCCCTCCCATTAAAAAACGTTAAACTCAGACAACCCCATTAAGGACAGAGCAATTTTTTGTTTTTTTATTGTCACATTCCAAGAGCCTTAACGTTTTTAATTATCTGTCAGAGGAATGGGGAACCTTTTTGCTGCCAAGGGCCATTTGGATATTTGTAACATCGTTCGGGGGCCATACAAAATTCTCAACTTAAAAATTTGACGGCTATATTTGGTCAAACATATAAGTGACTTAGGGGTAAGTTACAGAAATTGCGCTTCAATTAAAAAAATCTAGAGCGCTGTATTTCTGCAGCACAAAATGGCGCCTGCACTATATATTACAAATAGTACAGGCGCCATTTTGACCACACATAGCTGTGAGTTGAGAATGTTATATGTTTAGTTCTTTATTTGGCATTAATGGCAGTTAAGCTCATTCCAGAGGGGTCCAGAGAGGGGTTCACCCAGCTTTCACTCTCCCTGCCACTGTCCCTGCCTCATTTTCGCAACTGTCCCTACCTTTGTCCCTTTCTCAGCCTCAGATCTGCCCCCCACCTCCACCAGCCTCAAATCAAACTCCTATCAGACCCCCCAGCCTATATCAGCCTCAAATCAGACCCTCATCAGACCCTCCTCAGCCTTAGATCAGACCCCAGCCTCATATCACACCCCCATCAGAGCTCCCATCCTCAGATCAGACCCCCATCAGACCTCCCAACCTCAGATAAGACCCCCATGAGACCTCCCAACCTCAGATCAGACCCCCATCAGACCCTCCCTAGCCTTAGATCAGCCCCCATCAGACCCCCCAGCCTCAGATCAGACCCTCGTCAGACCCCCAGTCTCAGGTCAGACTCCCAGCCTCAGATCAGACCCCCAATAGGCCCCCAGCCTCAGATCAGACCCCTTTCAGACCCCCAGCCTCAGATCAGCCCCATCAGACCCCCCAGCCTCAGATCAGACCCCCATAGCCCCCAGCCTCAGATCAGACCCCCATAGCCCCCAGCCTCAGATCAGACCCCCAGCCTCAGATCAGCCCCCATCAGACCCCAGCCTCAGATCAGCCCCACCAGCCTCATATCAGACCCCATCAGAACCTCCTCACCCTTAGATCAGCCCCAATCAGACCTCAGATGAAACATTTAAAATAAATTTTAAAAAGAACTTACCTCTCCAGCTCTAGACAGCGCTGCCTCTTTGCAGATTCACTTACCCTCCTTGGTCTTCTTCCTGCTGCGCTGTACTGTAACCTGACAGCGCACAGCGTCAGGTCATAGTGTGCGTCTACGTGCCCTACGTCCTGACACTGTACGTGTCAGGACACAGCGTGGGGCCGGAAGAAGACCAGGGAAGGTGAGTACAGCTAGCAATGCGCTGTTCTCACCTTCCTGTGCCTCCCGCATGTGGAGGTTTCACACCCCTGCTGTAAAAGGACTTTTGTTTTTGTGAAAAAAGTTGTATTTTTCAAAAGCACAAAGCGTTACATACTTGTGACATTATTTTATGATCAATTTTTTTCTGCTTTTTACCACGTAGTGAAAACAATTTTATTCTAGGAGTTGGCACGAATACAGTTATACCAGATAAGTGTGATTTTTTTTTTACATTGTAGTACTTTTTCATTGTTTAGGGAAAATCATTTTATGTTGCTGAATACCAAGACCCATATCTTCATTTTTTTTCAATAAAACCACATGAGGGCTTTGGTGTGGAAAGAGTTTTTATTAGAACCATTTTGGGGTTCATACAGTTGATTAACCTTTAGGTTTTTTTGGGGGGGGTGAAAAACCACAGCAATTTTGCCATAATTTTTTCACTTTTTTTTCACTGTATTATGAAGTAAGAATGAAAATGTATCTTTATTCATTACAACTTCGTTAGTACCAAGTTTATTGGGGAAAAACAGGTTATTTTTTTAAAATGTATTATTATTATTTATTTAGTTAAACTTTATTTTACCTGATTTTACTGTTATCTGGACATGGGGACATGAGGAAGCTAAGGCCTACTGACAGACCTTTGTTAAGCCCCTGGCTGCCATGGTCACCTGGCCCCATCAGCACCTCACTATTAGGCCTCATGCACACGACCGTTGTGTGCATCCGTGGCCGTTGTGCTGTTTTCCGTTTTTTTTCGCGGACCCATTGACTTTCAATGGGTCCGTGGAAAAATCGGAAAATGCACCGTTTTGCAGCCGCATCCGTGATCCGTGTTTCCTGGCCGTGAAAAAAATATGACCTGTCCTATTTTTTTCACGGCCAACGGTTCACGGACCCATTCAAGTCAATGGGTCCGTGAAAGAACACGGATGCACACAAGATTGGCATCCGTGTCCGTGATCCGTGGCCGTAGTTTAGTTTTTATACAGACGGATCCGAAGATCCGTCTGCATAAAGCTTTTTCAAAGCTGAGTTTTCACTTCGTGAAAACTCAGAACCGACAGTATATTCTAACACAGAAGCGTTCCCATGGTGATGGGGACGCTTCTAGTTAGAATACACTACAAACTGTGTACAAGACTGCCCCCTGCTGCCTGGCAGCACCCGATCTCTTACAGGGGGCCGTGATCAGCACAATTAACCCCTTCAGGTGCGGCACCTGAAAGGGTTAATTGTACTATCATATCCCCCTGTAAGAGATCAGGGCTGCCAGGCAGCAGGGGGCAGACCCTCCCCCCCCTCCCCAGTTTGAATATCATTGGTGGCACAGTGCGGCCCCCCCCCCTCCCTCTATTGTAATAATTCGTTGGTGGCACAGTGTGCGCCCCCCCCCCTCCCTCCCTCCATTGTAATAATTCGTTGGTGGCACAGTGTGCGCCCCCCCCCTTCCTCCCTCTATTGTAATAAATCGTTGGTGGCACAGTGTGCGCCCCCCATTGCCCCCCCCCCCCTCCCTCTATAGCATTAACAACGTTGGTGGCCAGTGTGCGGCCTCCCATCTCTCCCCCCCCCCCCCCCCCATCATTGGTGGCAGCGGAGTTCCGATCGGAGTCCCAGTTTAATCGCTGGGGCTCCGATCGGTAACCATGGCAACCAGGACGCTACTACAGTCCTCGTTGCCATGGTTACTTAGCAATAGTACAATAGTTGAAGAGTCATACTTACCTGCTGCTGCGATGTTCTTGTCCGGCCGGGAGCTCCACCTACTGGTAAGTGACAGTGACAGGTCTGTGCGGCGCATTGCTAAATGAACCGTCACTTACCAGTAGGAGGAGCTCCCGGCCGGACACGAACATCACAGCTCCCAGGTAAGTATGAATCTTGTACTATTGCTAGTAACCCGCTGCCACCAATGATCGGGGGGGGGGGGGGGGGGGGGGGGGGGCGCAAGATGGGAGGCCGCACACTGGCCACCAATGTTGTTAATGCTATAGAGGGAGGGGGGCCAATAATTGCCACCAACGATTTATTACAATAGAGGGAGGAAGGGGGGGGGGGGGCGCACACTGTGCCACCAACGAATTATTACAATAGAGGGAGGAAGGGGGGGGGGGCGGGGGGGGGGGCACACTGTGCCACCAACGAATTATTACAATAGAGGGAGGAAGGGGGGGGGGGGGGCCGCACTGGCCACCAATGATATTCAAACTGGGGGGGGGGGGGGTCTGCCCCCTGCTGCCTGGCAGCCCTGATCTCTTACAGGGGGATATGATAGTACAATTAACCCCTTCAGGTGCGGCACCTGAGGGGTTAATTGTGCTGATCACGGCCCCCTGTAAGAGATCGGATGCTGCTAGGCAGCAGGGGGCAGTC
This sequence comes from Bufo bufo, assembly GCF_905171765.1. NCBI lineage: Eukaryota > Metazoa > Chordata > Amphibia > Anura > Bufonidae > Bufo > Bufo bufo. Next base: position 166,497,664 of record NC_053393.1, read on the forward strand.
ATGTACACAGTTTGTAGTATATTCTAACTAGAAGCGTCCCCATCACCATGGGAACGCCTCTGTGTTAGAATATACTGTCGGAAATGAGGTTTCACGATCTAACTCATATCCGACAGTATATTCTAACATAGAGGCGTTCCCATGGTGATGGGGACGCTTCAAGTTAAAATATACCATCGGATTGGAGAAAACTCCGATCTGATGGTATAAAAGGGACTCCGGACTTTACATTGAAAATCAATGGGGACGGATCCGTTTGAAATGGCACCATATTGTGTCAACGTCAAACGGATCCGTCCCCATTGACTTGCATTGTAATTCAGGACGGATCCGTTTGGCTCCGCACGGCCAGGCGGACACCAAAATGACTTTTTTTTTCATGTCCGTGGATCCGCCAAAAATCAAGGAAGACCCACGGACGAAAAAACGGTCACGGATCACGGACCTACGGACCCTGTTTTTGCGGACCGTGAAAAAAAACGTTCGTGTGCATGAGGCCTTACATTGCAGGAAGCCTATCAGCTGATAGATAGGCTCCTCCATCTGTGAAACATCTTAGATTCCACGGTCGCTACTGACTGCTTTGTCTAAACTAAAGGGACAAACAAAGGTCGTTTCTCTGATCTCAGCCATTGAAATTGGATCATTATAATTAAGCTCTAATTATATAACACTCCATTTATGCATTATGACATGTATGTACTTCATGGAATGCCATAACTAAGGCGTCTTGATGTACATGTATGTCATAGTGATTGCTTGAGCTGAGAAGTTATGTACATGCAATCACCGCGGGAGGCTGTTATTGACGTGCTCGTAACGTGCCGTTCTAGCTCATATGACCACTGAGGTCAGTGATTGGAACAGTCATGGGACCAAGCCACTTCCAGTTCAGCGGGGACCCGAAGTGGCCAGGAATAGGGCCACAGTATGGGAATGGTGGGTCGGTGAACAGGTGAGTGTCTTTTTTTTCCATTTTAAGTACAGGTTCTGAGAATTGGACAACCTATTTATATATATAACCTTACAGAGAGCACTGTGCTATTAGAAACAATAAATGAATAATTGCCACCCCAAACTGTCCTCATTTCAGAGAGTAAAACATGTTTCTGCATTGTGTAAATTATATTCCACCTACATATTGGCAATACAAATTTCAATTTCATTTTGTGAACAAAGATAAAACCTGCTATTATTCAACTAATTCATCAGCAGACTCTATTTAAGGTAAGACGACTCAATGGGTGTCCATCTGCTGATGTCTGTTATTAGGATTCTTGGAAAATAAACGGAACTATGTAACCTTTGAAGATCAATATAAGGACGTTATATAATATCCCTGTATACCTGCATTATGTTAACTGTGCTGCAACGTAAAGTAGCCCAGGCCAATATTCAGTATAGCAAACACTGAAACAAAAAAGAATAACCAAGTATGTTTGTCTGATTAAAGTACTGTATAATATATTAATAGTACTAAAAAATGGTTGTGCCACTAATATAAATGTATCCTGCTAAACAGATATCGCTTCTATATCACTTTCACCAAATACCACCATTTATCAAAACTGCCGTATTCTGAAGTTAGAATAGCCTACCATTGTACCCTGTGGCAAATCTGTTTTGCAATTTTCAGTTGCTGTTGATTACGTTCTGCATTGGAGCCTTGTAATGTAGGACGCATTGGTAAGAACAAGCGGCATGGTTAGTGTCACATCATCTGCTGATGTCAGGACTCATCTCATTGTCCTAAGACATGATGGGACAGCAGGGACATGATAAACCAGGAAGTAGGATTCAAGCATGGGAGACAAGAGAAAACTGCAGATGAGGTCAATTTGAAAAACAAAGAATGGGAGCTAGAGTAACTGATGAAAATACAATTTAGAGTGAAAAATAGTTTATTGAATCGACCCCTTAAAGTCCTGCAGGCAGAAATGTTGGTGTATGCCAATTTTTGTGGGTATTGGCATACCTTCAATGAAGACCATGCAACTGCTATGAGGCACAGGGGGGAGGAAGGGCCAGTGCTAAACTTCTTCTCTTCCTAACATGACAGCACTGCATTTTCTTGCAGCTGCCACTAGAGGGAAGTTTATTAGATTATTACAGTAACTATAAATTCCTGTTCATTTTAGTTTTAAACTGATATTTGTTTTACACTGCATATTTCATAGCTGCCCCATTTTCACGGGCAACATCTCTGCTGACATAAAGAGGGCTGTGCTGGATCTAGTTAGACCTAGTGGCATGTTATTTGACAGTTGTCTCGCTGATCACATGTACACACTCGGTGCTCAGCAATCTCTGGAGCCCAATGTAGATTCTGTAGAACCCATTTAAGGGGAAGAGGTCATTTGTCAGACTATGGAAGTATCTATCAATAATATAGGCCTATATGGGATTAGGCTTTTGTGACAATGTGTTCACTGGACAAAGTCATGGACAGTCGCATGCTGTTTTACAGAAACTGAATGAAGTCAATTACAAACTGCTTAGTTTTTGTGTCCTGGTCTGATTATTTGCAGATTCTTCCTCTCCAAGACAATTCTCCAGTAATCCACGTATCGCGCCATATCTTATCAGCAGATCCCCTCTTTTGGCCGACTAATAAATACTAGGGCTTCTATATACAACCCTAAGGACCTTTCAAGCTTGACGTCCAGTTTCATTATAAAACTGTTATCTATCTTGTGACTTTGATCATGACAAGGAGATAGAAAAAGGAGGGACTAGATGGGCAGATCATGCAGGACAATGAATTCGTACTTGTTTCTTTGTGACCTTTTCTGATTTTCCACTATATAAAAACATTGGGGGAGATTTATCAAACTGGTGTAAAGTAGAACCGGCTTAGTAGCCCATAGCAACAAATCAGATTCCACCTTTCATTTTTCACAGCTCCCTCGGAAAATGAAAGGTGGAATCTGATTGGTTGCCATAGGCAACTAAGCCATTTCTATTTTACACCAGTTTGATAAGTCCCATTATCTGTTGTTATTTCATATATTTCAGTCCATTGTGAATTTTGTGATCTAACTGTCATGTCTAAGCATGACTTATGTCCATTACATCACTACTATTAATTATGGCTCTTATTATTCTTAGAATATTAATTACACTTCAGGGGAGTTCCTTCTATATTAGCCAAAGACAAGTGAAGACATCACGTATCAGTTGTAACACGCAGCGGTCTCTTGTCAACCACATCTGTATTCTTTAAGCACTGACTCGCAATGGCTAGAGAAACATTCATCTATGATCTTTCTTGTACTGTTTTTAATTAGACATGAACTCAACCCAATAACTTTAAAAGCTCTAAACATTAAATTACCCGTCCGCACACATTAGATAAATGCTGGTGGATTCTTACAATTTTGGTCCATCATCCACTTGATGTATTGGTGGGCAGCCCCAAAGCCTCCATATTCTTTTTGTTAGGGAAAAAATAGATGGTCCATGTTAACTTCAAGCATGCATGTACTGTATATAGGGGATTACAGGAAATGTTTGGTGTATGGACAAATGGACAACTTAAGTCTGGCAGGGTCTACCCTCTCATGACATCTGTTTTGGTATAAGGAACTTGTGTATTTAATGGGGTTTTCACAAATGGGCAACCCCATCTCGTATATATGCCATCTGGCAAACAGCTGCAGGTCCAGCTATTCCAACCCTCAGTGAAAGATATAAAGGCTGTGTAAGGCCACTCATCTGCTCTGAGTACTTTACTGGGTAACTCTTTTTAGGGGACATATGGACATGGATTAACCTTAGTGAACAGGCTGCAATGAAAGAAAAATTGACACTGTACCTGCAGATTGTGCACAGTAGATACAGAATACCTGTACGTAGTGCTCGCATAGATCAGCACACTTAGGAGTGTATTACACTGGCCGACGTTCAGACGAGAGCAAGCCAATGGATTAACTAGAACTGACTGGCCACAGGGCAAATTTTTGAATAACAACCCTCCCCCCCCCCCCAGTAGCTCCCTCCTCCCATGCAACCCTCACTCCTGCAGCTGGTCAAGATCTCTCAGACTGGGCCAGGCAGCCGATCCATCCGTTTCCTACACGTATATTCCATATGTCGCTGTATATACTGTCACTGTATATAATGTCATTGTATAATGCTGTTGCAGGGGCCCTAACCATAAAATCTTTCAGTCCTCCTCCCTGGAGGGCCTCTTCTGAGTTTGGGCCCCATAGCACCCGCTTTCCCTGCTTCCACTAAAGCCACGCCCCTGGTGCGAGCACTAGGGTGGCCACTGGCTTCACCCCAAGAAAGCCGGACCTCACTGGCCACGCCCCCAAACGGATAAACAACGGTCCCCGGCTCAGTGAAGCCACGCCCCCATCGCCAGCTGGGAAAAAACGGGGGGAGGAGAGGGAAGAACTTTCTGAATGGAAGGTGAGCCGGGGGCCACCGGGGTGCTTCTCTCCCCTTCAGTCAGCCACAGGGAGCCATGACTGCGGGCTCTAGTGACTTACTGGGGGTGAGGGAAGCCTCAGTCAGTTGCTGCAGCTCACGCTCATACAGCGCAGTGCTGCTGTCTGAGCGTGAGCTACTGAAAAGGTGGACATCCCTGTGTCCGTCCAGGCCCTGAGCCTGAAAACTGGACGTCTGGCCATCCTAGCGAGCACTGATGGATGATAACACATCCATCGGCACAGGTTCTGCTACTGCGGTCATTACTTCCTCTTTCAATTATGTTGATTACACAGAGGAATGTGCTGCCGATAATTGTGCATCTTTCCTCCTGATAATGATGCCCATCGGCCAACAAACAAACATTTGTTTGTTCATTCGCTGCCTGATTACAGGGGCCCAAGCTGATTGCTCAGTCACAATAATTGGCCTAAAAATCGTGCGGTCTAATAGGTGCTATCTTAGTTAAATAGTGAACATTCCTAGCTGAAAAGGCACCATGTTACTGAATACATAGTAACATAGTACATAAGGCCGAAAAAAGACATTTGTCCATCCAGTTCGGCCTGTTAACCTGCAAGTTGATCCAGAGGAAGGCAAAAAAAAAACCTGTGAGGTAGAAGCCAATTTTCCTTACTTTAGGGGAATAAAAAATTCCTTCCCGACTCCAATCAGGCAATCAGAATAACTCCCTGGATCAACGACCCCTCCCTGCTACATAATATCCTCATATCCAATAATATCACACATTCATCCACCTGGAATATCCTCAGCTTCATATCTCTGCCAAGGCTATGGAAGCAACTTCCTCTATTCAAAAGCAGATATTTTACAACCTTTGACTGCCTCTTAAATTGTAATCTATTAAGAAAGCCATTCGATTTTTACCAAATCAAAATGATATAAACCAATCTTGTATATTACAATTTACTATATTTAATAGACGAGCTGAGGACCCCAGCTTTGTATTTTTGATTCTCCATGATATGATTAATATATTCGATCAAATATTTGTAATCTAAAAGCAATCAGTAGAATAACGCATAGAACAATAAGACAAGTACAAAAATACGACATAGAAACCTTCAATATGAACAGAAGAGTAACTCATTTTTAGTGACCAATAGCCTCAAACCACACAGCATTCACACAGTTAGTAAAGTTGTACAGAGAAGCTTTGCACAGAGAAGGTTAATGGTTAATGATATTTAGTAAGGATGAGCTCATTCTGTAGTAAAGCTTCAGATGGACCTCAGTGTCCCGGGTTAAGGGGTACACTCTATCAGTGTGTTCACTGTAGATCCTCGCAGCCATTAGAGGTCATTATTTTGGGCATGTGAGACAAGTGTGTCATATTTAAAGGTTCACACTTACCTCAGGGCAGGAAGTACTCTCAGAATGTCTAGGAAATCTATGAAGAAAAAGGGGAAAATCCAGAATCCAACAATGAGATGGAAGAGACCAGTCCTAGGAACTGGACATTGGAGTCCAGGGCAAAAATGATGCCTGGTGTCAGTGGAATGTCAGAGCCCCAGTCCGAGCCATTTATGGCCACATGTCATGATAAATATAGCAGCACGGGGAGGGAGAGCGAAAGAAACAGGCTGCTATCTCTTCATAGCCACTTACACCCTCATACAGGACGCTAGAGTTTAACCATTAATGCTTCATTCACAATCAATATCAGGGCACGTGTGGAACTGCATTAAAAATATACGTTACTGGATAGCTGGCTCTTTACTGTGCTCTAAAGGTCCATGTGCCAGGGATATTCTACTTGATTGCTACACTGTATATTGAAATGATTGTGAGGGCTTACGCACACAAACGTATTTTCTTTCCGTCTCCGTTCCGTTTTTTTTTGCAGACAGTATGCGGAACCATTCATTTCAATGGGTCCGCCCCAAAAAAAAACGGAAGGTACTCCGTGTGCATTTCGTTTCCGTATGTCCGTATTTCCATTCCGCAAAAAAATAGAACCTGTCCTGTTATTGTCTGCATTACGGACAAGGGTAGTACTGTTCTGTTAGGGGCCAGCTGTTCTGTACAGAATACACACGGACGTCATCCGTATTTTTTGCGGATCCATTTTTTGTAAACCACAAAATATATACAGTTGTGTGCATGAGCCCTTACACTTCTAACAATGATTGCCCCTGTAATACCCACAATGCACTGGGAACTGGTATGTAGGCCACACATCTGAAAATAGTGAGCCTGCGTGAGAAAAACTCTTCTCCAGCAGTCCATAGCTTGTACTGAAGGTCACGTATTTCCACCCAGCTGTACTCATCGTAGGAATATACTGATTTGAGACACTTAAAGGGAATCGGTCACATTGAACATGGTATTTGAGCTGCAGGCAGAATGCTCTAGAGCAGGAGGAGCTGAGCAAATTGATGTACAGGGAGAGATTTATCAAACTGGTGTAAAGTAGAACTGGCTTAGTTGCCCATATCAACCAATCAGATTCCCCCTTTCAATTTTAGAGCTCCTTTGGAAAATGAAAAATGGAATCTGATTGGTTGCTATGGGCAACTAAGCCAGTTCTACTTTACACCAGTTTGATAAATCTCCCCCAAAGTTTTGCTCATTCTCGAACTTTGAAGTCAAGAAGACGGTCCTATCAGTGACGGTCTTTCCGCTATGACTGTTGTGGGGTTTCGCTCTGGTAGATAGGGTAAGCGGGCGCAGTACAGAGGCAAAATACAAGTTCTTAACTCAAAACGTCAGTGTTTATTCACACTTGAGGCAATTGCACAAAACAGCACGTAACTTTGCAGTCGGTGTTAATTCACACACAATGGAAAGTTCATATACCATAAGTCACCTTGCTGGCAGTTCTGCCTGCAGTAGTTCACAGCAGGCTTTAGGGGGCCTGTTTCCTCCAGCACGGCACAAAGCATCAGATCCCAAAAACAGAGACCTCTCTGCTGAGCCCATCTGCCTATTTAAGGACAGCCAGGTGCTGCCAAAACCCGGACCGGCACTTAAACTCCGGTCCGGTATTTGACCTCACCTGGCTGGAATCCAGCCCAGCCGCACATGCTGGGAGGAAAATACCTGCCTTGGTATTTAAACAGTCCTTCTCATCATGCTGTTCACATTTTGACATCATGAGACCAAGACGACACCTAACAATTGATCGACAGTACCTCGCCATTGCGAGGTTTCAAGCAGGATGTTCTCAGATGGAAGTGGCCACTGAGCTTAGAGTGTGACAGAGTGTCATCAGCAGGTTGCAACAGAGATACAGAGAAACTGGAAGAGTCACAGAAAGGCATAGAAGTGGACATCCTTTGGCCACATCCCACACTGATGATCGCTTCATTGTGAACAATGCTCTGCGGAACCGGATGATGAATGCCACACAACTCCAGGCACGTTTAAAGGAGGTGAGAGGCACCCAAGTGTCATGCCAGGCTATTCGAAACCATTTACATCAGCGTGGTCTGTATGTTAGACGACCTGAAAGGGTACATCACCACACCACTAGACACAGGTATCATCGTCTTGCATGGGCCAGGGAGCACCTACGCTGGAGAAGGGACCAGTGGGCCTCAGTGCTGTTCACTGATGAAAGTGGATTCATGCTGAGCAGAAATGATGGCCGCCAACGATGTTGGAGACGTCAAGGAGAGCGCTATGCATCAGCCACTGTTGTCACTGGACGAGCCTTTGGTGGTAATGGTGGTGTTACAGTGTGGGCAGGTGTGTCGAGTCAATACAGAACTGCCCTACACTTTGTGAATGGTACAGTGACAAGCCCATACTACTTGAATAACATCATTAATCCAGTCATTGTGCCTCTGCATGAACAACACGGGCCTAATTTCATCTTCATGGACGACAATGCACCAGCTCATCGAGGTCGCATCATTAGGGAACGGCTGATGGAGACTGGGACACCTCAAATTGAGTGGCCTGCACTTTCTCCAGACCTGAATCCCATTGAAAACATATGGGATCAGTTGAGTCACCGTGTAGAGGCTCGTAACTCTGTACCACAGAAACTCAATGACCTGAGGGCCATCCTTCAAGAAGAGTGGGATGCCAAGCCTCAGCAGACAATAAGTTGGCTTGTGAACAGCATGAGACGTCGTTGTCAAGTTGTAATTGTTGCTCAAGGCTACATGACAAGTTATTGAGACATTGACATTTTTTGTGGGGGTATACCCACTACTGTTGTTGGGTTTTGTTTCAATAAATTGTTTGAGATGAGGAAATCACCATTGCATGTTTCTACTTAAATGCCCTACTTTCATGATATAATATCACTGTAGCGTAAACTTTTTACTTTTTCCATAAATTTCAAGCGAAAGCCAAATATCCCTAAATTTTTGCTAGTAGTGTATATCTGCTCAGCATCTCTTGCTCTATAACATGCTGCCTGCAGTATACACTGCATTTTCATGGTGACATGTTCCCTTTAAGATCAAACTTCACATGACAAAAATCCACAATTGTCACTAAAATTTGAATGTTGTGTGATGCTGAAAAAAATATATTTTACAAATAAGGATTGACCTGGAGCAATCTCTGTCATCTTGTGTGAAGTCTTTGAATATTCAGTTCTTTTTCTGACTTATCTTGACTGAACAGATGCTGCATTTAAGAAATCAATGTCATAAGGTTTTGTCACCCAGCTTTTCACAGACTATAAAGAACAAATCTCCACCCCCATCTGATCTAACTGCCTACCAGTTGTGATTCTTTACTATTGCTCTTACTGCCTATTAGTATGTATGCCCTAATAGATGGCAGGTATTTTAAAGCACACCTATCACTATATTTTGCTGGTCTTATTAAGGGCACAGACCTGTACTTTTCACCCATGGCACAAAAAAATAATACTCCAGTTGGCTGATAGCATTTATGAAAGAATATAGCAGACTTAAAGGGGTATTCCCATCACAGACAATGGGGGCATATCGCTAGGATATGCCCCCATTGTCTGATAGGTGCGGGTCCCACCTCTGGGACCTGCACCTACAACGAGAACGGAGCGGGGTCCGTCCACCACCAAGTGCTGCTCCCATAGAACTGAATGGGAGCGTACCGTGCACGCGTGGCCCCTGCTCCCATTCATTTCTTTGGCGCAGACCGAAATAGCCCAGCCAGAGCTCGACTATTTTCGGTGGTCCTATAGAAATGAATGGAGGGCGGCTGCGCATGCGCAGTGCGCCCTCCGTTCATTTCCCCACTCCATTCTCATTGTAGGTGCGGGTCCCAGAGGTGGGACCCGCACCTATCTGACAATGGGGGCATATCCTAGCGATATGCCCCCATTGTCTGTGATGGGAAAACCCCTTTAATATACAGGGTGGGCCATTTATATGGATACACCTTAATAAAATGGGAATGGTTGGTGACATTAACTTCCTGCTTGTGGCACATTAGTATATGTGAGGGGGCGGCCATTTTGAAGTCGGCCATTTTGAATCCAACTTTTGTTTTTTCAATAGGAAGAGGGTCATGTGACACATCAAACTTATTGGGAATTTCACCAGAAAAACAATGGTGTGCTTGGTTTTAACGTAACTTTATTCTTTCATGAGTTATTTACAAGTTTCTGACCACTTATAAAATGTGTTCAATGTGCTGCCCATTGTGTTGAATTGTCAATGCAACCCTCTTCTCCCACTCTTCACACACTGATAGCAACACCGCAGGAGAAATGCTAGCACAGGCTTCCAGTATCCATAGTTTCAGGTGCTGCACATCTCGTATCTTCACAGCATAGACAATTGCCTTCAGATGACCCCAAAGATAAAAGTCTAAGGGGGTCAGATCGGGAGACCTTGTGGGCCATTCAACTGGCCCACGACGACCAATCCACTTTCCAGGAAACTGTTCATCTAGGAATGCTCGGACCTGACACCCATAATGTGGTGGTGCACCATCTTGCTGGAAAAACTCAGGGAACGTGCCAGCTTCAGTGTATAAAGAGGGAAACACATCATCATGTAGCAATTTCGCATATCCAGTGGCCTTGAGGTTTCTATTGATGAAGAATGGCCCCACTATCTTTGTACCCCATATACCAGACCATACCATCAATTTTTTTGTTCCAACAGTCTTGGAGGGATCTATCCAATGTGGGTTAGTGTCAGACCAATAGCAGTGGTTTTGTTTGTTAACTTCACCATTCACATAAAAGTTTGCCTCATCACTGAATAAAATCTTCTGCGTAAACTGAGGGTCCTGTTCCAATTTTTGTTTTGCCCATTCTGCAAATTCAGTGCGCCGATCTGGGTCATCCTCGTTGAGATGCTGCAGTAGCTGGAGTTTGTAAGGGTGCCATTTGTGAGTAGCTAATATCCGCCAAAGGGATGTTCGACTAATGCCACTCTCCAGTGACATGCGGCGAGTGCTACGCTGTGGGCTCTTGCTGAATGAAGCTAGGACAGCCACTGATGTTTCTTCGTTAGAGACAGATTTCATGCGTCCACATTTTGGCAAATCCAACACTGAACCAGTTTCACGAAACTTAGCAAGCAGTTTGCTAACTGTAACATGGGAGATGGGTGGTCTCGTAGGGTGTCTTGCATTGAAATCTGCTTCAATGACCCGGTTACTGCATTCACCAGACATCAACACAATTTCTATCCGCTCCTCACGTGTTAACCTCGGCGACATGTCAATGGCTGTAAACTAAGAGAAACTTGTAAATAACTCATGAAAGAATAAAGTTATGTTAAAACCAAGCACACCATTGTTTTTCTTGTGAAATTCCCAATAAGTTTGATGTGTCACATGACCCTCTTCCTATTGAAAAAACAAAAGTTGGATTCAAAATGGCCGACTTCCAAATGGCCGCCATGGTCACCACCCATCTTGAAAAGTTTCCCCCCTCACATATACTAATGTGCCACAAACAGGAAGTTAATATCACCAACCATTCCCATTTTATTAAGGTGTATCCATATAAATGGCCCACCCTGTAGATTGACTGCTAGGGCTCAGGTCTGTAAAGTGCCAAAAACAGGTGTAGCTGACGCCTGACTATCGGATGCCAAAGTGTAGCAGGAAGGTAAAACAGGCCAGTCTAAGGGCAGACACACAGCGATAATCTGCCCGAACATAGGTGTAAAGGGGCCTTAAGATTGGAACATCCATTTAACATCAACAAACTTATAACAGTATATTTTGTGTTAACCCCTTAAGGACTCGGCCCTATTTTATGTTAACCCCTTAAGGACTCGGTCCTATTTTACCTTCTGGACTTGGCCATTTTTTGCAAATCTGACCAGTGTCACTTTAAGTGCTGATAACTTTAAAACGCTTTGATTTATTGTCACGGATGTATGTGAGTAACAATAGAACTACACAGTACAGAGCTACTGACTGGACCCAGAACTAGGGAGGATAAAGGGTGACCCCTGTCCGACCCTCAACGCTCTCCCTATTCTGCTAAAGCACATGCCCGGATCCAAATGGCGGAACGAGGCATGCCCACGTGCCTAAGACTAATGACCCCTGTAACCCCTACAATAGTGGAAGGGGCACGGCCACCAGTGCCCTACTCAGTATATGGAGGGAACCGTGGCCACCTCAGATCCAGTCAGAAAATAAACAGGAACACAACAATGTCTGCACACTTAGCTGGAGGTGTTGCAGCCGCAGAGAAGACGGATCCAAGGACAGGCTGGCAATATCCGGAGTGCTAGCTGCAGCAGAACACAGGTCCAGTGAACTGATAGCTACAAGTGAAGAAACTAAAGCAAGAGCTACAACTGAAGTGAGAACTATAATCCACATCCTATCATAGGAGGAGGGGGTATATAAAGAGAGGGAAATCAAACACAAGAAAAACAGCTGTGGTGAAAGAAACCAAAAGTAAACAGAGTAGTGAGAACTCCTCCCAGCTCTAGTAGTGACATCATCACAGGGGTGGAGAAACAGAGCTGTGAGAACGTCCCAAAGCTCTGGTAGTGACACTTATCCAGGCCATTCTGAGATTGTTTTTTCGTCACATATTGTACTTCATGACACTGGTAAAATGAAGTAAAAAAAAAATATTTTTATTTATAAAAAAATACTAAATTTACCAAAAATTTGTAAAAAATAGCAAATTTCCAAGTTTCAATTTCTCTACTTCTATAATACATAGTAATACCTCCAAAAATAGTTATTACTTTACATTCCCCATATGTCTACTTCATGTTTGGATAATTTTGGGAATGATATTTTATTTTTTGGGGATGTTACAAGGCTTAGAAGTTTAGAAACAAATCTTGAAATTTTTCAGAAATTTTTAAAAACCCAATTTTTAGGGACCAGTTCAGGTCACTTTGCGAGGCTTACATAATAGAAACCACCCAGAAATGACCCCATTCTATAAACTACACCCCTCAAGGTATTCAAAAATTTTACAAACTTTGTTAACCCTTTAGGTGTTCCACAAGAATTAATGGAAAATAGAGATACAATTTCAAAATTTCCCTTTTTTGGCAGATTTTCCATTTTAATAATTTTTTTCCAGTTACAAAGCAAGGGTTAACAGCCAAACCAAACTCAATATTTATGGCCCTGATTCTGTAGTTTACAGAAACACCCCATATGTGGTCGTCAACTACTGTACGGGCACACGGCAGGGCGCAGAAGAAAAGGAATGCCATACGGTTTTTGGAAGGCAGATTTTGCTGGACTGGTTTTTTTGACACCATGTCCCATTTGAAGCCCCCCTGATGCACCCCTAGAGTAGAAACTCCATAAAAGTGACCGCATCTAAGAAACTACACCCCTCAAGGTATTCAAAACTAATTTTACAAGCTTTATTAACCCTTTAGGTGTTCCACAAGAATTAATGGAAAATAGAGATAAAATTTCTAAATTTCCCTTTTTTAGCAGATTTTCCATTTTAATAATTTTTTTCCAGTTACAAAGCAAGGGTTAACAGCCAAACCAAACTCAATATTTATGGCCCTGATTCTGTAGTTTACAGAAACACCCCATATGTGGTCGTAAACTACTGTACGGGCACACGACAGGGCGCAGAAGGAAAGGAATGCCATACGGTTTTTGGAAGGCAGATTTTGCTGGACTGGTTTTTTTGACACCATGTCCCATTTGAAGCCCCCCTGATGCACCCCTAGAGTAGAAACTCCATAAAAGTGACCCCATCTAAGAAACTACACCCCTCAAGGTATTCAAAACAGATTTTACAAACGTCGTTAACCCTTTAGGTGTTCCACAAGAGTTATTGGCAAATGGAGATGAAATTTCAGAATTTAAATTTTTTGGCAAATATTCCATTTTAATCAATTTTTCCCAGTAACAAAGCAAGGGTTAACAGCCAAACAAAACTCAATATTTATGGCCCTGATTCTGTAGTTTACAGAAACACTGCATATGTCAGGGCTGGCCAACCTGTGGCTCTCCAGCTGTTGTAAAACTACAATTCCCACCATGCCCTGCTGTAGGCTGATAGCTGTAGGCTGTCTGGGCATGCTGGGAGTTGTAGTTTTGCAACAGCTGGAGAGCCGCAGGTTGGCCATCCCTGCCATATGTGGTCGTAAACAGCCGTATGGGCACACGGCAGGGCGCAGAAGGAAAGGAATGCCATACGGGTTTGGAAGGCAGATTTTGCTGGACTGTTTTTTTTGACACCATGTCCCATTTGAGTAGAAACTCCAAAAAAGTGGCCCCATTTTAGAAACTACGGGATAGGGTGGCAATATTGTTGGTACTAGTTTAGGGTACATATGATTTTTGGTTGCTCTATATTACACTTTTTGTGAGGCAAGATAACAAGAAATAGCTGTTTTGGCACCGTTTTTATTTTTTGTTATTTACAACATTTATCTGACAAGTTAGATCATGTTATGATTTTATAGACCAGGTTGTCACGGATGCGTCGATACCTAATATGTATACTTTTTATTTATTTATGTAAGTTTTACACAATGATTTCATTTTTGAAGCAAAAAAAATTGGGAGGCTGGTTCCCCTCCTTGCCATACCGTCGACGGATGTTTTGATCCGCACAACGGGGAGATGCAGCGGAAGCCAGGAGCGATGTGGGTGCTGGGGAGAGGGGTAAGTATGGCAGTATGAGGGGCCTGGGCATTTTGGGGGGCATTATAGGGGTTGAATAAGATAGGAAAAAGACTAAATTCTATCAAGTCCAACCTGTGTGTGTGTGTATATATATATATATATATATATATATATAATGTTGGTCTTTCTATGTTTTATATGACCTTCACTAATCCAGAGTATGTAATAATACAGCATCGGGGTCTGTGATTCCTGCTGGCTAAATAATAGTCCTCTAGTCCTCTTCACAGATAAGGCTATAAGCGATTAATCTCACATGACAGTATAAACTTTACAAAGGCCCAATCATGCAACTATTTTAATCTTTTTAATGGCTCCACTCACAATTGTCCTTGTAACTCAGAATACGGGCAGTTTTTTAATAAACTTTAATTGCTTGAAAAATCCTCACTATTTGTACGTGGAGGAAAATAATTTCGAAAGGCTTTCTTCCGGATCTGATTTGCACCTCTAGAGAGGTCACTGGATGTACAGCAACAGCTGCTGAAAGAGAGGAGGGATGATGTCAGGGAGAACATTTAAAGCTCTATCGACATGTGTCTTGAACACAAGGTGATATGCAGACGTCTATTTTTGACATTTTGATGTACAGTTATGTTATGAGTACTTTAATGGGTGTGGTATACAGCCTGTACATATACTTGATGTGTATGTTTCATAAGGACCCATGCACACGACAATATTTTTACAAAAAATGCGGATCGGATGCGAACCCATTCATTTCAGTGGGGCCGAAAAAGATGTGGAAAGCACAGCAAAAAAGATAGAACATGTCCCATTCTTGTCCATTTTGCTGACAAGGATAGGACATTTCTACATGGTGGCATGCACACAGCCGGGATCCATGTTTTGCGGATCTGCGACTTGCAGACTGCAAAGTGGATACGGTCATGTTTATGGGGCCTAAGTGATCAGTAACTAAACCAGTTTACATATTCCATTGGGAATCTAGAGGAGCTAACAATATTAAAGGGGTTGTGCAGAGGTTTTATATTGATGACCTATCCTCAGGATAGGTCATTAATATCTAATCTGCAGAAGTCCGACACACCTACCCATCAGCTGTTTGAAGAGGAGGCAGAGCTCTTCACGAGCGCAGCTTCCTCTTCATTACACTGCGCGTCGTCTCGGAAGTACAGTGTAATTACAATGTTCTCCAATCACTTGAATGGAGCGAGTACTTGTAATTACACAACACTGCAAGGGAGACTGCGGGCAGTGTAATGAAGAGGAAGCAGTGCTCACATGGAGAGCCGCCTACTCTTCAAACAGCTGATCAGCGGGGGTGCCAGGAGCCGGCCCCCTACAGATCAAATATTATATAAAACCCCTGTACAACCCCTTTAATTCTATACCATAACCCAGTCATTCCTAAACTGCTTTCAATGGAGCCTGGTAATGGTTTCTCAAAGAGACACAAGCAAGAGCTGTCGCTTTTACAGTACGGAGGCAAATTGCTTTCAGCCTGCACTGCTTGGCATGGGTACAGGCAACAACCCTTGGCAAGAATATACAGTTCCAAAATACTTTAACCGCTCCTACTGCACATCAAGCCTCTTTGAGGTAGGAATATGAACAAGGCTTCTCCAGGGGTGGAAACATCTTGAGGGGTTCTCCTGTAGTACTCACACTAGGATTAGAAGTTTCAATTGAATATTCAATTCCTTACAGATAATACTGTGATTAGCCGTGTGACTACAGGACTGATGGCTTGCAAAGTTAACCCTTTTGTGTTTACCGTCTCTATATACAGTTGCAAGAAAAAGTATGTGAACCCTTTTGTATTATATGGATTTCTGCACAAATTGGTCATAAAATGTGATCTGATCTTCATCGAAGTCACAACAATAGACAATCACAGTCTGCTTAAACTAATACCACACAGAATTAAATGTTACCATGTTTTTATTGAACACACCATGTAAACATGTGAATGTTTACATGGTGTGTTCAATAAAAAGTATGTGAACCCTTGGATTTAATAATTGGTTGAACCTCCTTTGGAAGCAATAACTTCAACCAAACGTTTCCTGTAGTTGCAGATCAGACGTGCACAAAGGTCAGGAGTGATTCTTGACCATTCCTCTTTACAGAACTGTTTCAGTTCAGCAATATTCTTGGGATGTCTGGTGTGAATCGCTTTCTTGAGGTCATGCCACAGCATCATAATCAGGTTTAGGTCAGGACTCTGACTGGGCCACTCCAGAAGGCGTATTTTCTTCTGTTTAAGCCATTCTGTTGTTGATTTACTTCTATGCTTTGGGTTGTTGTCCTGTTGCAACACCCATCTTCTGTTGAGCTTCAGCTGGTGGACAGATGGCCTTAAGTTCTCCTGCAAAATGTCTTGATAAACTTGTGAATTAATTTTTCCTTCGATGATAGCAATCCATCCAGGCCCTGACGCAGCAAAGCAGCCCCAAAGCATGGATGCCCCCACCACCATACTTCACAGCTGGGATGAGGTTTTGATGTTGGTGTGCTGTGCCTCTTTTTCTCCACACATAGTGTTGTGTGTTTCTTCCAAACAACTCAACTTTGGTTTCATCTGTCCACAGAATATTTTGCCAGTACTGCTGTGGAACATCCAGGTGCTCTTGTGCAAACTGTAAACGTGCAGCAGTGTTTTTTTGGACAGCAGTGGCTTCCTCTGTGGTATCCTCCCATGAAATCCATTCTTGTTTAGTGTTTTACGTTTCGTAGATTCGCTAACAGGGATGTTAGCATATGCCAGAGACTTTTGTAAGTCTTTAGCTTACACTCAAGGATTCTTCTTCACCTCATTGAGCAGTCTGTGCTGTGCTCTTGCAGTCATCTTTCCAGGATGGCCACTCCTAGGGAGAGTAGCAGCAGTGCTGAACTTTCTCCATGTATAATCAATTTGTCTTCGTGGACTGATGAACATCAAGGCTTTTGGAGATACTTTTATAACCCTTTCCAGCTTTATGCAAGTCAACAATTCTTAATCGTAGGTCTTCTGAAAGCTCTTTTGTGCGAGGCATCATTCACATCAGGCAATGCTTCTTGTGAAAAGCAAACCCAGAACTGGTGTGTGTTTCTTATAGGGCAGGGCAGCTGTAACCAACACCTCCAATCTCATCTCATTGATTGGACTCCCGTTGGCTGACACCTCACTCCAATTAGCTTTTGGAGATGTCATTAGTCTAGGGGTTCACATACTTTTTCCACCTGCACTGTGAATATTTACATGATGTGTTCAATAAAAACATGGTAACATTTAATTCTTTGTGTGTTATTAGTTTAAGCAGACTGTGATTGTCTATTGTTGTGACTTAGATGAAGATCAGATCACATTTTATGACCAATTTGTGCAGAAATCCATATCATTCCAAAGGGTTCACATACTTTTTCTTGCAACTGTACATGATGCATTACGCAGGTAGGACAAAGATACAGTATGTCCTCCACTTTCACTCTTTGTGTATAGCGCTCTGCCATTAGAGATTTGTCCGGCCCTTTTGTCTGATCCTACGGTAGTAGTTAAAAAAATCATCTCTCGGTCACATAGCACTTGAAGGATGACCTAATCGAGGGGGGACCATATGAATAAAAACAGAGACTTCTGTTCTCACGTATTACAGAACTGATGTTGGTTACACAAAGTACATATATTTTCTATGGCTATTCATCGGTGAGTGAGAAGAATGTTTTTGTATGTATTTGTTTAATCAAACGTATTACACTTCAAATTAAATTGAAAAATGTATACTATTTTTGCCTATTTTCTATAAGAAAAACCTAAAATGAAAAGATATGGATTGTGTTTTGGTACCATGTGAAGGCCCAATCTATGCTGCAAAAAAGTGTCAAAGAATATTCAGCCAAATCATGTAGTGCTTTGAACAGATTAAAGGGTGCATTTTAGACGCCGGTCTTAATAACCCCTATACCTGGCGGTGGATCCGTCTCAGTTATGAAGAGACGCAGGCCTCTCCATAACTTCGGCAGGTCCTCCGCCACTTTTAGTTTCAAAAAGCATTTATTTGGTTTTTGCAAATCAAAAGAAAGAAAGCAATTACATGAGAAATTCACGCAATAAGTGATACAACAAAAAAAAGGAAAAATGTCTCTTGGGTTTACACATGAAACACAGCATAATAAGCAATGCATGTTATGGCAGAATAAATAAGAATATATCGATCTGATATACATAAGGTCAAAGGGAAATACTATATCTAACGTCTGGAGAGTGAGGAGAAGCCAGCCAGGGCTCCCAAACCTTCTCAAAAGCAGCATATGTATCAGTGTGGATAGCTGACAGCTTTTCAAATATTAATATTTTAGTAACCCTGTCCATGACAGCCTGGAAGGATAATGAGTCTGAGCGCCATTTAAAAGCGATGTGAATCCTCGCTGCCAGAAGTATGAATTGGGCAAGTTTGAATTTAGCGTAAGGAAGCTTGTGCGGTTTGTCACCTAGTAGACATAAGGGCACTGTCCTGGGACAGCTACAATCTAAGACTGAGGAAAACAGATGGGTCACCCTATCCCAAAATCTTTTCACTATACTGCAAGACCACCACGTGTGAATCATGGAACCCACCTCGTCACAGCCTCTAAAACACAATGGAGAGACTTCAGGGTATATACTGTGTAGGCGTGCGGGAACCATGTAAGTCCTATGGAGCACTTTTATGGAGGTCTCAGCTAACGTGACTTGCCATGAACCCTTCGTGAGAGTTATGGAACAATCTGACCATTTGGAGCAGGGGTGGGCAATTATTTTTTCGATGGGGCCACATGAGAAACTGAAAATATTTTGGAGGGCCGGGCCAAAAGGCTAAACTCAATACTGCATAAAATCAATTGTATTTCTTTATAAAAAGCAGTAAATATCATTGTTGGACAACTGGTACGAGTACTTGTTATAGTTAAACAATGAAAAAGTGAGGTTGCCTTACAAGAAAAAAATTTAAATTTATTAAACAAAATTTCCCAAAACAATGAACATTTTTCACTATTTGTGACTCATATTAGTGAAAGCCATTGTCCCCCTGTGAATCCAGCCATTGTCCCCTGTGAATCCAGCCATTGTCCCCTGTGAATCCAGCCATTGTCCCCATGTGAATCCAGCCATTGTCCCCTGTGAATCCAGCCATTGTCCCCCTGTGAATCCAGCCATTGTCCAATGTGAATCCAGCCATTGTCCCCTGTGAATCCAGCCATTGTCCCCTGTGAATCCAGCCATTGTCCCCTGTGAATCCAGCCATTGTCCCCTGTGAATCCAGCCATTGTCCCCCTGTGAATCCAGCCATTGTCCCCCTGTGAATCCAGCCATTGTCCCCCTGTGAATCCAGCCATTGTCCCCTGTGAATCCAGCCATTGTCCCCTGTGAATCCAGCCATTGTCCCCCTGTGAATCCAGCCATTGTCCCCCTGTGAATCCAGCCATTGTTCCCCTGTGAATCCAGCCATTGTCCCCATGTGAATCCAGCCATTGTCCCCCTGTGAATCCAGCCATTGTCCCCCTGTGAATCCAGCCATTGTCCCCCTGTGAATCCAGCCATTGTCCCCCTGTGAATCCAGCCATTGTCCCCCTGTGAATCCAGCCATTGTCCCCCTGTGAATCCAGCCATTGTCCCCCTGTGAATCCAGCAATTGTCCCACTGTGAATCCAGCAATTGTCCCACTGTGAATCCAGCCATTGTCCCCATGTGAATCCAGCCATTGTCCCCTGTGAATCCAGCCATTGTCCCCCTGTGAATCCAGCCATTGTCCAATGTGAATCCAGCCATTGTCCCCTGTGAATCCAGCCATTGTCCCCTGTGAATCCAGCCATTGTCCCCTTGTGTACAGAACACCCCCCCGGCCCCCCCATCATATACAGAACACCCCCCTTCCCTTACAATAGTACACACCCCTCCCCCCCCCCTTGCCTTTAGAAACGTAATGCTCAGAGATGATCAGCCATGTGTTAGTCACACTGACTACACACAGCACAGGGGGAGGCGGCCGCAGCTTCATGCTTGTCGGCTCTGTGACTGTCAGTGTCAGACAGTCACAGCCGATACTATGAGAGCCGCGGGCGCTGCGCTGTTACAGAGAAGGGAATAATTGCGGCCGGCCGGGTCCCGGGTACGGCTCGCACGAGGCACCCCCCCCCCTGCTGTGTCTTACCTAGACAGTACTGCCGCTGACGCTGCCTCCCTGCCACCGCGCCATGCCACACGCAGCACGCCGAGTCGGAAGTCCTCTTCATTCGCGGAGGAGGGGTATCGTTGCTTGGCACGCCTCTGGCTCCGCCCGGGGGCCGGATTAAAAGGTCCGCCGGGCCGTATACGGCCCGCGGGCCGTAGTTTGCCCAGGTCTGATTTGGAGGGTGTAAGTTCCCGACTCATATCCGCTTCCCAAGCTCTCATGAAAGGCATTTTGTGATCAGAAGGAACTGAGTTGAGTGCCCCATACATTCTGGATAGTAACCCTTGTCTATACAACGAGAAGTTAATCGTACGTTCAAATGGTGTAAGCTCTATAGGTCGATCAGATGGAAGAATCGCTCTAAAAAAGGAAAAAATCTGGTTCATGGTGAGGTACTCTCTAATGGGAGGCGAGAATCTCTCTTTAAAGTCTGTAATGGAAATCAGTTTGCCTTTAGACAGGAATTTAAGCAATGAACACAAATTATTGCTCGCCCACCAATCCATATTGTGAGAACGAGTACCCGGTAGGAAAGCTGGGTTCCCTAATAGGTATTCTAGTGGTGAGGGCTTATTTTGCAAAGCGAACTTAAATCTGACCGACCTCCACAGCAGTATTGAGTAATATGACAATATGGAGGTAGTACGTAAAGCTTGAGGAACGGGAGAGGATGACCATATCAGTGCCTTCCATGTGAAAGGTTTAAAACTGTTAAATTCCAGTCCAATCCAAAGAGGATGCATGCGTGGATCAAGCAGTGTCAAAAACATCTGAGCCAGTCTCGCTGCTCTATAATATTTTACAAAATCAGGTACAGACAATCCCCCTTGGGATCTGTGTCTACATATCGTTACTCTAGATATGCGGTGATGCTTGTTCACCCAAATAAACCTCAGCACATCTCTCTGCAAGGATCTCAGATCCCCCATAGGGACTGGAATTGGTAGGGTCCTAAATAGATATAGGAGCCTAGGGAGAACCACCATTTTGATAATGTTTATTCTGCCTATCCAGGATGTCTGTAAAGTCTGCCAAGACGTCAAATCCTGACGGATCTTGCGGTAAATAGGTAGATAATTTAATTTGTAGACAGAGTCTAGGCTGTTCGGCATCTGGACCCCTAGATAAGAGATGTGCTGAGGTCTGTGCTGGAAGGGAAAACTGTTTAGCAGCGCTGATTTAGTGGAGGTAGGTGTGTTGCAGAAAAGTATTTCAGATTTGGCATGGTTAATTGCCAAGCCCGAAGCCTTGGTGAAAGTGTCTAGGAGCTTTAGAAGGGAGGGAAAAGAAACAATGGGATTAGTGATGGTTAATAATAGATCGTCCGCAAACAGGCTCAACTTGCATTCCGATCCCCCAATAAAGAATCCCGTTATATCAGGGTGTGTCCTAATATGCGTAGCTCCATGGCTAAGGCAAATAAAGCTGGGGAAAGGGGGCAGCCTTGCCTAGCACCTCTTTCAATGGTTATAGGGCAGGGTTTCGTGGTGGGGAGTTTAAGAAAACCCTCTGGTTCAGAGTAGAGGGCCTGGATAGCCGCTAGGAAAGGACCGCTAATACCCATCTTTGAGAGTACCTTATAGAGATAGGTCCAGGTGACAGTATCAAAGGCCTTTTCAATGTCAAGGGCTAGGAGTGCTAGCGGGGTTTTCAATTTGTTAGAGGAATGTATAATATTTAAAATCTTTCTAATATTATCAGGGGCTTCCCTATTCGGTATAAACCCGACTTGATCCTTGTGGACAAGTGACGGGAGATATTTTTTAAGTCTATTAGCTAATATAGAAGTAAAAATTTTATTGTCAAGGTTTAGAAGAGAGATTGGTCGATAATTGGACGTGAGTAACGGGTCTCTATTGGGCTTGGAAATAACCGTGATGGACGCTTTTAGAAACTCCTCTGGAGGAGCAGCCCCCTGCATTAATTGGTTGCAGTAATTTGTTATGTGGGGTGTAATGTTATGGCTAAATTTTTTGTAGTACAACGCAGAGTACCCGTCTGGACCTGGGGCCTTACCCAATTTCAGGGAGTTAATGGCAAATGTCACTTCTTCAGCGGTAATAGGAGAACTCAGCTCCAATTGAGCTTCAGATGTCAATGAGGGCAGTCTTATAGAATCCAGGAAACTGTCAATCTGAGAGCTGGAATCACCTACAGGGGAAGAATAAAGGGATCTATAGAACCTTTGGAAGGTTGCATAGATGGTATCTGGATTAGAGGTATTATGGCCTGACCTGGTACATATTTGAAATACCTGATTGGTCCTTTGTTTAGCCTTAAGTTGGTTGGCCAGCAACTTGTCCGGTTTGTTCGCATACCTATAATAAAAGGAGTTAGTCCACCGAAGCGCCTTTTCTGTATTATTCGAGAGGACTATATTCAGTTGTTGCTTAATTTCTTTTATTGCTCTGAGCAGGTATAAAGAAGGGGTCCTTTGGTGTGCCCAGACTAGCCTGTTCATTTTGGCCTCTAACCCTATCTGAGCCTGTGTCCTATCCTTCTTCCTCCAGGAGGCAACTCATAAAGGCTTTGTGGGTCAGCCAAAGCATTATAGGGTTAACATCTGGTGTATTGTTGTCAGAGAAGAAGGCTGAAAGGTCTTCCTGCAATTGGGAACATATGGCCGGGTTAGTCAGGAGAGATTCATTTAACCTCCAATGATAAGGTGTAGTAATGTGATGGGGAGTCATAAATTCTGCAATAACTAAGTCATGGTCTGACCACGACGACACAACATGTCTAGAATAGGACATATATGGTAGGAGAGAGGTAGAGGCCAGAATCATGTCGATACGTGTATAGGTCTGGTGAGCCGGTGAGAAATATGTATATATCCCCTTTGTGGGGCATTGTGTTCCCTCCACGTGTCAGCTATCGCCAATGATTGCAAAACCTGGGCGATCAATTTCGACTGAGATGCCGGACGTGGCGTTGTAGTGGGGGCAGAACGATCTAAAACTGGGTGGACTGTAAAATTAAAGTCCCCGCACCATATTAATTTCTGAAACGTAAGTTTCTCAATTACTTTACTAACAGACTCAAAAAATCTGATGGGATTATCTGCGGGCGCATATGAGTTGACAATGCAAAGAGCTTCCTCTTGGTGGGTCCCAACCAGAATCACATATCTCCCGTTAGGGTCAACACATGTCTGAGTTATAGTATAAGAGAAGGAGTTACTTAACAGCGTTACAACCCCCCTGCATTTAGATGCGAAAGTGGAGGAGTGGAAGCTAGAATATTTTGGGTGAAAGTACTTCGGGTGCGACGATGGTGTGAAATGAGTCTCTTGGAGACAGATGACGTCAGGTGTGTGTTTGAGGTAAATTGCAAAGGCGGTTTTTCTCTTCCTAGGGGAATTGAAACCCCTTACATTATGAGTTAATAGCTTACACATCTTAGCAATATGATGACAGTTACCATATGATAGTGTCGCCACCTGTCGTCTGCAACCCAAAGCATCCCCACCCTGGCCATCCCCCTCACCTCCAGACATACATTGACCTTCGTAGTAGCATTCCCCAAGAGCATAACATCAATACAATGGAACATTATAACGGCCTGAATAGACAGGCAACATAAAGTGGGACTACAAAGCCCCAACCTATGAATAGAAAATGGCGGGAAATAGGAAAGAGGGTACAGCCTAGTAATGGCTGGTAACCCCCTCTCACAACATCCCATTTCAGGGACAACATGAAAGTCCGCATGATCGAGGCCCTACAATAATAAAACTGGCCCGATGCATTAGTTACAGGGATGAAATCAAGGGCCACGAGGTAGACCCGTGTAAACAAACAGTACTGTTACCGCTCTTTAGTCGAGGATAAGTAGAAAGTCAAGTGTTCCTTAGCCTGGTCGGGCCCCCAGAGGCTGGTGGAACGGTTGTCCAGACCCTTGCCGGCCTCTGTGGTTTCTGTGATGCTGACGACAAGTCCTGGTGGTTGAACTGGATCCCGGCCCGCTTCAGTGCTTCCAGGCCCTCTGCTACAGAACGGACAGTGTAAGGGCGCGAGTTCAGCAGGAAAGATAAATTGAAGGGAAATCCCCACCGGTATCTAACATTAGCCTTTTGCAAAGCCTGTGTGACCGGCCTCATTTCTCTGCGCCTACGGAGCGTTGAAGGCGCTAGATCAGCATAGAGGTGGACTGACTGTGGGAGTCCAGGTAGGTCCGGATTGTCCCTTGCTGCAGCAAGGACCTTGTCCCTAGTGTCAGGATGGTGAAACTTCAGGATCACATCTCTGGGGAGATCCGGGGACCGAGGTTTCCCCAAGGACCTGTGGACACGATCCATTTTCAGAAGATGTGGTTCCGATTGAGGGAGCAAGGTAGTGAATAAAGCAGATAGAGTGGAATTTAAATCGGAAAAAGATTCTGGTAAACCTCTAACTCTAAGGTTACCCCTCCGGGACCTGTTCTCGAGGTCTTCAATTTTAAGTTCCAACTCCAACTAGTTGATTGTCGTGGGAGTCAATGTCCTCCCGGTCGCGGCCCAAAGCATCAGACAAATCATCTGTTCTCGTCTCCAAATCCGAGACTCTGTTACCGAGATCTTGTATTTGGCGCGTGAAGTCCGAGACAGCTTGGGACAACTCGGTTTTAAAAAGTGCCGCAATGTTCTTGTATAGGTCGTCCGGACCTACCCGAGTATCTGTTACTTCTTGGGGCGGATCACCTCCATCCGACGAGACTGGGCTGGCGGGAGTTGCTGGCGCGTCCGCCATGACAGTCTGCCTGGTCTGTCGGAAGATCTCCGGCAAGGTCTGCGACGGGACCGGGGTGCCCAGAATTCTAGTTTTCCCCTTGGTGCGGGTCATCTTCGGGGACCCCTGCATCAAATTTCAGGCGTGATGGAGCCCAGTAATAGGCGCTAAAGGTAGGGTAATCTCGAAGTGCGAAGCGGAGCTCACTGAAGCATGACCTCCTCGTGAGCCGCGCGCATGCGCCCCCCCCCCCTCCCGCCACTTTTAAATGTAAAACAGTGTCCTTGCTGTCTTACATTTAGACCATTTTCTACGCCTAAAACAGGACACTTCCCCGCCTACTTTTTTAGACCTGGCGTGAGCGGGGAGAAGACACAGATTGTGGCGCAAAGGACCTTTACACCGCAATCTGTGCCAGAAATACACCTAATTCAGGCGTATTTTTGTTTGATAAATGACCCCATAAATTTTTATGTGGACTTTTAGGCCTCTGTCACACGAATGATACGGATTGGCGTTTTGATGCGTTTTTCATGCGTGTGATAAAAAGCCGAAGGTTCAAAAACAACATCTCTTAGAAACCATTAGTGAAAAACGCATTAGATCCGCACTTGCTTCCGGGTGCAATGCGTTTTTCACTGAAATCTGTCAGGATTCAGTGTGGATGCTATGCGTTCACGTGTGAAAGAGGCCTTAGGCTAAATGCACACGGTCAGGATTGTGTAAAAAAAAAAACTGAGGGGTTAACTGCTGCTGATCTGCTGCCGGCACCCGCCTCCTGTATTAAAGGTTAGTTAGCATTGGTGGCGCAGTGCGCCTGCCCCCCCCCAGTATTGAAATCATTGGTGGTGCAGTGTGCCCCCCCCCAGTAATAAAAACATTGGTGGCAGTGGCCACAGGGTCCCCTCCCCTCCTCTTCATTGGTGCCAGTGGCAGCTTCTGATTGGAGCCCCAACAGTGTAATCCTTGGGCTCCGATCGGTTACCATGGCAGTCAGGACGCTACTGAAGGAGAGTGTGAGGTCCTATTCACCCTAATAGAGCTCTATTAGGGTGAATAGGACAAAGGGATGAAAAGATCCCAGGTTCAAGTCCCTAAGGGGGCTAATAGTTATTAAATAAAAAGTAAAGAAAAAAAATAAAAATAAAAAAAACACACCAAAATATTAAGTATAAATCACCCCATTTCCCAATTTTACATATAAAATATATAAACAATAAATAAATAAACATATTACATATCGCCACGTCCGAAAAGTCCAAACTATTAAAATATTTTAAAAAAATCTCCTATGCGGTGAACACCGGAACAGAAAAAAAACGAAAAACTGTGCGATTCGGCATTTTGTAAAATGCGGAATGCACGTGGCTTTTTTGGTGTTTTTTTTTTTTTGCGTGGTATCGAGTATCGCAATACTTTTTTATGGTATCGAAATCGAATCAAAATTTTGGTATCGCAGCAACCCTAGAACGCTGTAAAAAATAATGTAGAAAACAATGACGGAATTGCTGTTTTTCTCACCTCACCTCCACAAAAAAATAAATAACAAGTGATCAAAAAGTCATATGTACCCTAAAATAATACCAACAAAAACTACAGCCCGTCCTGCAAAAAAAAGCCTCCACATAGCTAAATTGGTTAAAAATTAAAGTTATGGACTTTAGTATATGACGATGCAAAATATAATTTCTTTTTAACACAAAAGTGATTTTATGCTGAAAAAGTAGTTAAACATAAAAAAACAATATCAATTTGCTATCGCCATAACCGTATCAACCGACAGAATAAAATTAGCATATCATATTTAACGCAAGAGGAACCCCATAAAAAATAAAAATAAAAAAGACACAATTGTCATTTTTACCCAATTCACCTCCACAAAAAATGTTATAAAAAGTGATCAAAAAAACTTATGTACCCCAAAATGATACCAATAAAAACTACAGCCCATCTGACACAAAAAAAGCCCCCACACAGCTACATTAGTGAAAAAATAAAAATGTTATGGCCCCTAAAAACAATTTTAGCAAATTACATGTTAGAAAATCTCAATGACGCTCCTACCGTTCTGAATGCTGCCATGTCCCCAAACAGCGGTTAATGACCACATATGGGGTGTTGCTGTATTCAGGAAAAAAAATGCATAACAAATTGTGGGGTAAATTTTCTCCTGTTAGCCCTTGTGAAAATTTAGGGCTAAAGCAACATTATATTGGAAATAAAAGTTATTTTAATTTTCACTGCCATGCGTTTCTAAATTCTATGAAACCCTTGTTGGGTCAAAGCATTCACTTTACCACTAGATTTATTCCTTGAGGGGTGTAGTTTCCAAAATGGGGTATATTTTGGGGGTTTACTTTCTAGGGGTTTTCTTCAAATGTGACATGGCACCTGAAAACCATTCCAGCAAAATCTGCCCTCCGCTAACAATATGGTGCTCCTTTCCTTCTGTGCCCTGCCGTATGCCCATACAAGTTACAACCACATATGGGGTGTTTCTGGAAACTGCAGAATCAGGGTAATAAATATTGAGGTTTGTTTGACTGTTAACCCTTACTGTGTAACAGTAAAAACTGATTAAAATGTGTGCAGTATACAATATATCATACAATAAAATAATACACAACAGCATCAAAATTGCAGCTGAAGTCATAAGTATCACAAAGATTGACATACATACGCACCAAATTTTTGAACAGTTAAGTATGATAAGCTATACTATACCCCACCACCCCTTCTACCCCCCACCCTCATTCCGGTTTCAAGTGCCAACACCACTCCTATGAACAGCTGCATATATTTGCGACAGCCAGGGGTATTTCCCCCCTATTTTGCTCTAATTCTTGTGGAACACCTAAAGAGTTAACAAAGTTTGTAAAATCAGTTTTGAATAACTTGAGAGGTGTAGTTTCTAAAATGGGGTCATTTAGGGGTGGTTTCTACTACTGTATGTAAGTCCCACAAAGCAACTCCATAACTGAAGTGGGTTTTGGCAATTTTCTTAAAAATTTGCTTCTAAGCCTTCTAACTTCCTGAAAAAATAAAATGACATTTACAAAACGATGCAAACATAAAGTATACATATGGGGAATGTAAAGTAATAACTATTTTTATGAAGTATCACTATCTGTCTTAAAAGTGGAGATATTCTTATTTTGAAAATAGCAAATTTGTCCAAATTTTCTGCAAATTTTTAATTCTTTTTTATGCATAAAGTTAAAACTTATCAACTCAAATTCACCACTAACATGAATGTGTCACGAGAAAACAATCTCAGAATGGCTTAGATAAGTAAAAGGGTTCCAAAGTTATTACCACATAAACTTATAAACTAACACGTCAGATTTGAAAAATGGGGCTCCGGCATTTTGTCCAAACAGTTTAAGAGTTCCAACCCACCTTTTTCTGTATGTAAAAAACACAATTGGTAATGCTATGTTTTTAAAAGTACAAACTATTAAAATATGATAATATGATATTTATCTTGTACAGTGAACGCTGTAAATAAAGAAAAAAAAACAAAAACGCAGCACTAGAATTACTGTTTTTGGTCACCTTACCTCCAGAAAAAAATTTGAATATCAAACTGTAACTCAACGTGTTATCTATAAAAACTACAGCTCATCCACAAAAAACAAGCCCTCATACAGCTCAATTAATGGAAAAATAAAAAAGTCATAAGATTCAGAATATGGAAACACAATGTATATTTTTTATTTTGCAAAAGTAGTAAAACATAACTATATAAATTTGGTGATAATTCTACTTGCCTATAGAATAAAGTTAACATAACATTTGTACTGTACAGTGAACACCGTAAAAATAAAACCCCCCAAAAAATATGACAAAATATTATTTTTTTTCCATTTCACCCAACCAATTTTTTCTAGGAGGTTTTCTGAGGATTACAGGTTACATGTAGAAAGGTATTGGGAGATCAGGTCACAGATGTATGAAGGGGACAGGTTGTGGACTGCCTTGAATGTCATAGTAAGCGTTTTCTACTGGATTCTCTGGGCAACAGGGAGCCAGTGAAGGGATTGGCAGAGATTAGAGACAGGAGAGTAATGGGAGAGAGGTGGAATAGTCGGGATGCAGAGTTGAGGATATATTGGAGGGGTACGAGAATGCTAGATGGGAGGACACAGAAGAGGATGTTACAGTAGTCCAGGCTGGAGATGTTGAGGGCATGTACAAGTATTTTTGCACACCCTGGATTGAGGAATGTGCGGATCCAAGAGATATTTTTGAGTTTGAGGCGGCAAAAAGGAAAAAGAAGAATCAAAGGTTACCCCAACACAGCAGACTTTGTTGACCAGGTAGAGTGGGAAGCCATTGACTGTGAAAGAAAGGTCTGATGAGGGTTTGAGTGAGATGGGGCAAAAATGATACATTCTGTTTTACCCACATTAAAGGGGTTCTCTAGGAATTAAGAAAATGAAAATACTTAAATATTACTTTATAATAAATATATTCCCAAATACCTTTCATTAGTTAGAGTGGCCAGTTTTGTCTACGGAGCAATCGCTAGGAGAAATAAAATGGCCGCCGTCCTACCAGTACACACAGAACCTGTCCTAATCACACAGGAGGACAAGTTACTTCACAACACTGATGTAAACAGCTGCCTCATCCTCCTCCTCTCTACTTGTCAGCTGAATCTCTGGGGAATTTAGTTCATGAGGAGACATGAAGTACAAAGAGGATGGACAGGACAGACTGTGGTAATGGAGACTGCACAAAGTGCTGCTGCTCATTACCCTCCTCTCTGTACTTTATGTCTCCTCATCATTTCCATTCCCACAGAGCAGAGAGGAAGATGAGGCAGCTCTTCAGCTCAGTGTTGTGAAGAAACTTGTCCTCCTGTGTGATTAGGACAGGTTCTGTGTGTACTGGTAGGACGGCGGCCATTTTATTTCTCCTAGTGATTTCTCCGTAGACAAAACAAGCCATTATAAATAATATGAACCCCTTTAAGTTTAAGAAAGAAAGAGGAGAAGAAGGAGCCTATAGAGGATAGGCTTTGTGGGATTCTGGGTAGTAAGGTGGTGATGTCTGGACCAGGGATGTAAATGTGCGTGTCGTCAGCAAAAAAGTGATACTGAAAGCCATGGGAATCTATGAGCTGTCCCAGGCCGAGGGTGTAGATTGAGAAGAGAAGTGGTCCTATAACAGAGCCTTGAGGGACACCAACAGAGAGGGGACAAGGCGAGGAGGTGTTTATATTACTAGCTGCACATGTGCTGGTAACAGCAATGCATACTGCCAGTAACAAGCATTAGCTAACAGCATTAGTAACAGCTTTAGCTACATGCAGGTCCCCTCACCTGTGTGCTAACGCTGCACAGGGAACATGGCCGCTGATGGAGGGTTCCATCCATTAATGGCCTCCATTCACTTGCACTGAAGACGAACGGGGAAGCTAGCGCATGTGCAGCCCTTCCCCAGTGTAAGTGAATAGAGTCCGCTAATAATCAGAAATCCTCTATCAGCGGCTATGTTCCCAGGGCAGCGCTGGCATACAAAGTCAGCGGACCTACATGTAAACATGAATTATTCATATTAAATTATCAGACAAGGTAGTGATTGTTTAAAAGGAATAAATGCTTATTACTAACTGGCCATACCCTTTAAATGGCCTGTCTCACTTCAGCAAATTCTATCATGTAGATAAAGCTAATACAAGGCACTTACTAATGTATTGTTGTTGTCCATGTTGCCTCATTTGCTGACTTGATTCATTTTTCCATCACACTATACACTGCTCATTTCCAGGGGTTGAGTCCACCCTGCAATCTATCTGCAGTGGTCGTGCTTGTACACAACAGGAACAGTGCCTCTCTGGTGACCGGGACCGCAGGAGTGCGCATAGGCCGGAGCTTTTTACTAGTGTGCAAGCATGATCACCGCTCATAGAAACGACCAGTGTATAATGTGATGGAAAAAGGAATAAAGTCAGCAGAGGAAGCAATATGGACAATCACAATACATTAGTAAGTGCCTTGTAATAACTTTGCCTACATGATAAATGCTATTTGCTGAAGTGAGACAACCCCCATAAGTTTTTTATTTTTTTGTGTACATTACCTGATGCCATTAATCAAGATAACTGGTCCGGCAAAAAACAAGCTCTTATGTGCTACGATGGAGGAAGGATAAAAAGTTATAATTCCAACCATTTAAAATGCAATTGGGCACCATCCACATATTGAAAGATTACTTTCCTCAAGTGCAACAACAAAGTTTTAGTAAAAATAGAAACTGGCGACAGTCTGAAGGCATGTTATTCTAAGAGCTCTTGGCATACAGATAAAACTGCCTAAGGAAAGGAGAATTATGTGAAGAATGCTGAACCTGGTGATAAGAACCCTTACAGCAGAGTCTAGGTTTAATGGAACAGCAATGGATGCTTTCCTTAAACTGACTACTTGTACATACTAAGGCTACTTTCACACTTGCGGCAGAATGATCCGGCAAGCAGTTCCGTCGCCGGATCTGGCAATCTGCATGCAAACGGACAGCATTTGTAGACGGATCCGGATCCGTCTTAAAAATGCATTGCAAGAACAGATCCGTTATGTATTTTTTTCACTTTTTTAATGTAAATTAATGCCGGATCCGGCATTCCGGCAACTGATCCGGAATTTTGGACGGAGATAATACCGCAGCATGCTGCGGTATTTCCTTTGTCCAAAATGCCGTTCAGTGACTGAACTGATGACATCCTGAACGGATTTCTCTTCATTCAGAATGCATGGGAATAAAACTCATAGGTTCTTTTCCGGTATTGAGCCCCTAGGACGGAACTCAATGTCAGAAAAGAATAACGCTAGTGTGAAAGTACCCTAATGCCTCATTTCCACTGAGAGGATCGGTTCGGGTCGGCACAGTTTGGAAGATTTTTAATGGTCCGGTCTATTTAGGTGAGCGTTTCCACGACAAACGCGACGCTACAAACATCAAAGATTGAAATTTCTCACTGATCCATCAAGCTCACTCTGAATAGCGCCATCCCCAAGAATAGTTAAAAAAGTAGATAGTTCCTGAGATGACCACAGCTTGCTGTTGTTTGCAGGCATCCTTCTCCTATTATCTGTAGTAATGGCGGCGTGGTGTTTATGTTGCGCTTACGTTTGACGTTATTCAGGCCGCCAATCAGGAGAATGTATTGTGTGACGCAAGTAGCTCCGCCCTAACCGAACCGTTCCATTTTTCTATGGCCCTACATCTGAAGCAGGACCCAGAATGGTGCGGTACGGTTCGCTTGTATGGATCGCTTTCATAGTGGAAACACCCAAAATAGCGAACCGTACCGTACCGATCCGCTCAGTGGAAACGAGGCATTAGTGTCTGCATTACTAAACCGAGAGGACAGCTACTGACAGGAGCGCCCTCTGCTGGTACATACCTAAGCTCCTGCGTTGTGTCACTTACAATCAAAGAAGAAAGGGATGCAAATGAGCTCTTAGCAAGCCCTGGCAGATGTAAGGCAGCTATAGGGGGCGCAGAGGTAGCAGTCGCTACTGGGCCAGGACCCTTGTGCCACATAAGAAGACACCAGCATTATGGAAATTGCATGCTGGTCAAGTTACACCTCTGACTGGAGGGGAAGGGGTTAGGTCAAGAATTTGGGTGGGCGGTAGTTGCCATTTAAATGTTTTCCCTTAGGCAGCACGAAGGCAATGTGCTTCCCTGTCCCTGGCCACAAAGCACTAAGGAAAGGGGGGCCAAGCTGAAAACTTTGCACCAGGCCCATGACTCTTTAGCTACACCCCTGCCTATAAGTCAATGTTCGACCCTTTATATGGGCCTTGAGACATGACGTGGATATATATATATATATATATATACACTGCTCAAAAAAATAAAGGGAACACTTAAACAACACAATGTAACTCCAAGTCAATCACACTTCTGTGAAATCAAACTGTCCACTTAGGAAGCAACACTGAGTGACAATCAATTTCACATGCTGTTGTGCAAATGGGATAGACAACAGGTGGAAATTATAGGCAATTAGCAAGACACCCCCAATAAAGGAGTGGTTCTGCAGGTGGTGACCTGACCACTTCTCAGTTCCTATGCTTCCTGGCTGATGTTTTGGTCACTTTTGAATGCTGCCGGTGCTTTCACTCTAGTGGTAGCATGAGACGGAGTCTACAACCCACACAAGTGGCTCAGGTAGTGCAGCTTATCCAGGATGGCACATCAATGCGAGCTGTGGCAAGAAGGTTTGCTGTGTCTGTCAGTGTAGTGTCCAGAGCATGGAGGCGCTACCAGGAGACAGGCCAGTGCTTTAGGAGACGTGGAGGAGGCCAACAACCCAGCAGCAGGACCGCTACCTCCGCCTTTGTGCAATGAGGAACAGGAGGAGCACTGCCAGAGCCCTGTAAAATGACCTCCAGCAGGCCACAAATGTGCATGTGTCTGCTCAAACGGTCAGAAACAGACTCCATGAGGGTGATATGAGGGCCCGACGTCCACAGGTGGGGGTTGTGCTTACAGCCCAACACCGTGCAGGACGTTTGGCATTTGCCAGAAAACACCAAGATTGGCAAATTCACCACTGGCGCCCTGTGCTCTTCACAGATGAAAGCAGGTTCACACTGAGCACATGTGACAGACGTGACAGAGTCTGGAGACGCCGTGGAGAACGTTCTGCTGCCTGCAACATCCTCTAGCATGACCGGTTTGGCATTGGGTCCGTAATGGTGTGGGGTGGCATTTCTTTGGAGGGCCGCACAGCCCTCCATGTGCTCGCCAGAGGTAGCCTCACTGCCATTAGGTACCGAGATGAGATCCTCAGACACCTTGTGAGACCATATGCTGGTGCGGTTGGCCCTGGGTTCCTCCTAATGCAAGACAATGCTAGACCTCATGTGGCTGAAGTGTGTCAGCAGTTCCTGCAAGACGAAGGCATTGATGCTATGGACTGGCCCGCCCGTTCCCCAGACCTGAATCCAATTGAGCACATCTGGGACATCACGTCTCGCTCTATCCACCAACGTCACGTTGCACCACAGACTGTCCAGGAGTTGGCAGATGCTTTAGTCCAGGTCTGGGAGGAAATCCCTCAGGAGACCGTCCGCCACCTCATCAGGAGCATGCACAGGCGTTGTAGGGAGGTCATACAGGAACGTGGAGGCCACACACACTACTGAGCCTCATTTTGACTTGTTTTAAGGACATTACATCAAAGTTGGATCAGCCTGTAGTGTGTTTTTCCACTTTAATTTTGAGGGTGACTCCAAATCCAGACCTCCATGGGTTAAAAAATTTGATTTCCACTTTTTTTTTTTGTGTGATTTTGTTGTCAGCACATTCAACTATGTAAAGAACAAAGTATTTCAGAAGAATATTTAATTAATTCAGATCTAGGATGTGTTATTTTTGTGTTCCCTTTTTTTTTTTGAGCAGTGTATATATATATATAGAGAGAGGCAGAGCCTTTTAAGAGCTCATTTGCATCCCTTTCTTCCCAGAATTCAAGAAGAACATGTATGGCCTATAAGGCTACTTTCACACTAGCGTTTTTGCTGGACCTGGCATGGATCATCAAAAACGCTTCCGTTACTGATAATACAACCATCTGCATCCGTTATGAACGGATCCGGCTGTATTATCTTTAACATAGCCAAGACGGATCCGTCATGAACTCCATTGAAAGACAATGGGGTACAGATCCGTTTTCTATTGTGTCATTGGGAGTCATTACGGATCCGTCTTGCTCCGCATCCTACGACGGAAAGAAAACCGCAGTTTGCTGTGGATTGCTCTCCGGTATGGGAACGCAACCAAACGGAACGGAATGCATTTCGGAGCACTCTGTTCTGTTCAGTTACGTTTTGTCCCCATTGACAATGAATAGGGACAAAACGGAAGCCTTTTTCTCCGGTATTGAGAACCTATGACGGATCTCAATACCGGAAAATAGAAACGCTAGTGTGAAAGTAGCCTTAGTCTCCTCATGCCAATTAAGGTGCTCTCCCCCAAGGAGAGATAGTACCCCCAAATACTGTCATAAGATATAAGTATACATTTTGCATTCTAGTGCAGTTTTATTATGTAGTCTTTATTATAAACTGATCCAAAAGCATAAAGCATTATACATGATATCTAGGCTAGCGGTATGGTAGCTGGGTATTATTATTATTTTACTCACTTATATAGCGCTGACATATTCCGCGGTGCTTTACACACATTATCATCACTCACTGTCTCCAGCGGGGCTCACAATCTAGATTCCCTATCAGTGTGTGGGGTGTGGGAGAAAACCGACGCAGACATGGAGAGAACATACAAACTTCATGCAGATATCGTCCTAACTTGCGTTGTTAATTCCGGTATTGAGATCCGGCAGAGGATCTCACTACTGCAATTAAACTCATTCATTTTGATTACACATCGGGATGGAGCCGTTACGTTGTGTGAAATCAAAATGGGAAAAAAACGGATCCGGCAATAAATACATTGAAAGTCAATGGGTGACGGATCCGGTTTTTTAGGCTACTAAACATCATTTACAGTGCCGGAACTTTTTCCCCATTTTTATGACCGGACACAAAACTGTAGCTTGCCGCAGTTTGGTGTCCAGTCACATAACAGAATGCTGCGGGAACGAAAGAGATCCTGAACGGATCTCTTTCCATTCAGAATGCATGGGGACTAAATGGAAACGTTCTTTCCGGTATTGAGATTCTCTGCCGGATCTCAATACTGGAAAACAACGCAAGTGTGAAAGTAGCCTAGTCACATGTGAGCCTAGGACCCCCGCGACGCTGAGCCCCCGTATAAACATAGATCATTCCACAATATGATCTATTGTCATGAAATATACTCCTATATTTCATTGGGGAGCCAAGAGTTATTAATATTACAGAATATTTCTCCTATTTTAAGGGCACTGGAGTGCAATGCACCAAGTGTATATGAGGCGCCCCCCTTAATAAATCTGATGCACATAGGTCCATCTTTGCACCACAAATGTAAATTTGCACTGAAAGGCGTATATATTTGCACTATATAGTAATTCTCTCAGTCCAAAAGGGGCCCTACCTAGACTGCTACACCCCGCCCATTTTCAGCTAAACTCCACCCACTTTTGAAAAGGGGCAAGAGGCAAAAATTCACAAATTTTAGCGCAAATATTGCAAATCTTTTTCCAGCACACAACTGGCTTGTTACATCCTCTGCCCGTGCCTGGCACCCATTAAACTAGGCATACCAAAATGGATCGGATAAACATCTCAGAAAACCCTTTCAACCATTTAATTCAAACGGTTGTCCAGGCTACAGATATCAGATCTGTGGGGGTCTGACACTCGGCACCCCCCCCCCCCACCAGAAACGATAGAAAGTACGGTGCAGAAGGCTCAGTACATTATGTACACTGTGAGAGAGTATGTGGCGCACAGGAATGACGCACAATACAATAGATAGATAAAGCTAAGACGTTATTGTCCTAAAATCACATACATATCCATTATCCTAAAATCAGTGCTTGAAAGATTCTAAACTTATATCAAATCTACCTTGGTACAGATTATAAAATATATATGATGCGTTATATAAAATATATATGATCTGGGATGGTACAAAATGGAACCTCCGTAATCGATGACACAGCAATAGTCTTGAATTATAAGTCTGCGTTTCTAATGGTGTCTTATACGGGTTCTCTGAACAGTAGCATTATTCGCATCTCCTCCGAATGCAGTGGTGATACAATAGATATGTATTAGATCTCAGTAATTGTTTAGCGGCGTCCCGCTGTACTCACTGGTCAGCGGCGTCCCGCTAAGCTGTTTCAATAGTTGGCTTTACACTGCTGATATTCTGGTTGGTATACTGCTGGGAAACTTCTTAGGTGCCTCTACCGTATCCCTCGATAGCTCTGGATGCCGCTCCGGTATGACGAGGAGCCGGAGTCTTACGAGCTCGAACCCACCTTCTCCCGAGCTCGTAAGACTCCGGCTCCTCGTCATACCGGAGCGGCATCCAGAGCTATCGAGGGATACGGTAGAGGCACCTAAGAAGTTTCCCAGCAGTATACCAACCAGAATATATAGCATAATAAATAATAAATTGTATGGTTCCCATATATTGAGAGTGCCCAGCATTTTTATTTTTACATTATGTACACTGCAGCTCGGCTCCCGCCACTATGCAGTGTACTGAACTGTCTGCCTCCGCTCCGCACACGGTATTGCTTTATGAGGAGAGCAGCTGCCTGAAAACCACTGATCGGGGGGGTGCAAGGTGTCGGACTCCCACAGATCTGATACTGATGACCTATCCTGTATTCAGGGGCAAATGAAGACAGAAACAGCTCTATGCTGCGTTAGATTACATTCCAGCGCACGGCCTGCCAGATGAGGTGCCTAATATATGACAAGGCATGCGCAGGAGATTTCAAAGACCGGCGTAAATCAACGGTTTTTGATAAATCTTCCCCAATGCGCTCTTAGGGTACAAAGAGATTCAATGTATTGTTTTCAGAACACAATCCCCGTATACACAGCATATCATATATAGAGTAGTAGTGGACCTTCTGAGGGGTTTCCACTAAGTACAAGATTTCTCCTATAATTATGTGGCTACATATTAGGGATGAGCGAATCGACATCGGACGAAAAATCCGAAGTGGATTCGCATAAAACTTCATTTGAATACTGTACGGTTCCCAGGTACTGAACCAGAGTTCTGTAAAAAGGTTTTTAACAGTAGAAATTAATTTTTGAAATTATTACCCGAAGTCTCGCAAGACTTCGTGAAGTAATAACTTTGGCTCATCTGAGCCAATACATTCTAATACTCCGTACAGTATTCAAACTAAGTTTTATGCGAATCGACCTCGGATGTTTCATCTGAAGTCGATTCACTCATCCCTAATTATTATCTATAGAGCATCTTCATGTTCTAACAGCAGCTACACAAAACGTTAAAGGGGTTCTCCAGGCTTTTAATATTGCTGACCAATCCTAACCTACACAAAGGGTCCCTGTGGGCGACGGGTGCTATAGTATGGCATCTGCCGCAGTCGGGCGGACACATCTGACCCAGTGTCTACAAAGCCTAAGGGCTGATTCCCATGGTCCATGTGTCGGCCCTGGACCCTAACAGGCTGCATAGTAATGTTTTAGGGTGCAGCCAGCTCCTATCTGATGGTGGGTCTATTGTATCCCCCCATTGTTTATGGGGCTCAGGACAGATAAGCATCTCTATCATCAGAGCTTGATGGAAGACACAGCCATACAATGAGCCCTGGATACACACTGAACCAGCAAGGCATGCTGGGAGATTTCAGCTCTGAAGCCTGCAGAATTCGACCAGTACATGTGTGCATTGTAACCCGTACAGGGCCCTCGGTGTTTATAGCTCTGCAGCTGCCATGGCCCCGGAGTATCGGACAGCGTCAGCTGCAGCCCATCTACTGGGAACTCCCGCGAGAGCTGAGCGTCTGCTTCCATACAAGGACATGTCAGCCAATGTCTCGTGACGTCATCCCGGCTGGAATGCGTCCCACCCTTCCCTGTGGTCTGCACCAAAAGCTAAACCTGTCGCCGCCTCATTCTCCTGTTATCTGTCTCATAGGTACGTACATGCGCGTCCACCTACCTATCATAACGTGAATACAGGCTTTTAGTGGCAGAAGCGATATATTTGGTATGAAAGGGGCTCGTTTGACTACTGCACCCCCCCTCCCCTATTGCAGAGTGGTACGGTCCATCCGCTCCCTGCGCGAGTAATGCGGAAGTGACTGTCTGGAGGCGTGGTTGTGTGCGGGGTGTTGGTCGGAGGCTGAGAACGTCTGTAGTGAGTGCAGCTCCGGTCGTGTCCGTTCATCTCTCCTCAGTGTGCGGTAAGTAGTCACGTCCTATAGGAGTCCGGCGGGGTGGCTGTGTGGTGGGTGACGGTACAAAGGCTGACGGCGGCACTTACCGCCCTCTGCATATGGGGACACGTCTCTAGTGGGAGCTTCATATCAGCAGGTGTAGCAGAGCTGTGTTTGTCGTCTAACCCCACTAGTAAGGGGACCGTATAGGTAGGCCTGCAGGAATCCTGGGGACAAACTCAGCTCCACTACATCTGGATTTCTGTACTGTGCCCTGACAGCATGTTGAGAGTTGTAGTCCTACTCCTCTGGCGGTCTGCAAGATGATATGGGGGCACAGTGTCTACTTGACTAGGGGGGCTCCTGGGCACTGCTTCATGTTGGTGAGAGGTCCTCCTATCTACATGGCACACACACTACTGCGCTTCCTTCCTCTTCCTGCCTTTGCTGGGGGGAGGGGGGAGTCTACACAATATCATCAGGTGCCAGGCACAGTGCCAAGACCTCTGTTGGTGTTCTTGGAAGCTTTCGGAGACGGCGATGCCCCCAGACCCTATAACATGTTGAGAGAGTTAAGATTTCTGGAAATTCATCCAAACTGATTGCATATGTTCCTCCTGAGACGGTTGCACAATCTTGACTTGCAGACGTCTTGTCCACCTCATCGCTGAGGGTTTGGTGCCATTGCTGGTCTTGCCCTGTGTACACTCCTCGGGCCGGGTTCACAGACTTACAGACGTCTTGTCCATGGGTCTGGTGCCATTGCTGGTCCTGCCCTGTGTACACTCCTCGGGCCGGGTTCACATTTACAGACGTCTTGTCCATGGGTCTGGTGTCATTGCTGGACCTGCCCTGTGTACACTTATAGGGCCGGGTTCACACTTACAGACGTCTTGTCCATAGGTCTGGTGCCATTGCTGCTCCTGCCCTGTGTACACTCCTCGGGCCGGGTTCATACTTACACACGTCTTGTCCATAGGTCTGGTGCCATTGCTGGTCCTGCCCTGTGTACACTCCTCGGGCCGGGTTCACACTTACAGGCGTCTTGTCCATGGGTCTGGTGCCATTGCTGGACCTGCCCTGTGTACACTCCTCGGGTCGGGTTCATACTTACAGGCGTCTGGTGCCATTGCTGGTCCTGCCCTGTGTACACTTATAGGGCCGGGTTCATACATACACACGTCTTGTCCATGGGTCTGGTGACATTGCTGGTTCTGCCCTGTGTACACTTCTCGGGCCGGGTTCATACTTACACACGTCTTGTCCATGGGTCTGGTGCCATTGCTGGACCTGCCCTGTGTACACTCCTCGGGCTGGGTTCACAGACTTACAGGCGTCTTGTCCATGGGTCTGGTGCCATTGCTGGTCCTGCCCTGTGTACACTCCTCGGGCCGTGTTCACAGACTTACAGGCGTCTTGTACATGGGTCTGGTGCCATTGCTGGTCCTGCCCTGTGTACACTCCTCGGGCCGGGTTCACACTCACAGGCGTCTTGTCCATGGGTCCGGTGCCATTGCTGGACCTGCCCTGTGTACACTCCTCGGGTCGGGTTCATACTTACAGGCGTCTGGTGCCATTGCTGGTCCTGCCCTGTGTACACTCCTCGGGCCGGGTTCATACTTACACACGTCTTGTCCATGGGTCTGGTGCCATTGCTGGTCCTGCCCTGTGTACACTCCTCGGGCCGGGTTTACAGACTTACAGGCTGACACATTAGAAGGTGGGTGGACAATCTTTCGCAGACACGGCCATACACGTTCAGTGTATCCGGGCGATGGATCTTTCTGGGAAGGGTCTTTCAGAAATATTAAACATGGCCGACTTCTTTTCCGATGATAACGATCTGTCATTGGTCGATTAAAACAATTCTTCATTGTTAAAGGGGTTCTCCGGGCATTTCACCTAATCCGTAGTTGTTACTAACCTGTGGAAGAAAGATCTTTTA
Organism: Bufo bufo; assembly: GCF_905171765.1. Lineage (NCBI taxonomy): Eukaryota > Metazoa > Chordata > Amphibia > Anura > Bufonidae > Bufo > Bufo bufo. Next base: position 166,538,797 of record NC_053393.1, read on the forward strand.
GACAGTACTTACCCGTCCCTGGCTCCGCCGGTGTTGCCGCTCTTCGGCCCTGGTCCTAACCAGATGTGGACACTTCTTGAGTGGAAGATCCTCCTTCATCAGGTTAGTTACGGCTACAGATTGGGTGAAATGCCTGGAGGCCCCCTTTAAATTTCAAGCGACACGTTCGTTTTGGTTAAGATCCTACTTTTTGATTAACTTTAGACTAATATGTGTGGCCGCCGTTGGGGTAATGCAGTGCCGGCGTAGTGTATGCGGTACAGGGGCGGGGTACTATATCTCCTTACCCATAGGCCACCTGCACTTTGCTTTTTTTTTTTTTATCTGCAACGCGTTAATTGCTTGTGTGACTTTTGGTGTCGATTTTACCCTTTTCAATGTATATGGGGGAAATCCGTATCAAATCCTCAACAGAAACACATTAGTTTGGGTGTAGAAATCCACGTAAAAAACCCAGCAGATTTTCTGCACGTTAGCCTGCAGGTAGCCTCGGACTGCCAGGACTGGATGCTGCGGTTTTCTTCAAGAAGCGCGTTTTAGACATTCTCCTTTAAAAAAGTGGCACGCTTTTCCCCGTTTTTTAAAAAACAAACCGAAATCTGCTTGTGTGACCATGCCCTTAAAGTGATTCTGTCACCAGAAATGCCTAAATTAAACTGGCTGACATCAGCGATGCGCTAATGTCAGCTGAAAATTTTTATATATTTTTTTGTTCATGGTAATGCAAACGGATCCATTCTGAACGGATACCATCGTTTGCATTATAGGTGCGGATCCGTCTGTGCAGATACCAGACGGATCCGCACCCAACGCAGGTGTGAAAGTAGCCTAAACCCGTTACTCCGGAAATGTAACTTTTATAATATGCAAATTAGCCGGGGGGGGGGGGGGGGTTGTTCCTGCTCCTAGAGGCTCCGTTCTCCCACCTCTGTCACCTTCCTCCAAGTCCTGATTGACCGGGCCAAACAGCGTTCGCATCCTCCTGCCGGCCCTGAGTGATTTGGTAAATCCTGTGCCGTTCAGTATTCGGCGCAGAGGCATAGTGAAGGAAGGAGGCTGCTGACTTCCTTACTGTGCATGCGCTGAATACTGAACGATGCAGGTGTGAGATTTAGCATGCACTGAGGGCCGGCAGGAGGATATGAACGCTGCGTGGCCCTGTCAATCAGGACTTGGTGGGAGAACAGAGCCTCTAGGAGCAGGAATAACCGCTAATGTCAGCCAGTTTAATTTTTTGGTATTTCTAGTGACAGAAACCCTTTAAAGGGGTGCTCCAACAGTATTCTATTTAGTAATGTCACTGAGCACAGCAAAGGATGATTGTCAGGCCTGGCATAATAGTAACACATTGGCGCAGGTTGCCATTTCTTTTTCTGCCATCACATTGCTGTAGCTGTGACTGCTGCAGTAGGAACCGATTAAAGGGGTTCTCTGGGTTGGGTCAAATTTAGAGCCTGCTGCGAAGTGGCCTTGTAAATCGCCTGTACATAATACTGCCTTTCTTCCTCCTGCGCTGCGCTTACGTGACTGGCGCCCCCCCCCCCCCAGACTTCAGCACATCCTGGGCCATGCCGCTCCGGATTCTTTCTCATGTCTCTTGGTCCACTGAAATACATGGGTGTCATCGCAGACAGAGCGAGGCCTGGGAATGATGGCAGCGCTAGGCATGCTGAGACCAGGCCGCACGGGGAGGAAGGAACAGAAACAAATGATTTGGGGGACAAATGAGGAATATTTGTGGTGAGTTGGGCAGGTAGAAAGAAATACAGTTTGTGCCTGGACAATCCCTTTAAGGCCAGTTTCGCATGTGTAAGGATGCAGGTTATCTCCACTAGTCTTGCCCGCTGTTGGGGGCATAGAACAATGTGTGTGCATGTGGGTTCATATACCCCCCCCCCCCCAAATACGGTAACACTTGCACTGGTAATTAGCGATATCACAAGGTAGTGTACCGCCATATTGATGGGGCATTTTAGCTGGACCCGGTCCCACACTGTATTAGGGCAAATTGCGGATTCGAAAAATATGGAGACCAGGTGTGTTAAACTTTTTGCGGAACGGAACATCCAGCCCTCTATAGAACTGTCCTATCCTTGTCTGTAAAACGGACCACAATAGAACATGCGCTATTTTTATTTTATTTTTTTTGCACGGCTGCGGAACGGACATATGGATGCGGACAACAAACGGGTGTGCTTTCCGCGTCTTTTGCCGGCCCATTGAAGAGAAATATGCAGATTGGGTGCAGACCAAAAATACGTTTGTGTGCATGAGCCCTGACAGCTTCTCACATTGTTTTACTGCCCAGTGCTGAATTGTGACAGAAAATGGGAGGCATAGCAAGTAGTGCGCCATATTACCACGTCATAGAGCGCTAATACTTCTGTGAAGAGTGACCATTTAAGCTGCGGCCATGTGGTGACTCCTCATCGGCTGAAATCCAGCCCTGTGCAGGTTGTACCGCCATAGATGGCCATGGGGCCGTACTGCACCTCTGTGCGTCTCCAGTCTCATGTTGAGGGTTGTATCTCACTGATTCATACAAAGCTTGAGAAGAGGTGGTTTGTAAGGGGCATCCGGTGCCATGCTGAGGCAGCATACAGCAGAATACAACCATCGGGACGCCATGTGCCGCCCTACTGCCTCTTCACAGAACCGCTGTGTGTGTGTTTGGAGCATTATACACGGTACAAGTTATGACAAGCTTGCCGCAATGTGAGATAGAAAGTGGTTGTAGCATTGTGGCTATGAAGTAGGTGTGACTAGTACGGTGGACTACATGGTGGTATATGTAACACCCTGCCCGCTGCCTGTACAGGAAAACAGAGAGCTGGGGCCCCGCAGCAGGAAATACGTGTCGGCTAGATGTGAACACTACAGGGTGGTGTGCTGTGATGTATTGGCAGGAGATCGCCACTAGAGGGCTCCCTGTAATTAAACCCTCCTTTTAGGGTGCATTCACACAACCGTGTGAATTTTGCGGACCACACATGGCCGGCGCTATATAGAGAATAGGACATGCTCTGTATTTTTTGCGGGGCCGCGGAACGGAACAACGGATGCAGACAGCACACAGTGTGCTGTCCGCATCTTTTGCAGCCCTGTTGAAATGAATGGGTCCGCACCCGTTCCGCAAAATTGTCGTGTGAATGCAACCGAGATCCTGGTTCTGTAGACACGGTGTAAATATACAGCAACGCCTGTGCATCATGGGGCATCCTGCTGGTCGGACGCCTGTGCATCATGGGGCATCCTGCTGGTCGGACGCCTGTGCATCATGGGGCATCCTGCTGGTCGGACGCCTGTGCATCATGGGGCATCCTGCTGGTCGGACGCCTGTGCATCATGGGGCATCCTGCTGGTCGGACGCCTGTGCATCATGGGGCATCCTGCTGGTCGGACGCCTGTGCAGAGAAGAATAAAACTATTTTTTTGTGTGTGTAAAACATTTGTAATAAACTTGCCACAACAATTAAAGGACTTTTCCAAGTGCATTAGAAATTTGGCCCATGATAACTAATGCATTAAAATGAGTATATACTTACTCCCCTCTTTCCCCTGCCCCGCCCAGTCTGTATGCAAGGCTATAGCGGTGATGTATACAGTACAAGACTGCTGAGGACAGTGATTAGCTGCAGTGGTCATGTGCGGTGTACCTGCTTGTCACCGCTGCAGCCTTGTATACAGACAGCTGGAGGACTGGATCGGTGGCGCAGAGAACAGCGCAGCAGAGAGGAGTATGTCATCCATTTACAGACTTTTCATTCTAAAGCATTGGGTGGCATGGGACAAATGTAAAATGAACTTGGACAACCTCGTTAAAGGGTTTGGTCGGGATTAGAAATACAGGCCTGCTTTCTGTCCGAAACTGCTCCTCTGACCATGGGTTGTGGATGGTGTTGCAACTCAGCTCTGTTAAAGTGAATGAGGCTGAACTGCAGTACCACACACAACCTGTGGACGACAGGGCTGCTGTTTTTGGAAGAAAGCATCCATTTTTGCAATGCTGCACAACCTGTTTAAGGTTCTGAGCAGAGATCTAAGGGGGCAGATGGTGACCCTGCTTGCAGCCCTTAGTTTCCTCTGGGTGTGCACGGCTTATAGCGTAGCTGGGCTGGCACTTCACCTTATAGGAAAGTGTAGAAGCTGGCAATAAACTGTGCTGCGAATGTATGCCACTACCCACCTATACGGTGGCATACATTGCAGCCTTTCATCAGGATACGCTCATGACCGAAAGGAAAAGAGCTGTGAGCAAGCCATCAGAATCTGATCAGTGGTGGTCTGACACCCAGGACCCCCGCTGATCAGCTGTTTGAGAAGGCGACGCTGCTCTCTGCTTTCCCCAGGCCAAGTGATGTCATGTGACCTAGGCCCAGCTCAGCCCCATTGAAGTGAGTGGGGCTGAGTGCTATACAATGTCCTGGGGGCGAAGGCCGCGACGGTATCTTCTAACAGTCCTGGGTGTCAGACCCCACCGATCAGATCCAGAGGATAGATAATATAACAGTCTCAGAAAAACCCATTTAAGGCTACTCGCGGTTTGGCTTTCCGTTTGCGAGATCCGTTCAGGGCTCTCACAAGCGGTCCAAAACGGATCCGTTTTGCCCTAATGCATTCTGAATGGAAAAGGATCCGCTCAGAATGCGTCAGTTTGCCTCCGTTCAGTCTCCATTCCGCCACAATAGAAAACGTATCCGTCCCCTGTTGACCTTCAATGGAGTTCATGGCGGATCCGTCTTGGCAATGTTACAGGTAAGGCTACTTTCACACTTGCATTCAAAGCGGATCCGTCTGATGTCTGCACAGACGGATCCTCTCCTATAATGCAGACGTTTGGATCCATTCAGAACAGATCTGTCTGCATTATAGTTTAGAAAAAATTATAAGTCTGAAAGTTGTTCAGACGGATCCGTCCAGACTTTACATTGAAAGTCAATGGGGACGGATCCGTTTGAAAATTGAGCCATATAGTGTCAACTTCAAACGGATACGTCCCCATTGATTTACATTGTAAGTCTGGACGGATCCGTTTGCCTCCGCACGGCCAGGCGGACATCCGAACGCTGCACGCTACCAGACTGATGCATTCTGAGCGGATCCGCATCCACTCAGAATGCATTGGTAGCTGGACAGATGCATTCGGGGCCGCTTGTGAGACCCTTCAAATGGAGCTCACAAGCGGAGCCCCGACGCTAGTGTGAAAGTAGCCTAATACAACCGGATCCAGTAAAAACGCTAGTGTGAAAGTAGCCTAAGGATTGATGATTGATCGTCCCTGTTCATTGCGCCCACCAGTTGCCCAACTAATGAATATACACTAGTATGGGAAGGATTTTGCTGCGTACCCAGGATGTGCTGCCAACAGATGTAAGCTGTTTGAGGCTGAATAATCGTACTAATGATCATTCATCCCCATACAGGATGGTGATCTGTTCCATCTGTATGTACTGAGTATTGGTCGGCGCTCGTTTAGGGCAGATTATTTTCCATATGTAAGAGCTGGACTGGATCCCAGATAATCCGACTGCCCGGAGAAGGTGGTCACAGGTATGCGTCTGGTGGAGTACTGGGCTTTCTGCCGGCTGTTCGGATCGGAGTTGCTTCAGTGATGACTCAAAAGTAATAAAGAAACATCAGAGTAATAAAGCTGATGTGGGAGCTCGCTGGGTACTGCCGACAGTAGTGTGCCCGCCGGAGGATCACCCAGTGCTGGACAGCTGCGGAGCACCTACACCCCACTATGATATCATCCCACAGATAAAGCTCGGCTGCGTTACATGGCAGGAATGTGACCTTTTAGAGGCAGATTACCGGGGCATGACAAAGGCTATATGAAGACCTCCTCCGTGGCTGGCTGTGATCGTCTGTGGAGAGGGCTCAGGTAAAGTGGTCTCTCCATCAGCTGTACTGTGTAGAGCGGTCTCTTAGGGTAGTAGACGGGCATGCTGGGTGTGATCGTCTGTGGAGAGGGCTCAGGTAAAGTGGTCTCTGTACATCAGCTGTACTGTGTAGAGCGGTCTCTTAGGGTAGTAGACGGGCATGCTGGGTGTGATCGTCTGTGGAGAGGGCTCAGGTAAAGTGGTCTCTCCATCAGCTGTACTGTGTAGAGCGGTCTCTTAGGGTAGTAGACGGGCATGCTGGGTGTGATCGTCTGTGGAGAGGGCTCAGGTAAAGTGGTCTCTCCATCAGCTGTACTGTGTAGAGCGTTCTCTCGGGGTAGTAGACGGGCATGCTGGGTGTGATCGTCTGTGGAGAGGGCTCAGGTAAAGTGGTCTCTCCATCAGCTGTACTGTGTAGAGCGGTCTCTTAGGGTAGTAGACGGGCATGCTGGGTGTGATCGTCTGTGGAGAGGGCTCAGGTAAAGTGGTCTCTACATCAGCTGTACTGTGTAGAGCGTTCTCTTAGGGTAGTAGACGGGCATGCTGGGTGTGATTGTCTGTATGGGGAGTCTTCCTCAGCTTTTTGTCTGCTTCACTTGTAGGTACTCCCAGCAATGGATGTGGGTTCTCTTGTATTACTGGGCAAGTTATCCATTGTAGTGGTATGACTGTGCATGATTCTATCCTCCCTGTAGTCTCTGCACTTGGAGAGTTTTGATTACGGAGCCAGATTACCGTAGGTTAACATGATTTTTCTAGTTTGTTATAGACAGTACATTACTGTGTTACCAGTCTACACGGTGTCTAAAATCCCTGCGCTCTGCGTGTGATTGGCCGGGGCTGCGCTTTGGCTTTCTGTCGCACTTTCCATGTCCACCCGCCTGCTCCTGCTTTGGAGTACAGCTGGAGCTCAATAGTTAAAATCAATTAAAAGTTTAGGTGTAGCTCCAGCCTGAGTGGTATCCGCTGTCACAACTTGGGAGCGGATCCTTAAAGGGGTGGTGCTGCAAAAAAATGTTTTACTTTTTCAAACCAGCTGTTAGGGCTTATGCACACAAACTTATTTTTTTTGTCCGCATCCGATCCGCACCCATTCACTTCAGTGGGGCCGCAAAAGATGCAGAGAGCACACAGTGTGCTGTTCCGCATCCGTATATCCGTTCTGTGTCATTCTCAAAAATATAGAACATATGGACAAGGATAGGTCTGTTCTATATGGGGCTGGACATTCAGTTCTGCAAAATGCAGAAGGCACGCGGCCAGTATCCATGTTTTGCGGATCCGCAAAGCAGGCAATGGTCGTGTGCATGAGTCCTTACAGGGAGAGATCTGCAGCAGAAAGGACACGCCCAGCCTGAAGAGAATCTAGCAGAAGAATTGGAGCACTGGATGAGGAGATCTCTGGATCCATGTGAGGTACAGGGCTGGTCCTAGCCTTGTTAGAAAGGTATTGCAATGTACTATATGATGTCTGAGTATCAATAATGGCATAGCCCCTTTTAATGTTATGGCTGATTAATGTATACCAATGTTGATGGCTTCTCACATACTTTGTAAGGCCGGATGTGGATGGCAACATGGACGGATGTTGACCTCCAGATGGGTCTGTTTTTTTTTTTCCGTTTTCTGGACCTATTCACTTGAATGAGTCTTAGACTGAAAATGAAGAAGACCGGCGCCTGGTAGGAGTGGGAATTGCAATGGGTCTGTGCGCTGTGCTGGTGAGGAGGAAGGAAAGCACTGGTCTGAATCCGGTCTCAGCATCCAGACTGATGTGATCTGTAATCTGTGGTAACCACGCCGTACAAACACTCTGCTTGCTGGCTACATCTACCAGTCAGACGCAGCAGTGTCTAGACCGGGAATAGGTATGTACTGCTGTTCACTGCAGCCTCATTCACACGTTTGTGATTGTGACTAGTGTTTTCAGGTTCGGCGTACAAGGTTCGGGTTATCTTAAGAATTCCGTTATGGATTTGTGTACATTAATTATGGTCCGTGGTAGCGAATCCATAATGGAGGTCTTAGATAGCCCGAACCTTTGTATGCCGAACTTGAAAACACAAGTTCACTCATCCCTAAGGGTCCATTCACACATCTGTATGTGTTTTTTGCGGATCCGCAAAACACGGACACTGTCAATATGCTTTCCGCATTTTGCGGACCGCACATCGCCGGCACTATAATAGAAAATGCCTAATCTTGTCCTCAATTGCAGACAAGAATAGGACATGTTCTATTTTTTTTTTTCGGGTACGGAATTGCGGGTCCACATTTCTGGATCCGGAATGAATGGGTCCGCAATTCCGTTCCGCAAAATGCGGAACAGAATTGCAGAGGTGTGAATGGAGCCTTATTGTGAGCCAAAACCAGGAGTGGAGCCTCCACAGAGAAGTTATAAGGGAAAGATCTGCACCTGCTCTGTGTTTAGAGCCGCACCTGGTTTTGGCTCAGAATCACTGATGGAAATCACTGACCGAACACTGACGTGTGAATGAGACGTAAGGGTGCAGCTATGTGTGTCGTGGGAGATTTAATGTAGTGATTGTGCAATGCGACAATTGCAGAAAATCCAGACCTAAGGGCCCATTTATCAAGCTCACCTGTTTTTGGCCATAAGATTAGACGGACGTATTTCATTCGTCTCTCGTTCTTTTGCCTAGTATATAATAAAAGTTGCACCGCCGTTGATGAATTAGATTCGGCGTATTATTATTAGTCTGACCTCTTGTGGTTGTTTTTCCGTATGACAGGTTCATGTTCACTTAGACTGGTCTAATTTATTTGCGCTTCGCTGCTCAAAACGGATGAAGAAAAGTATGCCTGGAGTGGAGTAGAAATTAGACCGGTTTTGTGACAAATTCAGGCGCAAAAGAAGCGCACTTACATAAATAGGTCAGAAAAAAGTTAAACTTCTGAGTTGGGCTACTTTCACACCTGCGTTAGGTGCGGATCCATCTGGTATCTGCACAGACGGATCCGCACCGATAATGCAAACGCTGGTATCCGTTCAGAACGGATCCGTTTGCATTACCGTGAACAAAAAAAAAAACTTTTTTTTCATGATAATGCGAACTGATTTCTTTTGATTTACACTGAAAGTCGATGGGAGGCGGATCCGTTTTCATTTGCACCATATTGTGTCAGTGAAAACGGATTCGTCCCCATTGACTTACATTGTAAGTCAGGACGGATCCGTTTGGCGCCGCACCGCCAGGCGGACATCAAAACGCTACAAGCAGCGCGGAATGGAGGCTGAACGGAGGCAAACTGATGCTTTCTGAGCGGATCCTTATCCATTCAGAATGCATTGGGGCTGAACTGATCCGTTTTGGACCGCTTGTGAGAGCCCTGAAATGGATCTCACAAGCGGACCCAGAAACGCCAGTGTGAAAGTAGCCTTAGTCCAAAAAATCTAAATAGACAAATGAGGCGCAATTTCAGTGGTAAATGCAGCTGAAAAAATAACTAAGGGCTCATGCACATGAACGTATTTTCTTTCCCTGTCCGTTCCATAAATTTTTTTTGTTTGCAGACCGTATGCAGAACCATTCATTTCAATGGGTCCGCAAAAAAAAAGGAAATTACTCAGTGTGCATTCCGTTTCCTTGTGTCCGTTCCGCAAAAAAATAGAGCATGTCCTATTGTCCGCATTACGGACAAGGATAGGACTTTTCTATTAGGGGCTAGCTGTTCCGTTCCGCAAAATATGGAATGCACACGGACGTCATACACATTTTGTGGATCGCAGACTACATAGTCGTGTGCATGAGCCCTAAAGCAGCATTTTTAGACTAAAAACAAGTGCAAACAGTTTAGTAAATGTGCCCCATAGGCGTTAATGTAAGTCACACGACACGCCTGTGTTTTCACAGCTCTAAAATTGTCACACATATATTTGTGTCCTGTAGCCCTACCCTAAGGGCTGTTTCACACGAGCGGATGCCGTGCGTGGCATCCGCTCCGTGAAAGAGTGCCAAGACCCGATGCAGACTGCAGAGGCACGGAGCATTAACATGACTGATAATGCTCCGTGCCTCTCTGTGATCTCTTTACTATGAAATCACAGTGAGATAAAGTTGTCACCGTGATTTCATAGTAAAGAGATCACAGAGAGGCACGGAGCATTATCAGTCATGTTAATGCTCCGTGCCTCTGCAGTCTGCATCGGGTCTTGGCACTCTTTCACGGAGCGGATGCCACGCACGTCCCACGCATCCGCTCCTGTGAAACAGCCCTAAGAGTTCTTATTCACTGCAGCAAGCAGTTATCTTGAAAATAGCAAGGAATTGAAACCCAAAGAGGTCATTTATCAAAGCTCAGCTTTTTACACCAGTCTTTGATAACCCTTGCACTGCCAGAGGAAGCGCCTAATTTATGACGAGGCACAGGACTTGTCACAAATTAGGCAGACCTCTGGCAGTGCCCCTGGCCGGTGTAGTTATCACCGTTTCTAGGTGTTTATTTTAGTAAATTTGCTAGGGTCGATGTCCCGACCCCCAGGATGGTATAGAAACAAAATATTGCTGCATGAAAAAAATCGTAAAAAGGGGCCTTGCTACATTTGTTTATGCCAAGAATTTAGTAATTGACCCCCCAAAGTATATGAGAAAACGGCAGAAACCTGGTAAGGCTACTTTCACACTTGCAGCAGAGTGATTCGGCAAGCAGTTCCCTCGCCGGCAATCTGCATGCAAACGGACAGCATTTGTAGACTCATCCGGATGCGGATCAGTCTCACAAATGTATTGCAAGAACGGATCCGTTTCTATATTTATTTTATTTTTCACATTGCATGCTGAAGACATCCTGATGCTTCCTGAACGGATTGCTCTCCATTCAGAATGCATGGGGATAAAACTGATCAGTTCTTTTCCGGTATAGAGCCCCTAAGATGGAACTCTGTGCCGGAAAAAAAAAAAAAAACGCTAGTGTGAAAGTACCCTGTGCCGTATCACCTCACCTTGTAGGAAATGGCGCAGTAGCTGGACTGAGATCTGATGGTGTTGGGGCGGCACCTCTGGAGGGCCGAGCTTTCTTTATTTACGGATGGATCTGATTGAACTATTGTGTCTATGAAAACACTAAAATATTCAATTTCATGACCTTTTGAAGCACCGGCAGATGTTTTAGGCCATCAGGGATGGATCCAATACTGTAGATTGTAGGACTAGGTCCACTCCATTTTGCAGGTTTTAGTGGCCTGGCAACGAGAACTCGATAAACGTCAGAAGTTACAAATTCCTAGGTGCATTTCTTTGGCGCTGTACCTTGTCAGACTGTTAATAAGCGATGCACAAATTCATCATTGTGTTTTTTTTCTTTCAGACTAACCCCACCGCCAAGATGTCAAGCAAAAGAGCAAAGACAAAAACCACCAAGAAGCGCCCCCAGCGCGCAACATCCAATGTATTTGCTATGTTTGACCAGTCCCAAATCCAGGAATTTAAGGAAGCCTTCAATATGATCGATCAGAATCGGGATGGTTTTATTGATAAGGAGGATTTGCACGATATGCTCGCTTCCCTTGGTGAGTAAAGTAATTCTGGAATAACAATGTGATCATTGCTTCCCCCAATATGGTAGAGATCGATTGTCAGGCAATGGTTTGGAGGAAATGAATTCATTTATCACATTCTGCATTGACCTATCCATTAGGCCTCATGCACACGACTGTTATTCTTTGCTGCTCGGATGCGGACCAATTCACTTCAATGGGGCCGTAAAAGATGCGAACAGCACTCTGTGTGCTGTCCGCATCCGTTGCTCCGTTCCGTAGCCCCGCAAAAAAAAAAAATATATATATATACCCTGTCCTATTCTTGTCCGTTTTGCGGACAAGATTGAATGAATACAAAGAAAAAGGAGAAAAGGGCAAAACGGGAAAAATCAGCGCATATGTAAACTCGGGGTGTGTATGTATACATATAATTCTGTGCTAAATTCATTCTAGCCAAATTAATCTAGTTCATCTATATCAAACCAGTGGGGTCCAACCCCCCGCACCCCCACCGATCAGCTGTTTGAAGAGAAGGCAGCCTTGTACGAACGCTCGTTCTCCTCACTGCTTGCCGTTGACATTGCAGCGGTGAGCAGTGTAATTACAGCTCCTCCGTCCCATTCACTTCTATGGGATGACTCCCACCTATTCAAGTGAATAGAGATGGCAAAGCTGAAATTACACCTGCTCGCCACTGCAATGTCGATCTGATATTGATGACCTACCTACAATGTGATCATTGCCTCCCCCGATATGGCACTGAGTAAATTGTGACAGTGCCTCCAATGGCACCTGTAACCTATATTCTGGTGAAAGGCAGGGTTGGCATTTATATCAGAAGGGCTCCTACTTTATAAAAGAAGAAATTCCAGTAATTAAGGGACACAGACATAGGCCTCATGCACACGTTGTGGTCCCCAATGCACGGGCAACGTCCGTGCGGCGGCCAGGACGGATCGAGACCCATTCAACTTGAATGGGTACATGATCGCACCACAAAGAAATGGAACATGTACTATTTTTTGCGGTACGGAGGCATAGACAGAAACACCACGGAAGCACTCTGTAGTGCTTCCGTGGGTTTCCATGCCTCTGTTCTGCACTGTAGCTCCGGATTGTGGACCCATTCAAGTTTACGGGCCGCAATACGGCTGAGTAATGGCAGTGTGCACTAGGCCATAGTGGGCATCACGCAAAAAATCAGCCACGGAATTGAGATGCAGCAGATTTAAAACTCGAACCGCATGGCAGTTCAGTGTTTTTGTTTAACCCCCCTTCCCCGTTATGTGTGGATTTGATTTGGTTAAAATCTCATCCATTTTGCTACTGTAATAGGTTGCAGATTTTCCAACACAAATCCGGAGAAAAAATCTGCAGCATATCCACTGTGTGAACATACCCTAAGGCCCCTTTCACACAAGCGAGTTTTCCGCATGGGTGCAATGCGTGACGTGAATGCATGGCACCCGCACTAATCTTGACCCATTCATTTCAATGAGTCTGTGTACATGAGCGCTGGTTTTCACGCAACGCAGGCCCCAAAGAAGTGAATGGAGCTGCGTTTTTCACAGATGGTTGCTAAGAGATGTTTGTATACCTTCAGTTTTTTTTATCACATGCGCGAAAAACGCATTAAATCGCATTGCACCCGCGCGATAAAAACTGAACGCGATTGCAGGCAAAACTGAATGCACTTGCTTGCGAAATGGCGCATTTTTTACTGAACGCATCCGGACCTATTCCGCTCACTCTTGTCTGCAAGGGGCCTAACCGTTTTCAGCTACTTACACAGATATGGATAACTGAGACATCAATGGCTATAAATAATTATTTTTGTTTTTAGTTTAGTGCCTCTACAAGGTTTCAGTCAAGAGGATTTTTTTTATGTGGTATCCTCTAATAGCAGATAGGGCTAGTGGCAGTTGAAGACTGGAGCTCGGCATGTGCGACCACCTCAGTAAGGTGGCCCGAGAAATATGAAATAGACAAACAGCAGGTGGCGCTATACAGGTGCACTTTGAGTAACTCTGTGCCTCTACTAATTTTTTTTAATTACATACAGTTACAAAAGTATTCAGATCCAGATGCTGCTTTCAGAGATGTAGAATATTTTTGTGTGACAACCCACAAGGCAGCCCCCCTGAGGCTAGCATGGGAGCATCTCATTCTCCGATGCGCTCCCTTGCCCTGCGCTAAATTGCGCAGGGCATGGGTTCTTTTGTTTTCAATAACACACTGCCGGGCAGTAACTTCCCCCCGGCAGTGTGTTCGGTGACGTCACCGGCTCTGAGGGGCGGGCTTTAGCTCTGCCCTAGCCGTTTTACTGGCTATGGCAGAGCTAAATCCCGCCCATCAGTGCCGTCACCGGGGTTCCTGGCAGCCCCATGGAGAGCCCCGGTACGTCACCGGATCTCAAAAAAATGCCTTTGCCCTGCACAATTTAGCAAAGAGGAGCATCGGAGCATTAACTGCTCCGATGATCATGTCAGGAGGGCTGCCTGGGTGAAAATGGAGGGATGTCCGGGTTCAGCTCTGAACCCGGACAACCCCTTTAACTATCTAACAGGAAAATGCATATTCAACGTTTCACATTCAGTGCTTGCATGAGGGAGGAATGAAATTTGGCCCTCATTTCTATCCCTTAGAAGACACTAATTGTGTTGGGTTAAACAGACCCATTAATGCTTTTAGTTTTTGTTAAATCAGATATTGTCCAGTGCCTTGATCAGAACAAGCAGTGAATGCTGGGAGATTTTAGCTCTGAAGCCTGCAGAATAGTGAATGCAGCTCTGGGTGATATTACAGGCTGTATATGTAATATGTCTACACACTAAGGCTCGGTCTGTGGTCCATCTATGGTGGAGGTTCTGTTAGGAGGCTTCAGCACAGATTCCAGCAAAACTGCCGGACAAAATACCACTGAATGCAGCAGAATGACAGAAACCCGAAATCCATTGTGCACTTGCACTGTTGGTGTTTATCATGTGCAGGATCCAGCACAGATGTGAAACTAGCCTTAAAGGATTGTCCCATTACAACAACTTATCCCCTATCCGTGGAGGGGGAGAATAAGTGTCCGATTGGCGGGGGGCTGATTTGCTGGGGCCTCCACTGATCACAAGACGGGACTGTGTGATCTCACATTTGAATGGAGTGACGGACATGCATGTCCGCCGTTTCATTCAGCACTATGCAACTGCTGGATATGGCTGATTACAAGCGCTTGGCTGTCTCCAGCAGGCCCATAGAGTTGAATGAAGAGGCACTGAGCATGTGTGACCACTGGTCCATTCACATGGAGGAACATAGGCCCTTGTTAACATGAGCAGCAGGGGCTCAACCGATCAGACACTTTCCCCCTATTCTGTGGCTAGGGACTAAGCGGTTGTAATGGGATAACACCTTTTAATCCATAGATTGAATAATAATCAATACTCCTTTTCTGGAAAATTTAAAAAAAAAAAACTACTTTTTTTTTCTTTTTCTTTTTCTTTCCCCCCTTCAGGTAAGAACCCTACAGAAGAATATTTGGAAGCGATGATGAATGAAGCACCCGGACCCATTAACTTCACCATGTTTCTTACCATGTTTGGAGAGAAGCTGAATGGTACAGATCCAGAGGATGTGATCAGAAACGCGTTTGCGTGCTTTGATGAAGATGGTATTGGTAGGTAAACTGTTCTGAGGGGGCAGAAAACTGAATAGTGAATTGTGAAACGCTGATGGCAGGTTGTGGTCCGTGCACAGTAAAATAAGAGGGTGAAGAAATACCTTTTAATACATGGATTATTAGCGGATGTACTCCACATGAGAACTGGAGGAAGGGGCAGGCAGTGCATTTTATGTGCAATGATGGGGCCTGGCCCCTTCACATAGGAAGATAACCTGCCTGTGACTAGTGGTGAACACAGGTGAAGCGAGTCGATCGCCACTCGCCTATTTCCATTTATTGACGGCACATGAGGCGATGCGCTGCCAATAACATGAGGTCCAATCAACCACAAACGAGCAATTGATGAATTGTCGTTCTATCACTGGACATTTTTACAAAGGGCAATGTTTGTGATCAAGTGATTATCGCCCCATATAATAGGGTACCTCACTGTGGAGCAACAGGAAATCCCAGTAAGGTAACTGCTTGGATTTCCTGTTTTAAAAGGGAATTCCCTATCCACCTCTGGGACCGACGCCTATCTTTAGAATGGGGGTCCGGCAACCCCTATCTTGCACGGTGAGGCGGTTGCTGATCACCATATGTTTTTGAAGTGTTGGAGGAAACCCATGCAGTCATGTGGAGAATGTTAGCTGCATGCAGGTGTTTTTGGTTAGATTCTAACCCAATACCAAAGTGCTGCAAGGCAACAGTGCTAAGCATTGTGCTGTCCATAGATATATCTATAAAACTCCATGTCCCTAGGTGATGCTCAGAGCTCACCTTCTCCCCCTCCCTGTACAATGAATGACCTTTGCACAGGTCAGAGAGCATACCTAGAAGACTCTACCATGAAAGTCAGCGAGTTCCCTCCTGCCTGCTGTCTCTATGGCCCATTTGGCTGCTGTAAAGCATATATGTGGAATACAGTTAACAAGTATGGCTGCCTACATCATCATGTACAGAAAGCGAAATAAAAAAAATCTGCAAAAAAGTGTCACTGTCTGGTTTTAATTAGTAAAAAACAAATAGGTGATGCATTCCCTTTGAGATACAATTAAAGATAGTCGTGTTGGGGGGTGGGGTCTTAAAGGCGTTGTTCACCTTTTTATTAAGTGATGGCCTATACCTAGGATAAGCGATTACTAGCTGATAGCCTGGGGTCCGAAATCCCACATTGGCAGGGGCGCGTAGTGTCGGACCCCTGCCAATCAGCTAGTGATGGCCTATTTAGAAGATTGTCCCCCTTTTTTATTTGGAAAGTTGTCATTTTTGATCATTTTGTTCTCTCTGCCCGCAGGTCATATACCAGAAGAATATCTAAGAGAGCTGCTGACCACAATGGGAGACAGATTCACAGACGAGGAGGTGGACGAGCTGTTCAGAGAAGCACCGATTGACAAGAAGGGCAATTTCAATTACATTGAGTTTACACGCATCCTGAAACACGGCGCTAAGGACAAGGATGATTAAGTCTTTGCCTTGGTCTCCACTGTAGCTTTCTGCTCTGAGTTCCTTCTCCTGGTAGATCTGTGCATGCATATAGCTCTGTAAACCTTCTTTGTGTATTTATGGATTTATTCCAAGCCAGTATGGCGTACGCACATCTATAAGCAAACTGGAAACCGAAGATGTAATTGTAACATTTTACTAGGAAGTATAAAGAATTGCTGCACAGCAGACCAAATGATTCTGTTTTTCGACTCAAGCTGGATTTTTTGCAATTTTTGTAAAAAAAAGAAAAAAAAATTTAAAATGAAAATAAAGAACTGTCTATCAAATTGTATCTTGGTGTGGTCTGGCAGAGTGGAAACAAATGATGCTCCAAGTGGCTGGTTGAAGTGAAAATGTCACTGTACCTCTTCACTTCCAATATGCTAAATCTCTACGACTTGTTTCACCTGCTAAAGGTCACACAATCTATCTGGCAGCTGCCGCCACTGCACATTGTTCTTTCATCTTCTGGATATTCTATTTCTCAGACTCGCACACTTTTAAGTATTGAGGAAGATGCACAAGGGTGCCTCATTGGGGTTTAGCAAGGAGAGTACACCATCAGCATGTTTAAAGGTCAAACAGATACACTTTTATTTTCAGATCAGTTGCAATATTTCAACCTTTTTATAAAATAAAAGTGTTTTTATCAGACTGTGTCAGAGTGGTGTTTGTCTCTCTCGTAGAAATGCGTCCTGATATTAAAGGGGTTTTCTGAGATTTTGATACTAATGACCTATCCTCAGGATAGGTCGTCAGTACCTGATTGGTGGGGGTCTGACATCCAGGCTGTTTGAGAAGGCACGGGCGTTCCTGTGAGCGCCACAGCGTTCTCCGTGCTCACTAAGCACAGCGCCATACATTGTATAGCGGTTGTGCATAGTATCGTGCTCGGCCCTTTTGAAGCACAGCCGCTACACCATGTACGGCGCTGTGCTTAGTAAGCACAGAGAAGGCTGCGGCGCTCACAGGGGGTCCTGGATGTCAGATCCCCACCGATCTAATACTGATGACTGATCCTGAGGATAGGTCATCAGTATCAAAGTCTCAGAAAACCCCTTTAAAGTATCTTATGCTTTCATCAGATATGGAAACCAAGAGCAGGGCTGAGTCGAAGAAACTACATGGCATTTATTCCAGCTTGCATACAATAATTGCTGGCGGTGCACGATATGGAAAATGGCTTCTGTGCTCTAGAGATGAGACCACCCATCATCACAGGTTGAGCTATGAAGAAAAAAATTATTGCTTTCATAATCCGGTTTTAGAGAATTGCTGACGAGGACTGTCACTTAAAAGATACCTATGACTTCAGAAATATAATGAAATCTTAAGTTTCGATTGGTAGGGGTCAAAGGGCTGAGGCTCTACTGATTTCTAAATAAAGAAAGAGAAGCACCTTTATCTGAGTGCTTTGGTTCTCCTCGGGAGTGGAGCGGTTGTGTATGGGCTCAAAGCCGATCAGGACCAAAGGGGCATGACGCTCATTTTATGATCCTCACTAGCGTTGAGCGAAGCGAGCTTCGGAGGCTTTATCTGAAAGCTCTTTGTTCAAAACTTTGGAATAATACTGTACGGAGATTCGTCTCTGTACAGTATTAGAATCTATGGGCTCTGATGAGCCAAAATAAGTTATTTGAAAAGCCTTGCATGACTAGTTGATTTTTTTTTTTTTTTTTAACTTGAAACCGAACTCTGCTTTGGTTCCGACTAGTACAGTATTATTCCGAAGTTTTAGATGAAGAGACTTCAGATGATGCATCCGAAGCTTGATTCGCTCTACACTAATCCTCATTTTAAAGGGGACCTGTCGGCTCTCCTGACTAGTCTGTCATACCAGCCAATGGCTTGTGCCTCTTCTTACTTGTGAACATGTCATTGCCCAGGGGTTTCCAGATCTACTTGAAGCATAAGTTTGTATTAATCTTTCTCAATAGTGAAAAGACATCCTGTTAAAGGAACACTGAGTTTTTGTAAAACTTTTGATATGTCCTAAAGACACATAAAAAAAATTGATTTGGATGGGGGGGGGGGGGGTATTTACTGTTGAGACTCCCATCGATCCTTAGAACAAGGAGAGAAGTGGTCCTATAGCGCGCACACACTCCTCGCTGCAGTGGACGGAACATAGGCTTCCATTGATTCCCATCTGGTGAGGAGAGAGAGCGCAATATGTGCACGCTTCTCTTTCTAGCGATCAGTGGTGGTCTCAGTGCTATAATCTCCACCGACCCAAACTTTTAATATGTCAAAATCATATCAAATGTTTTTGACCCTTTAAGACTAATGGACAGCTGCATCTATTTGGATCCCTGCACTATACTCAATGGCTCCTCAGAAGTATGTAAGTTATTTCCACTCACTGGCGTCACAGGAACTGCAGTATTATCCAAGACGGATACAGTAGGGAAACAAGTACTGATTACAGGAGCTACCAAAAGTAAATGAGCAACTAACACAAAATGCTGCAATTCTTAAAGCAACAGGGCCAGTAAAGAAATTGTTAAAATGTACCTCACTGGGGGAGAACTGGACCCTCTGTGCTTTAAATGTGTATTAAAATTGTATTAAATCTGTATGGTCATTAAAGGGGTTTCCAGGATCTTATTCCTCAGGATAGGCCATCACTACCTGAATACCGGGGGTCTGAAACCACGCACCCTCCTGAGTACCACCACCACTGTGTTGCACCCATTAGCTCACTACACAGTGGATGGAGCTGTGTAGTTTGCCAAAGAAATCTGGGTGTGTAGGGGCCAAAAGGGTATGTTTCTCCACATGTGCCAAATATAATGCAATAGAATAATTGTACGTACGTAATGAAGAACCATATGGGAAAAGGCAAGTGGGAGGGAGGTCACGAAGATGAGGCAGAATTATCCCAGTAGTAGTAATAAAATGACCGCTGGAATATCAATACGTGATTGGTAATTCAGTATGAAGCGAAATTATCCTGACAATGAATATGCTTGTATGTAATCCTAAAAAACATGCAATTTTCACACTGGCCACTAGAGAACAGCCAGCATGGTCCATAGATACAATTAGGGATGAGCGAATCGACTTTGGAGGAAACATCCAAAGTCGATTTGCATAAAACTTCGTTGGAATACTGTATGGAGGAGCGCTCTGTACAGTATTAGAATGTATTGGCTCCGATGAGCCGATGTTATTACTCGTGAGACTTTGGGTAATAACTTTAAAAATGAATTTCTACTCTAAAAAAATCTTTTACCGAACTCCGGTTCGGTTCCAAGGTACCACTTTATATAGGTCATCAATATCAGATCAGCGGAGGTCTGACACTGCCGCCAATCAACTGTTTGAAAAGACCACAGAGCTCGTGCGAGAGCTGCCTTCTCTTCACTGCTTACCTGCTCGCCTTTGACTTTGCAGCCGCGAGCAGTGTAATTACAACTCCGCTGCGACGGATGTGTAGTATTCACTTGAATAGGAAGGAGCCATCCCATCGAAGTCATTGGGACGGCGGAGCTGTAATTACACTGCTCATCGCTGAAGTTGCAACGGCGAGCAGGTAAACAGTGAAGAGAAAGCAGCGCTCGTACGAGCTCCGTGGTCTCTACAAACAGCTGATCAGTGGGGATGCCGGGTGGCGGACCCCCTTCAATCTGATATTTATGACCTATCCTGAGTATAGTAAAAAAGAAAATGGCTGCACACCATTATACATACAAACAATAGAGCTAAGAAAAGGGGGTCATTCTAAATAAAAGTGGTACAATACCGACTATAAATGAGTCAATGGAAGCTCTTAGCGCACATATTTGATCAAACGTGTGTCGAGCCCATCTACCAGGCATCAAGGTGGCTTCCGCAGATGGGTCCCTAACACTAAATATACTGCCTCTCTTTGGACTTACCTAAGCCTTCAATATTGAGGGCAGTGTAGGAACCAGCTACATACGTACTCTGCTCAGAAGTCCCAGGTAGATGGGCGTGTTCAGTCTAAAAGAGGCGCTACTCTCTATACTACAAGAAAATTTAGACTAGAACCTTCAGAATCACAGGTGCATATCCATGAAGAGTACATATGTAGCTGGTTCCTACACTGCCCTGAATATTGTAGGCTTAGGTAAGTCCAAAGAGAGGCAGTATATTTAGTGATAGGGAATCATCTGCTGAAGCCACCTTGACGCCTGGTAGATGGGCCCGACACACGTTTGATCAAATATGTGCGCTAAGAGCTTCCATTGACTCATTTATAGTCGGTATTATACCACTTTTATCTAGAATGACCCCCATTTCTTAGCTCTATTGTTTGAATGTATAACGGTGTGCAGCCATTTTCTTTTTTTATAATCATGCTTGCTTCATGGATATGCACCTGTGATTCTGAAGGTTCTAGTCTAAATTCTCTTGTAGTATCCTGAGGATAGGTCATCAATATAAAAAAGCAGACAACCCCTTTAAACGATCAGTCGTTTTCTGAAGACAAGTTCACTTCAATGATGAGACCTGTGTGCACAACGATGGCAGCATAACTCAAGATGGCATTGAAAGTGGCCGTGTACACGTTCCGTATAGACCAGTGATGGCTAACCTCCGGCTGAGGGTAAACTACAACTCCTAGCATGCTCCATTCATTTCCAAGGAATTCTGAAAACAGCTAAGCAAGTGTGCATCTTGGGAGTTGTAGTTTTACCACAGCTGGAGTGCCGGAGGTTAGCCATCACTGGGATAGGTCATTTCCACTGGTGGGTCCGGTCAGTACAACATTGTCCATGAGGCTGCAGACTGGAGAACTACAGGCAATAAGCTTCACCATAGTCCTAGGTTTACAAAGAATGCAATGGATTGTAAAATTGGAGACATCTTTTCTGACAGCTGGAACAGACCACGAGGAGATAACCACAAAATCGAATATATTCTGACCAAGTGCTATTTTCTCTGTGGTTTTGGTATGTGAACTGGTAGATGGCAGTAAATATCCAGAAGGCTAGACTATATGGTATTCTGCTGTCTACTTCCAACCTTTTCCCTTTGAACTGAGCAGAAAACCAGAAATGCTGCTTGTTCTTGAATGTTTCTTCAAGGAAGGTTTTATTGTGTAAGCGGATGCATGACTGAATATGACCACACACACACTGTGTCCAGAGCCCACCCACTGAGCGGCCGGGGGCCCACATGCCAGTCCTTATACAATTATCCAGACCTAAGGCACAGGGCACTGTTATAATGCTTTCTGATGAATGGAAATGGAATATGTATTGTGGACATTTTATTTTTTATAGGGTAGGACTTGTACCAACCCTGGCTCAAAGTGCCATTACAAACTGCAGCTCTTGTCTGTGTCATTGTGGTTCGGAAAGACGGTGTCCTACAGGGGACAATGTGTGACTGACAATTGTTATGGGCCAAGATTGTCATTTCTGCTGCAGGATAAAATGGAGACAGAGGACCGGAGCTCCGTGATACACCGTAGAGGAAACCTATGAGAGACAGTGAATGTCATGATTGCCCCGTCCACACAGGATGATTGACAGCTCTCCCTGTATCAGGGTATGTACACAAGAGGCTGTCAATCATCCTGTGTGGGCGGAGTAAGCAGGACTCTAACAGTTTCTTCTAGGAGTCCTGCCAGTATTTATTCTGCTTATTACTCCATTATTACATCCTAAACCTACATATCACAGAGCTCAGCTCCTCTTCCTCTATCGTATTCTGTTCCCACTGTTAGGGTGCATTCACACGACTGTATCCGCATCCGTTCCGCAATTTTTGCGGAACGGGTGCGGACTCATTCATTTGAATGGGGCCGCAAAAGATGCGGACAGCACACCGTGTGCTATCCAAATCCGTTGTTCCGTTCCGTGGCCCCGGAAAAAATATGGAGCATGTCCTATTCTTGTCCGCGGTTGCGGACAAGAATAGGCATTCTCTATATAGCGCCGGCCATGTGTGGTCCGCAAAATGCGGAACGCACACGGCTGGTATCCGTGTTTTGCGGATCCACAATTTGTGGACCGCAAAACATTTACGGTCGTATGAATGCAACCTAACTGTGTTATGCCTTGTGCAGGAGATAGCAGGTGTTATCTCTTTCATGCTCTTTTAACCCCTTCGTCTTTCAACACCCCCTAAGGCCCTATACAGTGATCCCTCAAGATACAAAGGCCTCGGGATACAATAATTTCAACATACAATGGTCTTTTCTGACCCATCGTAAGTTGAAACTAGACTCAACATACAATGCCTCAGACTCAGACCCAACCAATCCAGCCCACTTCTCTGATAAAATAGATGTATTAGTTGCTAGTTATCAGCTATTCCTGACTGTTGTATGTAAGGAATTGTTTTATCTGTCTTAGTTATCTGCTTATTTTTTCCTAAATCTTAATTTTCTCTTATCTTGGATGACATTTTGGGGCTTTAGAAGCGATTACTCAACTTACAATGGTTTCAACATACAATGGTCCTCCTGGAACCAATTAATATTTGTAACTTGCGGGACCATTCTACTAGACATAACATATTGCTACTTTAAAGGGGTTGTCCACCTTTGCTGTGCTTTTTTCAGTAGTGGTGAGCATCTCTACCTAATCGCTGGCTTCAGGCTTGCCCTTGTGCACCGCTAGTCCTGGTTGTATTCCTGTCAATATCCTGTTTGACCCGTGAGCGATGCAGCGGTCATGTGTCACCCATATTTGACTGAAATAGCACTTTCATTATAGTTTTGGTCATTAAAAAGACATATACGCCCGAGAATATTAGGCTTCTTTCACACGGGTGTCACGTGTGAGCGCCGGATAGGATGCGGGTGCGTCGCGGGAAAATCGTGCAATTTTGCCTGCGAGTGGGGTGAGTTTTGTATGCGATTGCGTTGCGTTCTTCAGTTTTTTCCGCGCGAGTGCAATGCGTTTTGCACGCGTGTGAGAAAAAACTGAATGTGGTACCCAGACCCGAACTTCTTCACTGAAGTTCAGGTTTGGATTCGGTGTTGTGTAGATTTTAATATTTTCCCTTATAACATGGTTATAAGAGAAAATAATAGCATTCTGAATACAGAATGCTAAGTAAATTAGGGATGTGGGGTTAAAAAAAAAATATAATAATTAAACTCACCTCATCCACTTGTTCGCGCAGCCCGGCTTGTCTTCTTTCTTCTTCTTTGAGGACCTAGGAGAAAAGGACCTTTAGTGACGTCACTGTGCTCATCACATGGTCCATCACCACCATCCTGAGGCAACTGATGTAAGACGACAGAACGTGGCAGCTGGAGGGGCAGCTTCTGAGGCATTATTTTGTGCTGCTGGGTCAGTTTATTATGTTGCACTGAGTTATTTGGTTATGCTAGGGTGGTATTTTGTGCTGCAATATAGTTTTGCTGGCCCCACCTACTTGTGTTAGCCCTGCCTTCTGTCAATTTGGACCTGACTATAACATGGAGCAACTTCAAAGTTTTTTTTTTTCCAGGGCCACTTTCAGTTCCCAGTCCGCCCCCTGTGCTTTATATATAATGTATGTGTAATGTGTATATTCTGTGATATCTGACTTTGGCCACTAGGTGGCTCTGTAATGGCAGGGATATAGCAGGATATATACAGCTGGAAGGACAACAGTCTGGGGTAGTTTCCACATGTGTGCAGGGAGGACCTGCTGAATACAGCATTTGGGTTGTAGGTCCTGGTGGGCAAGGCTACCGGAAATGTCTTGTTTCCAACAGGAGGGGAGTGAGGTGCTCCCAAACTAAGTGTGCATGTGCACTGGATGGTCAGATGAGATAGCTATCGGCCAAATGATCAAAATGGTCATTAAAGGGGTTTCCAGGATTTTTATAGGCCATCAATATCTGAATAGCGGTGGTCAGAAACTATACACCCTCCTGATTACCACCACCACTGTGTGGCGGATGGAGCTGGTAACTACAGTGCTGCTCCCATTGAAGTGAATGGGGGCAGGGTTGCAGCAATCACCTCCTTAGGGTTCTAGGTCCTGGCGAGCAGGGCCGTTGGAAGTGTCTTGTTTCCAGCAAGAGGGGAGTTAGGTGCTCTTGAGCCAAGTGTCCATGTGCACTGGATGGTCAAATGAGAGAAATCTGTTAACTACAAAGGTGACATTTTTTAATGATCACAGACACATGACCAAGAACATTTGGTGTATATGTGCTTTTTAACTGCAAACCCCCTCTATCTGACCTGGAAATCCATCTATGATTTTATCTAGCCATTAGATTATCAAAGTGCACAGAGGCTGAAAGTCTAGCAGCACCATGTAATTAACCCATATTTAATATGTCGAGGCCTATACTGTAGCTATGGGAGTGGTTCCACCATTTTGCTCCAGGTGTAAACAGATCTCGTCTCATAAGTGACGTTACTCACTGTCCCTACATCACCTCTGTGTACGATTGATTTTATTCCATTTAACCAGTCACAAGCAACAATCACATATAAAAAAAAACTGGTCACATCACTACTGCAATATATCAATGTGTGTCTTAGGGCTCATGCATTTTGCGGAACGGAACGTCCGGCCCATAATAGAACTGTCCTATCATTGTGTGTAATGCGGACAAGAATAGGACACGTTCTATATTTTTGTGGGTATAACAGACACAAGGATGTGCGCAGCACATGATGTGCTGTCTGCACCTTTGTGGCCCCCATTGAAGTGAGGGGATCCGCATCCGACCCACACAAAATGCGGATCAGAGGCGGACAAAAACAAAGGCCGTTTGCATGAGCCCTTCCAGCAATCCTCCGTGGAGTCCAGTTCCCTTGCAGTGCCACCACACGTTGACTCAGTGTAAGGCCTCATGCACACGACCGTGCCGTTTTTTTGCGGTCCTCAAAAAAACGGATGCCGCCCGTGCGCTTTCCGCAATTTGCGGAACAGAACAGGAGGCCCATTATAGAGATGCCTATTCTTGTCCGCAAAACGGACAAGAATAGGACATGCCTATTTTTGTCGGGGCCACGGAACGGAGCAACGGATGCGGATAGCACACAGAGTGCTGACCACATCTTTTGCGGACCCATTGAAATGAATGGTTCCGTATACGGAATCAAAATACGTCTCGTATACGGAACGCAAAAAAACGTTCGTGTGCATGAGCCCTAATGCAGAGACGTGCCGAGTCCTCCAGCTTCAGAACTGGGCTTTTTAGTCACTCTCTAATCTGAGTCAAAACGCGCAGCTATTAACCCAGTATTCCCTAATAGGGTATTTAACATTGTGTTTTCTGAACCAAGCAGCCCTATAAAAAAAAATATTGTTCTAGGAAATGGTCCTGCTTCTTTAAAATGCATGTGAGATGTCAGATGATCCTACCAAAATTGGCAGGGGTGGCTGAACCTGCCAAATTTGCTGGGTTTGGACATTATTTGTATAATGTGAATGGTCACTTTTAGTCCCACTTAAGGCCCTTTTACACTGCCCGATATTCAGGCAGATTATGGCTAGCGAGCATTTGCCCGTTTAAAGGTGCCACTGATTACCCGATGAATGAGCGAAACGCTCGTTCATCGGGTAATAGATGGTTGGTGCAGTCACCTAAATTATCATTTGGGGCCAGCAAACAATGATTCTGCATGAGGACGATGGCGTTAGTGATCGCTCCTCTCCAAACTATGGAGGAGATCTCCTCCGCTGATGAGCAGGCGAATGTTGGGAAGGAACGCTTCCATCCCGACAATCGTATGCTCCATCGAACTGTGTAAGGGGGCATTGATAGAAAAGTAAGCAGTAGATGGCTGGCATGAACTGACAAATGTCCTCTCTCATGGTTGTCCATGGGTATTCCCACAACCTGTTTTATTTACTGGGTGTTCTCTTGTAGTCCAGACGTTAGATGATGATAATGAGCACAGGAAAGTGGCAAATAAGATTAGAACAATTCGTATTCTCTTTCTACTAGGACAATGCACATATTGTGTCCTGCCATGATGAAAGATAGGCTTTCAGGCTGCTGTAAATTGAGGTTTCATGTTGCATGTCAGCTCTTCTCACCTGAGGCCATAGTCTTCTGGAATCCTGGAGACTGATCCCATTGTTTACTGCTTGCACAGGGTTGGCTGCCGATGACAGCAAAGCCTGTTCTGCTGTTTGACTATTTGGCAATGTGCATTTAGGTGTCATCAGATGCTGAGTCACTGTCTCCGAATGTCTGACTCGAAATCCGCGTCACAAGAGCTTCAAGGCTTCTACTACTGACTTTACATTGTGTTGTACAAAACATAGGGCGTACCGTCCTCCTCAATAACAACCTCCTTGTCGGGAAAGATTCAATCAGTAATCTTCTTTCACACCCGCGTTTTGGCTTTCCGTGGGTGAGATCCGTTCAGGGCTCTCACAAGCGGTCCAAAACGGATCAGTTTTGCCCTAATGCGTTCTGAATGAAAAAGGATCCGCTCAGAATGTATCAGTTTGCCTCCGTTCAGTCTCCATCGCGGATCCGCACAATGTAAGTCAATGGGGACGGATCCGTTTTCTCTGGCACAATATGGCACAATAGAAAACTGATCCGTCCTCTATTGACTTTCAATGGAGTTCATGACGGATCCGTCTTGGCTATGTTACCGATAATACGAACTGATCCGTTCATGACGGATGCATGCGGTTGTATTATTGTAACGGATCCGTTTTTGCATACCCATGACGGATCCTCCCAAAACGTGAGTGTGAAAGTAGCCTTAGGTCTCATGCACACGACCATATTTTGGATCCGTATCTGATCTGCCTTTTTTGCGAAAAGCGCATTGGTCCCATTCATTTATATGGGTTTGCAAAAAAAATAAAAAAATGGACAGCACGCGGGCGTCATCTATGTGCTGTCCGCATCTGTGTCCGTTCTGAAAATTATAGAATATGTCCTATTCTTGTCCATAATGCAAACAAGAATAGTCATTTCTAGTAATGGCAGGGAGAAAAATGTGTATTGCACACGGATCCATGGTTTGTGGATACGGCGGTGTGCAGGAGGCTGCCATGAATCTTCCTCTCAAAAATGTGATTCCGCAGCTGCTTGCATTTATTTTATATGATACAGTACTGTTCTTTTATTTAATACACTTTTATAGCGCTGACATATTCCACAGCGCTTTACAGACGTTAGCATCACTCTGTCCCCAGCGGGGCTCACAATCTAGATTCACTATCAGTATGATTTTGGAGTGTGGGAGGAAACCGAAAAACCTGGAGGAAACCCATGGAGAACAAACAATCTCTATGCAGATGGCGGATTCAAACCTAGGACCCCAGCACTGCAGGGCACCAGTGCTAACCACTGAGCCACCGTGCTTTTGCTGCTCTAGTAGCAATTTTCCCCTATGATGGCACAGTGCCCCATAGCACCCACCAACACCAGGAACAGTGCACAAACCTAAAGGAGGCCCCATGCTGTAGCCAGGTCCAACTTGTAGCAAGACAAGTAGGTGGGGCCAGCAATATTGTAGTGTCACACAAAATACCACCCCCGCAGAACCAAATACCACAGTGCAGCACAAAATACCGCCGCTTGCGTGGCAGTATTCAATTGTATGGCTGTCCTGAGGACGGCGATACAGCTGAATTCAGGAAGGCATCTGCGGCTGCCGGCCAAGTGCATAAATACCTGATGCTCCTAGCATTAATTACTACTGAGAACATGAGATCATTATGTATCCAGCTGGCAGCCATGAAGAGGGCTTGGTGGCCCCCTGAGCATTGGCCTACCAGGAAATTTCCCTGGAGGGTCTATAGCCAGTTCACCCCTGCACAAAGCTATGTTCTTAGAACAGTGCTTTTCACAGTAACCTTCCTGGCAATGCCATCCACAGTGGTCTGTGCCATCTAGAGTTCCCCCAGATCTAGCTAACAACAGTGCCCTCCATATACAACCATTTACTCCATCCCGGCTGTCCTACCTGACAGATTGTATTGGCAGAAGTGATGCAGGGTGGCACTGTCCCATCCTGCAGATGTTACTTGTATCAATACAAATGATCCACTGGGAAGTATTTCAATGTAGCAGAAGGGTTTGGCTGTCACTTTGGTTGCCACTGATATAATGACAGACGTATGTGGGAGCATTAAAAATGCATCAGACATCTTTTACAAATTACACAAAATTATGATGTACACTTGGAACAGGGTTGAAGTGTGCTAGGAGAACGACACATGGCTAAGTCAGGGAGGAAAAAGTCATTAACACAATTTGCACCATTTTCAGCAACTCAGAAACACATGCAACTTACCACACGACTGATAATTCTCCATAATGTTAGTACAGTGGCATACACATTGGAATGCTTGGGCGTCATACTCTAGTCTAATGGACAACTTCAAAGGGTCCTCCAGCCTGTAGATACTGATGACCTATCCTCAGATGTAGTGGTCATGCTGATATACTGCACATCAACTCCCATTCACTTAGCGTCGAGCTGGAAAACCCCTTTAAAGTGGTTCTCCAGGAATAATTTAAGATGGCCACCAGAAACCTGTCCTAAAATGTAAGCAGCACTGGTAATGATGTGATCCTGTCTATGATATGCCATCATGGCTGAGCAGCCTGACAGCAACACTCACCAATATGTAGTATATGAAAGTAATGGAGAGTAGTGTGTAGTGAGGTCCCACCACCTCACCCCTAGGAAACTCTGCAATTAAAGGCAACCAATCCTCCTCATGTTATAGGATAGGTTGCTGTTGGCCATTTTAAGTCATTCCCGGAGAACCCTTTAAGTTCTGTCCCTAGTGCACTCCCAGCTACCTAGTGTGCAACATTCAAGTTTGTCTCCTGCGGGGTTGTGTTTATATATTTTCAAAAAGCACATGTCATTTAACAAGCTGCGTCTAAATTTTTGCCTTATACTATACAAGATAAAAGGGCCAAAAGTAAAAAATCTCATAGTGATGAATGGAGGGGTGGCGTGCTTGTGCAGCTGGCTCTCCATTCACAGCTATGGGACTACCCAAAATAGCTGAGGACTCGCTCGGCTAGCTTCGGGAGTCCCATAGCAGTGAATAGAGAGTGCATCATGCATGCACAGTAACTTTACTTTCAGGTCCTTATTCTGGAGATCAGAGCAGGTCCGAGTGGTGGGACCTGCACCTACCTTACATTTATGGCATATCCTATCTATATGCCACAAACGTCCCAGATGGAACAACCCTTTTAACTCTGTTCATGTTCCTGAGCCCTTAGGCCTTACCGTATACACACTAGCATCATCATAACCTGTGGTTTTCCTGTTACATAACCACTTTTTAACATCAAATCTGAAAAATGCTAATCTAGTTGGTCCATCTGCTTCTGTAGGAAACACCGTCACTGCTTCTTGTTACATCAAAACCACAACACCGACACTGACTGCATTCAACTCATAGGAAAGCTTTCATGGAAGTCAATAGGGTTTCATTTTTTTCAAATGAACCTAAATGGGCAAGCATATCCAACTGCATGCCATGTGGTGGCTCTGTCATACATGGACATGCTGCAGATTTAAAATCTATACCACAGGTCAATTTTCGGCATGGATTTCACGCTTTTCAATGCAGAGGGTAAAATCTGCAGAAAATCCACCCAGCATGTTGCCATACCCTAAAGAAGGGATCAGCAACCTTCAACACTCCAGCTGCTCCGAAGCTACAACTCCCAGCATGCGCACTTTCTTGGCTGCTCTGGGAGTTGTAGTTTCAGAACAGCTGGAGACCTAGAGGTTGCTGATCCCTGCCCTATAAAAGACAAAACAACTCTTAAAATGGCCTGTAATGAAAAACTGTACTAGGAAGAAAGTAGGAAAAAATTATTATTATAGTGAACTATATATTAATCAAGTCCACTGCCACCTATTCCAGCACATACATATGTGTATATATATATATATATATATATGGTACATATATGTTACTCTTCTAGACTAGCTTAAACTTATAATGGAGACTCATAACATCTCCGGAGAGGACAGACATTTAATTCCGAAATGTTATAAAATGTTATAAACAGTCAAACATCTATATGGTTATGATTCAAATGTATCAAGACTAGCAAGAAAGGGTTAACTGCTACTAGGAAGCACTAAAAGACCCCATACACATCACTGTATTGTCCTTCAAAACCAAGCAAGAACGGCAGGTTGGGCAGACAGATCAATGTGTATGGGGAGCTCCTGACATGATATCGAAGGAGTAGGCATGGGATTCAGCCAGTTCCCTCCAGTTCTCCAGATCCGGTTGTTGAAATTACAACTGGATCGGAGAACTGTGTTACCGGCTAAGTCCTGATCCGGTGCTCTGGCGGCGGCAGGGCAGCTGGAGATGTTCGCTTCCATTACTTTGCGCACCGCTGAAAGTTTAGCACCTTAGTTGGGTGGTATGTGTGTGTAGTGTATATATAGTGCATTTATGTATGTGTGCCATGTATATGGTGTATTTATGTGTTGCATATATATGGTGTATGTATATGTAAACATGTGTCGTGGTGCCGCGTGTCCGCTCTTGTTAAAAATTTTAATCGCACCCCTTTGAGGGAGTCAGTAAAGATGATCAGGAACAATGAACATTGGGGTTGGGCGAGATAGCTGTTGGCCAAGCGATCGTTTGACC
The DNA here is from genome assembly GCF_905171765.1 of Bufo bufo. NCBI lineage: Eukaryota > Metazoa > Chordata > Amphibia > Anura > Bufonidae > Bufo > Bufo bufo. The sequence goes on from NC_053393.1 coordinate 166,569,869, forward strand.
GACCGCTACTGAATATGTATATGCAGCTTTAGTCTGGAAAACAATCATCTCTATTGGCACTATTAGGGTATTCCACCTCATGGTGACTGCAGTAAACATGACACTATTTTACCACTAGAGGGCAGCAGAGCTGGGCTTTACTGTCACTGCAACAGATTGTGAACGCAAGACTAGAGGTTATATCTCCAGATCTCCAGCACTGATAAGTATTTGTGAGTTTTTTGTTTTTTTTTGTTTTTTTTTAGAAGCTACACAAAGAAACATAATGATTAAAAAAGACAAGGAACTGCCTTGGGGTAAACATAGGCCTCTATATTCTAACATATAGCCTTAAAGAGGACCTGTCATCACAAAATGCAGTGCAAGCTGAAAGCCCCATGTTATAGAGCAGGAGGAGCTGAGAAGATTGATCTATAGTTTTGTGGGAAAAGATTCAGTAAAACCTGTAATTTATACATTTATATCAGTACAGGAGGGAGGTGTTATCAGTGACTGACAGCTATCTCTTATACACACAATGCTGTCGGTCACTTATAAACTCGCCCTCCTGTACAGATACAGTGGATATAAAAAGTCTACACACCCCTGTTAAAATGTCAGGTTTCTGTGATGTAAAAAAATTAGCCAAAGATAAATTATTTCAGAACTTTTTCCACCTTTAATGTGACCTATAAACTATACAACTCAATTGAAAAACAAACTGAAATCTTTTAGGCGGAGGGAAGAAAACAAAAAAAAACCTAAAATAATGTGGTTTCAGAAGTGTGCACACCCTCTTATAACTGGGGATGTAGCTGTGTTCAGAATTAAGCAATCACATTCAAAATCATGTTAAATAGGAGTCAGCATACACCTGCCATCATTTAAAGTGCCTCGGATTAACCCCAAAGAAAGTTCAGCTGCTCTAGTTGGTCTTTCCTGAAATTCTTTTAGTCGCATCCCACAGCAAAAGCCATGGTCCGCAGAGAGCTTCCAAAGCATCAGAGGGATGTCATTGTTAAAAGGTATCAGTCAGGAGAAGGGTACAAAAGAATTTCCAAGGCATTAGATATACCATGGAACACAGTGAAGACAGTCATTATCAAGTGGAGAAAATATGGCACAACAGTGACATTACCAAGAACTGGACGTCCCTCCAAAATTGATGAAAAGACAAGAAGAAAACTGGTCTGGGAGGCTACCAAGAGGCCTACAGCAACATTAAAGGAGCTGCAGGAAAATCTGGCAAGTACTGGCTGTGTGGTACATGTGACAACAATCTCCCGTATTCTTCATATGTCTGGGCTATGGGGTAGAGTGGCAAGACGAAAGCCTTTTCTTATGAAGAAAAACATCCAAGCCAGGCTACATTTTACAAAAACACATCTGAAGTCTCACAAAAGCATGTGGGAAAAGGTAGAAATAAGCAATAGGGCGGTGGCTCACTCTAAACGAAAATGTGGAGCAGGTGCTGCTAGCCCAAATATGAGGGACACCCCCCCTCAAAAAGTGAATGGATAAAACTGAAATAATGGGCGAGCACACTACATTTGGATCATAGAGTACATAAAATATTTAATTAAATCCAATATATTGACACGTGTATAAACATAAAATCAAGTCATACAATAATGAAATAAAATACAATACAATAAAATATAATAAAACTAGTGTACTTGGAATAATACACTGAGAAATTCCGCAGATGAATGGGATGGTATGCTCACTATACTAAGGTCCAGAAGCTAATATTGGACCAGAGGATCATATGCCTGTAAGTGTTAGGGAAGTCCACTTAATAAATGAAGTGTCTTATATTCTCCTAGCCAGGAGATCTCCAATCACAGATCTAATGTACCGCTATATGCTGGTAGTAACTCCAATAAGGTAAAAGGTAAGGTCACCTATTGCAGTCTTTTGTATAATCCCCAAGTCTTGGGTGCTGGTTAGGTATACCAGTTTGTTGAATAATGTTACAAAGTCCCGTAATTGCTGTAAATGTAGCAGCTTAAATCCGAGGACTTCTTACCTCCCTCGTGGTGGACGGTCCGTATCCGATGTGAGTCGGGCAGCGCGGGACACTGCCGGCGTCTGACTGTGTTCAGCTGCAGCTGACTAACCCGAAATCTCACAGGGTTTCCAAACGGGATTTCGTCCGACACAAAGGGGGAGAGTGCAGTAAATCGCCAATAGTTATTGGAAAAGTCCTTCGATTCAATATTACAGCATGGCCATGCTTGTAAAAGTGGAGGTGCTGTTTGTTACAGGTGTGTGATCCGGCCCATACGCGTTTCGGGAACGCTCCTTCCCTTCATCAGTGGTGTCACATCACCTGTGAGCCTCCACCTTTTATATCTTGAATAGCACCAAAATATGGATCACTGGATTTTTCCTTCTAGGATGTAGACATGTGTTTTATAATGCATACACTTGTTATACATCTGAATACTTTTGCGGTTTTTTACTCTTGCGGTTTCTCACTTATTGCTTCCATCCTTGCACATATGTCTATTTACACACAGTTCATCATATATATTGCACTTCAAGATTGTTCTAATATAAATCCCTGGATTCCCTCCTCTAAAAATCCTGCATCCATTTCTTACATACGTTTTTCTATATATACATGCGGTATCCAAGCGTTATTTTAATACTCATGCATTTTTTTATTTATTTATTATTTCACTTATTCCCTCTGTCGATCTAAACAAGTCCGTGTACACAAAGTTGGTTGAATCAATAGCATATCAGAATTGTATCTTATAAATACACTAATTCCTCCTGTCATTATACATAATTTCTCATATAGATTGCACTTAAAGTTCTTAAATTTTGTTAAATATGAAGTACCAGGCACAGATCCTCATCTGAGAGATCAGCCTGCGTTCCTTTACATATGCGTTTTTTAAATAAGCATTTTTATGCATGCGGTTCCTATGCGTTTTTCTGGTGCTCATGCGTTTATTTACTTCACTTCTTCCTACTGTCAATCTAAACCAGACCTGGGCAAACTACGGCCCGCGGGCCGTATACGGCCCGGCGGACCTTTTAATCCGGCCCCCGGGCGGAGCCAGAGGCGTGCCAAGCAACGATACCCCTCCTCCGCGAATGAAGAGGACTTCCGACTCGGCGTGCTGCGTGTGGCATGGCGCGGTGGCAGGAAGGCAGCGTCAGCGGCAGTACTGTCTAGGTAAGACACAGCAGGGGGGGGGGTGCCTCGTGCGAGCCGTACCCGGGACCCGGCCGGCCGCAATTATTCCCTTCTCTGTAACAGCGCAGCGCCCGCGGCTCTCATAGTATCGGCTGTGACTGTCTGACACTGACAGTCACAGAGCCGACAAGCATGAAGCTGCGGCCGCCTCCCCCTGTGCTGTGTGTAGTCAGTGTGACTAACACATGGCTGGTCATCTCTGAGCATTACGTTTCTAAAGGCAAGGGGGGGGGGGGGAGGGGTGTGTACTATTGTAAGGGGGGGGGGGTGTTCTGTATATGATGGGGGGGCCGGGGGGGTGTTCTGTACACAAGGGGACAATGGCTGGATTCACAGGGGACAATGGCTGGATTCACATTGGACAATGGCTGGATTCACAGGGGACAATGGCTGGATTCACAGGGGGACAATGGCTGGATTCACAGGGGGACAATGGCTGGATTCACAGGGGGACAATGGCTGGATTCACAGGGGGACAATGGCTGGATTCACAGGGGGACAATGGCTGGATTCACAGGGGGACAATGGCTGGATTCACAGGGGGACAATGGCTGGATTCACAGGGGGACAATGGCTGGATTCACAGGGGGACAATGGCTGGATTCACAGGGGGACAATGGCTGGATTCACAGGGGGACAATGGCTGGATTCACAGGGGGACAATGGCTGGATTCACAGGGGACAATGGCTGGATTCACATGGGGACAATGGCTGGATTCACAGTGGGACAATTGCTGGATTCACAGGGGGACAATTGCTGGATTCACAGGGGGACAATGGCTGGATTCACAGGGGGACAATGGCTGGATTCACAGGGGGACAATGGCTGGATTCACAGGGGGACAATGGCTGGATTCACAGGGGGACAATGGCTGGATTCACAGGGGGACAATGGCTGGATTCACAGGGGGACAATGGCTGGATTCACAGGGGGACAATGGCTGGATTCACAGGGGGACAATGGCTGGATTCACAGGGGGACAATGACTGGATTCACAGGGGGACAATGGCTGGATTCACAGGGGGACAATGGCTGGATTCACAGGGGACAATGGCTGGATTCACATGGGGACAATGGCTGGATTCACAGTGGGACAATTGCTGGATTCACAGGGGGACAATGGCTGGATTCACAGGGGGACAATGGCTGGATTCACAGGGGGACAATGGCTGGATTCACAGGGGGACAATGGCTGGATTCACAGGGGGACAATGGCTGGATTCACAGGGGGACAATGGCTGGATTCACAGGGGGACAATGGCTGGATTCACAGGGGGACAATGGCTGGATTCACAGGGGGACAATGGCTGGATTCACAGGGGGACAATGGCTGGATTCACAGGGGGACAATGGCTGGATTCACAGGGGGACAATGGCTGGATTCACAGGGGACAATGGCTGGATTCACATGGGGACAATGGCTGGATTCACAGTGGGACAATTGCTGGATTCACAGGGGGACAATGGCTGGATTCACAGGGGGACAATGGCTGGATTCACAGGGGGACAATGGCTGGATTCACAGGGGGACAATGGCTGGATTCACAGGGGGACAATGGCTGGATTCACAGGGGGACAATGGCTGGATTCACAGGGGGACAATGGCTGGATTCACAGGGGGACAATGGCTGGATTCACAGGGGGACAATGGCTGGATTCACAGGGGACAATGGCTGGATTCACATGGGGACAATGGCTGGATTCACAGTGGGACAATGGCTGGATTCACAGGGGGACAATGGCTGGATTCACAGGGGGACAATGGCTGGATTCACAGGGGGACAATGGCTGGATTCACAGGGGGACAATGGCTGGATTCACAGGGGGACAATGGCTGGATTCACAGGGGGACAATGGCTGGATTCACAGGGGGACAATGGCTGGATTCACAGGGGGACAATGGCTGGATTCACAGGGGACAATGGCTGGATTCACAGGGGGGCAATGGCTTTCACTAATATGAGTCACAAATAGTGAAAAATGTTCATTGTTTTGGGAAATTTTGTTTAATAAATTTAAATTTTTTTAAATTAAAAAATAATTGCCCACCCCTGATCTAAACAAATCTATGTGAACAGAATTTATAATATGGATTGCATATCAAAGTTATCCAATATTAAAGTTATATCTATATAAATTCACTTATTTCATAATGCTTTATATATAATTAAACCTGAATTAAAATGTTAAGATGAGACTTGGTATCATAAAACTATAAAAAGCTATAGGCGGATGATATAATACATATATTTAAATATTTAAAAGAAAGAAAAAAGAATCCGCAGTCGGAACATCTGTACACAGGATTGCCTTCCAATACAGTGAGCTGTTTCTATAAAAGTCTATATAAATAGTATATAGCTTTTGCATTATCACTGGAGTGATCTAGATGATATGGGGCTGGGGACCCGCGTCCGAGTCCACGACGCAGTGCCGATAATCGGCCAAACTGCGGCGTGTGAGTCGGAACGGGGGCACCCAGCCTACAAAAATCCAAACAGCTCCAGTTCTGCATTTAGACCCGCTGGTATCATTGATCCAAACTCATATATTCGTCTTGATTCTAATTTCGACATCTGTTTAATATAATTGCCTCCTCGCCAGTGTCTGTCTACCTTCTCCAGTGCCATGAAGATCAGTTCTGAAGGGTCTTTATTGTGTACGTCCCTATAATGTTTCGATAGGCAATGCTTATCATAGCCCTTCCTTATATTAGCTACATGTTCTGCCAATCTAATCTTCAATAGACGTTTCGTTCTTCCTATGTATTGTCTTTTACATGGACACTGGAGTAGGTATATGACACCGGCGCTGTTGCAAGTGAGGCATTCTTTTATCTCCCATTTATGCGTATTCTGAGTAGAGGAGATAGTTGTTATTTTCCTGGGAGTGGGATTTAATTTGCAGGCCGTACATTTTCCACATTTGAAGAAACCTGTAAGTTTCATCCAGGTCCCCATAATTGTGTTCTCTTTCTTTATTGATTTATTCAATTTGATAGATGGGGCTATCTTTAAACCTAAATTAGGTGCTCTGGTAAATGTCAAAGATGGTATTGTGGGTAAAAGATGGCCTATCACCCTATCTCCCAGTATATGATGCCAATGTGTTTTAATTATTTTTTGCATTTTTTTATGATTGTTATTGAAGGGGAGAACAATTCTAGTATTTATTATTGTATTGTCTGGCTCTATCCCCTTCTTTGGCTCTTTATCAATAAAAAATGTTTGTCTGTTTAGGTTCCTTGTCCTCTCCAAAGCTTCATCTAAAATTCTCTCAGGGTATTGTTTATCCAAAAATTGGTTCTTCATTTTTCCAGCTTCTATCTCAAAGTCTTCCTCATTTGTACAATTTCTTTTAATTCTGCGGAACTGGCCGAACGGGACATTGGTCAGCCAGCTCGGCAGATGACAACTAGAAAACTGTATGAAGCTGTTTTTTGATGTCGATTTCGAGAACGTGTTGCATATATATTTCTTATCCACTTGTTTTATCTTTATATCTAGGAATTCTGTTTCCTCTTTGATGTTCGAGGTGAATTTCAAATTTAATTGGTTCTGATTAATATCTAGCAGAAATAATTCTAGTTCTTCCTTACTGCTCTTCCAAATAAAAATGATATCATCTATAAATCTTCGCCATAGGACCAGATCCGCCCCAAGTTTGGGTGTGATGTAATTGGTTTCCCATTCTGCCAAAAATAAATTAGCATAACTTGGGACGAATCTGGTCCCCATGGCGGTCCCACATTTTTGTAGGTAATAATCACCCTCAAAATAAAAGTAATTGTGGGTTAAAATATAATTGATCCCCTCTATAATGAAATTAATATGCGCAACATCTGTCGTCCCTTCTCTCTTCAGTTGTTCCTTTATTGCTAATGTACCTTGTCGATGGTCAATCACCGTATACAGTGACTGTACATCGAGTGTACCCATAATCCACTCTGGTTCAGCTTCTAACTCTTCTAATATTTGAATAATATGGGTGGTATCTTTGATGTAAGAGTTAGTTTTTTTCACAACTGGTTGTATTTGGGTATCTATATATTTTGATAAGTTAGAGGATATTGAATCTATACCCGAGACTATCGGTCTCCCCGGTGGTTTTACCAGGGTTTTGTGAATCTTGGGGAGACAGTAGAAGATCGGTAATCTTCTCTGTGTCCCCAAAATAAAGTCATATTCCTGATTGGAGATGGTCAATGACTCCAAACCTTTCTTACATAACGATTTGAGTTCCAGGTCAAATTCTTCCAGCGGGTCTTTATTTAACCTCATATATGTTTCCGCATCATTTAACTGTCGGAGGCATTCTTCATTATAATCAGATGTGTTCAGTATAACTACCGCACCCCCTTTATCAGCGGGGCGTATGGTAATAGCTTCATTTTTTTGGAGCTGTTTTATAGCATGGCTTTCCTGTTTAGTCAGGTTGTTACGACTTGCAGATCCCATTTTTACCTTTCGTATATCCGCCTCAACATTTTTGTAAAAAGTCGACATTTCTACACTAATTTCATTTCTAGGAAATAGAGTAGACTTCTTTTTCAGTAAAGGTTTATCTGATTGTTCTCTGTTGTCAGTCCTTAATATTGGGTTTTTTAGGAAGTGTTTTTTTAGACATAAGTTCCTAATATACTTTTGAATCCCTATGTAGACAGAAAATTTGTCCAGTTTCTCAGTGGGTGCAAATTTCAGGCCTTTCTCTAATAAACAAATTTGGGAAAAGGTGTTATGGTCTGATAAAACCAAGGTTGAACTTTTTGGCCATAATTCCAAAAGATATGTTAGGGGCAAAAACAACACTGCACATCACCAAAAGAACACCATACCCACAGTGAAGCATGGTGGTGGCAGCATCATGCTTTGGGGCTGTTTTTCTTCAGCTGGAACTGGGGCCTTAGTTAAGCTAGAGGGAATTATGAACCGTTCCAAATACCAGTCAATATTGGCACAAAACCTTCAGGCTTCTGCTAGAAAGCTGAACATGAAGAGGAACGTCATCTTTCAGCTTGACAACGACCCAAAGCATACATCCAAATCAACAAAGGAATGGCTTCACCAGAAGAAGATGTAAGTTTTGGAATGGCCCAGCCAGAGCCTAGACCTGAATCCGATTGAAAATCTGTGGGGTGATCTGAACAGGGCTGTGCACAGGAGATGCCCTCAGAATCTGACAGATTTGGAGTGTTTTTGCAAAGAAGAATGGGCGAATCTTGCCAAGTCAAAATGTGCCATGCTGATAGACTCATACCCAAAAAGACTGAGTGCTGTAATAAAATCAAAAGGTGCTTCAACAAAGCATTAGTTTAAGGGTGTGCACACTTATGCAACCATATTATTCTATTTTTATATATTTTTTTCCCTCTACCTAAAAGATTTCAGTTTGTTTTTCAATTGAGTTGTACAGTTTATAGGTCACATTAAAGGTGGAAAAAGTTCTGAAATGATTTATTTTTGTCTAATTTTTTTACACCACAGAAACCTGACATTTTAACAGGGGTGTGTAGACTTTTTATATCCACTGTAGGTATTAGAAAAAGCAAAGATATAAATGGATAAATTACAGGAATCTTCAGATAGCATTGCATTTTGTGGTGACAGGTCGTCTAAGACTAGAGATAAGGGTCTGTTTTTTTCCAGATACAGCACCACTCATAGGTTGTGTCTGGTACTGCAGCACATCCCCTTTCAAGTTAATTGATTTGCGCTATAATAAGGCCTCATGCACACGACCGTATTTTTGCTCTGCGGCCGATCAACTTTTTTTGCAGGTTGCACAAGGACCTATTCGTGTGCATGAGGCCACACAACACACACAACCTATGGACAAGACTGTCACTGTTTCTGAAAAATAAGCAGATCTGTTTTTCTACCCCCAGCTAACCTTTTTGAATGACTGCTGCCACCATAAACCTGTCTACTGCATACATGTGCACTGCATGTGCAGAGTTTACATACAGTCATATTCTCATTTCTTACCTTAAACAACCCTAAGGGTACTTTCACACTAGCGTTTTTCTTTTCCGACATTGAGTTCCGTCCTAGGGGCTCTATACTGGAAAATAACTGATTAGTTTTATCCTCATGCATTCTGAATGGAGAGAAATCCGTACAGGATGCATCAGGATGTCTTCAGTTCAGTCTTTTTGCCTTTTCAGGAAGGAGATAATACTGCAGCATGCTGCGGTGTTATCTCCGTCCAAAATTCCGGAACACTTGCCGAAATGCATTAATGCCGGATCCGGCCCCGAGTGTTCCGTCAAAACGGATCCGGCATTGCGGTCTGCGCATGCTCAGACTGCAAGAAATGAAAAAATAAATGACGGATCCGGTATTTCAATGCATTTGTCATACGGATCAGGATCCTGATCCGTCTGACAAATGCCATCAGTTTGCATACGTTTTGACGGATCTGCAGGCGACGGAACTGCCTGCCAGAATCCTCTGCCGCAAGTGTGAAAGTACCCTAAGTCTTCCAGTCTTAAACATCTTAGACCCATAGCTTGTATTGGACATATACAGTTCCTCTGGAAGCCTCTGTTATAATTGCACGCTGTATTATGGAAGTATTTTCTGATACCCAGATGGTATGTGTGAGCATTAATGCTTAGTCAGGTTATATAATGATGACTTTTTTATTGTGCAACAGCACTCTACAAACACAAATAATGTACAATAATGCCATAGTTATAGAAAATATTCTGGTGCTATGCTACGCTTATTTTTATAAATTTGGGATTATTGGCAAATACATTTTGTACAAAGTTAATTGGGCCCATCTGCCAGCATCAAGGCGATCTCTCTAAGACGGGAACCTAACAATAAATACTACCTGTTATGTGCCATACTTGCCACCATAAAATTCAGGGAGCGCAGGTTCCACATGCATACTGGGTCCACTCTGCTTTTTACCAATTTTGGTGCCATAATGGCCTCCATTAAATCCAGGGATGCAGGTACCAACATGCATGCTGAGCCCACTCTATACCTCTCCTGGTGCCAGATGGCTTCCAATGAATGCAATGAGAGCAGGCTACAGCTTTAGGGTCCATTCACACGTCCGTAAAATGGACGGCACTATAATAGAAAATGTCTATTCTTGTCCGCTATTGCAGACAAGAATAGGACATGTTCTATTTTTTTTTGGAGGGGGAGGGGGCACGGACCGGAAGTGCGGATGTGGACAGCACACTGTGTGCTGTCCGCATCTTTTCCAGGCCCCATTGAAAATTAATGGGTCCGCACCCGTTACGCAAAATTGCGGAACGGATGCGGACCATTCATACGGACGTCTGAATGGAGCCTTATACTTACTCTAATTAAAACCAGCCTATGGGGCAGACAGGCTAGTCAGGGGTGCAAGACCAACAGGAGTCAGCCACACCTCCAGAGAAGAGAGAGACTGCCGCAGTGCGAGCAAGTAGATGAGGTAAGGTTTTTCTTTTTTTTAACTCCTAAATGGCCATATGGCTATACAGATAAAGTGTACCCATTTTTAACGGCCGTTAGACGGGTGCACTCCTGTCAATCGGCCGTTAAAAACGATTCCATTGATTTTATCCTATTTTTCATGTCCTATTTTTGGATGGACGCTATTTACTGGCCGTTAAATGAACGGCCATGTGAATAGCCCCAAAGACTTTCATTGGTGATAAAAATGGCCGTGTGACATGGCCATTATTCACTGTCATGTGCATGAGGCCTTATATTGAGCAATCTGTATAGTCAGTAACGTTATAAAAAGAAAGCAAATTGTAACTGTAACTAAACAGCTGCACAATAGTTGAAATCTCTTTTTAAAGGGAATCTGTCACTAGCATATTAGCAATTTTTTTTTTTAATGAATCCATGTGTAATAAAGTACCTTACATCCATATGTCTTGTTCTTTTTATTCTGTGTCTTGTCATTTCTTCCAAAAAACGCTCCTTATGATATGCAAATGAAGCTGTAAGGAGCCCAGAGGGGCGTTATTCTTTCTCCACGGTGCCCAGGAACGCCCCTCTGAAGTGCCGTGCCCGCCTAAATTTGAAAACTAATAACTCCTCCAAGTTCAGCTAAATCGCCTCTCAGAGGCGAGGCTAAGTGCTCCCCCCCCCACCCAGCGCCGCGCTCAGCGGCAAACACCCCCGATCCTCCTCTCGCCTGCAACCGAAATCCCGCGCAGGCGCAGTGCGATTTCCTGCGCCTGCGCTATGATAAGACGACTGAGGGCAACAGCTTCGACAGCGTCACTGGGCATGCGCCGATCCCAGTGACGTGTTCGCTGTTTCCTCAGCCAGCTAAATCGCACACTGCGCCTGCGCGGGATTTCGGTTGCAGGCGAGAGGAGGATCGGGGGTGTTTGCCGCTGAGCGCGGCGCTGGGGGGGAGCACTTAGCCTCGCCTCTGGGAGGCGATTTAGCTGAACTTGGAGGAGTTATTAGTTTTCAAATTTAGGCGGGCACGGCACTTCAGAGGGGCGTTCCTGGGCACCGTGGAGAAAGAATAACGCCCCTCTGGGCTCCTTACAGCTTCATTTGCATATCATAAGGAGCGTTTTTTTAAAGAAATGACAAGACTCACAATAAAAAGAACAAGACATATGGAAATAAGGTAGTTTATTACACATGGATTCATTAAAAAAAAAATGCTAATATGCTAGTGACAGATTCCCTTTAAGTGTTTGAGTACACAACTGTTTACATTATATTTATATTGATTCTGTCAGCAATTTTGACCATGCTAAACTGCTGACAGCACTACATAGTGACCAGAGGGAGCAGTTCAAACATACCTTTTGTGGAGCTTTTCTCATCAAGAGTGGTGAAATTATGAACTTTTATTCTGATGGATTCTGCTCCTGCAAGGGTCCAGGAGGCAGACCTTCACGGTGAGGTGTCATATGCATCGAGCTGCTTCATGTCCCCCCTCTCTGTTCTCGATGACAGCTATAGCATGCTCACTCAGAGTGGCGGGAGAACAGGGAGCACTTCACAGTGATGCACCACCTCCTGGGCGCTTGTGGGAGCAGATTCTGGCAGAATAGCAGTTCATATTCTCACTAATCCAAATGATAAAACTCCACAAAATGTAGGTTTGTAGTTGTAGTTGTACTCCTCTTCCCAGCCCCTATCTAGTCCGGTCAACAGTTTAGCATGGTCAAAACTGCTGACAGTTCTACTTTAACAACTATTCAAATCTATTTTCCCACATATCAGAATAGTAAAATTGCTAACAAGTAAATAACACATTGGTGGTCCTGAGGGATTTGAGGTTAAAAGGGGAAACAGCAGTCATAAAGCTGATCATAGACATTAGAGGAAGGTCCACCACAACAAACAATTTTGACAGTTTTAACTAACTATTAGTAGATACTTGTTACTTTACACAAATATTTGACCCAGAGGCTGACACTCAACAGATATCTGAGGAAACTGCCTCTCCTTGTGACTTTCAACAGAGATTTTCAGCTTGATCTTGCTGTCTTATAAAAATGACTCTTCTTCCAAATAGGCAAACCTATTTTGCAATGTGTTTTGAAATTTTTCATTTAGGGGGCCAATGACCAATGTCAATGGAAGATACAATCTAATAGGGGTTTTGGGTTGTTGCTTGAACATCCTGTTCTCCAAACTACCACACAGACATAAACCTGTAGATTCTCAATGGCCATTTTTGATGAAATCATAAGAAAACCGCCCCTCTCCAGACTATGTGTTATATCGGCAGACTGTGCCCACTGCACCCTTCTCATGTGACCAGACCACCAGCCTTCCTCTGCTTTCCTGCAGCAGGCCTGGCCGCTGGAGTTCTCTGTGTCTGCTCTCTTGCAAACCTCAGCCTGCTTCATGCCAGCAAAGCCTCTCCCGTCTGCCTCTAGGGCACACGCTCCTCCTGGCTCTTATTGCACCCTAATTCACACCCGACAATGGATGTTTACCTTTGGGTACTTAAAGGGAGTCTGTCACCACATTTGAGCATATTAGACTGATCAAATAGCGTTATATGTGCCACCCAGAACTTAAAAACGGTACCTTTGTTGTATCTAATGGAGTTTTCTTTCAGCCAAAAATGAACTTTTAAGATTCTGTAAATGCGCCCTCTCAAGTGCCCAGGGCGGCGTCTCAATCGTGCGAGCCCCAGGCAGCACCTCCTCAACGGCTCATAACCCCGCCCTCCGTGTGCCTCTGCCCGCCCGTTTACTCTCCTCCTTTCTCCTTTTCCACTGCGGCTGCGCGGTCAAATTCGTAGCGCAGTGGAAAACTTCACTACCATTTATGTCAAGTACCTTTCTAACAGGTCAGAGAATAAATTTTTTTTGTTTGAGTGCTTCTTTAAGAGGAACTTTACTGCTATCAAACAAGGAGCTGGTGAATTGGATCAAGAATCATAGAAAGGGCTCATGCACACGAACGTATTTTCTTTCCATGTCCTTTCCTTTTTTTTTTTTTGCGGACCGTATGCGGAAGCATTCATTTCAATGGGTCCCGAAAAAAAAGGTATTCCGTGTGCATTCCGTTTCCATATGTCCGTATTTTCGTTCCGCCAAAAAATAGGACATGTCCTATTATTGTCCGTTTTACGGACAAGGATGGTACTGTTCTATTAGGGGCCAGCTGTTCCGCAAAATACAGAATGCACACGGACGTCATCCGTATTTTTTGCAGACTGCAAAATACATATGGTCGTGTGCATGAGCCCATAGGGTTTGGAGGGGGATGCAAATATTAGATTCTTCTGTCCGGAGTAAAAAAATTGTCGTCATAATGGGAGTTTTGCTGCAGGACCCTCTCACTACTTAAAGGGGTTATCAAACCCCTATATTTACCCACCTAATGCCCAGGCTCCTCATATAGATTATACTTACCCTGCAAACCCACTCCCCCCTTCTTTCCCCGTCGCCAGATGTTTTGATCCGCGCGACGTGGATATACAGCGGCAGCCGTTTGGGGATCAGAACCGACGAGGGTGCTGGGGAGTGGGGTAAGTATAACCTATATGAGGGGCCCGGGCATTGGCGGGTCATTATAGGGTTTGGATAACCCCTTTAAGTATGTTACTGGAGGTCAAGAAAAGACTGTTATGTTCTAACACATAAATTTACATATATTTCAGATTTTCAATATTGTCAGTCTTCAAGTATGTTAATATTTTACAATTGGAATTAAAAAATTCCTATTAATGTGCATTTTTTTTTAGGTTGTTAATGTGTAGTCTTTAAAATACATCCTAATGTGTAATGCTGGTCTCTTTGCTTTCTACGAACACCAACTATATGATTTAATTTAAAAAAATGGAATTGACCTTGTAATATTTAATGTAGCAGATAGATTAATATTTACTCAGTAAAATGATTTCTTGACTGTAATTACTTCCTCTCCGTTCATTAGTATATTTTTGTATGTCGGGAATGTCACTAGCACTCCAGGAGAAGTAAATTACTCAGCTCAATAAAAGGAACAATTAGAATGACAGAGGTGGATGTCCCCAGTTAGCTCATTTCAGCAGTCAGAGTAACCACAGGCTGCACATAAACTGCGCTATTCAACCTCGCAATAAAGCAATCTAGTTTCTACATCCTACAGCAATAATGGTGTCACATTAAAGCAAGTCTAATAATTGCAATAATATATATTCTTCCGGAAAGAAATCAAAGATCCATATAATAAGAATCTGGATTTACAGCAAGGTCTGCAAAGTCAAAGAACACTACGGTAAAAAATGAATGGTATAATCCTACAAAATAATGTACAGTGCCGATACCATACCACCAAAATGTACCATTTCCCATTCTAAAAGTGGGAAAGTTGTTATTGCATTATAAAAAAAAACTGTGGATCTGTAGGCCATGTTCACACATGGATGGTGTTTGTGTGCAGTGCACAGTGAGCAAATGTGAACAGAGCTTTTCTCCACAGTTGTGCCATGGAACTAGTAATGTAGAGAGTCACTTTGATCTATAATTTGTCTATTGTGCATTTCAGCTGATGTGGCGATGTGCATGCAAAACCTGCAACCATGGGTGACACGGTTACTTCAAAAACGTTGTGTGATCCAGAGCCTTCACAATAAAACATAACATAACCCAAGGTCTGGGGAGTGATCCTGCAACCAACCAGGATACCCTTCACTATGGTTGGCTTTTTGGGTTAGGTGTGGAACCCCATTTGTTCTCTTTTTGCATTATGACACAGTTGCTTGGCTTGACTATACCATGAGACTGGTAAGGACTGCCATCCCCCCCGCAAAGGCTTCGTCTTGTCCATGTTTTTCTTTATAGGGGTTGTCTAAAAGCGATGGCCTATCCTTAGTATAGGCCATCACTTGCCGATTGGCAGGCGTCTGATTTCCCGTGCCCGCGATGGCCTATCCTTAGTATAGGCCATCACTTGCCGATTGGCAGGCGTCTGACTTCTCGTGCCTACCAATCAGCTGTTTGACAATAACTCTGACGTTGGAAGCAGACTGATCGGTCTACTTTGTAATGAACTGCTGATCGGCATGGGTAAGAGGCTAGTCATGAATGAAATTTTGAAAACCCCTTTAACAAAAAATCCGTTAAATGTTATTGGATTTAGCCTACAAATAATAAAGTGATTTTTTTTTAGTACCAAAAAACACCTACTTAAGTTCCCTCTTTAAACATGTAGAGCAGAATGTTCCCTGTACCACAAATGGAACATTTTTGGTACAGGAATCTTGCAGAGCAATGAGTTCTGACATTTTGACAGTGCCAGGAACAGACTCTCTCTTCAGGAAAAAGGTTCTGCAGAAGTAAGAAAAAAAAAAAAGCGCAACTGTCACCAGTAAGAAAATATCCTATGGAAACATCCAGTGCAGAAATCTGCTGTGTAAAGGTCTAGGCATGAACCAGACCACCTCTGCAGGAGGAGGAACACAAAGACAGTCACTTCTCAATTCTCACTAATGGCTGGTCTGGTGGAAAATGTTCTCCTGAAATCGTTTTGTGTATTTATTCATTCATTCATTCATTAGCAGAACTAGCTGAAAAGTAGAAAAACTGCAGGCCAAATAAGCATCAAGTCAGGTTAGAGAAACAAAGCATCAGGCACACGGTGCAGTAATGGAATGGAGCCTTATAGGTTCACGTGTCTTAATATGTTAGACCAGAAAAAGTTGTATATGTATAATCCTGTCACAAGGTAGAATACTCTGATTGTGTATCACTCCATAATGTGCCCAGGCTGCTGGGTGACTGATGCCATTTTCGGTTTACCAGCAGCCAACAAAGCCTAGCCAATAACCACCAACAAGCATCCAGTGAACCACTATATGCTATACAAAGACCCTACGGGGAGAAGTAAAAAATCAGCTGAAATTGGTGTATTCTAAGGTTGGATTAAGGCCTCAAGCACACAACCGTATTGAGGACCCGTTCAGTTCAATGGGGCCGCGAAAAATGCAGACAGCACACCGTGTGCTGTCCATCCGTATCCCTCCATGTCCGTCCCGCAACAAAATAGAACATGTTCTATTCTTGTCCGTAGTGCCCACTGTGGTTTATCCTTCTCGTCCACCTTCTCCTGCATTCAACGGTGGACTATCGTTCTCAGTAGCTTTCCTACTCCCTCACCCTCCCCTAAGTGCTGGCATGGCGATCTTATAGCACATCTCTAAACTTCTGAATAGTCCAAAGAGGGACAGTAGGTCATACTAGGCCATGCCTCTAACTCCGCCCAACACATAACTATACACCACCCAGTCGCCTTCATGCTCCCACATAATTATTCCCCCTTTATGCCACCACACAGTAGTTATGCCCACATTGTGCCCTGTCACAGTAGTGCCCCTCAAAGTAATTGTGCCCACATGTGCACCCTTCACAGTAGTTATGACCAGATATGTTCCCCCTTCACATTAGTTATGCCCAGATGTGACCCCATCATAGTAGTTATGCCCAGATGTGCCCCCTTCACAATAGTTATGCCCACATGTGCCCCCTTCACGGTAATTATGCCCATATGTATCCTCTTCACAGTAGTTATGCCCAGATGTTCCCTCTTAACAGTATTTATGACCAGAGATGTGGCCCCTTCACAGTAGTTATGCCCAAATTGTGCCCCCTCACAGTAGTTCTGCCTACATGTGCCCCCTTCACAACAGTTATGCACACATGTGTCCTCCTATCACAGTAGTTATTCCCAGATGTGCTCCCTTTACATTAGTTATGGCCACATATGCCTTGTCACAGTATTTATGACAGATGTGCCCCCTTCACAGTAGTTATGACCAGAGATGTGCCCCCTTCACAGTAGTTGTGCCCACATATGCCCTCTTCACAATAGTTATGCCTAGATGTGCCCCATTCACAGGAAGTAAAAAAAAAAAACTAAAAAAAAATTGAAATACTCACTTGTAGCTCCTCCTACTGGTAAGTGACAGGTCTGTGCTATAGGCAATGCGCCGCACAGACCTTTCACTTACCAGTAGGAGGAGCTGCCGGCCGGTCACAGACATCGCAGCTCGCAGGTAAGTATAATGCTTCTATTTATTGCTAAGTAACCATGGCAGCCAAGACTGCAATAGCGTCTTGGCTGCCATGGTAACCGATCGGAGCCCCAGCGATTTAAACTGGGACTCCGATCGGTACTCTCCGCTGCCACCAATGATGGGGGGGGGGGGGGGGGGTGATTTTAATTAGGGGTGGGGGGGAAGAGGGGAGGCCGCACTGGTCACATTTACTGGGAATCCACACTGGCCACCAATGAATATAGAGGGAGGGGGGCCGCACTGGACACATTTAATACTGGGGAGGGGGGGCCGCACTGGCCACCAATGAATATAGAGGGAGGGGGGGCCGCACTGGTCACATTTAATACTGGGGAGGGAGGGGGGCCGCACTGGCCACCAATGAATATAGAGGGAGGGGGGCCGCACTGGTCACATTTAATACTGGGGAGGGAGGGAGGGGGGGCCGCACTGGCCACCAATGAATATAGAGGGAGGGGGGCCGCACTGGTCACATTTAATACTGGGGAGGGAGGGGGGCCGCACTGGCCACCAATGAGTTAAATACAGGAGGGGGGGGCTTCCCCCTGCTGCCTGGCAGCACCTGCCAGGCAGCAGGGGGCAGTCATGTACACAGTTCTCAGTATATTCTAACTTGAAGCGTCCCCATATATTCTAACATAGAGGCGTTCCCATGGTGATGGGGACGCTTCAAGTTAAAATATACCATCGGATTGGAGAAAACTCTGATCTTATGGTATATTAATAGGGACTCCTGACTTTACATTGAAAGTCAATGGGGGGCGGATCCGTTTGAAATTGCACCATATTGTGTTAACGTCAAACGGATCCGTCCCCATTGACTTGCATTGTACGGCCAGGCGGACACAAAAACGCTGCAGGCCAAACGGTGCCAAACTGATGCATTCTGAGCGGATCTGCATTCACTCAGAATGCATTGGGGCAGTACGGATCCGTTCGGGGCCGCTTGTGAGAGCCTTCAAACGGAACTCACAAGCAGAACCCCGAACGCAAGTGTGAAAGTAGCTTAGTTCCTCTGATGATCATGACAGCTCACCCTGCACTCCCCAGCAGCATGCAGGATGCTGTCACACATTGTGCTGCTGGTTCCAAGGTCTGCATCACTCCTCCTAAACAGTCCAGCAGTGTGGAGCGCTGGCTGCTGAGCTGAATGGCGAAGTGGGGAGCGGGCGGCTTCCTGCCTCACCGTTACAAGGAAATGTCTCTGTATCCTATGGACTCAGAGACAACTGAGAGCGGGACATACCTCAGCCGTTCTGGGACCGCGGGTCAGCCACTGAAATCCGGGACTGTCCTGCTGGATCCAGGACGGTTGGGAGGTATGCTTATAGTGAACCAGGTAAAGGTCCAGACACCTTTCATTCACTGATCTCTACTCCCAAATTCATAGCTATACTGGTTTTCCTCATAGACTTCAATGGGGTTGTTAACAGAAAAATCTGCACCAAAAAACACAAGAGAAAGTGCATAAAAACCTGATTTTTGTGTTTTTTGCGCCAAATTCATGTGGGTATTCTGCATACAAATACCCAACATGTACAAATAGCCTAAGGGTACCTACACATGGGTGCGGGTTTAGAAACAGAATATCTGCACGGCTTTTCATGCAGATTTCTCTGCGCTTCTGAACCTGCATCTGTGACTTGTGGTTTTTTGTTATAGATTTGAATTGCAAAGGGTGAAATCCGCACAAAAAGATTGACATGTTGCAGATCTCTATATCCGCCCGGCAGGTCAGTTTCTTCACAGAAAAAAAAAACAAAGTAAGGCGTTTGTCCGTTCCGCAGCCAGTTGTGTGAATGCACAACCGTATTTTTGCTCTGCATCCGATCAGATGCGGCCCCATTCATTTCAATGAGGCCGCGGAAGATGCGGACAGCACACTGTGTGCTGTCTGCATCTGCGTTTCACGGCCCTGCCAAAAAAGTTAAATGTCCTATTCTTGTTCGTTTTGCAGACAAGAATAGGCATTTCTAACACAGGGGAGGACGTGCCGATCCACAAAATAGGGAATGCACACGGCCACGATTTGTGGTCCGCAAAAACTGATACGGTCATGTGCATGAGGCCTTAATCTAATCTCATTCATTTGCTGGTACTGTATTACGCTGCGGTTTTACTTCGCAATGTAAACACACACACACATCCTAAGATAAAATGTCCGCATAATAAAATTTCCACAACAGCAAAAATCTAGTTAGAAAAAAACGTGTGTAATCCGCAACATGTGCAGGAACCCTACAGCTTTCGTTTTTAGACTTCCTTCCTTTGTTTGCATGTTATGTTAAACCTGGGCCCCTAGAATGTGTGACTGAGACCTCCTTGATGTTGCTTCTTGCGTGTTTTGCACTGGAGTGACAGTTACATCCATTTTCTGAAGGAAGCTCTGCCTGCATGTAACATATGGAAATGCCCAAAGGGAAAAGATTTCTGAGAATCCATCATTTCTGTTCAGACGATGTCCGCCCGAGGCGACCTATACGACTCGGTCTTTGGGCTTCTCCTAGTTTCCCTTGCCCATAACAAACAATATTTCTGGTATCTTTCAGTTTTCTTTTAAAGATTTAAAAAAGAAAAACCCTGAAAGAAAGCAAACTGGAGCAGAGAGTGTTGTGTCCAGAATCCTGCTGCTCTGGGTGTAAAGGGAAACTCTTTGAAAGCTCAAATTACTCTGCATTCCTCCATGTGGTAGGGTGACATAACTGCTGCAAGAAGGCTTGTTTGTGTTTCCAATTGTCCTCAGTTCCTCTCAGCAGATCTGCTTGCATTCGAAAGGCTCTAGCAATGGTTTCGTTTAAATACATTCGCCTACTTGTTTACATGACTGAGACATGCTAAATCAGGTGCTTTACATTACCCCTTGGAAGAGAGTCCTTATTTAATGTCTTTACTAACATCTACATTTTTATGTGGCTCCATTGTTCCCAAGCTTTGAACAATGAGCCATTTCTGGTCAAGCAGAGAACTAGTTTACCAACTTTACCTGTGGTAGGGTTTTTACAGCCGTGCTGTCTTAAGGCGGGAGGTCAGGGGGGGTCATCTTAAGTGGTTTTAGAAACCCATTTGTTTTCCTTTTGTATGCTTGATTTACCATCCAGATGGAGAATGTGAAGAGGCTGACAGCTTTGTACTGTCCTAAGCTATCAACTAGCATGGAGCAAAGTATGGGAGATACGGCCACCATACAGAATGTATGATAAGCGCTATGTAACGTGTTCACCTCATGTTTTGTCCCATGTTTAAAGTATATGTCAGGAAAAACAGAACGGAGCCCATATAGTAAAGGAGAGCCACTCGGCTGTTTTCCGCATCCAGATAGAAATGAAAGGAGGGCAGTCGTGAATGCGCGGTCCGCTCTTCTTCACTTTCCAGGCACTGTTCCAGAGAGGAGTGGGGGTTCCAGAGGTGATGGTATTAGATACGTTATGAGCAGTTTCTGGTTTCCTCCAGACAAGTCGCTTAGAATTGAGGCCTCCCAGTCTGAAAGTCCTTTAGATGCTTTCTTGCAAGTTCCAGGTGGCTTTTCATATGCCTTTTACTAAGGAGAGGCTTCTTTCTGGCCACTATGCCATAAAGACCAGAACGGTAGAGTGCTACAGTGATGGTTGACCCTGGAAGTTTCTCCCATCTGCACAAAGGATCTTTGGATCTCAACCAGAGTAACCATTGGATTCTTGGTCACCTCTCTTACCAAGACCCTTCTCCCCCAATTACTTAGTTTGCCGGGTGGCTCTAGTCCTACCTGTCCCAATGGAGGCCATTGTGCTCTTGGGTACTTTCAGTGTAACAGAATTTGTTTGTACCCTTCTCCAGATCTGTGCCTCCACACCAGCCTCTCGCTGAGCTCTACAAAAGGTTATTTCCTCCTCATGGCCTTGTTTTTGCTCGAATATGCATTGTCAGCTGTGAGACCTTATATAGATAGGGGTTGTCTTTCCAAATCACGTCCAAGCAATTGCATTTACCACAGGTAGACTGCAATTAAGGTGTAGAAACATCTCAAAGATGATCAAAAGAAATGGGAGGCCCCAGAGTTAAATTTCAAGTGTTATAGCAAAGGGTCTAAACACTTATATCCATGTGAAATTTTAGTTTTTCCTGTTTATAAAATTAGCAAAACTTGTAAAAAAAAATTCACTTTGTCATTATGAGGTATTGAGTGTTGATTGTGGGAAACACAAGGCCGCAACACAACAATATGTAAAATAAAGTGAAAGAGCCTAAAGACTTTCCAAATGAAGTGTATAAAGGAATTAAAACATAAGAAAAACTGAAAGGTATAAATGTTTATAGAAAAGTCACCAAAACTCTTGTAAAGGTTATAGAACTCTTTCCTTTTGCAGGTCTTCCCATGGTTGTCAATCAACCCCCCCCCCCCCCCCCCCCCCCCCGAAAAAAAAACCAATCCCCTTTAAGGTTACTGTTGACAATCAGTTGAAAATTTACTTTATTGGTCAGAACAGTTGTCAATCCTGCTGTAAAATGCAGTATTTTTCGCAGTATTATGGAAGCACTCATTAGTACAGGAGGACCGGTGAATGCAGCGCTCCCTGTGTGGGCTTTGTACTCAGCTCTTCCTGGTCTTCTTCGTCGGCCACTCGCCGTCCTGTGCACAGTGTATAGACGTTGGCGCGCTCTGTGACCTCACACTGGGTCACAGCAAAGAGAGCCAGGAAGGGCAGGACCTGGATCTCAGGAGCGGCGGTGTCCGGAGCAGGAGAGGTGAGTTGATTTATTAACACAGAAGTCAGATCTGAGGTCTAATTGGGGGTCTTAGAAACATTGTTGGTCTGACTGGGGGTCTTAGAAACAATGGGGGTCTGATCTGAGGTCTAATTGGGGGTCTTATTAACATTGAGGTCTGAATGAGATCTTATTAACATTGGGGTCTGAGCTGAGGTATGATTGGGGGTCTTGGGGTCTGAGCTGAGGTCTGAATGAGATCGTATTGGGGCTTTGAGCTGAGGTATGATTGAATAGGTGCATCTTATAGGGCAAAAAATACGGTATGTCTCTGTCATTAGTGAATTCTTCAGTGAGCCCTAAAAAATATAGTGTGAAAGTGGTGAATGCCCTTCACCCACCAATACTACAAGAAAAAGGCAGGATGTGGTGGAAATGTTTCCTTCTGTGACCACCTTATTTCTCTTTAGGCTACTTTCACACCTGCGTTCGGGTGTCCGCTCGTGAGCTCCGTTTGAAGGGGCTCACAAGCGGCCCCGAACACAACCGTCCAGCCCTGATGCATTCTGAGTGGACGCGGATCCGCTGAGAATGCATCAGTCTGCCAGCGTTCAGCCTCCGCTCAGCAGGCGGACACCTTAACGCTGCTTGCATCGTTCGGGTGTCCGCCTGGCCGTGCGGAGGCAAGCGAATCCGTCCAGACTTACAATGTAAGTCAATGGGGACGGATCCGTTTGAAGATGACACTATATGGCTCAATCTTCAAACGGATCCGTCCCTCATTGACTTTCAATGTAAAGTCTGGACGGATCCGTCTGAAATACTTTGACACTTAGAAATTTTTCTAAGTTATAATGCAGACGGATCCGTTCTGAACGGATGCAAACGTCTGCATTATAGGAGCGGATCCGTCTGATGAAACATCAGACGGACCCGCTCCGAACGCTAGTGTGAAAGTAGTTACCTTAGGTACGGTGCAGTAGTTCAGTCCAGGAACCCTGGTGGTTTCCATGCAGCATTTCTACAGCCAGTTTTCCTAGAATACCATTTCTGTAACTCATGGTTCAGCGGTGATCTGCATGTTCTTCCGTTACTTGGATAATGATGGTCACTTTCTGTCACTAAAATGACAGCGAACGTCCGGGAAATGAAGGCTGACACCCACAACAAGCTGAGTCATTAGTTCTCCTCCACTGTCACTTCTTGGCTGCAGCTGTTTTCCGCTCTAGAAAAGTTATTATCTTGTTTAAAGGGCTGTGAGAGGGCGATACTTACTGGACGTGGAGTTCATTCCTCAGGCCTTACCTGCTGAGACTGTGATTCAAAGGATGAGTCAGACTAAAACCCTGTTCTCCTGCACAAAGGGCTGTCACGCTGTAAACGTACATGACTGCATCCTAATGTTATGTGCCGCCGCGCTGCATGCCTTTCTTCTGCTAATCATTAGGAAATTCACTGATAAGGCACAATGGGGGTGATTTACTAAGGGCTCTCGCTCACAAACGTATTTTCTTTCCGTGTCCGTTCTGGGTTTTTTGGGCGGACCGTATACGGAACCATTCATTTCAATGGGTCTGCAAAAAAAACAGAAGTTACTCCGTGTGCATTCCATTTCCGTATGTCTGTATTTCCGTTCCGCAAAAAAATAGAACATGTCCTATTATTGTCCGTATTACGGACAAGGTCTCTAGTGCTGCCCTAGGCTACAGCGCAGTTAGAACAGTACAGGGGCTGGCACACAGTGCAGTTAGAACAGTACAGGGGCTGGCACACAGTGCAGTTAGAACAGTACAGGGTCTGGCACACAGCGCAGTTAGAACAGTACAGGGGCTGGCACACAGTGCAGTTAGAACAGTACAGGGGCTGGCACACAGTGCAGTTAGAACAGTACAGGGGCTGGCACACAGCGCAGTTAGAACAGTACAGGGGCTGGCACACAGTGCAGTTAGAACAGTACAGGGGCTGGCACACAGCGCAGTTAGAACAGTACAGGGGCTGGCACACAGTGCAGTTAGAACAGTACAGGGGCTGGCACACAGCGCAGTTAGAACAGTACAGGGGCTGGCACACAGTGCAGTTAGAACAGTACAGGGGCTGGCACACAGTGCAGTTAGAACAGTACAGGGGCTGGCACACAGCGCAGTTAGAACAGTACAGGGGCTGGCACACAGTGCAGTTAGAACAGTACAGGGGCTGGCACACAGCGCAGTTAGAACAGTACAGGGGCTGGCACACAGCGCAGTTAGAACAGTACAGGGGCTGGCACACAGCGCAGTTAGAACAGTACAGGGGCTGGCACACAGTGCAGTTAGAACAGTACAGGGGCTGGCACACAGCGCAGTTAGAACAGTACAGGGGCTGGCACACAGCGCAGTTAGAACAGTACAGGGGCTGGCACACAGTGCAGTTAGAACAGTACAGGGGCTGGCACACAGTGCAGTTGGGATGCAGTACAGGGGCTGGCACACAGCACAGTTGGGATGCAGTATGGGGGCTGGCACACAGCACAGTTGGGATGCAGTACAGGGGCTGGCACACAGCACAGTGGCTGGCACACAGCACAGTTGGGATGCAGAACAGGGGCTGGCACACAGTGCAGTTGGAACAGTACAGGGGCTGGCACACAGCACAGTTGGGATGCAGTACAGGGGCTGGCACACAGCACAGTTGGGATGCAGTACAGGGGCTGGTACACAGCACAGTTGGGATGCAGTACAGGGGCTGGCACACAGCACAGTTGGGATGCAGTACAGGGGCTGGCACACAGCACAGTTGGAACAGTACAGGGGCTGGCACACAGCACAGTTGGAACAGTACAGGGGCTGGCACACAGCACAGTTGGGATGCAGTACAGGGGCTGGCACACAGCACAGTTGGGATGCAGTACAGGGGCTGGCACACAGCACAGTTGGGATGCAGTACAGGGGCTGGCACACAGCACAGTTGGGATGCAGTACAGGGGCTGGCACACAGCACAGTTGGGATGCAGTACAGGGGCTGGCACACAGCACAGTTGGGATGCAGTACAGGGGCTGGCACACAGCACAGTTGGAACAGTACAGGGGCTGGCACACAGCACAGTTGGGATGCAGTACAGGGCTGGCACACAGCACAGTTGGGATGCAGTACAGGGGCTGGCACACAGCACAGTTGGGATGCAGTACAGGGCTGGCACACAGCACAGTTGGGATGCAGTACAGGGGCTGGCACACAGCACAGTTGGAACAGTACAGGGGCTGGCACACAGCACAGTTGGAACAGTACAGGGGCTGGCACACAGTGCAGTTGGGATGCAGTACAGGGGCTGGCACACAGCACAGTTGGGATGCAGTACAGGAGTTGGCACACAGCACAGGGGCTGGCACACAGCACAGTTGGGATGCAGTACAGGGCTGGCACACAGCACAGTTGGGATGCAGTACAGGGGCTGGCACACAGCACAGTTGGGATGCAGTTACTGCATCAACATGTATTCACAATGCAGTCTGTGAATGGAGCCTGCTGAAGTTACATCACTATGCTGCACCCCAGTCACTACATGGGGTATGTGACAGGACCTCAGGGTGACAGCTGCTGCCCCAGGACACAGAAAAGACCAGCAGACAATAAAACGCTGTTGGCCGCAGATCCTTAGTTCCAAGGTCCCTGAGAGACGCGACTACAGCAGGAGCAGCTGCACCACCGCACGGAGGAGACCACCTCTCCTGCTGGATGGGGGGGCATGTAGTGTGTGCAGCAGAGCTCGGGGAGGAATGTCTCACTTTTACAACCCTCACAGGCTGCAGCTCGGCGGTGAAACAAAAGCAGTTTCTGTTTTTCAGCTGCCAGAGAGCAGTAAATGAGTGGGGGAAGGTGGGGGCGGGACAGAGCCAGGTCTCCCCGGCTGGAGCTCCAGTGACTCAGGCTGAACCCCCCCCCCCCCCCCTCCAGAAGGCCGGATATGAGCCACCAACAACATGAGAGTCATGTAAGCCCACACAGCGGCCACGTCTCCGCACATCCAGCGCATGAGCTCAGCACCTGGCACAGGCCAAGTCTCCTCCCTCAATGCCCTGCTTCCTGCCCGTCACCCGCTGCGCCTAGCAGAACGTGGCCGCAGGAGCCGCCAGCAGCTGCGAGCTGGACACTAGTGGAGCTGTCCTGTCAGTGTGAACGGAGCCCAGAGCTGTATACTAGCGGAGCTGTCCTGTCAGTGTGAACGGAGCTCAGAGCTGTCCTGTCAGTGTGAACGGAGATCAGAGCCGTCCTGTCAGTGTGAACGGAGCCCAGAGCTGTCCTGTCAGTGTGAACGGAGATCAGAGCCGTCCTGTCAGTGTGAACGGAGCCCAGAGCTGTCCTGTCAGTGTGAACGGAGATCAGAGCCGTCCTGTCAGTGTGAACGGAGCCCAGAGCCGTCCTGTCAGTGTGAACGGAGATCAGAGCTGTCCTGTCAGTGTGAACGGAGCTCAGAGCTGTACACTAGTGGAGCCGTCCTGTCAGTGTGAACGGAGATCAGAGCTGTCCTGTCAGTGTGAACGGAGATCAGAGCTGTCCTGTCAGTGTGAACGGAGATCAGAGCCGTCCTGTCAGTGTGAACGGAGATCAGAGCCGTCCTGTCAGTGTGAACGGAGATCAGAGCCGTCCTGTCAGTGTGAACGGAGATCAGAGCCGTCCTGTCAGTGTGAACGGAGATCAGAGCCGCACACTAGCGGAGCTGTCCTGTCGCACACAGTGCTGCCTCCAGAGTGGAGATGTGGATCACACGTATGTCCGTGACATGTCAGCTACAGGACTGACTACAAGGGCAGGGATTTTATGGACCTCCTGTCAGTCATGAAGCTGACAAACCCAGACTGGCTTTTTAACGCTGGTCGCAGTTTCCTCCGTGCGCTGCCGTTATTTATGACGTGGTGTGTGCCTCATCATAAATTAGGCGCGTCCGTGGCAGTCCTTGCGCCTGGCAAACAACTACTGACTGGATACATTTTCACTCCTCTTTTATGCCTGTTAAAGAGACGTTAAAAAAAAAAGTCCCAAAAAGTTGGTTTGTGCCTTTTTTACGACAAAGAAAATGTCGAGGAATTATTAGTAAATGACCCCCATGTGCTTTACCTGTTCTTTCCACAAAACTATAGCTAATTGGTGGCAAACTGCCTGCATTTTTGCTGTGTGGTTCTCAGCCACCCAGTCAGGGCTCATGCACACGGTCGTTGCCGTATTGCGTCCTGCAAGCAGTGGGTCCGCAATACACGGGCACTGGCCGTGTGCACCCCAAATCACGGATGTGGACCCATTAACTTGAATGGGTCTGCAATCCGGGAGATGCGGTGCGGAACGGAGGCGCGGATCGGAAGCACATGAGTGGGTTTTCTGTGCGTGCCTCCGCACTGCAAAAAAGTTATGCTTTTTTGTGGTATGGACAGTCAGATGCAGATCGCAATCCGCATGTGGTGGCCCCGCGGTCGGTGCCCGTGCATTGTGTTTCGCAGGACTGGCCTGGCTGTGTGCATGAGGCCTTACCTGTAAGGGCATCCTAAGCAGGGGCAGACTGGGAACAAGTGGTCCTGGAAGAAAACCTAAGGGTCTATTCACACGTCTGCAATTTCGTTCCGCATTTTGCGGAACGGAATTGCGGACCCATTGATTTCTATGGAGCAGCACGATGTGCTTCCCGGACACGGAATTGCGGACCCATTGATTTCTATGGAGCAGCACGATGTGCTGCCCGGTCACGGAATTGCGGACCCATTGATTTCTATGGAGCAGCACGATGTGCTGCCCGGACACGGAATTGCGGACCCATTGATTTCTATGGAGCAGCACGATGTGCTGCCCGGACACGGAATTGCGGACCCATTGATTTCTATGGAGCAGCACGATGTGCTGCCCGGACACGGAATTGCGGACCCATTGATTTCTATGGAGCAGCACGATGTGCTGCCCGGACACGGAATTGCGGACCCATTGATTTCTATGGAGCAGCACGATGTGCTGCCCGGACACGGAATTGCGGACCCATTGATTTCTATGGAGCAGCACGATGTGCTGCCCGGACACGGAATTGCGGACCCATTGATTTCTATGGAGCAGCACGATGTGCTGCCCGGACACGGAATTGCGGACCCATTGATTTCTATGGAGCAGCACGATGTGCTGCCCGGACACGGAATTGCGGACCCGCACTTCTGAGTCAGCAATTCTGTTCCTGAAAAAAATAGAACATGTCCTATTCTTGTCTGCAGGCATATTCTATTAGTGCGGGCAATGTGCGGTCCGCAAAATGCGGAACGCACATTGCCGCTGTCCGTGTTTTGCGGATCAGTGGATCCGCAAAACACGTTGCGGACGTGTGAATGGACCCTAAAAGTAGCCCCAGATACCACAGTGCAGCACAAAATACTACCTCAGCAGAACCAGATACCACAGCGCAGCACAAAATACTACCTCAGCAGAACCAGATACCACAGTGCAGCACAAAATACTACCTCAGCAGAACCAGATACCACAGCGCAGCACAAAATACCACCTCAGCAGAACCAGATACCACAGTGCAGCACAAAATACTACCTCAGCAGAACCAGATACCACAGCGCAGCACAAAATACTACCTCAGCAGAACCAGATACCACAGTGCAGCACAAAATACTATCTCAGCAGAACCAGATACCACAGTGCAGCACAAAATACTATCTCAGCAGAACCAGATACCACAGTGCAGCACAAAATACTACCTCAGCAGAACCAGATACCACAGTGCAGCACAAAATACTACCTCAGCAGAACCAGATACCACAGTGCAGCACAAAATACTACCTCAGCAGAACCAGATACCACAGTGCAGCACAAAATACTACCTCAGCAGAACCAGATACCACAGCGCAGCACAAAATACTATCTCAGCAGAACCAGATACCACAGCGCAGCACAAAATACTACCTCAGCAGAACCAGATACCACAGTGCAGCACAAAATACTACCTCAGCAGAACCAGATACCACAGTGCAGCACAAAATACTACCTCAGCAGAACCAGATACCACAGCGCAGCACAAAATACTACCTCAGCAGAACCAGATACCACAGCGCAGCACAAAATACTACCTCAGCAGAACCAGATACCACAGCGCAGCACAAAATACTATCTCAGCAGAACCAGATACCACAGCGCAGCACAAAATACTATCTCAGCAGAACCAGATACCACAGTGCAGCACAAAATACTATCTCAGCAGAACCAGATACCACAGTGCAGCACAAAATACTACCTCAGCAGAACCAGATACCACAGTGCAGCACAAAATACCACCTCAGCAGAACCAGATACCACAGTGCAGCACAAAATACTACCTCAGCAGAACCAGATACCACAGCGCAGCACAAAATACCACCTCAGCAGAACCAGATACCACAGCGCAGCACAAAATACTACCTCAGCAGAACCAGATACCACAGGGCAGCACAAAATACTACCTCAGCAGAACCAGATACCACAGGGCAGCACAAAATACTACCTCAGCAGAACCAGATACCACAGGGCAGCACAAAATACCACCTCAGCAGAACCAGATACCACAGGGCAGCACAAAATACTACCTCAGCAGAACCAGATACCACAGGGCAGCACAAAATACTACCTCAGCAGAACCAGATACCACAGGGCAGCACAAAATACTACCTCAGCAGAACCAGATACCACAGGGCAGCACAAAATACTACCTCAGCAGAACCAGATACCACAGGGCAGCACAAAATACTACCTCAGCAGAACCAGATACCACAGGGCAGCACAAAATACTACCTCAGCATAACCAGATACCACAAGGCAGCACAAAATACTACCTCAGCAGAACCAGATACCACACCGCAGCACAAAATACCACCTCAGCAGAACCAGATACCATACCGCAGCACAAAATACTGCCTAAATGAATTAATGCTGAGAGCATAAGATCTGTTTTTTGGCTTAGAGGAGGGTTTAGGTGGCCCTACTAGGCATCGGCCCACTGGGAAATTTCCCTGTAGGGTCTATGGCCAATCAGCCCGATTCTAAGGGTGCTGCCACACAGTGTATTTTGTGTGTCCAAAAAAGCTTCCAAACACTCCTAATTTTTGTAGCATTTTTTTTAGACTTTTTTTTTTGGCCAAATAGTGTGTTTCGGCACAGACTTTTTTATGAGTTTTTTTTCACATGCTTTGAGCTTTTACATAGGAAAATATGTATCGCCCCCACAATGTCACTTCCACTATAGAAGAGGATGCAAAAAAATGTATTGTTAAAAAAAACCTTCATGACAAATCACCAATACAAAAAACTCAACACATACTGGCACCTGGGTTTTTACACCCAGACGGTGCGCCTACTTTATGATGAGGTTCAGTCCTTGACATTCTCTGGCAGTCCATGCATCGGGAGTAAAGTCTAATCCAGTCCAGCAAATTAGGGGCCTTATGACTTTTTTTTTTAGGCCAAACTGGTGTAAATGACTCCCACTGTGTTTTAAAGAAGCGACACAGGTTTACATATTTATTTATTTTTTTCATTTGAATAAAATGTTATAAAAAATTTAAAAAAAGCGCCCGATTTAAAAAACGCCAACAAACGAAAAAAAAAATTGTAGCCCAAAAAATGCTTGTCTCCTGCATTTCTCATACACTTTCACGTAACACATGGAGCTGCCATTTTATCCACAAAAAACACAGGTGTAAAAATCACAAAAATATGCAAAAGTGCAGAAAAACACCACAAAAATCCCACCCTACCGTTTCTTTCACACACAAATTAGCTTTTTTTTTTTTTACCACTAATAAAACGCCATATAAACTGCTTGCATTTTTTCCAATACTGCATACTTTTTTTTTTCCCTTTTAAGTGGCAAATGCAAAAAGCGCCACAAACAATGCTAATGTTTTCTAAGTGTTTTTGGTGCATTTTTTGGGTAAAATCCGCCAGTTCCAGATGTTGCCAGGAAGTCTTTGGGAAACATTTAAAATTGCTGCGCCAAGAAGGAAAAGTTGTGAAGTGAAGACTAGAGGGGTCCAGCTTGTGTGACAATCCCTTGTGAAGGCGTGGTCTCCGGACCAGACGCCTTTTTAAGCGCATGTGCGACAATATATTTATTTGGGGGGGAAAACGGAACTATGCGTGGCCCGCACCCTAAGGGCGCATTCACAGAGAAAAATTTTGGAGCAGACACTACATCAATATTCCAGCGACACCAGCGTGGTGTATGGCTCCCATTGTTTTCAATGCACTGCAGTTTGCGGACTGGTGCGGTGTCCATTCAATGGAGCTAATCCGCGAGACGGTCTGCTGCATTCAGAGTGAACAACTGTGGCGGTTTCCGCACGGGTGCAATGCGTGACGTGAACGTTTAGCACCTGCACTAAATCCGGACCCATTCATTTCAATGGGGCTTTGTACGTGAGAGTTGTTTTTCACGCATCACTTGTGCGTTGCCCTGGCCCCATAGAAGTAAATGGGGCTTCAGTGAAAATCGCATTGCATCCGGAAGCAAGTGCAGATGCAATGCGTTTTTCACTGATGGTTGCTGAGAGATGTTGTTTGTGAACCTTCAGGTTTTTATCACGCGCGTGAAAAACGCTTTGCAGTCGTGCGGGAAAAAAATGAACGCAATTGCAGACAAAACTGACTGAACTTGCTTGCAAAATGATGCGAGTTTCACTGAACGCATCCGGACCTAGTCCGTCACGCTCGTGTGAAAGAGGCCTAAGGCCCCTTGCAGACGAGCGTGCCGGATTCAGTCCGGATGCGTTGCAGGCGGGTTCAGGGAAACCCACGCGAGTTTGCACGCAATTTGTCTGCGATTGTGTTGTTCAGTTTTTTCCGTGCAAATGCGAAGTGTTTTAATGCGATTTGCAAGCGCGTAATAAAAAACTGAATGTTGGTACCCAGACCCGGACTTCTTCACTAAAGTTCGGGTTCGGTGTTCTGTAGATTTTATTATTTTCCCTTATAACATGGTTATAAGGGAAAATAATAGCATTCTGAATACAGAATGCTAAGTTTAATGTCAATTGAGGGTTAAAAAATAATAAACAAATTACTCACCTCATCCACTTGATCGCTCAGTCATTATCGTCTTCTTTCTTCTTCTTGCAGGACCTGCGCTGACGTCATCGCAGGTCCTGCTGAATGAAGATAGAAGGTCCTTTTGCAGGTCCTGCAAGAAGAAGAAAGAAGACGATAACGGCTGTGCGAACAAGTGGATGAGGTAATTTTTATTAATTTATTTTTTTAACCCTCAATTGACATTTTACTTAGCAGTCTGTATTAAGAATGCTATTATTTTCCCTTATAACCATGTTATAATGGAAAATAATAGTCTACAGAACACCGAACCCGAACTTTAGTGAAGAAGGCCGGGTTCAGGTCTGGGTACCACATTCAGTGCAAAACACATTAAAACGCTTTGCACTCGTGCGGGAAGAACTGAACAATGCAATCGCAGACAAATTGAGTGCGAACCCGCCCGCAATGCATCCGGACTGAATCCGGCATGCTCGTCTGCAAGGGGCCTTATGACGGATTGGCTCCCGATGCGTTCAGTGAATCTCGCACCATTTTGCAAGTTCAGTCAGTTTTGTCTGCGATTGCATTCAGTTTTTATCGCACGGGTGCAAACTGAAGATTTACAAACAACATCTCTTAGCAACCATCAGCGAAAAACGCATTACAGCCGCACTCGCTTGCGGATGCAATGCATTGTTCACTGAAGCCCCATTCACTTCTATGGGGCCAGGGCTGTGTTTTTCACGCAACGCAGAACTGATGCGTTAAAAAAATTTGAAATGAATAGGTCCGAATGCTATGCGTTCACGTCACACATTGCACCCGCGCGGAAAACTCGCCCGTGTGAAAGGGACCTAAGGGTGTGTTCATATTTAGCAGTCATTTTGCCTTTTTTTTTCCCCCAACTGCAGCAAAACGGAACGCTTTTTGTCAAATCATAGCATTTTTCTGCATTAAAAAAAAACCACTACCTGACCACTACAGATGAGTAGCTGTTGGCGGGTTCCATGCAGCTGGTGCTGGGCGGTGCTGCACCGTGTGGCAAAACTGCAGCTGTGAATTGCAGTGGTTTCTTGGCAAGTACAGGCAGTCCCCGGCTTACGTACAAGACAGGGACTGTAGGTTTGTCGAATCAGGGACTTTTTTTCAGCACTAACCACAGGACAGATATTAGATTACATCTTTCTAATGAGGTTACAGAAAGCAGTAAAACCACTCGTTGCATACTCTGCATGGTGTTCTACATAGGAAATGCAACCTGGACACACGTTTGTCTATGGAAATGCTGAAACATCAAATTCAACATTCAAATATTGTACTGTAGACGTGTACAGTCGTGGCCAAAAGTTTTGAGAATTACATAAATATTGGAAATTGGAAAAGTTGCTGCTTAAGTTTTTATAATAGCAATTTGCATATACTCCAGAATGTTATGAAGAGTGATCAGATGAATTGCATAGTCCTTCTTTGCCATGAAAATTAACTTAATCCCCAAAAAAACTTTCCACTGCATTTCATTGCTGTCATTAAAGGACCTGCTGAGATCATTTCAGTAATCGTCTTGTTAACTCAGGTGAGAATGTTGACGAGCACAAGGCTGGAGATCATTATGTCAGGCTGATTGGGTTAAAATGGCAGACTTGACATGTTAAAAGGAGGGTGATGCTTGAAATCATTGTTCTTCCATTGTTAACCATGGTGACCTGCAAAGAAACGCGTGCAGCCATCATTGCGTTGCATAAAAATGGCTTCACAGGCAAGGATATTGTGGCTACTAAGATTGCACCTCAATCAACAATTTATAGGATCATCAAGAACTTCAAGGAAAGAGGTTCAATTCTTGTTAAGAAGGCTTCAGAGCGTCCAAGAAAGTCCAGCAAGCGCCAGGATCGTCTCCTAAAGAGGAATCAGCTGCGGGATTAGAGTGCCACCAGTGCAGAGCTTGCTCAGGAATGGCAGCAGGCGGGTGTGAGCGCATCTGCACGCACAGTGAGGTGAAGACTTTTGGAAGATGGCCTGGTGTCAAGAAGGGCAGCAAAGAAGCCACTTCTCTCCAAAAAAACATCAGGGACAGATTGATCTTCTGCAGAAAGTATGGTGAATGGACTGGGGCAAAGTCATATTCTCCAATGAAGCCTCTTTCCGATTGTTTGGGGCATCTGGAAAAAGGCTTGTCCGGAGAAGAAAAGGTGGGCGCTACCATCAGTCCTATGTCATGCCAACAGTAAAGCATCCTGAGACCATTCATGTGTGGGGTTGCTTCTCATCCAAGGGAGTGGGCTCACTCACAATTTTGCCCAAAAACACAGCCATGAATAAAGAATGGTACCAAAACACCCTCCAACAGCAACTTCTTCCAACAATCCAACAACAGTTTGGTGAAGAACAATGCATTTTCCAGCACGATGGAGCACCGTGCCATAAGGCAAAAGTGATAACTAAGTGGCTCTGGGACCAAAACTTTGACATTTTGGGTCCATGGCCTGGAAACTCCCCAGATCTTAATCCCATTGAGAACTTGTGGTCAATCCTCAAGAGGTGGGTGGACAAACAAAAACCCACTAATTCTGACAAACTCCAAGAAGTTATTATGAAAGAATGGGTTTCTATCAGTCAGGGATTGGCCCAGGGATTGGCCCAGAAGTTGATTGAGAGCATGCCCAGTCGGATTGCAGAGGTCCTGAAAAAGAGGGGCCAACACTGCAAATACTGACTCTTTGCATAAATGTCATGTAATTGTCGATAAAAGCCTTTGAAACGTATGAAGTGCGTGTAATTATATTTCACTACATCACAGAAACAACTGAAACAAAGATCTAAAAGCAGTTTAGCAGCAAACTTTGTGAAAACTAATATTTGTGTCATTCTCAAAACTTTTGGCCACGACTCTACAGTGTAGAGTACAACCTTCACCAATCTTGGTAGAGGACGATAGACTTGTTGGAGAGGATTGGACTGCAACGGTGTCTCTGAAATCCAAATCTAATGCAGAGCTTGATTTCTTGAAGTGGGCATCAAGGCATCTTTGCTGTATCACCAGCACTTGCATCTTGGAGGCATTGTTGCAGGGTAAAAATACACTGTATGTGCAGAGATGGACCCCGGATTCAGAGGACCCTGTGATGGTCTCCATTTAATGAATAATTAAACAACTTGTCCCTAAAGCAGTCTGATTGTCTGCTCTTTAGTGAGCTCTGCTTTAGGGTCCATTCATACGTCCGCAATTTCGTTCCGCATTTTGCGGAACGGAATTGCGGACCCATTCATTTCTATGGGGCCGCACATCCTTCCGGATCCGCAATTCCAATCCCGAAAAAAATAGAACATGTCCTATTCTTGTCCGCAATTGCGGACAAGAATAGGCATTTTCTATTAAATGCTGTCGATGTGCGGTCCGCAAAATGCGGAACACACATCGCCGATGTCCGCGTTTTGCGGATCCATAAAACACACACGGATGTGTGAATGGACCCTTACACAGCACAGGCTGCCCCTTCCCTCCCCCTGCAGACCCTGCTTCACAGAGCAGCCTGAGAGCCACTCGCTCCCCTGGAGACGCAGACAGAGGGTCACTGATCACTGGAGATGGTGGGCAGCGGGACAGACACTGCTAGCCCCACCTGTATCCGCCTCAGCTGCAGAGAACGGGCAGGGGAGTTCTGGATGTCTCTTATCAAGAATGCCGAGAGCTTAAGGGGGAGTAACCTTCCGGTCCCATGAGGCAGTGTACGTAAGTACGAGTTGTACGTAACCCAGGGACTGCCTGTACTGCTGAACCTGAAATTGCCAAAAAAAAAAAAAACTGCTTCAAATTGCGGCAAACCAGTGCAGTTTTGCCCTGCTGTAAAGTCCCCTGCCGCAGAGGGGTCACTCTAAAAACCCAGCACACACTGGCCCAATTTACTAATGTCAAAAATCTGTCTAACAATGGTGCAGTACGACGCATCTAGGGTTTGTACTTTTTTCCAACATGCTTGTCAAGTGGCGGGGCTTAGTGGAAAATGGGCAGAGCTTCATGGTGAAGGGGGCGGGGACTATGTACGGTAAAGTACGGGTAGGGTCACATCTGCATTTACCGGATCTGGCAGAGAACAGCCACTGGATACGCCCCAGGCCGGACACTGACTATAATGGGATCCGGCAGCTTTCAGTCAAACACCACTGCATGTAACGGTTCTTGTCTGGCAAAAAACTGCCACTTCTGCCCGATGCCATTATAGTCGAGGGGTCTGGCGGTGAGTAGTTTTCGGCTAGGCTGGATCTGGTGAACTCCGGCAGGCTGTTCTCTGCCTGTCGGATCCGTTAACCTACCCTTTGTAATTCTGCTGCAGTGTGAGGGTCTATGCTCAGATGGGGGAATTTGTCCACAACAAAATCCGCCACGTATCTCACGGCAAAAACCCCTGCACTATGCTTTCAGCCACGGGTTTTAGGCCTGGGCTACACTGCGACTTTTTGTAGAGTGACTGACTGATTTTAACTATTGAACTACAGCTGCAGTCCACAGGATTGCTTCATTCGGACTGCAGCTCCAGTGCAATGGTTAAAATCAGTTGCAGCACAAAAAGTCGCCGTGTAGCCGCAGCCTTAGGGCTCAGACGGCCATGTTTTTTGCTGTCCGCAAAAACTGACTGACTGTATTCTGCACGTTTGTGGACCTGTAGACTTCAATGGGGCCACGTCCTGATTTTCACTAACAAGTATAGGACATGTTTTATTTTTTTTGCTGTCCGCATCTAAGGGTCCATTCACACGTCCGTGTGTGTTTTACGGATCCGCAAAACACAGACATCGGCGATGTGCGTTCCACATTTTGTGGACCACACATCGCCGGCACTCTGATAGAAAATGCCTTTTCTTGTCCGCAATTGCGGACAAGAATAGGACATGTTCTATTTTTTTCGGGAACGGAAGTGCGGGTCCGCAGTTCTGGATCCAGGCAGCACATCATGCTGCCCTATAGAAATGAATGGGTCCGCAATTCCGTTCCGCAAAATGCAGAACTAAATTGCGGACGTGTGAATGGACCCTAAGGCGTTTTTGCTGGATCCGTCATGGATCAGCAAAAACGCTTCCGTTAGGATAATACAACTGTCATGAACGGATCCGGTTGTATTTCTCTAAAATAGCAATAACGGATCTATCTCTAAAATCATTGTAAGGGCTCATGCACACGACGGTATGTATTTTGCGGTCCACAAAAAACAGATCCGCATAAAATATACGGATGACATCCGTGTGTATTCCGTATTTTGTGGAACGGAACGGCTGGCACCTAATAGAACAGTCCTAGCCTTGTCCGTAATGCGGACAATAATAGGACATGTTCTATTTTTTTGAGGAACGGAAATGGAAAAGTGAATGGTTCCATATACGGACTGCAAAAAAAACTGGAACGGACACGGAAAGAAAATACGTTTGTGTGCATGAGCCCTAAGTCAAGGGGGGGGGATGTTTTCTTTTGTGTCAGAGAAAACGGATCCGTCCCCATTGACTTACATTGTTAGTCATGACGGATCCGTCTTTCTCCGCATCCCAGAAACGCTGCTTGCTGCACTTTTGTGCACGGCATGGGAACGCAATGAAACGGAACGCATTCTGGTGCACTCCGTTCCCTTGAGTTCAGTTTTGTCACCATTGACAAGCGCAGATGTGAAAGTAGCCTAATCCGTAAAATTGTGGATCAGATGTGGAAAGCAGCACACGGCCGTCTGAATGAGCGCTTAAGGGTCCATTCACAGGTCTGCAAAACACGGACACCGGCCATGTGCGTTCCGCATTTTGCGGACCGCACATGGCCGGCACTATGATAGAAATGCTTTCTCTCGTCCGTGACAAGAAAAGGACATGTTCTATTTTTTTGCGGGGCTGCGGAACGGACGTGCGGATGCGACAGCACACCGTGTGCTATCCGCATCTTTTGCGACCACATTGAAAATGAATGGAACGGATGCAGACCCATTCTGCGGATGTGAATGGACCCAATGCGGAGCGGCTCCAGGTTTAGCTCCATTTGGACCTGTACATTCTTGGTGCGGTCCTGAAAACTCCTGGTCCACATGCACTGAAGACAATGGGAGCTGGTTTGGACTGGTTCTCGACATCCTGAACATCATCCCCTCACAGTGACAACCCCTATGGGTAATACGGCTTGTCAGCAGTGTTCATGAGCTGGCTATTATGTGTCACACAGCTTTCCCAGAAACAGACAGAACTGTATGGCGGCCTGTGGCCAGCACAGGAGGTGACAGCTGCCGCCGCCGCCGGGATATGACATGGCAGCCCCGTCAGGTGCGGGCTCATGGTGGCTGCTGACAGGACGGGTATGACAGAAGGCTGGTGGAGACACAATGGAGCATTGCGCGGGAAGAGGATGACAGCCGGTGACGTCACAGCAGTCAGTGTCACCCCAGCGGCGGCGGTTATTTGCCTCGGTGACGTCATCGCTATAGTGATAGACGCCTCTCCAGTGCAGCGGCGC
Organism: Bufo bufo; assembly: GCF_905171765.1. Classification (NCBI taxonomy): domain Eukaryota; kingdom Metazoa; phylum Chordata; class Amphibia; order Anura; family Bufonidae; genus Bufo; species Bufo bufo. Next base: position 166,608,728 of record NC_053393.1, read on the forward strand.
CCGGGGTGACCTCCGCACGTGTCGGCTGACATGTTGTCGTGGGGGAGCCGAGGAGGAAACAGCTGAATGTAGTAAACACAGTTCACACGTACGTGACAGCCGGGCGGCGAGGGGTTAACCCGGGTGAAGTTGGCGCAGAAGTGGCCTCGTCCTGCGAGGGAGGGGCAGGGCCGTCCCGCAGAAGAGAGAGGCAGCTGTCAGCGGAGAGAAGAATGGAGGCAGGAGCCGCCTCTGCAGCTTAATGATCAAACGTCTGTCTGGGAACATAACAGGAAGCGGCTGAGGAGCGCGAGCAGCTCCCCCTGGTGTGCGCCGCGTCTGCTGGAGAAAAGGGGGGAAGCCAGCCCGTCGTCTCTCCTCCCCTCGTGTCTGACAGTCACTGGGAGGGTGTGATGAGAGCAGAGCGGCTCCCGACTCCGTACTAGTGCGAGTGAGGGCTGGGAGCAGCGGGACATCACCTACTGCTCGTTCACACGGCGCCAACTCCTGCGGCTTCTGGGACATCCCGGGACACTCATCACCATGAAGGCGAAGAAAGGTGGGTGCATGTCAGGGCTGACCCCATGCTCCCCATACTGGGTGCCCAGGTGCCCTTTGTTTGGTGGCACGCTGCTCTCCCCCCTGGCTCCTCTGCAGGCAGTAGGTGGGCACTTGCGGTAAGTTGCTGCTCTCCCTGGACCTCAGGCTTGTACTTGGGGGAAGTTTTGTTGTGATTGGGAAAAGTTTTGAGCGAGAGGCGCAGACAAAGGAGAAGTGGCGCATGGCTGAGCCTCCTGCGGGAACAAAGAAACTTTCTGCACGAGGGAGGTCACCCCGAGCACATGTCCTCGTCTCCAGCCAAGCCCAGCTCCACCACCAGCCTCCTGACCCACTTTCCCTGGACTTTTAGCTTCTTCTCCAGCAGAACCAGCTCCTGGGAAAGTCTTTGTTTGGGGGCCAGACAGAACTTTTTGGAACAAGCATTTTGCTGATTCTGAGCTTTTTTTTTTTTTCGGTCTTGTTAAGCACTTTACTAAAAGTTTGGAGAGAGTTAGAAGCCAGTGGGGGTAAGTGCTCCCTCACCACATCCCTCCCAGCTTCACAAGTTTGGATTCCTTTGTTCCTGTGAGCACCATGTGCTCCATCAGCTCTGACATGGTGTGGGGCTGAAGCCATGGAGGGGCAAGACACCCTCTTAGGAGAAGTGCCTCCCTCACTTCTTCTCTTTTACTCCACAGAAGACCATTTTAAGGTCACCAGGAGGTTCTGCTGACTGGCGTAACTTTTTTATTTTTTTATTATTTTCTTTGTCCCCATCCCCATCCCTGTGGTCCAATGTTCTCCGCCTTTAGGTCATGCCCAGTAGAGGAAACGTAAAGAGTGAGTTGCACATGAAAAGAGCTGACGGTATGTGCCATGTGAGGGCGATTGTGTGTGCTCAGCATTGTTCACCCAGAAGACAGCAGGGCACATTGGAAGGAGAGGAACAGGATGACAGGGAGGGGGCAGTGCTGCTGACAGATCAGGATGTGAGAAAGTGCTTGCAGATGCCTGAAACTTTTTCAAGCAGTTGAAACAAAAGGCTTGCTCCCCCACCCCTTGCTAGTTGGACATGTTTGGAACTTTTGTTCAGATGGTGGTGGTGCTGCCTCCCTCTTGGAGAATATGGTAGATGCCTCCCAAGCTATCATGTGTGGTAAGGGCTAGTGGTGAATGTTCCTGTACTTTAATGAGGTTAAAGATCCTTGAACTTGAGAAATGCGTCTTTTTGGAAAGTCCCTTAGATTCCTGCTGTGAAAAGTCATCCTTGGCCAAGTGTAACCTTTTTGTCACCGACTCCTCTGATGTGAACTGTGCAAATTTAGAGGAATTTCCCCACAGTTGTAAAACCTTTTACACAGGAAGCTTGGCTTCGAAATGAATGCAGCAGTATGGGCCATGTGGTCACTTACCTTAGGTCGGTCATAATTAGCATGTGGTGGGTGCTGATTGACTTATCTGTTGGTGGTGTGCACCAAATGTTGGCTGTTCTTCTCTCACCTCATGCAGTTCCTCAGACACGTAAACCAATGTGTTGTATATGGTTCCCACAGTCACCACGTGCTTGGTTTTCTAACCACTTCCACCCTCAGAACCATAACGTACTGACATCTGTCACTGTCACCAGTTTAGATGGGACTTTATGTATTTATTTTGTCACCTGCTGTATCACTATTTGCTAGTTCGTGCAGAACCACTTGAAGACAACTCTTTGAAGTTGTATGTCCAGATTCCTCATGTGTATTCAGAGCCCCCCCCCCCCCTAGTATATTGGCCTAATAAACTTACTCTTTGTCTGTGCTCTCGCCCAGCCGTGGACTTTGGATGCCATCGCTGCCAGTTAAAACCAGTCTTCATTTTACTTTGGTGGCCATGGACCTCAATAGTCGGCTTACCAACCTAAATCATGCCACGGTGGTGGTGTGAGTCTATCAAAATTCTTTACTTGATTTTGAGAGAAATTCTAAAGTCCTTATTGACAATTTGACCAACGAGAAGCTGTAAGGCCTTGATTCATGAAGTTTCATCCTTTTTGGACGTGGATACAGCCCATCTGAGAATCTGGCACGTTCTCGACTGAAAATCGCCACCGTCCACATGCTCTTACTACACCAGTCGCTGATTGTCTACACAGTGTCTCGGAGAACAAGACTTGTGTGCAGCCATCTAGAAGGAACTCCTCTTTCAGCCGCCACATGTCACATAGACATTTCTGGGTGGTTGGGACCAGAACAAGTCACTATGACAGGTTCCTCAAGACAAGCTGTTTTAATGACACCATTTAGTGAGCGGCTGATAAGAACTCTGACTACTTGTGTTTTCAGTCTGAGCCGTTTCCTGTTGGGATAGACAGCCTTAAAGCACTTGCTGGTTTTATATCTGTTTACATATCCAGGCACTGGTTTTAACGTTTGGCAGGCTTCCTGAGGGCAGTTCCTTACATGATGAAGGCCATATCTCCCCCCATTCACATGCTTAATTGGGTCTACCAGGCATGCATGTGTTTTGAATGAGGAGAAATCTTCTAGCAGACGTCTCTGGTGGCGGCTTATCTCTCCTCGGAACAGGATCGGGCGTGTTGAAATCTAAGAGCCTTATCCTTTTTTTATTCCCATTGGATAAAAGTTGCAACACCCCCATAGACATTAGATGGTTGTTTGGCCAGCCTGACAGCTCTGTAAGAATCTTGTCTTGGGTGAGGGGATTTCTGTGGACCTATGTAATATTGTATGTCCTGTGTGGATGACTGGTGGACGCACTGAGTACATGCAGTGATGTAAGCATCCCTGGGGTTTCTGTTTTGCAACCCTCTTGAGTCACGTCAGGCCTGTGTCAGTGTGAAATGACATAACCGTTGCTCAGAAAGGGAAAGTCCTGCGCTAATGCCGTCTTGCGGGGACTGCAGTGATTTGGTACAGGCACTGAATACACAAGACTATACTAATATTACATGTCTCATGCAGCTGGCCTGCGGGATGTGCTGCAGTAATAGGACTATTTCTGGCGCTTGCCATCCCGAAAATAACCGTTTCTGGTGTCTCGGCTCATTCAGATTCCACATTGTGCTCTGATCGGGGATGGAGACAGCGTCTGTCACATTCATTCTGCTGCACAATACATGTCTAACAACCCTCAGTGATGGATTAGTGTGGTGCTCCTCTCGCATTGTATAAGGGAGGTAAACAGAAAACCGAAATCCCAAGCGTTCTGTGTACGCTCCAGAAATACAATGACTGGGGTTGTTGTCCTTCACGGTGGCTACAAGACAAAAATGTCATTTTAAAAATCTAATTGACTGATACGTTGTATGAAGAAAGATCTGAGACCCCAGTGTGCTTGTGACGACTATATTTTGTGTGTATATATAGATGTGTGTATTTTTTACTTTTTACATTTTGTTTGTAAAAGGAACATGTGCTTGAAGTCCTCTTATGGTGTTTAACAGCAAGATAATGTCGACCTGTCTTTTTCCTAGGTTTAGTTCCGCTATCGGGCAGTGAGACGGAGGATGATGATGGTATGGATATTCCACTGGATCTCTCCTCCACTGCTGGCTCAGGGAAGAGAAGGAGGCGTGGAAACCTGCCCAAAGAGTCCGTGCAGATTCTGCGAGACTGGTTATATGAGCATCGCTATAATGCCTACCCCTCGGAACAAGAGAAAGCCCTCCTGTCCCGGCAGACTCATCTCTCCACACTACAGGTATGTCGAGTAACCTGATCTCCATTTCTGACCGCTTTTAATCATCTCGGGCCGAGCTGGGATGGTCGCCCCTGTAGTCCCATAGCTTTATGCTGAAAATTCCATTGGACCATTTACTGTAGAACTGGTGTTTCCTCCATGTAAATTTTTTTTTATAAGTAGACCCAGGTTACTATAAATGGGTTACCCATGAAAACCGTTGTACGGGCGTTGGTGCTGCCGAACGTCCTTGTCCGTTGAGTAAGTGATACAGAAATCCCAGCATGCCTAAAAATGTGAGTGATGAAAGTCCGTGCAGAACTGTCAGGATGGTGCACCTGGGACTGAGCGGTTCCGTTTTCCTGCAGTTTACCCAGGAAACATCACATCCTCTTGTTTGACGTCTTCAAAAAAGAACCTGACCAGTAAACATGTAGTTGTGAGAAAGGGGCCGTCCTGCTCGTTAAATGTTAGTGGGGGGGTGAATTGTAGCCTAGTGTCGTATTCTAATTGATCTGGTGTCTACTGGGAGCTTTGAAGTGTCAGGCTGTGTATTCCGTTGAATTCGGTCGTATTAGTTGATGCATTGTGAATATGGACCATGAAGAGGGGAGAATTGCTCTATATCTTCGTTAAAAAAAAAAAAAAAAAGGCTCGACAAAGGCCTCATTGAGTGGGCCGAAACATTGCCTGGGAAATAAATTGGGTCATCACCTTTTCACCTGAAGTAGGAGTGCTGCCTCGTTTTTTGGATTTAGTATACAGTGGAAGATACGCCTGCCTTCCCGGAGGATTTGCACCCTATCCACTCCGTCTAACTGTGCTGCTGCTTTATCTGTGTTTGTCGTTTCCTTAAAAATTAGATATAAGCTTAGAGGTTTTCTTTTTTTTTTTTTTTTCTCCCCCTTTATTTATTTATACTATGACCTATCCTCAGCCCTCAGGATAGGTTTTCAGTATCTGATGGGGGTCCAACTACTCGATTCCCCTGCCGATTTAGCTGTTTGACGAAGTCGAGACGCTCTAGTGAGTGATGCTGCCTGCTCACTAAGCACAGCGCCGTACATTGTATAGCGGCCGTGCTTGATATCCTAGCTCAGCCCCATTCACTTCAATGGGACTGAGCTGCGCCTCTGCCATGTGACCAATGAACGTGATGTCACTGGCCTAGGGGAAGCGTGGCCTTCTCGCGGGTACTCTCAAAGTGCCACAGCCTTCTCAAACAGATGATTGGTAGGTGTCCCGGGTCTCAGACCACCACCGATCGGATACTGATGACCTATTAAGGATAGGCCAGCAGTTCTAAAGTCAGAAAACCCTTTTGAAGAGGCCCTATGACCACAAAAGGCAATCTGCAAGAGAAGCTGAGCAGATTGCTGTATTTTATTTTATTTTTTTAAGTGCGCTGAAAAAGAAGTGTTTTTTTTCTGCCACCCATTGAAAACACTGGGAGGCAGATTTGAGAAATTTTTCCACGCAAATTGAGTCGCAGTTTCTGCCTTGGAATCGGCATTTAAAAGCGCTGTGATTGAGGCCTGAGGCTCAGTTCACACCTGAGCGTTTTACAGCGCGTTCCTACGCGCTGTAAAACGCTCAACAAGGAGAAACCAATGCTTCCCTATGGGAATGGTTCTCACCTGGGCGTTTTACAGCGCGTACGATCGCGCTGTAAAACGCCCGACGCTCACACAAGTACAGGAGCGTTTTTTTGGGCGCTTGTCGCGCGTTCCCGTACATAGACTTTCGGGAACGCGCGACACTGTGTGCACACTTGTCTCTGTATGCGCGCTTGTAAACGTCCGTACAATCGCGCATACAGAGCGCTCCTTTCAGAACGCTCAGGTGTGAACTGAGCCTAAGGGATGATGATTTAGGCTTCAGGCCTTGTTGATGTCTGTGTTAGGAGATCTGGCAGGCTGTCCCGGTACTGAGCAGCTTGCAGGATCCTCTACTTTACTTTACCACTGGATCCCCATTGACTGCAATGAGGTCCGGCATAAATGGCAGATTTTGGCTGCATGCAACTTTTTTTTTTTTTTGTCCAGCCGGCATTTGCGCCGGATCTCCTTAAAGAGAGAGCTCTTGGTGGAGGCCGACCCCTGGAAAACCCGGGGTCCTCTGGCCACCACCTCCGTTCTCTGTGTAAGTGCGGGTCCCCACACTCCTAACCTGCATAAGGATCTGTTCTCGGTTAACCCCCTCCTGCCTGCACCCAGCCTTGCTGGTCTTTTGTGTGCTCCCCATCTTAAAACTGGGAACGTTGCTTTCGCCTCAGGGGTTAACGTTGTCCAGGTTGGTGTGAGGTAACCGTAGATATGCCTGGTAGCACACAAAGTTCAGCAGTCTAGTGAGTCACCTCAGTCTCTGCTAGGAGACAAACAGCGTCTTGTTTCAAAGCAGAACTTCCCACCGTTGGCCTAAGGTATGGGAAATAACATGTGAACAACACTAAAAAATGGAAGCTTTCAGCCGTCTCGTAGACGTATCATTCCTCTGGCGTTATTAGTCGGGGACAACTAGTCCTTTGTTTCAGTGGAAGCTTTTTGATGCATGGCATCTCTAACCTGCATGCGGAAGTCAACAATGAACTCATTAACAGAAGTAAGTGACAGCGCTTCCCGCCATTAGAATGCACTGCCGCTATTTTACTGGCGTGATTTGCCCAAAGTCCTGGTGAAAAAGAAACCTTCAAAGCGGCAAAAAAGTGCAGCGTGTTTTGTTAGGATTTTAGCGCAAATCCTGTCCCACGTAAATAAATCGTTGGGGTTTTCCTGGTTTTTAAGACCTTTCCATAAGGCCACATTCACGTGACCATATGTGTTTTGAGGTCCGCCAATTGTGCAACGCACATGGCCAGTGAACGTGCAAGTTCTAAAATAAATATTACTATCTTTTTTTGCACGGCCGCAGAACAAAACTACGGATGCGGTCAGCACACGGTGTGCTGTCTGTACCTTTTGCGGCCCCGTTGAAATGAATGGGTCCGCACCCGTTTCACAAAATGGCAGCAAGACCCAGAACTACGGTCGTGTGAATGCGCCCTAAAGTGGTTGTCCAAGTTCAATAATTACTTCCACGGCAGAGGTAATTGTAATAAAATAACAGTCATACTTGCGTCTTTTCCCCCATTCCGTTTCCAGCGTTGTCTTTCCCGTGTTCTCTGCCGTTATTTGTGTTTTGTATACAACATGTGGCCACTACAGCCAATCGCTGGCCTCAGCAGTCATGTGTCACACACTGTTAAGGCCAGTGATTGGCTGCACCGTGCCAAGGTGTATACAGAAGGTCAGAGGAGAGAAGAGTGTTAGGACTTTTAGATTTGCTGTTGCTGGGGAAATATTATTTTAAAATGGACAAATCCTTTAAGAGGCGGCAATTATATGAATTGATGAAATAGCCTGCACTCTGGTGGCGTCCGCCGATCCTGCAGTGATGACCTTACATTTAGCATTCACATGGCCTCTGTGGTCATGCGACTCATAGGCTTCATTAAATTCTTAAAACAGACAGCCCTTGTAGAATATTTCTTCTGAAACCGGTGCAGTCTTTTAAGTTCTAACCAACGCTCAGGATTTTGGTTCCCTACAAAACACTTTATGACATATATTCCTGATTTAAAGGGAACCTGTCACCTGGATTTTGTGTATGGAACTGAGGACATGAGTTGCTAGATGGCCGCTAGCACATCCGCAATACCCAGTCCCCATAGCTCTGTGTGCTTTTATTGTGTAAAAAAATAAATAAATAAATAAAAAATTTGATACATATGCAAATTAACCTGAGATTAGTCCAGCGTGAAGGAGCCCAGCATCCTCAGAATCTCCTCCTTGCTTCCGACGTCAGAAAGCCAGAGCGCCGTAATCTCACGATGCACGAGCTAGCGCATGCGCAGTTCCTTCCCTGGGGCTGATGCCAGCACAGGGAAGGAACACTATGACGACATTGCGCTTGTGCATCATGAGATTACGGCGCTCTAGCTTTCTGATGTTGGGGAGCAAGGAGGAGATTCTGAGGATGCTGGGCTCCTTCATGCTGGACTCATCTCAGGTTAATTTGCATATGTATCAAATCATATATTTTATTTTATTTTTACACACTAAAAGCACACAGAGCTATGGGAACTGGGTATTGCGGATGTGCTAGCGGCCATCTAGCAACCCATGTCCTCAGCTCTATACACAAAATCCCGGTGACAGGTTCCCTTTAAAGGTTGTGTCCAGGGTTTAAGTGATGACCTTTCCCTAGGACAGGCCATCACTTAACACGATGTGGTTGTAGATGGTTATTATGATGTCAGACATATAGTATGTGTGTGTGTGTGTGTGTGTGTGTGTGTGTGTGTGTGTGTGTGTGTGTATATATATATATATATAATCTCACACACAGCTAAAATAAATGCTCAGCTTGGGCTGGTACCGCAACAGGCATTTATCAGCTTTTTAGGTCCTCCTCTAATTCCCCCAGGGGCCAAGTGCATATTTTTGCTTGGGTGTAACGGAGTGTATGGGATGTGCTGCACTCGTAAGATGATGAGAATTCATCCGGCATTTCCCATCCCAGAATTACGGCAGGGCTGGGCAGCTTTCCCACTCCAGTTGTTGCCGAGCTTCATCTCCTAGGATGCTTAGCCTGCCATGAGTTGTTCAGCAACAGCTGAATGCCAAAGAATTCCCATTCTTCCCGCTAACTAAATGTCACGTCAATTCATTTATTGTGAAGCCAAAGTCCACCGCAATGAGGAACCGCAAGTCATTATTTGTTTTCTATTTGTAGGTTTGTAACTGGTTCATCAACGCAAGGCGCAGGCTTTTGCCCGATATGCTAAGAAAAGACGGAAAAGACCCCAACCAGTTCACCATTTCACGGAAGGGAGCCAAAATTACTGACGTGATGCAGATGGACTCTCCAACAGGGGCAAAGCCTTACATTCCCACTATAGATGAGAACTCTTTTCACTTCAGCTCTATGGGACCTAACCAGAACTCAGGGAAGTTACTGGCCTCTCAGCTGTCTTCTCAGCAGTCTCTCCTGGCTCGGCCTTCAGTCATCTGTCACACCACTGTCACGTCACTAAGTGATGCGCCTTTCAACTTCACCCATGTATTGAATGCTGGACAAATCCCAGAACAGCAGCAATCTGAGGCAAACAAACTAACGGAAACCTCACTTGTCTGCCACGAAGACACTCTAAAGTTAGGACAAAACCCAAATTCACAGAGTGGACTTTTCAACACCCCACCACCTACCCCACCGGATCACAATCAGGATTTCAGTGGTTTCCAATTGTTGGTTGATGTTGCCCTCAAACAAGCAGCAGAGATGGAGCTGCAGTCAAAACTCGTGTCCTGAATCTTCAGTTATCAAAACTGTTCTGAACATTTCCTTCGAACTGCCCAAGTCGATATCAAAGATGGTTTGCATTATTATTATTATTATTATTTTTTTTTTTTATATTCGTGTTATTTGCACACGGGATTATGAAAGTGAAGCTTTCTTGACACAAAGAGGTCTTACCCCTTTCAATGACTGTTGTTGTTTTGTTTAGCCTTTATGAACTGTGACTACAGCATTGACTTTTAGTGAGTTTCTCCATTGCCATTCATGGATATTGAATTCAGAAAGTCACCATGGTCTTTATTTTTATTTTTTCAAACTTTTCAGTAATTTAAAACCAATCTCAGGGGTGAAGGAGAGCAGATATCAATGTGTTTGTGTAATTGTATATATTATATAGTTACACCTACATCCTAACTATACTGTATTTCATTCCAATCTTCCGACAGATAGAGCTACTGTAGAAACAACATGCTTTACGTTTCTTGGTAGATTTTGCTTAAATGTGAGATGTTTCCCAAGATTGTGACTTTTTTTTTTTTTTTATATATATATAATTTTTGGTACCTTTCAAACTGTGCAATATTTAGAATGAGAACCGATAGACCTTTTATCATTCCAGAGCAGCAGAAAATGCTCCCATACTGTCTACAACATTTTTTTTATTTTTTTTTCCATTTTTTATTTTTTATCCCAGTATATAATAAAATATTTTGTTAAAGGTCATGTAAAAATGTGTTTTTGTTACCTGGGGATGGAATGCGAATACCATGTAACTGGATACTGTTCCCATCTGGAATATTAACTGCTATGTAAAGTTTGTTTCTTTGACATGTATTATTTTTTTGTATGTTTTTGTAATATAGAAAATAACAAATCACAGTGCAGTGTGTCTTATTTTATGGCAAGAGAAATTTATGAAGTTTTAGAAGCCATTTTTTTCCGGTTATGTGAAGTTATCACCAATCCCAGATGCGTTCAGGGAAACTCGCACCATTTTGCAAGCATGTTTAGTTAGTTTTGTCTGCGATTGCGTTCAGTTTTTTCCGCGCGGGCGCAATGTGTTTTGATGCGTTTTTCACACGCGTGATAAAAAACTGAACGTTTACAAACAACATCTCTTAGCAACCATCAGTGAAAATCGCATTGCATCCGCACTTGCTTCCGGATGCAATGCGTTTTTCACTGAAGACCCATTCACTTCTATGGGGCCGGGGCTGCGTGAAAAATGCAGAATATAGAACCTGCTGCGATTTTTAACGCAACGCAACGCAGAACTGATGCGTGAAATAAAACAAAAACGCTCAGACCTATTGAAATGAATGGGTCAGGATTCAGTGCGGGTGCTATGCGTTCACGTCACGCATTGCACTCGCGTGGAAAGGGGCCTTAGATCATTGGGGGTCCTACAGCTGGAACTCCCCACCAATTACAAGAATGGGGACCCCATGGACACTCCCGACATGAACAGAGCGGCCGGTTGGGTATTCGCACAGCTGCATCATTTCTAAAGAATTTCCAGACCTAGCCGAGTGCTGAATTTGGCTATCGTCAGAACTCCTATACAAATAATCTGGCCCGTGCCTGACCGGCTGCTTCGTGGATTGGTGGAGGTCCCAGCGTTGGGACCCTATTTCATCTAATAGTTATCCCCATACGATATGTTGCAGATTCGTGGATACAGTTTCTCCATAGATTTCTGTGGGAAATAATAATCTGCATCAAAATCTGTAATAAAAACTGCACAACACTCAAAAAATTCCAGTGCATAGCGGCCAAAGGGGTTGTCCCACAAATTTAGAACTCTTCTACTTGCTTATCTGGCGGACTTTCTTTCATTTTTGTAGGTGGGAAGCAGCTCATCAGGTGCCTGCATCTCGCAGGATATGCTGCAATTAGCTTCTTTTAACCCCTCCTAGAAAATAGTCTCTCATATACAGCTCCAAAAATATATAGTAGGGAATGCCGCCACAATTTCCTCCTCCACTATATAGTAGGGATAAATGAAGTGCCAGCTTTAAGAGGGGGTGAGCAGGAAAGCTACTGAGCATGTTGGTCCACCAATGAATGCAGAAGAAGGTGGACCTGAAGGATAAAAAGGGGGCGCCACCAGAGAGGAAGATGTAATGTACATACAGTATGCCCTATTATTTCTATAGTAATATTTTTTGTGGGATAACCTCTTTAAGAGTGAATGTGATTACCATATTCAGGCAGTGGCTCGTAAAGTCACCTAAGCTTCTGTAGTCTTCAGACTCCGTGCCACCGCACCATGCTCCGACAGGTGCTATATGTGAGAGCTTCTCCTCTAGAAGGAATTTTTGTCTCTTGTCCCAGTTCTATTGAATCGGACAAAAACGCTATGCGTCTCCGTATGAATTGGGAGGCATACGGAGGAAGTAAGGGGCCCATACGCCTCTCCAGGTGCTCTATTACAGGTCCACGTGCCTTGAGGCTCATCCACTGTACATGTGAGGTCACTTGACAAGTCCGCTGTTAGAATATATAATTTAGCAACTCCCTCTATGTGCTAGAGGCTGTAGGTCCTACTGCGTATAGAGCCCCCATATAAAAAAAAAGAACATTTTGGTTCACAAATGTGAATTATGGTTCTGTGAGTGCCCTTAAAGGGGTTTTCCAGTCCTTGTATACTGATTGCCTATCTTTGGAACAGACCAATATCAATATCTGATCAAAGAAGATCCGCTGCCCCTGCCGATCAGCCATTCGGCAGTAGCTCTGTCCACTACGCAATGGATGGAGCTGTACTTCTGGCACTACTGCAGAACAGCTGATTGGCACGGGTGTGGGGCATTGGTCCCTCATCGATCAGATATTGAGGCCAGAAACCTCTTTTTAATATGCAACTGCAAAAAATAAATATGATATTTACTATGCAAAGAAAAGATCCATGGTCGAAAAAAGTAAAGTTAGGACTGTTTTACATGAGCGAGTCCATCGCGCAATCACTCTGTCAGCGTGATCCTCCGTTCTGGACTTGCAGGAGCGCACAGCATTATACTGACTCATAATACTGTGTGCCCCTGCTTGACCTTACTGCCACAGAATCATAGTGACATAAAGCCGTCAGTACGATCCTGTAGAAGTAAGGTCAAGCAGAGGCACATAGCATTAGAAGTCAGTATAATGCCGTGCGCTCCTGCAAGTCCAGAAGGGAGGATCACTCTCCTACACGGAGCGTAATTACCGCAATGGACTCGCTCGTGTGAAACAGCTCTTAGAGCTTATATTGGAGACTTATGGCCACACACTAGTAATACCATCCGTGTGATCTAGACCTTTTTGTGTGCAGTGCGAGAAGTCTGCACAGCCTACAGTTTATCGAGGCAGTACCTCTCTACTTACGACAGAACGACCGTAAAAAATTGGTCCAGATTGGACTGAAATGTCCGGTATTACTAGTGCATGGCTATAAATCTTCATTTTATGCTCCAACCTGTTGTGTGTTTTTTTTTTTTCTGGATATTTCACATTAATAATAAAGACTGATTGATTGTGCGTCCACAATTTTGTAGCGTTATGGATCTTTTCTTTGGATTCTGACTAGGGATCAGCGAATCGACTTTGAATGCTTCATCCGAAGTCGATTCGCATAAAACTTTGTAATACTGTACGGAGCAGGAACTCTGGTTCGGTTCCAAGGTACCACTTGGAACTCAAATCCAAGTTCGGTATCAAGTTTTTTTTACAGTAATCATTAGTTCATGAAGTTATTACACAAAGTCTCATGAGACTTTGCAAAGTAATAACGTCGGTTCATTGGAGCCAGTACATTTTAATACCGTACGGGGCTCCCGCTCCGTACAGTATTACATTGACGTTGTTCCCGATCGCGGGATGTAAAAGATATTTGCCCCCAGATAGAAACCCGTCCGTTTTTGTAATCTGTATTTATTTTCTAACTAGATTGTTTTTATTCTATTTCTTGAACCTGAATCTGGGGGCTGCCATCTTGCCCGAGCAGCATTTAGGTCCCTTTCAGACGAGCGAGTTCCACACATCGGACTGGCAGCGTGAGTATGCAGCAGCTCCCGGCCTGAACTCCCAGCATTGCCGGGGTCGCATAGCATTAGGTCAGTGTTATCCAATACATTCCAGAACTGTAAAGGGTTACATAGCATCATAAATCAATATAATGCTATGCGACCCCGGCAGTGCTTGGAGTTCAGGCCGGGTGCCTCGCTGCGAGACTGGAGTGAGACGCTCGCTCGTCTGAAAGGGGCCTAAGAGTATATTTTACATGAGTGGTTTTTGCACCATATTTATAATTGCGGCAATCACAATAAGGCCCCTTTCACACACGTGAGTTTTCCATGCGGGTGCAGTGCGTGATGTGAACACCTAGCACCCGCACTGAATCTGGACCCATTAATTTCTATGGCTCTGTGCACATGAGCAATGTTTTTCACGCATCAGTTCTGCGTTGTGTGAGAATAGCAGCATGTTCTATATTGCGTTTTTCATGCAGCCCTGCTCCCTCAGAAGTGAATGGGGCTTCAGTGAAAAACGCATTGCATCCGGATGTAACCTGCTAGGAGATGTTGTTTGTAATTCTTCAATTTTTTTTTTTTGCACGCGTGAAAAACGCATCAAAACTTACTGCACCCACGTGGAGAAACTGAAACACTGAACGCAATTGCAGACAAAACTGGCTGAACTTGCTTGCGAACTTGTGCAAGTCTCACCGAACGCATTCTGAGAGTATCCGTAACGCTTGTGTGAGAGGGGCCTATGAAAGAAATGCTCTGCAATAGTTATTTGAGGAGTGCAGATAGGTCTAAAGTGATTTGCAGCAATCTGTGACGACTAATTGACTAGGAGGTCGTGTTTTGGACATCTTCTGTAGGACATACACTACTCCCACAAAGTTTTTGGGTGAAATTTATGAAAAATGTAAAAAGTTCACGCTACAGCGATATTATATTGTGAAAGTAGGGCATTTAAAGGGGTATTCTCATCTTCCCTTTTCATACTTACCTTCCTTGAGCGCGACGTTCACTTCCTGGATTCTTCTCCCGGCCGGGCCGCGCTTGCGCAGAAGACTGAAGATTTTCTCCCGGCCAGGCCGCGCAATGTCCTGAACGCGCACGCGCCATGATGACTTATTCCTGGCCTGTATAGTACAGAGCCGGCGTGCGCGGCTCTGTACTATACTGGCCAGGAAGAAGTCATCATGGCGCATGCGCGTTCAGGACATTGCGCAGCCCGGCCGGCAGAGAATCTTCCGTCTTCTGCGCAAGCGCAGCCCGGCGGGATTCGACAGGAGAGGTGGCCGTAACCAGGGGAGACCAAAGACAACATCAGGTAAGAGGGGACTTATTTTCTAAAAAAGGGTGGGAATTGGGTAATAACATGTATTTAGAAAAATGATCACTGTCAAATCATTAACAGATTTAACAGTGATCATTAAGATGAGAATACCCCTTTAAGTAGAAGCAGCAATGTTGATTTCCTCATCTCAAACAATTTATTTAAACAAAACCCAACAACAGTGGTGGGTATACCTCCACAAAAAATGTCAGTGTCTCAATAACTTGTCATGTGGCCTTGAGCATCAATTACAGCTTAACAACGACGTCTCATGCTGTTCACAAGTTGACTTAGACCTCTTTCACACGGGCGTTCCGGATTTGCTCCTGGATGTGTGTGCACTGCGGGAAACCCGCGCAAATGCGCACGCAATTTCTGTCAGTTTTGGTTGCGTTGCGTCGTTCAGTTTTTATCCGGCGGGAGCAATGCGTTTTGCACACTCGTGATAAAAAAACTGAATGTGGTACCCAGACCCGAACCCGGACTTCTTCACTGAAGTTCGGGTTTGGTGTTCTGTAAATTTTATTATTTTCCCTTATAACATTGTTATAAGGGAAAATAATAGCATTCTTAATACAGAATGCTTACTAAAATATCGATTGAGGGGTTAAAAAAATTAACTCACCTCATCCACTTGATCGCGCAGCCGGGATCGTCTTCTTTCTTCTTCTTCTTTCAGGACCTGCAAAAGGACTTTTGACGTAATCGCACTCACCGCATGGTGTCGTCAGCGAAGGTCCTGCTGAATGAAGATAGAAGGATCTTCTATCTTTATTCAGCAGGACCTGCGCTCACCACGTGGTGAGCACGATTACATCATCAAAGGTCCTTTTGCAGGTCCTGAAAAAAGAAGAAAGAAGACTATGCCTGCTGTGCGATCAAGTGGGTGAGGTGAGTTAATTTTTATTTTTTAACCCCTCATTTGACATTTTAGTAAGCATTCTGTGTTATGAATGCTATTATTTTCCCTTATAACAATGTTATAAGGGAAAATAATACAGTGAATTTACTTTAATAGGGTCCAAGGTTGCTCATCCCTATTATCTCCTAGCAACCATAGTAACATAGTACATAAGGCCGAAAAAATACATTTTTCCATCCAGTTCGGCCTGTCATCCTGCAAGTTGATCCAGAGGAAGGCAAAAAAAAAACCCTGTGAGGTACAAGCCAATTTTCCCCACTTTAGAGGAATAAAAAATTCCTTCCCGACTCCAATCAGGCAATCAGAATAACTCCCTGGATCAATGACCCCTCTCTAGTAGCTATAGCCTGTAATATTATTACACTCCAGAAATACATCCAGGCCCCTCTTTTATTGTACTCACCATCACCACCTCCTCAGGCAGAGAGTTCCATAGTCTCACTGCTCTTATCGTAAAGAATCCTCTTCTATGTTTGTGTACAAACCTTCTTTCCTCCAGACGCAGAGGATGTCCCCTCGTCACAGTCACAGTCCTGGGGATAAATAGCTGATGGGATAGATCTCTGTACTGACCCCTGATATATTTATACATAGTAATTAGATCTCCCCTCAGTCGTCTTTTTTCTAACGTGAATAACCCTAATTTTGATAATCTTTCAGGGTACTGTAGTTGCCCCATTCCAGTTATTACTTTAGTTGCCGTCCTCTGGACCCTCTCCAGCTCTGCTATGTCTGCCTTGTTCACAGGAGCCCAGAACTGTACACAGTACTCCATGTGTGGTCTGACTAATGATTTGTAAAGTAGTAGGAATATGTTCTCATCACGGGCATCTATGACCCTTTTGATGCAACCCATTATCTTTTTGGCCTTGGCAGCAGCTGCCTGACACTGGTTTTTGCAGCTTAGTTTGCTGTTTATTAAAATTCCTAGATCCTTTTCCATGTCAGTGTTACCGAGTGTTTTACCATTTAGTATGTACGGGTGACTTGCATTATTCCTTCCCATGTGCATAACTTTACATTTGTCAGTGTTAAACCTCATCTGCCACTTATCTGCCCAAGCCTGCAATCTATCCAGATCCCTCTGTAGTAGTATACTGTCCTCTTCAGCGTTAATTACTTTACACAGTTTAGTGTCATCTGCAAAAATTTATATTTTACTATGCAAGCCTTCTACAAGATCATTAATGAATATATTGAAGAGAATAGGGCCCAATACTGACCCCTGAGGTACTCCGCTAGTGACAGTGACCAATCTGAGTGTGTACCGTTAATAACCACCCTCTGTTTTCTATCATTGAGCCAGTTACTTACCCACATACAGACATTTTCCTCCAGTCCGAGTATTCTCATTTTATATCCTAATCTTTTATGTGGTACAGTGTCAAATGCTTTGGAGAAGTCCAGATATACGACATCCATTGATTCGCCGCTGTCAAGTCTAGAACTTACCTCCTCATAGAAACTGATTAAATTAGTTTGGCATGACTGACCCCTCATGATGCCATGCTGATATGGCGTTATTTGCTTATTTCTATTGAGATGCTCTAAGATAGCATCTCTTAGAAAACCTTCAAACAGTTTACCCACAACAGATGTTAAACTTACCGCCCTATAGTTTCCAGGCTCTGTTTTTGGACCCTTTTTGAATATTGGCACCACATTTGCTATGCGCCAATCCTGTGGGACATTCCCTGTCAGTATAGAGTCTGCAAATATCAGAAATAAGGGTCTGGCTATGACATTACTTAATTCCCTTAGGATACGGGGGGTATACCATTTGGTCCTGGCGATTTGTCTATTTTTATCTTTTTAAGGCGCCACTGCACTTCTTCCTGGGTCAGACAGGACACTTTTAATGGGGAATTAACTTTTACATTCTGCATTTCATCTGACAGTTTATTTTCCTCAGTGAATACAGTGGAGAAAAAAATATTTGACAGCTTTTCTTTCTCCTCGTCGCTCTCTGCGACTCCCCCCTCATTACTCTTTAAAGGGCCGACACCTTCAGATTTATACTTTTTAACATTTATATAATTGAAGAACATTTTAGGGTTAGTTTTACTCTCTTTGGCAATTAATCTCTCGGTCTCTAGTTTGGCCGCTTTTATTTGTTTTTTACATATTCTATTCTTTTTCCTTATAGTTTTTCAGTGCTTCCGTGCCACCCTCCTGTTTTAGTGATTTATATGCTTTCTTTTTTGTCATTTATTGCCTTCTTTACAGTTCTATTTATCCACATCGGTTTCTTTTTGTTCCTTAACCTGTATCTCTCACGATGAGATTTTAGGATGTTTTTAAAGATATCCCATTTTGTGGCTGTATTTTTATTTGTGAGGACTTTTTCCCAGTTAGTTAGGCCTATGGCCTCTCTTAGTTGGCTAAATTTAGCTTTTTTGAAGTTTGGTATGTTTGTTCCTCCCTGTAGAAACGCTCTTTTGAAAGATAATTGGAAGGTTATTACTTTATGGTCACTATTTCCCAGGTGTCCCCCGACCTGCACATCTGTTGTTCTGTCAGATCTATTGGTTAATACTAAGTCCAGTATGGCCGTCCCTCTAGTCGGGTCCTGAACCAGTTGGGAAAGGTAATTGTCTTTGGTTATTGCCAAGAACCTGTTTCCTTTATGGGATGTACAGCTTTCAGTTTCCCTGTCTATATCTGGGTAGTTGAAGTCCCCCATAATAACCACCTCATTATGATTTGCCGCCTTGTCTATCTCGTGTGTGAAAATCGCACCGCATCCGCACTTGCTTGCGGATGCTTGTGATTTTCACGCAGCCCCATTCATTTCTATGGGGCGTGCGTTAGGTGAAAAACGCAGAATATAGAACATGCTGCGATTTTCACGCAACGCACAAGTGATGCCTGAAAATCACTGCTCATCTGCACAGCCCCATTGAAGTGAATGGGTCCGGATTCAGTGCGGGTGCTGAGGCATGGCATCTCACTCTTCTTAAAGGGTGATCATTGAGGTTCTGGGGTACAGAGTTACAAGCCTCTACATGGCGACTCAGCTGACCCCATAGGTTTTCAATGGGATTCAGGTCTGGAGAAAGTGCAGGCCACTCCATTTGAGGTACCCCAGTCTCCATCAGCCATTCCCTAATGATGCGACCTCCATATGCTGGCGCATTGTCGTCCATGAAGATGAAATTAGCCCTGTGTTGTTCATGCAAAAGCACAATGACTGGATTAATGATGCTATTCAAGTAGTATGGGGCTGTCTCACTTCAGCCAATAGCATTTATCATGTAGAGGAATTTAATTCAAGGCACTTACTAATAATGTATTGCTATTACCCATATCGTTTCCTTTGATGGCAGGATTGATTTTTCTCTCACATTAAACAATGCTTGTTTCCATGGTTACGACCACTCTGCAATCCATCAGTGGTGGTCGTGCTTGCACACTATAGGAAAAAGCTCCGGCCTCTCTGGTGGCTGGGACCGAGGGAGCGCACATAGGCTGGTGCTTTTTTCCATCGTGTGCAAGCCCGGCCACCACTGATGGATTGCAGGGTGGTCATAACCATGGAAACGAGCAGTGTATAATGTGATGGAAAAATGAATCCAGCCAGCAAAGGAAGCAATATGGACGATGACAGTGGCTTGCATTACCTTTCTCTACATAATAAATGCTATTTGCTGAAGTGAGATAACCCCTTTAAGTTCACCTTTAGAGGTTAGAGTGCATTTTAGGTTCATCCTGAAATTTCACCCACAAGCCAAATATCCCTAACTTTTGGTGAGTAGTGTACTTAGTCACCTGCTAATGTTCGTTGAGTTGAGAAATAGTACCTCGACAAAAGCATCGAGGGTTACTCTGAATCTTTCCACAGTCGGGGCTGCTTTGGTGACATGCAGTCTGCTGTGATTATGCAGTAGGATCCATTTCCCTCCTAGAAGCCATATGGTTATTCAGTAGATCTTATTACAGGCACATATTGCCAGAAACCTGTCACCGCTGGTGCTAAATACTCCATGTGCTCATAGTTGAATCCTTTTATATCCATGTGTTGGGGGAGAGTCAGCACACCCCCATACACGAAGGTTAGTCGCCCAGTTCCCCTGAAGTTGGTCTGTTATGTGTATGACATTGTACACGTTTCATGTGTCAGAATACCTAGCTGCCCAAGTGGACAAGCTGATTGCTTAAAGGGACATTGAGGCAGATTGATATGTATTTTTATGAGGAAAGATTGACTAAAACTTGTATTTTATACTTTTTAAAGAGGACCTTTCACTGTTCTTTTTTTCTTAACCGAGTACCTGTGTATGGAGAGTACCCTCCGCTGATGCTGCGGTTTCCCCGCTGTGATCCATATATGTTAATGCAGAGCATCGGTACAGGGAGGAGGAGACGTCAGCCTTCTCCGTGGCTGTGACGCTGTCCAATCTCAGCGGACTGCTCCACGGCCGGGGAGAAGGGGAGCTGTGAGATAAATGTCACAAGAACAGGCTATGTACTGTGGACGAGAACAGCTCCCCTTCTCTCCTGCAGCATCAGCAGAGGGTACTCTCTATAGAAAGTTACTGTGAAGGGTCCTCTTTAAATTCCTGCTCATTCTGGGCGGTCCTATCAGTCAATAACAGCTATCTCTGTATACGCGGTCATAGCGGTGAGGACATCTCCTTGACTTCAAAGCCCAGAATGAACAGGAAATGATATGTATGAATGATAAGTTTTACTGAATCTTTCCCCATAAAACTATATATCAATCTGCTCAGCTCCTCCTGCTCTATAACTTGCTGCCAGCAGCTCAGACACCATGTTCAACATGACAGGTTCCCTTTGAGAACTATACCCTTCTGTAGTAGTCCATACACTAAATAAAAACTCCTATTTTGCTAGGTAATCCATTGTCCGCTTACTGCTGCTGTGAGGGAAAATGTTATCTGCTGGTATAATAGAATATTGTAGAATTGGGGTGGCAGTATGGCAGCTGTATGGTTCTCTTGATAGGCCTAGATAAAGATGCCCGCAGAAGAGCATTGCACTTAGGGTCCATTCACACGTCCGTCAGTGTTTTGTGGATCCGCAAAACACGGACACCTGCAATGTGCGATCCGCAATTTGCGGACTGCACATCACAGACAATATAATTAGAAAATTAATTTTCTGGTCCGCAATTGCGGACAAGAATAGGACATGTTCTATTTTTTTTAGGAACGGAATTGCGGATCCCGAAAAAAACGGACGCGGATCCCAAAAATGCGGATGCGGATCCCAAAAATGCGGATTCGCATCCTTTCCAGCTCCATTGAAAGTGAATGGGTCCGCAAATTGCGGAATGAATGCGGACCCAAATTACGAACGTGTGAATGGACCCTTATCAGTGTGTGACGCTCTGATATAGTCAATTCACCTCCCTTCCCTCACTGGTCAGAGTAATTGGTCTAAGAGGGTTTGTTCACACGGCTGTTGTGGGCCCGTGTGTACTCCATATCACGGATGCGGACCCATTCACTTGAATGGGTCCGCAATCGCAGAGATGCGGAACGGAAGCACGGATCGGAACCCCATGGAAGCACTACGGAGTGCTTCTGTAGTGTTTCTGTCCGTGCCTCCGCACCGCAAAAAAATAGAACACGTTCTATTTTGTTTGTGGTGCGCACGGATCACGGACCCATTCAAGTTGAATGGGTCTCGATCTGTCCCAGCCGCCGCACAGACGTTGCCCATGTATTGGAGACCGCAAATTGCGGTCCCCAATGCATGGAACGGCCGCACAATGGCCATGTGAATAAGCCCTAACTGAGAAGATCAAGTGAGGCTGTTTGCCGCACTAAAAGTCGAAATAAAGGAGGAACTTAACGAGCCGAGACAGGAAGTAGAATATCCTCCCCCCAGTTTTACATATAGGCGGTTAGACGTTTTTTTGGGGGGTTTTAATATTGATAATCTATCCTCAGGATAGATCATCAATATTAGATCAGTGGGGGGGTCTAACACCGACAATGCTGCCTATAAGCTGTTTGAGGAGGCTGTTTCTATCTTACCAAGTACAGCACCATCTATTGGATAGCGATAGTGCTTGATATTGCAGCTCAGCCTCATTCACTTGACTGGGACTGAGATGCGCCCCCTAGGCCATGGGACCGGTCTAGAAAGAGGCTGCAGCGCTCACCGAATGTTGCGTTCTCTTCAAACAGCTGATCCACAAGGGTGCAGGGAATTGACCCCTGCCGATCTGATATTTATGACCTATCTCGAAGATGGGACATCAAGGTCAGCATGTCAAACAACCCTTTTAATATGTGATAAAAGAAATTGATGAAAAGAGTCTTTTCTTATAGAATTCAGACCTGTTTCGAGACTTCAAGAGACAGAGGATCAGGAGAGTGTATCTTCTAGTCTCATCTGCCATTCTGTATTTTGTAAGTAAAATGACTTGAACATCCTATCAATGCCAATTTCCATGCTTTTTTGCATGTACGGAAAGAGTTAAAATGCGTTCAGCCTCCGTCTGTGAATCGCTCTTCACTTCTGTAGTGTAATCGCCATTGACATCTGTGCATTAGAACTCTTGCTACTTTGACCAGGTCACAGTAAAAGTTGTCCCGCGTAGGAAATAAAAGTAAGGGGGGGGGGGGGGGGGGGGGGGGCACGCTGACCAGTCAGATTCCATCTCATTTTTAAAAGGCCCTTTAGAAAATGAAATCATAAAAACGGGTCGCCATGGGCACCTACTCCACTTTTCAGTTGCAGCAGTTTTGATCCATCCACTTATGTTACCCGCGTTGTCACATTAGTGTTGGGTCTCATTGCAGGTGCTGCAGCGCATGCGGCACTATCTTTCGTCATGCGTAACCTGGACATTCTTTTTATTTTAGTAAATGCGTAAGAAAAGAAACCCACAACAAAGCAGTGTATTCTCATGTGTTCAGATGTTGATTCCCTGGAGTCTTTTTTATCTACTCCTCGTGCATTCTTTAGATTCCTTGCAATGACAGTTAGATACGTTTGATACTAAGTAAGCTGAATGTGTGGGAATACTGGCGTTTAAAGAACAGGGAGGAAAATGTATCAGGACAGTGAGATGTGCCTAATTAATAAGAGGCAGAGGCTTTTGTTTCAAATTTAGTAAAGTAATAGCCAATTTGCTGGTCTGCGAGTAGCCACCTGCTAAGCCATGCCATGGCCATCTTCTGGGAAAGTGAGGATTGTGACATAGAGACACAAAAGGTTGCACATTTTTGAGACGTTATAACGCCACAAAGGTGACGAAAGTCGTTTTGTAGTATTCCGTCCAGTGTGCCCGTGATTCTGTGTGTACAGGTAGGTCTATGCTTAAAACGCGTCAGCACTGCTTCCGTAATGTGCCATTTTTAATGTGACTACTGCAATAAAGCTGAAGGTTTATCGCTGGATCTGTCCTTGTAATTGCTGCTGATGTTCTGGAACTTGGACTGGCCAAAGATCCGTGATGGGTCTTCATTTCAGGATTTATTTTTATTCACATTATATTATGTGTTTAAAGGGAGTCTGTCACCAGGATCTAGGTGAGTAGTCTGCAGATAAGAAGTCCAGATCACAATTTTTTATATTTCTATTGCCTCCGTTTCCCTGCAGCGCACAGAGCTGCACTGACATACATTGTCAGGACTGCCGTGTATGCTCACAGGAGTCCGGACTGTGCATTTTACTACAGCTCTGAGCCAGTAGGAAAAAAATAGTGATCTGGACTTCTTATCTGTACTCATGTACTACTACAGATAATAGTCTAGAATTGTGACAGATTCCCTTTAACCCCTTCCCTGGCTGGGACTTTAAACATGGCACCCACTCGCGTGTGCATCGGGCGCCATAGCCACCAGATGCCTGCTGTTTCATACAGCAGACACCCGCGGCTAAAGTCTGCAACTGGCAGTAAAGCCGATCGTGGACTTTTAAGCCTTCAGATGCCGTAGTCAAATGTACCATGGCATCTGAATGCTCTAAAATCCAGAAGCATGCGCTTCTGGGTGTGCTCCGACTCCCCCGGCGGAGATTGGGGGAGCCGGGTGCATTGTGGGGCAGCTTCAGTCCTCCGGAATGAACTGATGCTCCCGCTCATTAGTTCCTATGGAGCCCTTGCCTGTGGAATACAACTCTCATACACTCCAATGCTAATGCTGATCTGATGATTGCTTGTTATACTTCCCTATGGGAACTATAAAATAGTGTAAAAAAAAGTTATTAAAAATATAACAATTCAAATCACCCCACGTTCCCCAAAATGCTAATAAAAAATTGTAAAGAGTAAAAAAATACACATCATGGGTATCACCATGTGTGAAAACGCCCATACTATTCCCGCGAATAAAAAAGTCAGAATGGCCGATTCTCTGTTTTTGGTCTCTTCACCTCCCACAAAAAAATTCAAAAGTGATACCCCAGAATAGTATCAATTAAAATTACAGATCTCCCCGCAAAAAATTAGCCCTCACACAGCTTCATACACATAACTATAAAAAAGTTATAGGGGTCAGAATATGCCAATAAAAAAAAAAAAAATGTCAACGATTTTTTTTTTTCTCCCCACAAACGTGGAAACGCCGTAATTGTACTGACTTGGAGAATGAAAGTAACAGGTCAGTTTTATTGTATAGGGAACGTCGTAAAAACAAAACCCATAAAACTATTGCATAGCATTTTTTTTCCATTTTGACCCCATTTGGATTTTTTTTTCCAGCTCCCCACTACATCGTATGCATTATTAAATGATGGAATTAGAAAGTGCAAATGCCACCATTTACGGCTGCATGCAATGTAGTCTGAAGCGGGGAAATAATTTAAAATGTGGTGGAATTATACATTTTTTTTATTCCGTGACACTTTTATGGGTTTTGTTTTTACACAGTTTCCTCTGCAGTAAAACTGACCTGTTACTTTTATTCTCTGGGTCAGTACAATTACAGCAATACCACATTTGTAAAAATTTTCTTGCATTTTAATACTGAAAAAACTATTTTTTTCTTTGCATCACCATATTAAGAACTTTTTTATTTTTATGTGTAAGGAGCTGTGTAAGGGCTAATTTTTTGTGGGACGATCTGTAGTTTTTATTGATATTGTTTTGTGTGTACAACTTTTTGATCACTTTTTATTAAATTTTTGGGGGGAGGAGAAGTGACCCAAAAAATGCCAAATCTGCGTTTTTTTTTTTTCCATTACACCATTCGCGTATGTGATACATTTTTTTAATATTTTAATAGCATGGTTGTTTTATGGACGTTTTAAAAAAGTTAAAAATTATATATTTTTTTTATTGATCTTTTAGGGAACTTGAACAAGCAATCATTAGATTGCTTCTCTCATAGACTCTAATGCATTAAGATTGGAGTCTATATAAATTTCACTATGTTCCTATGAAGACCCTGCCTTTGGCAGGGCTGTGGTAGCCTCGGATCATTCTAGGGGACAGAGGCTGCTTCACACAATATCCAGTTCCCAAATCCCCTCTAGGGGGAGCAGTTGCATGGCCAGGAGCGTGCACTCCCGGTTTTTGAGCTCCCAGAGGGTATGGTCAAATGTCAATCGCATATATTACACCCGGGTAAATGCTGTTTAAAACAGCAGGCATCCATCAGCTATGGCACCTGCTCGCAAGTGAGTGTAATTTTTAAATGTATGTTTACATTGGGTGATCAAGAAAGGGTTAAAGAAAAACTCTAGTTGAAACACAAATTATACAACTCATTACCACATCAACTAATCACTGTAATCAACACAATTTATGAAACAAAAGCTTACACCACCAGAGAGGCTATACGGCTGCATGGCTGCAGACGGAGGTTGTGCGTCTCCATACTAGGGAGTATACAGGAGCCTAGGGATGAATGTGGCAAAAATCCTCTAAAATCAACTCAAATAGTAGGAGAAAACTGCAGCACTGTATCCAATTTGTAATTCAAAGCATTTGGCCTAACCAGTTTGGGGGCGTGTCCTTTTGAACAGCTCATTCTAAGACAGCAGCACTGTGCTGTCTGAGTGTGAGCTACAGGTAGAAAGTCACCCTCCCTCCCACCCCTGCAGCTGACAGAAGTTGATTTTTGCCTTCATTTTTTTAATCTCTGTCGGCTCGGGAGGGGGCGTGGCCTAACCAGATCTGGGCGTGGCTTAGCGGTACCTAGAAGTTGATTATTAACTTCATTTTTTTCAATCTCATTCGGCTGAGGAGTGGGAGGGGGTGTGACCTAACTGGTTTGGGGTCGTATCCTTTTGAACAGCTCAAACTAAGATAGCAGCACTGTGCTGTCTGAGTGTAAGCTGCAGGGAGAAAGTCCCTCTCCCTCCCACCCCTGCAGCTGACAGAAGTTAATTATTATCTTCATTTTTTCAATCACCGTTGGCTCAGGAGTGGGAGGGGCGTGACCTAACCATATTAGGGGTGTGGCTTAGCGGGACCTGGGGGCGGGGTTTTAAGTATTTTGAGAGTGGACACATTGTGGCAGGGGGGCATGTTTGGGCTCCTACCAGCAAGAGTGACGCCCCTCCTTTAAAGCTCTCCTACAGCAGTGAAGAAAAATGGCTGGGTTGTTATGGAAACCTGGAGTAAAACTGTGTATGTGGAGACTGGAGGACCTGCGAGCTTCTATCGGCTGATAAAGGTCATGTGACCAAGCTTCTATTGGCTAATGCATTTTTTGGGAATATCTCAGGAACAGTATGTCCTAGAGAGCTGAGACTAAAACCTTCCTGGACACCTGATGTACCTGTGTGCCAAATTTCGGGATTGTAAATGTGACGGTGCGTATTCCATTAGCGGACATACATACACACACACACACATACATACACTCAGCTTTATATATTAGACAAGCTGAAGGACCCGGCTTCGCTCGGGTATATTTAATCTATTTCATTTAATGTTTGTGTGTGTCGTTAAAATATATCACCACTATGCACTATGACATCTACAGCACCCCACTGCCGTAACAGGGACCTCCACATCCCCCCACCCCTTAACACTGACCCCCCCACAGTGCCCCATCCCATAAAATTGGACCTCCACAGCAGCCCACCCCCTTAACTTTGACCTTTACAGCAACCTTCCCCTTTAACAGTGAGTTTCACAGCACACCACCCCCTTGACAGTAACCTCTACAGGGGCCCGCCCACTTAACAGTGGCCTTTACAGCAATCTGCCCCTTAACACTGACCTCCATAGCGGACCATCCCCTTAACTGTGACCTCCACAGCAGCCTGTCCCTAGGGTGGCCAGAGGTCCAGTTTTAGGCCAGACAGTCTGGCTTTCAGACTCCCTGTCCTCCATCTGGTGTAGGGCCTGGATGGACACAAGGATTTCGAACAGCTCACTCTCAGAAAGCAGCACTGTGCTGTCTGAGTGTGAGCTGCAGGAAGAAAGTCACCGTCCCTCCCACCCCTGCAGCTGACAGAATTAGATTTTTAACCTCATTTTCTCAATCCCTGTCGGCTGAGGAGTGGGAGAATCGTGGCCTAACCTGATCGGGGTGTGGCTTAGCGGGACCTAGAAGTAGATTTTTAACTTAATTTTTTTAATCCCTGTCGGCTGAGGAGTGGGAGGGGGCATGGTCTAATTGGATCGGGGGCATGTCCTTTTGAACAGCTCAATCTAAGGCCTCATGCACACTACCGTTTTTTTTTACGGTCCGCAAAAACGGGGTCCGTAGGTCCGTTATCCGTGACCGTTTTTTTGTCCGTGGGTCTTCCTTGATTTTTGGAGGATCCACGGACATGAAAAAACTGTCGTTTTGGTGTCCGCCTGGCCGTGCGGAGCCAAACAGATCCGTCCTGAATTACAATGCAAGTCAATGGGGACGGATCCGTTTGACGTTGACACAATATGGTGCAATTTCAAACGGATCCGTCCCCCATTGACTTTCAATGTAAAGTCAGGAGTTAATATACCATAGGATCAGAGTTTTCTCCAATCCGATGGTATATTTTAACTTGAAGGGTCCCCATCACCATGGGAACGCCTCTATGTTAGACTATACTGTCGGATTTGAGTTTTCACGAAGTGAAAACTCATCTCTGAAAAAGCTTTTATGCAGACGGATCAGCGGAGTGTGCAGCGTGTGCAGGAGGCCTAAGACAGCAGCACTGTGCTGTCTGAGTGTGAGCTGCAGGGAGAAATTCACCCTAGCGGGACCTAGAAGTTGATTTTTAACTTCATTTTTTCAATCCCTGACGGCTAAGGAAGGGGATAACCACATCAGGGGTGTGGCTTAGCGGGACCTGGGGGCGCGGTTTTAAGTTCATCTTTTGAGGGTGGACACATTGTGGCAGGGGGCGTGTCTGGCCCCCTCCTGCAAGAGTGATGCCACTCTGGGCACCTTACTGGCTCATTTGCATACCAAATAAACTGTATTTTCAGAGGATAAAAACATCTATTGCTGGAACAAAGGCACATCTGGAAATAATGTACTAAGTGCTATTAGGCCATGGCTTTACTTCAATAGCGATTATCCTGGTGACAGATTTCCTTTAAAGCTCTCCTACAGCAGTGAAGAAAAATAGCTGGGTTGTTATGGAAACCTGGTGTAAAACTGTGTATGTGCAGACTGGAGGACCTGCGAGCTTCTATTGGCTGATAAGGGTCATGTGACCAAGCTTCTATTGGCTAATGCATTTTTTGGAAATATCTCAGGTATGTCCTAGAGAGTTGAGACCTGTTCTAAAACCTTCCCGGATACCTGATGTACTTGTGTGCCAAATTTCGTGATTGTAAATGCGACGGTGCGGATTCCTTTAGCTGACATACACACACACACACACACACACATACACTCAGCTTTATATATTAGATGTTCCATTCTAGGGTGTGGTCACATGACCATGTCCACGCTGCAGGGGCTGTAAGTGGGGAGTGTCTATGTAACTAGCTGGACAGGATGTACATGAGGTAAGCAACTACATGAGAATATCTGTTAAAAACTATAGAGATCCTGGAAAACACCACCAGCCTTACTCATTTTTGGACGTAGTGCATAATATAACAACCAGATGTAACTAAAGGTTTAGCATGTTCACTACCTTAAAAACACACATTCTGCACGCTGAACTTTTTGGTTATTCTGTCCTTGAATTGAACAGACAGCTAAGTTTATTATACACATTGGATAGAAATCATCCAAGCACAGCAATTTCTACAGGATTGGACTACTATCTAATGTGTATAAGGGTGTACTGACTCTAGCAGCCGACTGAGATTCCTTGGGCCAACCAGAGGAAATGATCCTGAGGACCTTGCTCCATAGGCTACAATGGGCCCCTGTACAAGACAAGTATGTGGGCCCATTGTATGTGACAGCGAGTTTAATGAAAATGAGGCCCTCACCATAGAACTCTTTTCTAGCAAGTTGTTTAGTGATCTATCAAGTTCTCCTGCGGATTGTAATCCACCAGTAAACAAAAAATAGTGGTAGGTTGTGGTGGCTCACTAGCAAGTAGTTAAGGTATGGTGCTGCAAGCTCATATAGAGGGAATCACCCCACCCTCTCTTAAAGGCAAATGTAGTAATAGAGTAATGAGCGAGCACTCATACACTTGGCAACCAAATTGACATGTGCAGAAAATATTTATTATATCCCCATAAAATACAAGTAATAAAATTTATAAGAACAATGTAGCAATAATATACAACATTACAGTCACATATATTGTGGTAGATATGATCAACACTATATTCATATGACTCAATAGTGTCGATAAATTCAATAATATATATCACACCAAAAAACTTCAAGTATATGCTGTTATTTGGGAAGAGGGGGTATTATCTTCTAGCGCTCTATCCCAATTTGGGAAACTGAATGTCTTTCTCTATCAAATCCGAATAATTGTATCAAACTCTAGGATTCCTATGAAACTTTCAAGATTCCTCACATTTATTATTTATTGTTTTATATTCTTATATTGATATTTTAATCTTGAAAATTTGTTTAATAATATTTTATTATAAAAAGTCATTTTATAAGTGTTGGCAATCAGATATCAAGTTTATATTTCACATAATGATATATCACACCAATTGGGACATCTGGGCCAAAAAACGCATGTGTCCCCAAAAAACGCATAAAAAACGCATGGAAACTGCAAGAGGAAAAAAAAAAAAAATTTTTTTTTTTTTTTTTTTTTTTTTTTTTAACCACCTCAGCCCCCAGTGCTTAAACACCCTGAAAGACCAGGCCACTTTTTACACTTCTGACCTACACTACTTTCACCGTTTATTGCTCGGTCATGCAACTTACCACCCAAATGAATTTTACCTCCTTTTCTTCTCACTAATAGAGCTTTCATTTGGTGGTATTTCATTGCTGCTGACATTTTTACTTTTTTTGTTATTAATCGAAATTTAACGATTTTTTTGCAAAAAAATGACATTTTTCACTTTCAGTTGTAAAATTTTGCAAAAAAAAACGACATCCATATAGAAATTTTGCTCTAAATTTATAGTTCTACATGTCTTTGATAAAAAAAAAAATGGTTTGGGTAAAAGTTATAGCGTTTACAAACTATGGTACAAAAATGTGAATTTCCGCTTTTTGAAGCAGCTCTGACTTTCTGAGCACCTGTCATGTTTCCTGAGGTTCTACAATGCCCAGACAGTACAAACACCCCACAAATGACCCCATTTCTGAAAGTACACACCCTAAGGTATTCGCTGATGGGCATAGTGAGTTCATAGAACTTTTTATTTTTTGTCACAAGTTAGCGGAAAATGATGATTTTTTTTTTTTTTTTCTTACAAAGTCTCATATTCCACTAACTTGTGACAAAAAATAAAAAGTTCTATGAACTCACTATGCCCATCAGCGAATACCTTGGGGTCTCTTCTTTCTAAAATGGGGTCACTTGTGGGGTAGTTATACTGCCCTGGCATTCTAGGGGCCCAAATGTGTGGTAAGGAGTTTGAAATCAAATTCTGTAAAAAATGACCTGTGAAATCCGAAAGGTGCTCTTTGGAATATGGGCCCCTTTGCCCACCTAGGCTGCAAAAAAGTGTCACACATCTGGTATCTCCGTACTCAGGAGAAGGTGGGGAATGTGTTTTGGGGTGTCATTTTATATATACCCATGCTGGGTGAGAGAAATATCTTGGCAAAAGACAACTTTTCCCATTTTTTTATACAAAGTTGTCATTTGACCAAGATATTTATCTCACCCAGCATGGGTATATGTAAAAAGACACCCCAAAACACATTCCTCAACTTCTCCTGAGTACGGGGATACCAGATGTGTGACACTTTTTTGCAGCCTAGGTGGGCAAAGGGGCCCATATTCCAAAGAGCACCTTTCGGATTTCACTCCTCATTTTTTCCTGAATTTGATTTCAAACTCCTTACCACACATTTGGGCCCCTAGAATACCAGGGCAGTATAACTACCCCACAAGTGACCCCATTTTGGAAAGAAGACACCCCAAGGTATTCCGTGAGGGGCATGGCGAGTTCCTAGAATTTTTTATTTTTTGTCACAAGTTAGTGGAAAATGATGATTTTTTTTTTTTTTTTTTTTTTCATACAAAGTCTCATATTCCACAAACTTGTGACAAAAAATAAAAACTTCCATGAACTCACTCTTTCTCTATCAAATCCGAATAATTGTATCAAACTCTAGGATTCCTATGAAACTTTCAAGATTCCTCACATTTATTATTTATTGTTTTATATTCTTATATTGATATTTTAATCTTGAAAATTTGTTTAATAATATTTTATTATAAAAAGTCATTTTATAAGTGTTGGCAATCAGATATCAAGTTTATATTTCACATAATGATATATCACACCAATTGGGACATCTGGGCCAAAAAACGCATGTGTCCCCAAAAAACGCATAAAAAACGCATGGAAACTGCAAGAGGAAAAAAAAAAAAATTATTTTTTTTTTTTTTTTTTTTTTTAACCACCTCAGCCCCCAGTGCTTAAACACCCTGAAAGACCAGGCCACTTTTTACACTTCTGACCTACACTACTTTCACCGTTTATTGCTCGGTCATGCAACTTACCACCCAAATGAATTTTACCTCCTTTTCTTCTCACTAATAGAGCTTTCATTTGGTGGTATTTCATTGCTGCTGACATTTTTACTTTTTTTGTTATTAATCGAAATTTAACGATTTTTTTGCAAAAAAATGACATTTTTCACTTTCAGTTGTAAAATTTTGCAAAAAAAAACGACATCCATATAGAAATTTTGCTCTAAATTTATAGTTCTACATGTCTTTGATAAAAAAAAAATGGTTTGGGTAAAAGTTATAGCGTTTACAAACTATGGTACAAAAATGTGAATTTCCGCTTTTTGAAGCAGCTCTGACTTTCTGAGCACCTGTCATGTTTCCTGAGGTTCTACAATGCCCAGACAGTACAAACACCCCACAAATGACCCCATTTCTGAAAGTACACACCCTAAGGTATTCGCTGATGGGCATAGTGAGTTCATAGAACTTTTTATTTTTTGTCACAAGTTAGCGGAAAATGATGATTTTTTTTTTTTTTTTCTTACAAAGTCTCATATTCCACTAACTTGTGACAAAAAATGCCCATCAGCGAATACCTTGGGGTCTCTTCTTTCTAAAATGGGGTCACTTGTGGGGTAGTTATACTGCCCTGGCATTCTAGGGGCCCAAATGTGTGGTAAGGAGTTTGAAATCAAATTCTGTAAAAAATGACCTGTGAAATCCGAAAGGTGCTCTTTGGAATATGGGCCCCTTTGCCCACCTAGGCTGCAAAAAAGTGTCACACATCTGGTATCTCCGTACTCAGGAGAAGGTGGGGAATGTGTTTTGGGGTGTCATTTTATATATACCCATGCTGGGTGAGAGAAATATCTTGGCAAAAGACAACTTTTCCCATTTTTTTATACAAAGTTGTCATTTGACCAAGATATTTATCTCACCCAGCATGGGTATATGTAAAAAGACACCCCAAAACACATTCCTCAACTTCTCCTGAGTACGGGGATACCAGATGTGTGACACTTTTTTGCAGCCTAGGTGGGCAAAGGGGCCCATATTCCAAAGAGCACCTTTCGGATTTCACTCCTCATTTTTTCCTGAATTTGATTTCAAACTCCTTACCACACATTTGGGCCCCTAGAATACCAGGGCAGTATAACTACCCCACAAGTGACCCCATTTTGGAAAGAAGACACCCCAAGGTATTCCGTGAGGGGCATGGCGAGTTCCTAGAATTTTTTATTTTTTGTCACAAGTTAGTGGAAAATGATGATTTTTTTTTTTTTTTTTTTTTTTTCATACAAAGTCTCATATTCCACAAACTTGTGACAAAAAATAAAAACTTCCATGAACTCACTATGCCCATCAGCGAATACCTTGGGGTCTCTTCTTTCCAAAATGGGGTCACTTGTGGGGTAGTTATACTGCCCTGGCATTCTAGGGGCCCAAATGTGTGGTAAGTAGGTAAATGACCTGTGAAATCCGAAAGGTGCTCTTTGGAATGTGGGCCCCTTTGCCCACCTAGGCTGCAAAAAAGTGTCACACATCTGGTATCTCTGTATTCAGGAGAAGTTGAGGAATGTGTTTTGGGGTGTCTTTTTACATATACCCATGCTGGGTGAGATAAATATCTTGGTCAAATGCCAACTTTGTATAAAAAAATGGGAAAAGTTGTCTTTTGCCAAGATATTTCTCTCACCCAGCATGGGTATATGTAAAATGACACCCCAAAACACATTCCCCAACTTCTCCCGATTACGGAGATACCAGATGTGTGACACTTTTTTGCAGCCGAGGTGGGCAAAGGGGCCCATATTCAAAAGAGCACCTTTCGGATTTCACAGGTCATTTTTTACAGAATTTGATTTCAAACTCCTTACCACACATTTGGGCCCCTAGAATGCCAGGGCAGTATAACTACCCCACAAGTGACCCCATTTTGGAAAGAAGAGACCCCAAGGTATTCGCTGATGGGCATAGTGAGTTCATGGAAGTTTTTATTTTTTGTCACAAGTTAGTGGAATATGAGACTTTGTATGAAAAAAAAAAAAAAAATAAGCATTTTCCACTAACTTGTGACAAAAAATAAAAAATTCTAGGAACTCGCCATGCCCCTCACGGAATACCTTGGGGTGTCTTCTTTCCAAAATGGGGTCACTTGTGGGGTAGTTATACTGCCCTGGCATTTTCCAGGGGCCCTAATGTGTGGTAAGTAGGTAAATGACCTGTGAAATCCTAAAGGTGCTCTTTGGAATATGGGCCCCTTTGCCCACCTAGGCTGCAAAAAAGTGTCACACATGTGGTATCGCCGTATTCAGGAGAAGTTGGGGAATGTGTTTTGGGGTGTCATTTTACATATACCCATGCTGGGTGAGAGAAATATCTTGGCAACTTTTCCCATTTTTTTATACAAAGTTGGCATTTGACCAAGATATTTCTCTCACCCAGCATGGGTATATGTAAAATGACACCCCAAAACACATTCCCCAACTTCTCCTGAGTACGGCGATACCAGATGTGTGACACTTTTTTGCAGCCTAGATGCGCAAAGGTGCCCAAATTCCTTTTAGGAGGGCATTTTTAGACATTTGGATACCAGACTTCTTCTCACGCTTTGGGGCCCCTAGAATGCCAGGGCAGTATAAATACCCCACATGTGACCCCATTTTGGAAAGAAGACACCCCAAGGTATTCAATGAGGGGCATGGCGAGTTCATAGAAATTTTTTTTTTTTGGCACAAGTTAGCGGAAATTGATATTTTTAATTTTTTTCTCACAAAGTCTCCCGTTCCGCTAACTTGGGACAAAAATTTCAATCTTTCATGGACTCAATATGCCCCTCACGGAATACCTGGGGGTGTCTTCTTTCCGAAATGGGGTCACATGTGGGGTATTTATACTGCCCTGGCATTCTAGGGGCCCTAAAGCGTGAGAAGAAGTCTGAATATAAATGTCTAAAAAATTTTACGCATTTGGATTCCGTGAGGGGTATGGTGAGTTCATGTGAGATTTTATTTTTTGACACAAGTTAGTGGGATATGAGACTTTGTAAGAAAAAAAAAAAAAAAATCCGCTAACTTGGGCCAAAAAAATATCTGAATGGAGCCTTACAGAGGGGTGATCAATGACAGGGGGGTGATCAATGACAGGGGGGTGATCAATGACAGGGGGGTGATCAATGACAGGGGGGTGATCAGGGAGTCTATATGGGGTGATCACCACAGTCATTGATCATGCCCCTGTAAGGCTTCATTCAGACGTCCGGATGCGTTTTGCGGATCCGATCCATCTATCAGTGCATCCGTAAAAATCATGCGGACATCTGAATGGAGCTTTACAGGGGGGTAATCAATGACAGGGGGGTAATCAATGACAGGGGGTGATCAGGGAGTCTATATGGGGTGATCACCACAGTCATTGATCATGCCCCTGTAAGGCTTCATTCAGACGTCCGGATGCGTTTTGCGGATCCGATCCATCTATCAGTGCATCCGTAAAAATCATGCGGACATCTGAATGGAGCTTTACAGGGGGGTAATCAATGACAGGGGGGTGATCACCACAGTCATTGATCATGCCCCTGTAAGGCTTCATTCAGACGACCGGATGAGTTTTGCGGATCCGATCCATGTATCAGTGCATCCGTAAAAATCATGCGGACATCTGAATGGAGCTTTACAGGGGGGTGATCAGGGAGTCTATATGGGGTGATCACCACAGTCATTGATCATGCCCCTGTAAGGCTTCATTCAGACGTCCGGATGCGTTTTGCGGATCCGATCCATCTATCAGTGCATCCGTAAAAATCATGCGGACATCTGAATGGAGCTTTACAGGGGGGTAATCAATGACAGGGGGGTAATCAATGACAGGGGGGTGATAAGGGAGTCTATATGGGGTGATCACCACAGTCATTGATCATGCCCCTGTAAGGCTTCATTCAGACGTCCGGATGCGTTTTGCGGATCCGATCCATCTATCAGTGCATCCGTAAAAATCATGCGGACATCTGAATGGAGCTTTACAGGGGGGTAATCAATGACAGGGGGGTGATCACCACAGTCATTGATCATGCCCCTGTAAGGCTTCATTCAGACGACCGGATGCGTTTTGCGGATCCGATCCATGTATCAGTGCATCCGTAAAAATCATGCGGACATCTGAATGGAGCTTTACAGGGGGGTAATCAATGACAGGGGGGTAATCAATGACAGGGGGGTGATCAGGGAGTCTATATGGGGTGATCACCACAGTCATTGATCACGCCCCTGTAAGGCTTCATTCAGACGTCCGGATGCGTTTTGCGGATCCGATCCATCTATCAGTGGATCCGTAAAAATCATGCGGACGTCTGAATGGAGCTTTACAGGGGGTTGATCAATGACAGGGGGGTAATCAATGACAGGGGGGTGATCAGGGAGTCTATATGGGGTGATCAGGGGTGATCAGGGGTGATTAGGGGTGATCAGGGGCTAATAAGGGGTTAATAAGTGACGGGGGGGGGTGTAGTGTAGTGTAGTGGTGCTTGGTGCTACTTTACTGAGCTACCTGTGTCCTCTGGTGGTCGATCCAAACAAAGGGGACCACCAGAGGACCAGGTAGCAGGTATATTAGACGCTGTTATCAAAACAGCGTCTAATATACCTGTTAGGGTCTTAAAAAAAACACATCTCCAGCCTGCCAGCGAACGATCGCCGCTGGCAGGCTGGAGATCAACTCTCTTACCTTCCGTTCCTGTGAGCGCGCGCGCCTGTGTGCGCGCGTTCACAGGAAGTCTCGCGTCTCGCGAGATGACGCGTATATGCGTGACTGTGCGCAGCGCTGCCACCTCCGGAACGCGATCCTGCGTTAGGCGGTCCGGAGGTGGTTAAAATCAAGGCTGTATAGAATTATCCCTTGATTATGTGGGAGGATTCCCTTGCAAACTGGGAGTAGCATGAACAACAGGTGTCCGAGATTTGGGAAGCAATCAAAGGAATGGATAAAAATGGAGGCAGAGCAGGCAGACACTTGACCACTGAGGAAGGGAGAGTGAATCTACCCGTAACGCATATGGTGAAACAAGTGATGTACCTGCATTGAAAAGCCTCCGATAATACTGTATGGCCATACAGAAGAAAATCTCTACAGTAAAGGATTAATTATTCTTATCGTCGAAAGCTGCACCAAAGGAAATTGCGGAACAGAGTGGCAACTCCTGCGATCTTTGGAACTCCCGCGAAATTTAAACCAGCTTGCTGTATGGAGCGACTGAATAAGCCGGCAAATATTTAAAGCTCCATTGCAGCAATAGGGAGACAGCAGACGCTAGACGGTAAGCCAAACATCGATTTAAAGTTTTCTCCAATCCAAAGCTCATATCGAGCTTAAAAGGATATGCTATAAGAGACTTTTCACATTATCAGGATTCCTGTGGACACTTTATGAACATATTGCGCTCCCAGTGAATACACCACCAGTAAACAGTCTTTGACATACAATGTAGTAGATATTAGGAAAAGGATGCATTGCTGTTTTTTTTGGAAAAGATGGTGGTGGCCCCCCTGTCCTGCTAAGAACATATGCACATATGGTATGTCCACCATTGTCTTATTCCAAGATCAGCTCTAAATGAAATAGTCTTCTGCTAGACCTCAGGGGCCTAGTTTTATTAGGGGTTCTTTATTGTGTTATTGATAGTTCTTGGGCACTCCAGAGGATCCTCTTGTACTTTGGTGGGCCAGTTTGACCCTGGCCAACTCTCACCTGACAGCAGA
The DNA here is from genome assembly GCF_905171765.1 of Bufo bufo. Taxonomy (NCBI): domain Eukaryota; kingdom Metazoa; phylum Chordata; class Amphibia; order Anura; family Bufonidae; genus Bufo; species Bufo bufo. The sequence goes on from NC_053393.1 coordinate 166,646,201, forward strand.
TGTTGAGTGAAAGGCCGATAAATTTTAGCATGCCAAATCCTTTGCTATCACAGAAGTTAAGTTACTGACAAGCTTATTCTTCTTCTCTCTCATTGAAGTAAACATACACATTTGGCAGACCTGAGCGAGCATGTAGAGGTATATGGTGTGTTTTAGAGAGTAGCCCTCTACCCACTGAGGGTTCAGATGAAAGCTACCTTAATTGTATAGTCATTACAGAGAATTGAGGGGTCTGGAAAGTTGCATGACAATCACTCTACAAAAGACAATGGTGATCAGATTAGACTAGTTTCACACTAGCTGGATACTACCTTTACTGCTGTAGCCCATTGGCTATAATTGCACCCGGCACATTTCCGGCATTAATGCCGGGACTCGTCCAGACAAAACCCACTGCTTGCAGTGGTATTTGGTCGAATTCCAGCACTATTGCCATAAACAGGCCGGATCCCCACCTTGTCCCATTACTGTCAATAAGGCCTGGTGGTGCTCTGGCCATTTCCAGCTATGAAGTCCAACAAGCTATCCCTCTGCCGGAACAGCCTGCCAGATAGTGTGAATCTATCTTTATTTGTCACATACCTCTCTAAGAAACAACACTAGCGAAGAAATGGCTGAAAAGAAGATTCTTTTTTACAACTTTACTGGATGACTCAAGAAGTCTTGACTGGTGATTTTTATTTTTTGTAAAAAATTTAATTTCCAAGGGCCTATACTTTATTATGATAAATCAGCAGCTCCTATACTAATTAGTTTTTAGGGTTACCCAAATACATGTGCTAAAAAAAAGTTTGACCTGAAAAGTAGGTTATGAATATTGAGTTTCTTTGTAAGTTCAAACCTTCAGTACTAAAGACGTTTATTTTTCTAAATGGTCTTTTTATATATTTCCTAGATATTACCGTTTCTCCACACTGGAGACTCTTGGCATTCCCTTGTAGGCACGCTCGGTCATAAACATCCAGTCTTTCTTAGGTATTCATTAATGTGCTCAATGTTTGGCATCCATTCTTTCACAGCTGGTAGCTGCAGTAGCAGCGGGATTTTGGCATGTGATTAATCTTGCGTGTTCTTCAAAATCTCTTGGGATAAATTACCCAATTACCTCAGTAGTCTTTGCGCCAACATAGCCCGGTTCTTCGCCAGGAATAAGCATCTACATGTCTGTAAAATTGTCTCAGGCTGACCACTCCACATTTTTGCACCACTTCTTTTTTTTCTGAAATGAATATGTTTCCAGTTGGCTCATGCTCAGTTCAAACATCATAAACATGGGCTGCCCCACTGCAGCTACACTATGAGCACTTATGAAATGAGTGCTGAGTTGGCATTGCCTTATATATGGAGCGTTTGAATGTAATAGAAGTATATGCATTCCTGGATGACAAGATGAATCTATGTAAAACACATATAAGTAAGGAGTACAGAGACCAATTGCTTTATTAATACAATACCTTATAGGCTGGTCATTGGTGTATTTTAATATGAATTGCCAGCATCTGATATCTACTTTCTGTTGTATTTTATAAGATGCTTGGACGTTGAGATGTTTCAGCCCAATAAAAATGAACCTACCTGTTCAGTTCCATAGATATATGTTCATTGATTGCTGAATTTTAATACATACTTTTCCTGTGATAAAATAATTTGTTGATCGGGTTGAATGAGTTTGCCAACTAGCAAATACTGATCAATCTTGAACAATGATGAGACCGTGGCTAAGTAGATGAGTCAGTTTTTGAATGAGATATCAAATTTCCCTCTACTGGCAGTAGCTGTAGCCTACGTTCCCCAAGTCACATATGGTCTCAAATTCAGACTTCAAGTAACGCACAAAAAACTGCAATAAACTTCTACTTTATATTTCTTTATCTAAAATACTTGGCATTATCATTAGAGATGAGCGAATGGAATCCCACGAAGTGGAATTCGATCCGAATTTCAGGATAAATTCCATTCACCTCGAAGCCGAATTTCCTTGTGCTTCGTGTCAGCGAATTGATTTAACCTGAAATAGTGTAAAAAAAAGACAAAAAAATTCAAACTTACCTCCTCAATTTGCTCGCGACTGGCTGCCAGCCTCCATCTTGATTGAAGATCTCGGCCGAAATCCCGTGCGTGGTGACGTATGACGTCACCTTGCCAGCCGATTTTGCTCCAGATCTTCAAGCAAGATGGCGGCGGCTGGCCCGTCGCGAGCAAATGGAGGAGGTAAGTTTGATAGAATTTTTTTTTAATTGTTAATTTTACACAGTTTTTAAACTCAGATGCCGCGCTGATGTATTACACAGCATCTGAGGGGTACAATGACGGGGGCGGTGCTATTGCAGCTCCCTGTCATTGCACCCGCTACTTACAAAAAAATGCGCATCGTGACAAAGTCATTAGTCACAAAGCAAATTTTTTTGTAAAATTTGGCAAATCAGCCGAATCAAACTTTTCAATTATTCGCTCATCTCTAATTATCATGCATACATAAATGACTCATAGTCAAAAGCACATCTAATCATATAAAGTCCATACTTAACAATAAAGGGAGTTATTAATTAACCTGAAATACACCTAAATTAGTACTTTCCCCCACTCATGCCAGGGCTAAAATTGTGAGTGTGGCGTGGGCATTTTAGGCTTAGAAAAAGGTCCAAATGTGAGACAGCAAGGAAGCTGGCTTACATTTAGAACTGGCGTTGGATGCGCTGAAGCTATGAAGAGGCCCGCGCCTCTTCGTAACTTCGAGGGATCCTCTGCCAGCTATGGGGCTTTATTAAGGCTGGCATCTAAAATTCCAGTCTTAATGAATGTGCCCCAATGTCCTTAGTGCCTGGGTACTTTTGAGGTTCAGCACATGTAGTGCTTACCAAGCATCTAGCTACGTTTCGGGGGTTCGCCGCCTTTGTTAAGCATACATATGGACTTTATATGATTATATGTGCTTTTAACTATGAGTCATTTATGTATGCACGATAATACCAAGTATGGGCACTTTCACACTTGTGTTAGAGGATTCCGGCAGGCAGTTCCGTTGCCGGAACTGTCTGCCGGATCTGGAAATCCGTATGAAAACGGATAACATTTGTTTCCGGATGCGGATCCGGCTGACAAATGCATTAATATACCGGATCCGTCTCTCTGGTGTCATCCGGAAAAACTGATCCAGTATTATTATTTTTTGCATTTTTAAAGGTCTGCGCATGCGCAGACCGGGAAACCGGATCCGTTTTTCCGGAAAACTGGGTACCAGATCCGGCATTAGTGTTAAGGCTGGCCGCAGGCTAGCCTGGATTTGTGGGAGGGGCCGGTACCTGTCTTAAGCAGTCTGGCTCTCCCAGGCAGCACGTCGGCATTCGGACGTCTGCTACTTCCGGGTGTGACGTCATCAGCAAGTGTCCTGCACGAGTCGGATCTCAGAGAAGCCGGGTGTACCTTTCCCTTCAGTCTGCAAGCTGTTCAGGTCGTTTTCCAAGATAACTGGTTTGTTTGGGGAGCGTAGCAACGTGGAGGAGGGTAGGAGGGTGTGTAGAGAGGGGGAAGTGTGCCAGAGGATCGCTTCTCCTCACTGCATTCAGGCACATGCAATTCAAGTTTTGGCACCAATGGGCAGCATTGTCACATAGTTGGAGCTCATTGCCTGTTCAGCACTCTCAGCATAACCTGTATCTAAGTTCATACAGGGGCTGCGAGTCATCTGGGCTCAGCAGGTTAAACTCTGGCAGCTGGGTCCTGGTGCCATTACTGAGTTGATTACTTACAAGGTTGCTGCTTGTGCACATGTTTGACACTCATCACATACACTACATACATACCTTAGACACATAGTTCGCACATCAGGCAGTTTGACAAAAAAAAAAAAAGGGTACAAGTGGATTGTTAAATAAAGTTTAAAAAAAAAAAAAAAAAAGAGTGGGTTGTTCAAATAAAGAAAAAAAAAAAAAAAGGGTACAAGTGGATTGTTAAATAAAGTAAAAAAAAAAAAAAAAAAAGAGTGGGTTGTTCAAATAAAGAAAAAAAAAAAAAAAGATAATTTTTTTTGGGATAAAAAAAAAATAAAATTTATCCACCAAGCTTCATCCATACACCTCTAGCATAGGTACATCCGCCAATACAGCTACACGCTCGCACGACATACACACCCCGTTTCATCTCGTAGACTAGTGTCATACGTCATACGGTCTGTTTTCCACAAATCCTATACTTACATACATCACCTACCACGTCTGTAGGTTCTTTAGCCCGCAGTATTCGTTTTTAATTAATCTGCCACGTCACAGATTCGCACAAACTCGGGCTCGCTTCATACGTCAGTGGAAACGACTATCATACTCCCTGTCAGCCTCGAAGGCTTTTCGTTCAATCGTTTCACGCTGCTGGGGAGGGAAGGGGAGGGGCTTAGATTCCGTCATCTTGTTTGTCAGCTTACGGGCAGCAGGTCGTAGGGTTAACAGGTTGTTGTTTTTTTTTTTTCTCTTCTCTTTTTCTTTCTTCGTTTTTTTTTTTGTGGTGTTTGTTGTGTTGTTTGCAGTGGTCTACGCCATCTGCAACTTCAGCCAGTGCAGGCTCCTGCATGTCTGTGCCACATGTTTTAGGGCACATCCGGTCACGGTCTGCACATTGAAGCCGGCGTGACTGAGCCGGGTGAATGTGGAGGCACTAGACCAGCTGCTGCGGCTTCATCCGGTTCAGCCGTTCCGTACATTCCTGGTGGAAGGGTTTTCACGGGGGTTTCACACTAGGCTCATCACCTTGCCCCAGCAGACTCATGAATGCCCCAACTTGCAGTCGGCTTCTAAACATGCTGGTCTGGTGGATTCACTCTTGGCAATTGAGCTGGACAAGGGTTTCATCATTGTCCTTTCCAGTCCCCTCCTTTCTGCACTTGGAGGGTGAGCCCGGTGGGGGTGGTGCAGGGAAAATTCTCAGTGGGTGGAACGGCATTTCCATGTTTATTCCGAGGGCCACTTCTGATTCTCCACACGTATTTTCAGACGCGGCTGCCTCGGTAGGTTTCGCGGCCATATTTGGCTCACATTGGTTCGCCGGCTCATGGCCCACACACGTGCTACAGTTGCCGGGGTTTTCTCAGATGTCGGCATTGTTCGAGATCTATCCTATCGTAGCAGCTGCTATAGTCTGGGGGCATAGGTGGTCGGGTCACACGGTGGATTTCCACACTGACAACATGGCGACCGCAGAGATCATTAACAAGGGCAGATCTAAATCGTTACTCATCATGTCTTTCATGCGTAGATTGACCTGGATAGCTCTGGAACAGGGGTTTCATTTTCATGCCCTGTTTTTGGACGGGGTCAGCAACGTTGCAGCTGATGCTTTATCTCGTTTTGATTTTTCTCGCTTTTTCTTACAGAACCCAGAAGCAGACTCAGTGGTCACCCCGGTACCGGACTGGCGGCTGCTGGTCTTGGATTAGACTCTCTGATGGTGGTCGCCAGTTCACTCATTACCAAGTCTTTGTCGGCCAGTACGTTGCGGTCGTACCGCCGAGCGTGGGTGGTTTTTTCGAACTTTAAGTTGGCATATCCTAGAGGTGACACAGGTCAGGTCAAGTATATGGTGGCTTTCGTGTCTTATTGTCATTCGGTATTGGCTTTATCCTACAACACCATTAGGCTATATTTGGCTGGGGTGCAGCATTTTTTGGCACTTCAAGAGCCAGACAGACCCTCTATATTTTCAGCTCACCCGATCAAGGCCATCCTCAGAGGCATTCAAAAAAGCCAGGTCACGGTCAAGTCGGTCCGTCGACCTATTAAGGGGGACACGTTTCGTAGCCTGTCGGAAGTTCTCACATTGTCACCATTCGGAGTCCTTCCCAGCCTGGTGATCAAGGCGGCGATGTACTTGGCGTTTTACGGGTTTTTAAGACCAGGTGAAGTGACACAGGCCAGACAAGGGGCGGTGGCTCTCCGCAAGGGAGATTTAGTCAGGATGGGCAGTAACTCATTCGCAGTTGCCTCACAACAAAACAAGGCAGGTAGGTCCCGGCCATGTAGTTAAGTTCTTCCAGACCACAAACGCATGGTGTCCAGTGACAGTCTTGGACAACCTCTTGCTGGCCCTTAGTCTTCACAGCCCCACCGACCCATTACTTCCATTCCCTGTTGGTCCACTGACGTCCAGCCAGTTCATCAAACATATTCGCATCCTGTTGACCAGTGTAGGATTGAATCCGGCTCAATTCTCGGGGCATTCTTTCCGCATCAGTGCGGCATCCGCAGCGTCCAAGCATGGAGTCCCTGTGCATATCATTAAACACTTGGGGCGCTGGCACTCGGGGTGCTTTGTACGGTATATCCCGGAGCCACAAGCGGAGCTGGTCCAAGCATTCAGTACATTGGCAGAGTAGCACCTCAGGCCAATCCTTCCCTCACTGGTGGGTTTTGCCCCCTTTTTCAGGCATACCGACCTAGTGAGGCCAAGGCACACCTCAGGCCAATTAGGTAGGGGGGTGGTGGTTGGGCATCTTCCACTCGTTTAGGTCCTGACCACAAGTGTTAAGGCTGGCTGCAGGCTAGCCTGGATTTGTGGGAGGGGCCGGTACCTGTCTTAAGCAGTCTGGCTCTCCCAGGCAGCACGTCGGCATTCGGACGTCCCCTGCCCACCCATTCCCATTCTTCATTCAGTCATTCAACCATCACATTCAGGGTATGCCCCCTTTTTCAGGCATACCGACCTAGTGAGGCCAAGGCACACCTCAGGCCAATTAGGTAGGGGGGTGGTGGTTGGGCATCTTCCACTCGTTTAGGTCCTGACCACAAATACATTTTAATGGAAATGAATGCTGGATCCGGCATTCCTGCAAGTGTTCCGGAAATAACGTAAGAGGGACTGAAGTGAAGACATCCTGATGCATACTGAACGGAATGCTTTCCATTCAGAATGCATTAGGATAAAACTGAAGCGTTTTTTTCTGGTATTGAGCCCCTAGGACGGAACTCAATACCGGAAAACTTTAACGCTAGTGTGAAAGTACCCTATTTTGGATAAAGAAATATAAAGAAGAAGGTTAGCTGCTTATGTGTTATGACACTGATACTGAATCCTTACTTATAGCTGTAAGGATGGAGTATCATTTTGTGGATGGTGGATGAGTGAGTTATTAGCTTCCCACCTACTGGCAGTAGCAGTACCCTGTATTTCCCATGTCACTTATGGTCTCAAAGGTGTTGCCCTAGATTTAATCTCAACACCTATCCACAGGATAGGTGATAAACGTCTTATCAGTGGTGGTCTGCTGGGACCCCCACTGATCTTGAGAATGATGGATGAAGTCAGTTTGTGAATGAGATATTAACTTTTTGGATATCCTTGTAGACACGTTCAGGCATAACTTTGTATGGTGGATTTTAATTGTTTATTATAAAGTGTGCATTGTGTTCCTTAAACTGGGCTATCCTCCATTACTGTTGTAAACCTCATTGGATTCAAGTAAAGCCCATGCAATCGATTTTCATGATTGGCATTACCAATGAAATTTGCATTTTCTACCTGGCAATCCACAGCACTTTTCTAGCATTAATTTGCTGTAGCCATTAGCAAGGCTCACAGCGGTGACTGAACCGGGCACTGCCGCTTCTAAACATTGCATAGGTGGTCAGGCCTGTACATACCCTTCCCCCGGTGTCGCTGCAGAGGACAAGCAATGTTTCCATGGACCAAAGTCAAGTTTACTGCATTTCACTAGACAAGGGAAGGTGGCTTAGTAGGAGGGGGACATGGCTTAAATGAGACAATTTGTGCCAAAATGTTGCCAAAATTTGGCATAAATTAAGCCAACTAATAGGTGGTGGAGCATTAGGCCCCTTGCAGACGAGCGAGTGTATCGCTGCGGTCTCGGAGCAAGACACTGAGCCAGCACTGCCGGGGTCACATAGCATTATATTGATTTTTTCACACAAGCATGGCGGATTGGCTCTGGATGCGTTCAGGGTGCGTTTAGTGAAACTCGCACCATTTTGCAAGCAAGTTCAGTCAGTTTTGTCTGCGATTGCGTTCAGTTTTTTCCGCGCGGGCGCAATGCGTTTTGATGCGTTTTTCATGCGCGTGAGAAAAAACTAAAGGTTTACAAACAACATCTCTTAGCAACCATCAGTGAAAAACTCATCGCATCCGCACTCGCTTCCGGATGCAATGGATTTTTCACTGAAGCCCCATTCACTTCTATGGGGCCAGGGCTGCATGAAAAACGCTGAATATAGAACATGCTGCTAATTTCACGCAACGCAGAACTGATGCGTGAAAAAAAACGCTCATGTACACAGGCACATTGAAATTAATGGGTCAGGATTCAGTGCGGGTGCTATGTGTTCACATCACGCATTGCACCCGCGCAGAAAACTTGCTCGTGTGAAAGGGGCCTTAGGGCTGTTTTACACGAGCGGAGGCCGTGCGTGTCATCCGCAGCGTGAATGAGAGCCAAGCCCCGCTCCGGACAGCAGAGACACGGAGCATTAACATGATTAATAATGCTCCGTGTCTCTCTGTGACCTTTTTACTACAAAATCACGGTGACAACTTTATCTCACTGTGATTTTGTAGTAAAAAGACCACAGAGAGACATGGAGCATTATTAATCATGTTAATGCTCCGTGTCTCTGCTGTCCGGAGCGGGGCTTGGCTCTCATTCACGCTGCGGATGACACGCACGGGATCCTCTCGTGTGAAACAGCCCTTAGAGTTCTGGAATGTATTAGATGACACTGACATAATGCTGTCAGTGTTATCCACTGCATTCCAGAACTCTAAGGCCTCTTTCACACGGGCGTTGCTGAAAAATGCGCGGGTGCGTTGCGGGAACACCCGCGATTTTTCCGCGCGAGTGCAATACATTGTAATGCGTTTTGCACTCACGTGAGAAAAATTGTGCGTGTTTGGTACCCAAACCCGAACTTCTTCACAGAAGTTCGGGCTTGGGATCGGTGTTCTGTGGATTGTATTATTTTCCCTTATAACATGGTTATAAGGGAAAATAATAGCATTCTGAATACAGAATGAAAAGTAAAATAGCACTGGAGGGGTTAAAAAAAATAAAAAATAATTTAACTCACCTTAATCCACTTGATAGCGCGGCCGGCATCTGCTTCTGTATTCTTTTCTTTAGGACCTGGCTAAAGGACCTTCGATGACGTCACTCCGGTCATCACATGGTACGTCACATGATCTTTAACCATGGTGAATCACCATGGTAAAAGATCATGTGACGTACCATGTGATGACCGGAGTGACGTCATCCCAGGTCCTTAAACTATAGTTAATGCTCTCCACAGGTCCTATACAGTAAAAGAGTCAGACGGAGATGCCGGCTACGCGAGCAAGTGGATTAAGGTGAGCTAAATGATTTTTATTTTTTTTTAACCCCTCCAGCCCTGTTTTACTTAGCATTCTGTATTCAGAATGCTATTATTTTCCCTTATAACCATGTTATAAGGGAAAATAATAAGGTTCGGGTCTCCATCCCGATCGTCTCCTAGCAACCGTGCGTGAAAATCGCACCGCATCCGCACTTGCTTGCGGATGCTTGCGATTTTCACGCAACCCCATTCATTTCTATGGGGCCTGCGTTACGTGAAAAACGCACAAAGAGGAGCATGCTGCGATTTTCACGCAACGCAAAAGTGATGCGTGAAAATCACCGCTCGTGTGCACAGCCCCATAGAAATGAATGGGTCAGTATTCAGTGCGGGTGCAATGCGTTCACCTCCCGCATCGCATCCGTGCGGAATACTCGCTCGTGTGAAAGGGGCCTAAGGCCCTTTGCAGACGAGCGTGTCCGGATTACCTCATCCTCTTGTTCGCGCAGCCGGCATCATCTTCTTTCTTCTTCTTTCAGGACCTGCAAAAGGACCTTTGATGACGTAATCGCGCTCACCACGTGGTGAGCGTGGTGACGTCAGCGCAGGTCCTGCTGAATGAAGATAGAACATGTGGTGAGCGCGATTACCTCATCAAAGGTCCTTTTGCAGGTCCTGAAAGAAGAAGCAAGAAGACGATGCCGGCTGCGCGATCAATTGGATGAGTAAAGGTGAGTAAATTTTTTTTATTTTTTAACCCCTCAATTCACATTTTAGTAAGCATTCTGTATTAAGAATGCTATTATTTTCCCTCATAACCATGTTATAAGGGAAAATAATAAAATCTACAGAACACCGAACCCAAACCTGAACTTCAGTAAAGAAGTCCGGGTTCGGGTCTGGGTTCCACAATCAGTTTTTTCTCACTCGCGTGCAAAACGCATTGCATTCGCGTGGAAAAAACTGAGCAACGCAACACAATCGCAGTCAAAACTGACTGAAAATGCGTACGCACTCGCACGAATTTCCTTGATCACAGACGCAACGCATCCGGACCTAATCCGGACACGTTCGTCTGCAAGGGGCCTAAGGGTTACATAGCATCCTAAATCAATATAATGCTATGTGACCCTGGGAGTTCAGGCCGGGAGCTGCGCTGCGAGTCCGGAGCGTGTCACTCGCCTTAGACAAAGGTGTCTAACAAGATGCAGCAAATTTAATGTGAGCTACCGTGAGGAATTTGGTGTATCTATAGACTGCCTGGTCTAAGTCTACTCTATCTAATATTAAGTTGGTTTACAAATTCTCACCCAATGTTAGGCTAACTGCACATGGGTGTGGGTTTTCCCAAAAATTTTCATGCAGATTTTCATGTGGATTTTTACTGCATTTTCACACCAAATCTGCATGTATTACTTGCGGATTATTTTGTGCGGATTTTCCCCGACCATCTGCAATGCAATCTGTACTAAGAACCTGCAGAAACAACTGACATGCTGGGAGTTTCAAAATCCGCACGGCAGGTCAGTTTTCACACTAAAAATATATGCAACCTGTAGATGAGATTTGTCACATCTGATTCGCTTAGCTTGTACCGTATTATGCTGCGGGTTTTCTGCACGAAAATCCGTGATGAAAAGCTGTGCATAATTAACCTTAAGGTGTCAGAATTGCGTGAGATGATTGTAAGATGTGGCATATCATTCTAGAAAATGCACTTAGAAGGCAACGGACAAAATCAAATTGATATAGTTTCATAGTATAATTATCAAGACTTTAGGGGTCATCTATCAAATTGTTAAGTAGAACTGGTTTAGTTTCTCATAGCAACCAATCAGATTTCTCCTTTCATTTTTCAAAGGAGCTGTCCAAAATGAAAGGTGGAATTTGATTGGTTCTACTTCACACCAGTTTGATAAATGACCCCCCATACCTTCAACCTATGGCCTAGTTCTTGCACTATAGGGGCAGTGGCACAAATCTGGCACTGTTCAAAGAGTGTATATTTTAGAATTAAAATTCAAAAACAGTGTTCTGATTTTGTGAATTTGATGACAAAATGAACATCTTATGTGGCAAGAAAGGGAGCGGCACTCATAGGGTAATACGTTTTTAGCCAGTTGGTTAAAAAGGAAGATAGTTGGGCTCACCTTTTAGTGTTGTGCAAAAGTAGGCACAACACTAGTGTAGGTGTATGTTTGAACGGTGACAACCTGGAGGCACAGATTCCGCAGTACAGAATTGGAAAATGAGTGTGTCTGCTCTGAAATGCGTTGTTACCTATATCTAGCATCCTGTCCATTGTAAAATAACGTTAATGGCTATGACTGGACTTAGTCAGGAAAGCGACATATCCACTAAGTGTCAGTGAAAATGTGGACATCCCCTTTAAATGTTCAACAAACACCTTGAATGTGTAATGTACTATATCTTCTAACTTACCTGGTTACATTTAACATGTTCACGACAACCAAACAGAAACCAGGGCAAAGCATTTTTATTATTAGACCAAGTTTTTCTTTCAAGTAGCTCTTTACACTTTGTGAGGATCATTTTAGTCTACTTTCTAGTGAGGCTGGCATTGGTCCCAAGACCATGGGTTCTTCTGCCCACGCCAAATGCCTCCCCCTCCAAATCTTCCACTTGAGGTCCTGCTTGTTTTCCTGCATGGTATGCAGACTGAGCCTTTTCAGCCAACCTGATGCACATGGAGGCCTCACAAGATGCTAACGTCTCCCTGTGTAGGCTCATTTAGGAATTAGTTGCTCACTTATACCTCCCATATTAAAGGGGATTGTACATTGCTTCAGTCAGCAGTAGGATGCACAAGATTCCCTAACACTACCCTGCTTGCTAGACCAATTCATTGAGTAGATGGTTCAAGCTCCTGCCATTCAGAGCTCTGTGTAGCTCAAAGGCATAGTTCCTATATGTTCTTTCAGGTAAGATGTCCAGGGACAATTGCACTTTAGGGAGGCTATTAGGGCATCATGCTGATGCCTTATCCCCCTTAACACCCAGTAAGAGATACATCCATTGCAGGCAGGTTCCTAATCCCACAAAGTTGCAGATATATCCGTTACTGTAATCCATTGGGTACTGCCCAATGTATCCATAAGATCACAATGTTGGGTATCATGCGAGTGCTGCATCACCTTCAATGTTTATATAAACCCACTGACTTGTTCATGCAAGCAGCATAGGCCATAGCAAGGTTATAGTCCTGGAGAACCCCTTTAAATGAGAACCCAGAGGGACCTAGCAATGCACCATAATTAATCATATGTCAAGAAAATGACCAATATACTATACTTACTGTCTTGAAGTTGTACGGATCACTTTCACGTGACGCACTTCTTTGGAAAATCCTACACCCATCAATATCACGTCCTTTACCAGGTTTCTGGTCTAAGTCTATGGATGGGGATGTCATGGCACAATTTTGGTGCACACTGCCTCAATGTAAGCCACACTTCTTTTCGCTAAGCCATGACTCTTTCCTGCCAAGTCACGACCACTTGCCATAGGAGGTGCAAAAAGTGTCTAATGCTGGATTTACACAGCCAAATTTCGGGACGACTATTGGGAACGAACGTTTGTCTAAACACTCATTCCCGATAATCGGCCTGTGTACAGGGGCCGCAGACCACCCAGTGCTAGTTCATTGGGTCAAATGATCTGTTGTGTGGACACCTCAATCATCGTTTTTGGACAGCAGATTAAGCTGTGTAAACAGGACTCTGCTGCCCAGAAACTCTGTATGAGGACGAGCAATGGCCAAGGCTGACTGGCCATACACTCTATAGGGAAATTTCCAGGTAGGCCAATGCCAGGGGGACGCCTAAGCCTTCTTTACGGCTGCCAGCCGGGTACATCATGATCTGATCCTCTCAGCATTAATTAATTCTAGAAGCATCAGATACTTATACATCTGCCCTACCTCCACAGGATGGTGATACAACTGAATACTGTGGCTGGGGTAGCAGTATTTTGTGCTGCGTTGTGGTATTTGGAATCGATCGGGGTGCGCAGGGAGGCGGCGCATGCGCAGTGGACAAGTTGGCGCCTGCGCGAGACTACGGAGCAGAGATTACATGACGTCAGGGATAGTGGAGTGAATAAATTAAGTGGTAGGCGGTGCTGGGCTCCAGGAGATTGTGGGACAACCCCTTGGGCTCCTGACAGAGGTGATTTACATATGAATAAGATCGCTTTTTTTAAGAATATAAGGCACACAGAGCATAAACAGAGGGATCATTGTAAACACTGCATGAAGACGAATGGGCACATATAAATATCTACATATCGTTAATCCTGGTGACAGAATCCCTTTAATAAACACCTCAGCCATTTGAACCATGTTTAATGTCTGTGCCCTTTTAGTTCTTGTAAGTGTATATTGTTAATTGGCACTTCTTGTTCCATGAGATTGTTCTTTGGTATCAATATTTTATTAAAAACACCCACAACCATTACAATCAATGCATTACTAATTTTATTCCATTTCATCTTTTTTTTGCTTTTCTATATATTTTTCTTACATTATGGGAAACATTAATTTATTTACAATTTTTCAGTCCACGTACCAAACTTGGAAGGCTACTTGAGGAAAGTTCTAGTCCATAAAAGCATACAAATGCTCTTTCACATCTATAAAAATGCTTCCAGTTTTGAAAACTCTCATCTGAATAAACCAAACACTTTTTTTTTTTTTTTAAATCACAACTGGGAATGCAGATATGACATTCGTCAAATTCCAGGTATGGTTTTATTTTATGCAATCAAATACAAAAGAGAAGAAAAAAAAAAAAAGAACAAAAATACAATTTTAAATATAATTCCGAGGTGCACGTTGAAACATTGACAATACAGGTAAAATAAAGTATAATATAAATAAATCATTTTCCATTGAAATATTAAAAATGTCATTTTTATTCATCAACATTCATTACAAAAAAAGTCCAGAGTTTTATGGCAACATCTGCAAAAAATATAATGCTCAGTTTTTAAACAGCTCTCAATACAACTCAAATCACCAATTGGTATGTATATATTGTACTATATTTGTCTATAATGGTATGTGAATGTGACTTCGATTTGTAATGAGAATATTTCAAAGACTCTTTGGTGGGATACTGGGTATGAGTTAGGGTTTATGCAAACACGTTGGGGATATTGGCATTGATTCAGAGTGCTGTTTCACAATTGCATATGAAAATTTTATTGAGCAATGCAGCGCTTGAGAAAGTGGAGTAGGAGGCCGATCTCAGCAGTATAGAGGAACAGGGCACTTACTGTCTTGGACTGCAGTTTTGCACCTCCAAAATAACCCATCAATGTCATTTGCACTTAATGTGTGAAAACATATAGATAGGTCAAAAGTAGTGTAAAAGTATACATATGACATCTAGAGTATCCACCGTGCGCAAGAATAATAGATGTATTGCCTTGTACTTTTTGTACTGAAAAGCAACACCTAACAAACTGCAGGCAATCTGATTGGAATGAGTTGCATATCTCTGAAAACAGGGTAAGGCAATATCAATAGAGGAACAGATTTGGAACCTGCTGTAAGAACGCCCCCCAAAAAAAACCTTAAATTTATGGCAAATTTGAGAGTACATGAGTTTCACCCGCAAAGCCGTTTGAAAAAGGTTGAAATCACTGTAAAATACTTCTGCTTATTTGGCAGATACATCACTACTTCATGGGCTGGAAAAAAAATGTGAACAAGGGTCCATTCACATGACCGGGTACCGCACATGGCCGGCCCTATGATAGAAATGCCTATTCTTCTCCTTGATTGCGGGCAAGAATAGGACATGCAGGGCTGCACAAGGGAACTACAGATGCGGGCAGCACATTTTAAAAAATTGTGGAACGGATGCGGACCCAGAATTACGGTCGTGTGAATGGACCCTAAGGCTCAGCTGCAATTTTTGGGGGGAAAAAACTTTTTTTTCCTCTTAAACCATACAATTCAATTATTCTATATTTTGAGCATACAGTAGTCTAATCAATTGAGCCAGCGAATAGCTCATGCATGGCAGGGCTTCCGAATGAATGGCTGTGCGTCATGAACGCTGGATCGGCCCAATAATAGCTGATTAATAGAGGTGTAAGATGGGCTTTTCTACACCAAGTATCTAACATACAATCCTGAAATATCAGCCTTTTTCCTTTCCAAATGTTTGTAGTGTGTAAAAACATGATATATTTTGCAACTTCAAACTCTATTTACTCTACCTATGGGAAGATTTCCCTATGAATGAAAATGCCAGGTTCAAAGAGGAATGGTGGGAAAAAAATAAATCACCCCATTTTAAGACAACTTTTTGCCAAATGGCCGTTAGGATTTGGGTTCTCCAAGCATGAGGAGGAGCTGTCCAATCAAATGCATATTTCCAAAGGGAACATAGAAAATACTCCTCATTTCTGTTACTGCTTTGTGCAGTTTTCATCATTTTAACTGGATGTTCTTCAAATAGACCAATGTTTTTGCCGATCAGGGGACGGTAGCGTTTCAGAGATATATGCCAGAATCGCACCATGATCATCTGACAGTGGCGGCTGAACATCAGTCATTTATAGTGCACACGGCTGGTCAAGGAATGATAGGACTGTCTTGTTTGGGGTTTTTCTAATGTTTGGGCATGGGCACATATGCCAGATCAATCTAATTCAAACTAAAAAGGAGAAATTAGTACAGCTCCACATCTGCGCCATTAGGTGGTGAGTTAATGGATGCTCAACCGTAGGCAAACAATTTTATCTCCCAACAAAAAGAATTTTACCATTTTTAATATACAATCTCAGTAAATTTGTGGCAGCCAATACACATCATTTGTCATATTCTTGTACTGTTCCTTCTCTGCTCAACTTTAATGATGCTTAAAGGGGTTTTCTCATAAAAAATATTCTACATTGTCTAAACCAGCACCTGGATTTTAATTTTTTATTGCGTGTAATTAGAAATTTAGCATAGCCACACAGTTATTCAATACGGCGCCACCTGCTGTTTGTTCTTTTCCTTATTTTTCTGTCCACCTCAGTAACATTGCTAAGGTGGACGCCCATGCTCAGTTCCATCCTTCATTGTCACCAGCCATATCTACTGTTAGAAGCTGTGACAGTTACAGGGGGAGAGCTACAGCAGAAATGACATGTTCCTTTTGCAGTGAAAGGGCAAGAGCTTCTGCAGAAAGGACACAACCACTTAGCTGCCAGCCTGGATAGACTCTAGAAGAACAATAGGAACAATGAATGGGGAGATCTCTGGATCCATGTGAGGTGCAGGGCTGGTTCTAGCTTTGTTAGAAAGAGATTGTCGTGTACTATTATTTTCATTTTTTTACATTAATTATGAGATAACCCCTTTCATGAACATAAGCAAAAATCAAGTAGCAAAAAGACTTTGTGTTTCACAGCTTTTCATTTTGGTTATCTTTGGCTGATCATTTAGCGCGTTACCCATTGCCACCAATAACAGTGCAGCTTTCATTTTTCAAGAGCAGTGTAACAAAATTAAAGGGGTTGTCCCATCTTGGACATTGGGGGCATATCGCTAGGATCGCACCTATTCTTTGAATGAAGACTGCAAAGTGATGGAGGGCACACCGTGGCTGCCCTCCATTAATTTCTATGAGAGTGCCAAAAATAGCCGAGTAGTGGCTTGGCTGTTTCTGTAAGCCCCGTAGGAGTGAAAGGAACGGTGTCCGACTTCATTTTAATGGGACTTCTGAAAAACTCCCATAGAAATGAACGGAGGGCGGTTGGGAAGGCACGGTGCGCCTTCCATCACTTCATGGGCTCCGTTCTAGAGGTGATACCCGCATAACCTAGCCATATTCCCCCAATGTCCAAGATGGAACAACCGCTTTAGAGCTGAACTGTAATTGGTTTCTGAGGACAAGAGGGTCAGATTTTGTATTTGTGAATGAAGGTCACTGTATTACAAAAACACACAGGCCTCATTTATACAAAACTGACCTTGTTTCCTGTCACAACCAATCACAGCATAGCTTACATTTTCCAGATCAGTTTAAAAAAATTAAAGCAGCACTCGGGTTGCTATGGGTAACAAGATCTGCTGCTCAGTTAGTTTTCATAAATTAGTGACTGGTCTCAATACAACCTATGGGGGAGATTTATCAAACTGGTGTAAAGTAGAACTGGCTTAGTTGCCCATAGCAACCAATCAGATTCCACCTTTCATTTTTCCAGAGGAGCTCTGAAAAATGAAAGGCGGAAGCTGATTGATTGCTATGGGCAACTAAGCCAGTTCTACTTTACACCAGTTTGATAAATCTCCGCCTATATGATTAAAATAAAATTCCAACCTTAAGGGGGTTCTCGAGGCTCCAGGTGAAAATCCTCCTGCGTGCTGACCTGTGGAGGGAAGCTAGTCCACTCTATCCTGTCATGCTGCTGATTTCGCCATTTCCATGTAACCATTAGGACTGGATGCAGGCCTTTCCATTCAGAGCCCAATGTCTTCCTGAGTCTTCCTGTTCACTTGAATTTACAGTATACAGCTGAACAGGAAGACTAAGGGCTCTTTCACACCTGCGTTCTTGTCTTCTGGCATAGAGTTCCGTCGTCGGGGCTCTATGCCGGAAGAATCCTGATCAGGATTATCCTAATGCATTCTGAATACAGAGAAATCCGTTCAGGATGCATCAGGATGTCTTCAGTTCCGGAACGGAACGTTTTTTGGCCGGAGAAAATACCGCAGCATGCTGCGCTTTTTGCTCCGGCCAAAAATCCGGAACACTTGCCGCAAGGCCGGATCCGGAATTAATGCCCATTGAAAGGCATTGATCCGGATCCGGCCTTAAGCTAAACGTCGTTTCGGCGCATTGCCGGAGCCGACATTTATCTTTTTCAGAATGGTTACCATGGCTGCCGGGACGCTAAAGTCCTGGCAGCCATGGTAAAGTGTAGCGGGGAGCGGGGGAGCAGTGTACTTACCGTCCGTGCGGCTCCCCGAGCGCTCCAGAGTGACGTCAGGGCGCCCCAAGCGCATGGATCATGTGATCACATTGGACACGTCATCCATGCGCATGGGGCGCTCTGACGTCACTCTGGAGCGCCCCGGGAGCCGCACGGACTGTAAGTATACCGCTCCCCCGCTCCCCGCTCCTACTATGGCAACCAGGACTTTAATAGCGTCCTGGGTGCCATAGTAACACTGAAAGCATTTTGAAGACGGTTCCGTCTTCAAATGCTTTCAGTACACTTGCGTTTTTCCGGATCCGGAGTGTAATTCCGGCAAGTGGAGTGCATGCCGGATCCGGACAACGCAAGTGTGAAAGAGGCCTAAGGCTACTTTCACACTAGCGTTTTTCTTTTCCGGCATAGAGTTCCGTCACAGGGGCTCTATACCGGAAGAGAACTGATCAGTTTTATCCCCATGCATTCTGAATGGAGAGTAATCCGTTCAGGATGCATCAGGATGTCTTCAGTTTAGTCATTTTGACTGATCAGGCAAAAGAGAAAACCGTAGCATGCTACGGTTATATCTCCGGCGAAAAAAACTGAAGACTTGCCTGAATGCTGGCATGCGCAGACTGAAAAAAAGGTGAAAAAAATAAATGCCGGATCCGTTTTGCCGGATGACACCGGAAAGACGGATCCGGCATTTCAATGCATTTTTTCGACTGATCAGGCATTTTTAAAGGGCTTCTGTCACCCAACTAAACTCATTATATTTTTTTTTGTTTACTTATAATCCCTATCCTGCGATATATCTATACATTATGTTATTAATCATTTTCGTTCAGTAGATGTGTCAAAAAACGTACTTTTATAATATGCTAATTACCTGTCTACCAGCAAGTATGGCGTCCACTTGCTGGTAGCAGCCGCAAAAAACCGCCCCCTCCTCCTGTTGATTGACAGGGCCAGCCGCGATCTCCTCCTCCGACTGGCCCTGTCAGCGCAGGCGCTCTGAGATAAGGAGGCTCGCCTCCTCAGCACTCCCTCAGTGCGCCTGCGCCGATGACGTCTTCTCTTTCGGTGACGTCATCGGCGCAGACGCACTGAGGGAGTGCTGAGGAGGCGAGCCTCCTTATCTCAGAGCGCATGCGCCGAATCAACACAGGCGCGCGATTTTTGAAATGCTGACAGGGCCAGTCGGAGGAGGAGATCGCGGCTGGCCCTGTCAATCAACAGGAGGAGGGGGCGTTTTTTTGCGGCTGCTACCAGCAAGTGGACGCCCTACTTGCTGGTAGACAGGTAATTAGCATATTATAAAAGTACGTTTTTTGACATATCTACTGAACGAAAATGATTAATAACATAATGTGTAGATATATAGGGATTATAAGTACACAACAAAAAACTGCTTGCCGGATCTCTCTGCCGCAAGTGTGAAAGTAGCCTAAGGAACACATGTGATCAGAAGAGCCTGCATCCAGTCACCCAGTCCTGATGGTCACAGGTCAGCGGAATCGGCAGCACGGCACAGGGTTTGGAACTGTGCAAACTATCTTTCCTCCATCGGTCAGCGCACAGGAGGATTTAGAGCTCGGAGAACCCCTTTAATGTGACCTATTTATACATCTAGGAGTTTTATCATTTCCATATGCAAGTGAAGCTGTAGATAGAATCTCCAGTTGTAGACACTGCTATGCATTTCTATATGTCATATTGTTACAGGTACTATTCCTTATATATACGTATAATATCTAAATGTTTTAAGGTTGTATATCATCGTAGTAAGTAGGTGATATACAGAGTAGCATTATAAAGTGTATCAATGCAATTTAAAAGCTTTTTATTCTTAAAGGTCCATCTTATAGTGATATATAGGTTTATGCCTAGGGAATCTGTACATAAACTGATTCATGTCTGGTCATCTATAATGATGCCATGGATCAAGCATCTTATTTCTATATTGTTATTTTTACTTGTGCATTATATGTAGGTTTCATTATAAATTATAAACGCATGGGACCTTATTCATGGATTAATACTAGCTACTCACATTCTAGTACGATGCTATATTTGAAAGCAAACTCTGATGATGATCACAGCGTGGTTTTTTTCTCCTGAGCTCCTGTTCTCTCACCATATTAAGGTAAAGTGCATCATTAGATATATATATATATATATTTAATACATTATCTATTACTGGACTACTGTAGACACAGGCACCTAGCAAAATATGTACAAAAATAGAACAAAAACAGTTTAAAAAAATATTCAAAAAGTTGAATAAAACAATAATGTAATGTCTCTTTTGTCATTTCTTTTTTTGAAGTTATTTTATTTGATGAACTAAACACTAATGTCCTATGATGCCTTAATGCATGCTGATGGAAGCAATGGTTTTATGCAGTATATTGGTAGTATGGCTATGCTAACACATTCAGGATTTTTTCTGTGCGGAAAATTGCGCAAATGTTAAAGGCCGCAGTGCAGTCATTATTCCATGTGGATTTATTCCACGGCAGGTGAATGAGGTATGAAATAGCCCATTTACTTCCATTGGATTGGCGCATAATCCATGCCTAAATCCTCATCAAATTCCTGCACGTGTGAACATAGCCTATATCTAAATATATTGAAGAGGGAGCATTTTCTAAAAGCTGTCACAATAGTCAGCAATATCATTGCTTTCCCACTGGTTCAGGCCTTTGATTTAATCTTCCTTCCTTAAAGGGGTTGTGCCAAGTTTTTAAGTTACCCCCTATTCACAGGATGTGGGATAACAAGCAGATTGCTGGGGGTCTGACTGCTGGGATCCCCAAAATCTACGGCGCTCCTGGAGAGAATGAATGGAGCAGCAGTGCGCATGCACGAATGGGGGAACATGACACCCTTTCTTGTGATCAGTGGTGGTCCCAGCAGTCGGACCCCCAGAGATCGGTGTGTGGATAGGGGATAACTTAAAAACTTGCCACAACCCCTTTAAGGGCCCATCCACATGACCATATTTTTCTGTCTGCATCCGTTCCGCAATTATGCAGATCGTATTGCAAACCCATTCATTTCAATGGGGCCACAAAAGATGCGGTGCTGTCCGCATCCGTACTTCTGTTCCGTGGCCCCACGGAAAATGTAGTACATGTCCTATTCTTGCCTGTATTTGTGGACAAGAATAGGCATTTCTATCATGGAGAAGGATGTTCTGTTCTGCGGGAGGCACATGGCCGGTATCCATGTTTTGCAGATCCACAATTTGCGGTCCGCAAAAATGGATACGGTCGTGTGACTAAGCCCTAAGAATAAGTGTAAATGTCTTGTTTTCTAGATACTGTAGCTGCACGATATTTCCAAGGCAGTTTGTTGTCTATAGCATTCCCTAGAAATCACTGGAGGTCTTCTAGTGATATGACCTCCTCCTACTACTAATATAAAAGGTTGCCCTACAGTTAGAAATGACTCAGATTGTCCTGCAAATACAATGTTCAGTGTATGGAAGCCTTTCCCATGCCCCTGCTTCTGATGAAATAGCAACGTGAAATTCTCTGCACCCATCCAGAATGCCTTAGAACAAGCACTATGCTCTCTAGTAACTTGTGAGGTGGACTGGTCCAGACCAGCTCACCTGCAAAGGAAGGATCTGGCACCTGCCCGGTTATGTCTATTATTGCCAGGTTTCTAGAGGACAATGAGATTTGATCTCCATGTAGCAGCTGCTGCAGAGCCGAGCCATGGCCAAGATGTGACTGCAGGGCAGCCAAAAGCCTGAACTCCATGCTATTTACAAATAAAAAAAAGGCATTAAAAGGAGCCTGTCAGCAGTTTTATTGATACAAAACTACTGTCAGACCTAGGTAGGGGTCAGGAACTGAGGCATACCTCTGCCCTTGCTTTTAGTAAATATGGTCCTGAAACAATCAAGTTAGAAACCCGCTAGCCCTGCTGCCACAGGTGCACTGGTAGAGTGCAGAAAGGCCGCGGTGCTTCAGGCTTAGCGTATGAGCTGCTCCACAGCCCCTCCCCTCTGCTGCGAGTCATTTCTGATTGGACGGTACAGTTGTCACTCACAATTGAGGGGAGGGGCTGTGCAGCCTGAAGCACCGACCACCTGTAGAATTCTAAGTTCATTGTTTCAGCACTACATTTACTAAAAGCAAGGATAGAGTATCACCTCCTATCCCCAGTCCCTACCCATGTCTGTCATCAGTTTTTTATCCACAAAACTACTGATAGACTCCCTTTAACTGCCTAATGCTCCCTTTAAGTTGTCTAAAACCATGTAGCCATTAGCAATCAACAATTTTTTTGCACGGTGCATGGACTTGGGGTTTTTGAGCGCACCGTAGCCACATCTTGACCGTAACTGGGCCACTACCTGTGACCTCCCCCTTAAAAAAACGTATCTATATGAAGGGACATCTGATCTTACTCAAGGGGATCAGAATAATGGTTGGAAACCGCTTTAAAGGGCAAAACTGAACCGCAACCAATTGCTCTACGATGAACACAAATTTTGGTCTTCAATCTAACCCTCCGTATTATTGCCTTCCCTCAGAATCTGAACACTGGATCATATTTAATGACTCTGTATACATCTTTTTCTTTTGTGAACAAATCTAAGTGTAATAGCATAAGCATGTGTCATAGTGTATCATTCAGGCAAGTGTGAAAGTCCTATAGTGTGAACAGATCTGTGCCCTGCCCGCCTGTCCCTTGGAAGTACAACTATTCTCCTCTGTCACCTGTTGCCTTTGGGGAGAGGTGCGTCTGTGGCCTACAATAAAGTGCTCCATCTGCTCTCCACAGAAAAGAAGTTGGGAATTTGAGCCCATGCTTTTCACATTTAGAATAGGAAGACATCAGAGTCCACAGTACTGTATACCCTACAATTTTCTATTGCTGTACACTAGATTACAGACTACTGTAGCTCTAGACAAAAGGAAAATAAAACAGGGCACAATAAAGAATTCTATACAAAGGAGTTATTCTTCCTTTATTTTAGGTATGTAAAATAAAAGAAGGTCCAGTTGAAATGACTTGTGTGTATAGCTCGTCATAATGGTAAATGAATGAGAGGGGGAGATGCAGGATCTCAGAGAACTGACCGCTTACAGCACAATCTGGAAAAAGGGACTTCATGACAACTAGGTGAAAATGAAGTAAAAGAGAGAGTATAGAAAGAGAAGAAAAATACAAAATAACATATACACATGATTGTGTTTCCAAACCCGACTAGAGGATTATTATATATGTAACTTTGTGTCATAAATATATATAGATATATAATATCCCCCCAGTGATGCTTGTGATGGCTTCATAGCCTGGTTTGAGCCTCTGGGATGTAGATCTCAATGCTATCCGCACTCTCGGTAGCTGAATTCTGTCGGACAGACGCAGCACGCTTTGCAGACATCAGCCGCTTCCGGGCCTCATGCCGCTGTCTCTCTGTGCTTTCCAGAGATCTGTCCCGGACCAGTGGGGCCTGACCTTTCGATGGCTTCTTTGGCACGGGAGGAGGGACCCTTCTCTCCTGATTAAAGCAGAAGGTTCATAGCATTATACAGATTCTCCATACAAGCTATGAAATCTTTTCTCTCTGTATGTGCTTAATAAATGGATTAAAGCATTGGGTACAATTATCAGTCAAACGACACATCACTCCAATCAAAAAATAAAACGTACAATAATACTTGTAATGTATACACATCTTATACCTAAAGCGGTTGACCATGTTCTAGCTTCGAAAATGGCACAGAAAATCAACAAAGCCTATATTGGTAGTCATCTTACAAGCACGTTCTTCAACAGTAGCCAAAAAGTGGCCAACCCCTTTAATGGGTTCTAATCTTTTTCAAAAAGTAACTTTTTGTAATTTTAGCAACATTTTCTGTCCACTGTTTTTCATTCATGGCTTCGGAATTCTACACTCCCCTTTAATAATGTTTCATCTTTATTTGTTTTATATAAACTTTACAATAAACGTAATCATAATGCATGAATTATTTAAGAACATGAGACTTGAGGCTGCATACGTGTAGTCATGTTTTATTGAATTGAGATGCAGACCATGTCGGCCATGGCTACTGCAATGTGAGCACCACTGAACATAATACAAAAAGAGGGGCCATAAAACATTATTTAATGCTAGTATTGAGCTCTAGACTTTGTGTTCCATGAAGACTTACATCTAGTCCTTTTAGTTTCTGTTCATAGCACTCACTGTGTGTAAAATATTATGGCTGGCTAAAAGCATTCCTACATACAGTACTTACTCAATGATAACGATATAGCATGTCTTGTTTCACGACTTGTGAAAACTACTGCAAGCAGTCAAAGGGATGTCCCACCTGGACAACCCTGTCTTAAGGTGCCCATACACATTAGACTGTAGTTGGTGATAATAGACAATCTCAACCATGACATTCGTCAAGTGAAAATTTACAATGAACAAGGCTTTTAGGGAACAGATGAGAGACTGCCGTTGTCTGGAAAGAAGTCGGCCATGTTAGAATTTTTCTTCCAATAGTGGGATGATGGATCTTTTGTTTTTAAGAATGTTCCTGAAAAGCTCATTAGTCCATATCCCAATGTTATTGAAAATGTATGGCCAGTATGAGCAACTGTAATGCCAATTTAGACGATTCACCACCAGATGATTGCTTTTTCAACAGTTGTTAAGCCATCAACCTACTTCTATCTAATGCGTATGGTAACCTAGAAAGCGTTCCTCACCTCCAGTCCTCAGGGCCCACCTGCAGGTCAAGTTTTCAGGATTTCCTTAGTATTGGGCAGGTGATATAATTAGTGTCAATGCATCAGGACTTACCACAGGTATTCTTTCTATGGGATATTCTCAAATCATGATGAGCAGGTAGGCCCTAAGGAATGGAGTTGAGGAACACTGACCAAGAAAACAGAAACCATGACAAATAACTAATTACGAAGAGTCTGATCTGATCAGTAGTCACTGCAGAAGAAATGTAGTACAACACATGCCAATTCAAATGAATGAGTGACCATGTCATACACGTTCAAGTCTGCCAGAATGAGAGAGATGAACATTTTCCATATAAGGAGGTGGTAGAAGAAACATATGAATTACATGGTCAACTATCCATACACATTACTTGATTTCTTGATGGGCAATATACAATTGTGTGATTAGTTTTAGTTTATGGTATTAAAGGGTCATTGAGTTTTCAAAAAACTTTTGATATATCATAGAGAGATATCAGAAGTTTTGATCTGTGGAGGTCTGAGTGCCGAGTCCTCTAGCGATTCCTAGAATGAGATAAACTAAGTGCTCTCCCCCTTCAGAGGACGGAATGAAAACGGGCCCATAGACTTCTGAGCCTGAATCCTGCAGCGAGAAGAGAGCACATGATATGCAAGTGCTTCTCTCTCCTCATTCTAGTGAGGGTCTCAGCACTCAGATACCAACTGATCAAAACTTTTGATACGTCTCTATGACTTCAATAGTTTTTCGTCAATGGTTTTTTGAAAATTTAGTGATCCTTTAAATATTGTAGTAGACAGCACTTTATAACTGTAGTAAATATTATAAGGGCTATTGTTGGTCGAACTAGCCCCTACCAGCTCACAATTTATTGTGCATGGGAAATTATCGACTATCCCCAGACAGGCAATGTTGGGGGAGATGGGCGCGTTGAATTTAAACACCTGATTTTTTTGTTTTTTCGGGAAGTGTCTGGCAGCTGCTTTCTTCTCTCTCCCCATTGAAAACACATACAAGCTCAGCCAAGCCGAGCAGGTATGAGAGTCAGGAAAGATAGCTATCAGTCAAAAGAGTTTTCGCCAACAGCTATTGGAGTGTATGGGCACCTTTAGAAGACCATTTCCTATAGGCACATTAACAGGAAACACAGCATTTATCGTAAATACATCAAAAAACTTTATTTTATATACAGTTAGTTGGAGGTAACCGATTACTAATACTTCATTTTGTCACACATCTCAGCATTGTCATCACCACTTACAATACAGATGTCATATCCAGTATGCTGTAACTATATGTTCAGTGGATATTCATTTCACTTTCACTTTTGCAACTGTACAAAGTACAACAGTTTATTTGAGGATTTTTCTTTACGAAATGTTCCAAATGATCACACAGGGTATACAGATCGATTCATTCTTAAAGGGGTTATCCAAGTTAGTTTTATTGATGACCCATCCTCAGCATAAGTCATCAATATCAGATCGGCGGGGGACCGACACCCGGCACTCCCGCCGATCAGCTGGTGGAAGAGAAGGCGCGTGCTGTGTCAGCCCTACCTTCTCTTCATTGTTTATTACAAAAAGCCGTCCCATTCACTTTAATGGGATGGCTCTGAAGTATTCACTTGTATAGGAAGGAGCCGTCCCATTGAAATGAATGGGTGTTATTACAATAGAGAGAAGGCAGCACTAGCACTGCACACGTCTTCTCTTCAACCAGCTGATCCTGAGGATAGGTCATCAATAAAAAATAACTTGGACAACCCCTTTAAATCAGTCAAGTAATTATGGTTCGATATTTGTAAAGTATTTCTATGGACAATACGACTTGTGGGATTAGGCTCGCCAATACTCCTGGTGATTAGTTTCCTTTGTTACAGATGTTGCTAGTGAAGGTCATTTATACATAATACATCAAATGATAGCAAGTGTGTTCTTGTGTTTTTTTGAGGTAATTATCAGTTGATTTCAGGCAAAGGCATGGGCGTAAATATAGCCCTAGCAGCCCTAGCTCTTGCTGTGGGGCCCAGAGGATATGGGAGGGGGACCAATCAGGTGCAAGAACATTGTCTTTTTGTGGGGAATAACAATATGGTGGCTTTTTGCTATAATCCGGGTTTTCTTATATATGGTGATATTAAACATACCTTTAATTATTGCTTTTTGTGCAGCGGTTTTCATTTTCTTACACTAGGTGGTAGGGCTCCATCTTACTTTGCCATGGGGCCATATCAGCTGGCCAGGATGTAGTGGCCAGAGGTGGACAGACCACAGTAACAGCCTAGTTACGTCTATAGGAGATACGCTATTTCTGTAACACCAATTGAAGTGAATGGGAGCTAGGGAAACAGTGTAGGACAACTAACTATATTGCTTCCTAAGCTTATGAGAGACAGAATATCTTGCTTTTCCATAACCACCTCTGGCCACTATATACAATGGGTATTCCAATCTCCACCAAGAATGACTGAGATGGGAATACCACTTTAAACAGTGACTCTGTAGGATCTGACTCCTTAGAGCCACTATTAATTAAAGGGGTTGTCTTTAGGATATGTCCCCATTGTCTTATAGGTGCGGGTCCCACCGCTGGGACCCGCACCTATATCAAGAACGGAGCCCCGAAAGTGAAGGAGGATGCACTGCGCATGTGCAGCAGCCCTCCATTCATTTTCTATGGTGCCTTCGAGCCCATAGAAGAGAATGGGAGCGGTGGCCGGTCATGCGCGGTGCACTCCCATTCACATCTATGGGGAGCCTGCTTGGTGGTGGCCGGACCGGAGTCCTCCAGCCACCACCTTGCAGGGCTCCATTCTCCATTCTCGATCCATGAATAAAATTCTACAGGTTTCAAACTAGCACCTGGATCTCAATACTTCTTCAAATAAATCCATCCGTATAGCGCCACCTGCTGTTTGCTCTTTTTCTAATTTCTCTGTCCTGCTCACTGAGATGGAAGCACATGCTCAGTTCCATCCTTCCACTGCCACCAGCTGCAGCAGAAAGGACACGCCCCTGAGAAAGGACCCACCCCCCTAAGCTGACAGCTTGAAATAAATCTAGCAGAACAATTGGAGCAATGAATCGGGGTATCTCTGGATCCATTTGAGGTACAGGGTTGGTTCTAGCTTTGTTAGGAAGAGGTTGTCATGTACTAGATTATGTATGATTTTTCATATTTTTACATTAATAATGGGATAATCCCTTTGAGAATTTTTTTGCTGAGAATAACTTTCTCCTTTTCCCTTCCCCGTCAGCTAAATCAACCCATCAGTGTAACAACCTTGCAGAAGGGCATCCCATTTTCATTTCTCCTTCTGCACCCCTTTCCTGTTGAAAACAGCTTTGTCTGTTATTGGGGTTGTGGGCTTTAGAGAAAACTTTGCAAAAACTTAGAATTGTGCATAACCTAAAATTACATATGTTTGAGTAAGTAAATACAGATGTATGGTTCTTCTGATTTGTATTAAATGAGAAGCAGCTATGGCTTCACAACAGTCAAATAAGGTTAATGAAATGACATCATTCGGCAGGAGACAGTAAAGGCTGCTTGGCTTCTATTAAAATAAATCAAAGCTATATGCCTAGTTTTGGCACACACAATCTATAACTAACTCAGTTTAATGCAATAATGTACGAAAAGAGTACAAAAATAAGGCAGCATGCCAATACGCGTATGCACAGAGGACTGAGCTATTAAAGCACAGTGTAACTAACCCAGTGTTCAATAACACGTGTTGTAATCTGTTTAATACATGTATCGCGTGTAAACGGTGCTGACCCGCTGCACACTAGATACCAAGTAACAGCTACCCACAACAACGTGGTTGGGCAGTAACATGCTCTGATCCTGTAGTATTGTACCTGGGTTTACACAGCCCTGGGATACAGTGAGAGTCGTTGTTCAGTCTTGGAGAGAACGGAACACTTTATGTAAAGCGATTGCATTGCTGACAACAACCAATCACAGGCAGATGTCAAGGGGTTGTGCAAAGAAAAATCTTCTATGTTTTTCAAACCAGCACCTAGATCTGAATCATTTTTCTAATTGCATATATTTAAAAATGTTATCGAGCTACTGAGCTAATCAATGAAATCTATCTGAATAGCGCCACCTGCTGCCTTTTCCTAATATCTCTTTCCACTTTAGTGAGGTGGACGCACATGCTCAGTGCCATCCTTCAACTGCCACCAGTTGAAATAAATCTGGCAGAGCAATTGGAGCAATGAATGGGGAGATCTCTGGATCTATGTGAGGTGCAGGGCTGGTTCTAGTTTTCTTAGAAAGCGATTATAAGGTACTCTACTCACTATAGCAGCTATAACCCCTTTAATTTCAAAAAATGCACTGATTTATTTCTATGGGTAACAAGTACATTTTTTAATCAGATTTAAAGGGGGTTTTCAAGGACTTAACTATTAATGCCCTATCGTTCGGGTAGATCTTCCAGTCCCCCCACTGATGAGCTGCGGCACTGGAACCAGCAGTGTACACTGTGTAATGGCCGTGACTGGTTACTGCACTGCTGCTCTCATTATGGGAGTCACGGCCACTACGGGGATGGGTCGTCAATTTTTAAGTCCTGGAAAAACCCCTTTAGTTACAGTGGCAATGGTCACTGTCAATTCAAAGCAGGTATTCACACTGACCAATTACTGATAGATGAGATTGAAAATAGTTGGATCACGTAAAACATTTCACCGCTTGTAATATGATTTAGTCCGCCATGATATACAGAATTTTTAGGCAGTGTTTTATTGTGTGGGTGTTTTTTATTTTTTTTAAGGAACCCTATCCATAGTTTTTGTATTGCTTGCAGTATTGGAGGAAGTTTTATGTCTCAGCAGTCCTCATATAGCCACAGATCAATAGAAAACCAAGGCAAACAGGGTGTATATTAACAATGGGTTTCAGGGTGCCCTAGTGGTGCAGTTTTATAGAGTGCTATGCGGTAATATAGTAATGTGGCCGTAAAGCATGTCTGTTTGAGTAAATAATTATATTCCATGAAATAAAAATCTGGAGCATCGTTTCTCAGATGTCTGTGCGGTGTCATTCCTCTGTTATTCCTCTGACTAAATTGTTGCCATTTCCCTACATGGTCTCACAACATCATCACTGATTGAACTGTGTAGGGAATTCTCTGACATCTGGTAACAACCAGGTGTCAATATTCATACATTTCTAGGAGTAATAACAGAGGCACAGCATACCACAGATGCTGCAGAATTGTTACATTATGGTGAATTCAAGCATTTACTGAATCAGACGAGTCTTTACACGGTCTGATTCTCCCTTTGCATCAGCAGCAGTTCTCTCCGCTCCCTCAGAAGCACACCTTTACGTGTCAGAAATCAGTAATGCGGATTGTTTATTAGGCAAATAGCGTTGACAAAGCCATTATCTAGGCACCTGAGTGTCACAGAGTGAGCACAAAATGTGCTTGAAAGTGGCCAAACAAGGTCGTGCTAGTTCAACTGTAAGGTTACAAGTGATCGAGCAGTGACACAAAAGTATAACTTTTAGCCTGCGGCTGTTTATAGAAATCATGGCTCGATTTAAAGAGCTGACTTAACAGGAAAAATCTCCGAACAAAACACAAACGACCAAAATTCCCCAACGTGTCAAATTGTTAGTATCCAACTTTCTCACACTTGTCAGGTCCTCAAAAGAATAGATCGGTAAAACTGTAAAATGAATAAATGTTTCACAATGTATTCAAACCAGGCTGAGAACAGAGGAGACATAAGGTTGTACTGGGTATCAGCAGTCAGATACAGAATATACTATATTCATTTATTTGCTGCAGGACTTTATTATTAAATAGCAGCTATAAGTACTAAGTTTAAACTATTTTGTTTTTTAGTTTATTTTTCCATGGGTCCCAGTTATAGCTTAGGCACAAAAGCTCAGCTCATTCAACCTAGATTATAAGGGCTTGTGCACATTGCTATGTTATAGCTCTCTATGTGCTGCAGGTTGTATGGAGCCGGAAATACTCCCGTCAAAAATGTCTTTATGGCTCTACTGTAGGTATAAGTAGGTTGTATGAATCTGACAGAAGACAAATGGTGGCAGTATACCACTGCACATGGAGTGTATATGGCACTCCATGACACCTTAGGTTAGTTTCACATGGCGGTAATACTTCCACACTTTAGGGTCTGGATTATGGCTGCAACACCACAGTTTTACTATACTGAACTCTGTGATGATGTAGATGGTTCAGTTCAGACCACGCAGGGTTCAGGTTTTTTCATTCTTAATACTTCCCATAACATGAGGCCATATAATGGCCAGATGAAACATGCATGTGTTTAAGGCTGTGTTCACACCATGCCTTTGTAAATCCTCTTGACATGTACACTGATCTGCCCATAGATTTCAATGGCCTAACATATGCCAATAGAGTATCCTTTTTTTGTTACATATTTGGCAGATATATTTCATTTGATCCCACAAAAAGTATCATGAGCAAAATACATTCCATTGTACCTCAACTGTAATGTGACAGTACCTAATTTCTTTGAGGAAGGCCGACAAAATGTATTCAAGTGGTTTTCTAATCTTCAAAAATGATACATGAAATAAGATTAGTCACTAATCTAGTGTTTGTAGCTGATATGCCTCTGTAAACCAGCCTCATATGCAGTCACATGACCATGTGCCCCCCGTTCTGGTTATATCTCCTGCTTGTGTGACATCCCGTATATTGAACATGAGGTTTCTCCCCTCTCCTCCTCCCTGGAGTACATCGTGACACACATCATACCTCTTTTACCACTGCTCTCTGGCTGCTCTCCCCAAACTCCCTGTGTCAGGAGGGACCATGTTTAACATGCTGTGTAGCAGATGCAGTGTCTAGTCTATAAGGGTACAGCTGAGGAATCTGTCAGTACCAGAAGTATGCTGTGTGTGAATACAGTGAGTAATTACAGTAATAGCTTGCACCTTTTAAGGGGCATGCATGAATCTGTAAATAGAGATGATGTCTTTTTGAGAGAAGAGACACCATTGGAACTGTAGCCCTTCACATTGGAAATCTCACCAACAGCAAGCCTTTGCAGCATCAAAACAAAGTTGCAGTAGAGTTGGGCAAGATACACAAAAGAAAAAAAAATACTTCTGAGCTATAGTGGCATAATTTGGTGAGCATTCAGACAGATGTAGATACTTTTTATGTATTTTTACTGAAAGTTGAAAGGGTGATGTCTTTGAGAGGGGAGACACATCAGAGGAACTGTAGCCCTCCACATTGGTAATCTCACCAGCAGCAAGCCCTTGCAGCATCAAAACAAAGTTTTTCATACCTTCTCCGTTGCTGTGACGGGCTCCGCTGTGGTTGGACAGCTCACAGACAAGGAGAAAGAGATACCCCCTGAGAAAAGCTGGCATCTCCTCCTCATTGTACTAATGCTATCTATTAGCATACAGGGCGCAAAACCAGAATGGGGGCACAGCAGGGCAACAGAGCAGCTGAGCTGAAAAAAAAAAATTACACCGATGGCATCTACTAATAATGCCTAACAGTGCCAGCTACTTATATTGTAATGTCAGGGCCGTTGAAAGGTCCTTTTTAAATAGAAAAGAAAATGTTAGAATTATGAGTTTCTGTTATTTAATGGAAAACAGTTCCTGTCTAGCAGTCCGTTGAAGTAAATGAGTGTGCTTGATCTTTTAGGTGGAAAGTTATGAAGTAACAATGCCAGAGTAGAGGTTATGGACGGTGGCAGTATAAATAGATCAGGATCGTAAAAATAAATGAATTACTCTACAGAAAACTACACAGGATAAATTCAAGGTTTAGGAACAACATGAAAATATATGGCAGGGAGATACATGTATACAGATGGAATCCAAAAACTGTATTCCAAAAATTTTTAATTATGGAATAAAAAAGATAGAAAAGACTAATTCATTAGTGCAATTTGTGTATTAAAACCATATAGTTAACAGGTAACTGGCAACTGCTATTTTGTATACATTTATGGTGTTTTTTTTCCTGTTTTTTATTACGGTATTTTTTTCCACATCCTTTTTTTTTTAAATAAAAAAATAATTTCCACCCAAAATGTATAAATAACCTTATAAATCAGAAGCTAGCTTCTCAGAGATTGATGGGAAAACTGTCTGTGTTATGTGACCATACACCTATAGCAGTCACTGCCAGTTACCTCTAGCAGCTGCTTATCTCCCTTGAGAACTCAAGAACAGGAATGTAAAAATTCATCATGCCCAATTCTTCTTCTTCTCCAACATTTGCCAAATGAACATCAGCTAAACATCTAATACACATCAGATGGTTGACCAGCCCTGGTGACCTTCGTCTAATATGTCTGTGGCCACCTTTAGGCTAGGTTCATAAACAGTGTAAACAATAAGCTCTTTAAGTAGACTTTTGATGTGGATTTAGCAGAACTCTGCAATAGACAGGCCATGCTGATTCAGACTGGCCCACAAGGGAAGAGGTGAATCCCCTGGTGGGCCCCCAGGCAAGCGTGGACCCCCAGTTCCCTCCCCCTTGTATAAGTGGCACCTGACTACTGCACTACATACGAGTAGGCAGCTTATAGAATCTCAACCAGCCTATGTGTCCATATAAAAAACTGGTTAGTTCATTATTATAGATGAATCATGTGCAAACACACCTGGGGGGGGGGGGGGGGGGTATCTGTCTTTTTTTATACACCTTTCTTATGTGAAATGAAATAACGATAAGGATAGAAATACGATGTTATCGATGATAATCATGTAATACTTATTGTTTGTGTATATTTTTTCTTTTTTTGTTTGTGTACTGTATCTCCTTTTTTATATTGAAAATGAAAATAAAAATTGTTGTATAATAGATGAATCATGTGGCGGGGAAGACCTCTAGGTACAGAGATCTGCCAGCCGGTATTCTCTTTCCCCAGAGACCTGCCTTTTTAATTCACTGCAGGGGCCCCATAATAATAATGGTGGTTGGTCATCTATTTTTGAGAAGCCAATTGAATGGTGATAACCGTTGCTTAGGTCAGTTGCTTTTATACATGACACCTACTATGACCTGCATCTACTGTATATGTACTGATATAAAAATTAATGGTAAGCTATTTCATGAGAAGCTCACACTTACCTACCATGTTACTGTCTTTTTACCGCTTTGTAAAAAAAAATTCAGAAGGCCCCCAAAACTAGGTTGACCATAAAGTGTCTCACTGGCAACAAGTGTTTTTCACGAATGTGGAATTAAGGCATATTACTGTGTAGTGTTGAATTGTGTCGGATCATCCAGAGAGAGGAGACACGCTCTACCCTGGCTAAATAAAACAAAAATTGGAAATGGATTTAATCACACAACTCCTTGTGATGAACAAATATTTTCAGTTTTACATTGTGATTTGCCTATGTCAGTTTGCCACACAGTATCTTCTGTCACCTTACAGCCTTTGCCACTTCAATATTTATTTTTCTCTTTTTTATTTTTTAATTGTATTATTATTAATAATTGTTGTTGTATGCCCTGTAGCTGTTTTTTGTGTAGTATAATCATGCCTTCCTGTGACTACTTCTGTACAATGTAACTTTATGTCCTCACATAATAGTTACCTAGACAGAATGTCATATGGATAGTTACTAGGCACCTTTTCTGCTTGTTATATTTTTTTAGATAGCAAAAGTTATTGGAGATACATGGACATCATGCTCATTGAGTTGGAATTTTAATATATTAAGACTAGCATTTCTGATGCCACTCTTAATAAGAAAGTATGCTGACGTACGATGTCCTAACATTATTAAAAGGACATAATTTTGGCACCTCCTTGGGAGGTCCATGCACCAGAAATTAAAACCTATACCAGCATGGAGCTGGCATGGATTTCTGGTGTCATGTCCACCAATTTTTCTGTGAACATATAAGTAAATGTGATGGGTTGTTGAAGTCCCGCTCCCCTCCCACCCACTTTTTGTCAAAGTGGTGAGACATTTAGAAAACCCCAAAAGTCAGAAAATTAGTGACTTTTCTATGTTTTATCATAGTATTTTGTTACATTTACCCCATAGACATTTTAAGAATATATAACCAATATGGTCACCAAAGGGGTCATCACTGAACTCAGTAGAGCACCAGGCCAAGTTGGATTACATATATTTGGAAGCACATATTTAACCCCTTAAGGACTTAGGACGTACCGGTACGCCATGTTTGCCGAGTCCTTAAGGAGCCAGGATGTACCGGTACATCCTAACTTTAAAACTACATTGTGGCGCGGCGGGGGTTAATCGGAACAGGATGTCCGCTGAAATCATTCAGTGGGCATGCTGTCACAACGCCGGGGGGGGGGTCATGTGACCCCCCGCATCGGCGATTGCAGCAAACCGCAGGTCAATTCAGACCTGCGGCTTGCTGCGTTTCCGGTCCATTCGGGTCTCCGGTGACCCGATGAACCGGAAAAGGACGGTGATCGGTGGTGTGATTACACACCACCAATCACAGTCCGAGCATTTGGGGGCGGCGGTGCTGTCCTTGGTGCTGATTGGTGCGGGGAAAGAGGCGGGAGATTCAAACTCCCGGCGCTCCTCTCTCCCCTCCTCTTCCTGCTGCTGCACCTGCACCGTCCTGCACCGTTCTGCACCAGCTCCTGCGAACCCCCCCGTCGGCACCCATCACCCTCCTGCACCCATCACCCTCCAGGTAGGTTAGGGTCAGTGAGGGAGAGGCACGATTAGGTAGAGATAGAAGGGAGAGTTAGTTAGGGGAAAAAAAAAAAACTTTATCTGATTTATTGTCTTTGGTGGTTGGGGTTCACTGAATTTTTTTTTTCAGTGACCCATTTGTGAATCTGATGGTGGAGCAGACGAACCTGTACGCCCAACAGTTCGTTGCTCAGCACCCGGGCTCCTTTTTGGCTACACCCGGTGGCTGGACGCCGGTCAGTGCAGCCGAGATGAGGACATTTTGGGGCCTCGTGCTGCACATGGGTCTAGTTCAAAAACCCAGTGTCAGGCACTACTGGAGTGGGGACGTCCTCTACCAGACCCCACTCTACAGTATGGCCATGACATGCCCCCGGATTGAGGTCATCCGGAAATGCCTGCATTATGCAGATAGTGCAGCATGTCCCCCCCGAGGTGATCCTGCCTATGACCGTCTGTAGAGTGACCCCAGCCAGTATCCTCTTTCCCCAGGGACCCGCCTTCTCAAGGTCACTGCGGGGACCCCCTGCAAGGAGGATGCACATATCGTATTTTATGGATCACATGTAAAAAACTAGTGCAGATGAAGAATGCACCTGAAAATGAATACCTATAATATGACTGGTGTCTGTGAGCAGCTTCTCCACTCTTTGTCCACACTCATTTTTATTCATGAGGCCCTAGGTGTTTTACTCATGGAAATGCTTGGGGGAATTTTGGAAAGATTGAGGTGATCTTGACTCTTCTGCTGCCAAAGTCACAACATGACTCAATTTCCCTACTACATCATCTACTTACAACATGAAAACCTTAAATATTCTCAGAATTACAGGACTGTGAGGTGCCCATATGAGGAGACTAGCTAAACGTGGCAATTATCCTGATGTATTATATCACCCAGTGACACCACACAGAAGTGCCTAGCCTAGATGTAGAATGGAATAGTGACCAGTCCCTCAGTAACCCACTGGCACACTATCAAGTCCCTTGTGACCAATACCCAGTACATTGTGTCACTTACCTATTTCCAGGAATGGAAAACACAATAAGTGTATCACAGACTGATCTAGAAACATTTATCTTGGGTCTACAGAAAAAATCATTAATTCTAATACTCAATATATAGTGATTTTTCACATTTACGTAGCAGAGCATGTAGATTGTAATGTGTCTTGTCATGATGTGATGTGTAATTTCTATCATGTCTCTAGTACATCCATGTGAACATATCCTAATATTTTTGAAATCATTGCCATCGTGCTGAGCATAAGTTATAATTATGAAAGACTATTGCTTCCTTTGAGGTAGATTGCAAGGTTATTATATCCTATACCTTTACTCACAGTATTTTTTCACTTTCAAGGCACTATAATGGACTACTAAACCTAAAGAACGGGAACAAACCATAGAAAAGGTACCATTCACTGTACGAAAGTACAAAAAATAGCAACAAATGTAATTTTTGACTCGTATAGACCTATACGCTTATTGTGTTAACGTATTAGTTGTACAGTATATATTTGTTAATATGGGACTTTCATGTGAATATCCACATTTAAAAAACATTTTATAATTTTTTGTATTATTAAGGGTGATTCACACGACCGTATAAATGGATCTGCATCCGTTCTGCAATCCGTCCCATTTCAATGGGGCCGCATCCGTTGTTCCGTTCCGCGGCCCCGCAAGAAATATGGAGCATGTCCTATTCTTGTCAACGGTTGCGGACAAGAATAGGCATTCTCTATATAGCGCCGGCCATGAGCGGTCTGCAATTTGCGGACCGCAAAACACTTACGGTCGTGTGAATGCACCCTTTTCTTGCACTGATCATATGCTATCCAGATCCTAGGCATTCAAAATTCTGGAGGCCTCAGAGCTGAAATCCTTTAGCAGCCCTTGCTGGTTCAATGCCATCAGAGATTATTTTTATGATTTGTAGTTTTTAAGAGTGCATTCACACGACCGTATAAATGGATCCACATCTGTTCCGCAGTTTTGCCGGTTTTACACTGTGTGCTGTCCGCATCCGTTGTTCCGTTTCACGGCCCCGCAAAAAATATGGAGCATGTCCTATTCTTGTCCGCTGTTGCGGACAAGAATAGGCATTCTTTATACAGCGCCGGCCATGTGCGTCCTGCAAAATGCGAACCGCACGCGGCCTGTATTCGTGTTTTGCGAATCCACAATTTGCGGACCTCAAAACACTTACGGTCGTATGAATGCACCCTAAACCAGACGATTTACAGCACGTGGCTTTGGAAAAAGCGACTATACAGTATGCAAATATCAGCCAAACATGTGAATCAGCAGACATTCTGATCTATACTGCAAGACTGTACCCCTTGTGTCGGGGAGATAGCTTTCCACCAAACAAGTTGTTCAGTTGTCAGCTATCTCGTGTATGGCCAGCTTTTCTGTCTCAGAATTATCACAGAAGTTCAGAAAAGCTCTTAGCGCAACGTCTGCTGACAAACTTGTTAACCATTTCCAATATCAGGCCGCAAAACTTTTAAATCCAGATGTAACTGAGGGTCAGATCAAGATATGTAATGAAAGTGCTTACAGAGTTACCAAAATGTGTATGTACAATAGTATCTGTACATAAACTGATGTTCAAGGTGACCCATTAAAGATGCCAAAATATACTGTACGCGTTAACTGTGACTTTAGTAGTCTGTGGGATTTCCTGAATGGTTGGCCATATGTAAAACTGTTACTGTATGATTTTTCCGTGTGTGCATGTCAATGTTTCTAGGCGTGGGCCTGAAAGAGTAAAGGCTTAAACTGCAGCATCACATACTGTAGATCACGCATATCATAAAATACCCCAACTAATCATATAAAGTTTGCCAAATATTCACTTCCAAGAAAAGTATCTTAAACCAATGAGGAATTTGGTGACTTATTATATAGTATTACATTATATGCTTCCCTTTGCTATATTTGAGAAATGTCATACAACTCTAGAAATGTAGGATGCTATGTGTCAGACATGAGAACTGGACTTCTTAGGTTAGTGCATATAATCTGTTCACACATTTCTTACGTTATAGCGAGATTCAGTTTGTTTTCTATGTATTTACTAGTGTCAAAGTGAATATAGTCTAAGATATATACAGAATTTCTATGTATCCTACGAGTCATTATAATAATGATTAAAAGTCGCCTATTAAAATGTAATACATGACTTTACTTTTCACTTGAGGTATAGTAAATGGCCACCACACACTATTAGAACAACGTTCAACTACGTTCCCATGACCGTAATGTTTTCTGTCCAGTTATTTGGCCCAGCAAACAGGAAATGTGGACAGGTTTCACAACTTCCGTCATTCAGGTGTTTTCTCAATATCCCTCATAAAAGTCTGCATTCTGTATCACGTTACTTCAACACATACTGGAGGCCATGAGTTTGTATTCTCCATTTCTTCTTGCCTATATAGGTTGTGTTCACACCACATTTTTGGTCTTTGTTTATTGTATACATTCAGTAAAGACGTATACCAATTTATACTGCAGTGCCATCATATGGAAAAATGTGTTCATATGATTGGCATTTATATTTTTTAAAGGGAAGGTGTCATCAAAAAATGACCTATAGTTAAACTCCAGTTTTTATGTTAAATGTATTTTTAAATATTACAATTTACCTCACTATCTATATATTTTTTTTAAATCCTAAAATCCTACATATTGTTACCATAGAAAAGGTACCAATAATTAATGATAAGTACAAATACTTTTCGCACTGGCCACTTATCCTATTAATAATCGTCACTTCATTTCCTCTTAAAAGGAACAAAACATGATAAAAGTTAAGGTCCCACATTTGGTGTGAGTACACCTAGGCTGGAGAAACTATCTGCACCTAGCAAGAAATGGAGCGTGGCTTCATGAGAAAGGGGTGAAGCTCAGTGGGAATAGGGCGTGGCTTAAGATGTTTCTTTTGTGCCAAAATTACACCACAATTCTGGTGTAAAATTCTGTCACAAAGTAAGCCAACCAATATTTGGTATAGCGGTAGAAAAATGTGTCTAGCTCTGCACCAAATCTATCATCCAGCCTGATAAACTGTACATCTAAACAGCCTTTCTAAGCTTACGCCATCTAAGGACTTAGTCATCTGCCTCTTTGTTGCCCTTCTTGCAGTATACTTATTATTTTTTTATAAGTAGATTTTATTATTCTTCACAATCTTATTTTATTATAATGTTCCCCTGAAGATAAGCTAATCACAGTGTTCAGTCCCCTATAGCACCACAAGTAAAGTATTACACAGGTCCCAATGGCCTGCCTGGGTTATGCAAGGGCCTGACAGGTTCTCCAGATTAAGAGACACTCCCAAAAGGGGACCCTCATCAAGTAAAAATTAAAAATTGGTTTTCTAAACCAAACAACCCCTTAAAAAACCAAAAGAAATATGCCTGAAGCACATAGGACAAATGTGGTGGAAACAAAGTCTAATATTCCAAAAGAGTCCACGAAAATGCATGTCATATCTCAATTGCTTCTTTGAGTCTATCATTTTGAAGTAGTCTAAAATATAAAGTGCCAAGGTACTACAGTAGATCACATCACTTGTGGGCCTCTGTTTTAGATAATAGTAAATTGATTGCTTCTACAGTATATCAAAACTAAACAGATAAAAACCTAGTTAGATGCTGGCTACTTACATTGATATACTTATTCCAAAGTTATAGCAAAATTGTGCACTCTTACAGTAGTAATTACAATAACACCACCTTACAAAACTGAATGAGATAGGGTTGAGAAATTTATTGGAGGATCCAAGATAGTTGTGGAAGCCCAACAGGTAGTTTGTTAAAAGCAGTAAGTAAAAAGCGTAGACCTTGTCAGATCGGCATCTGAAGTGAAATGTTTTACAATCGGCAAATGATTCATCTTGTAGGGAAAATATTAAAATATTACCTGAGAATGAACACCCCACCAAAAAGATAAAAATAATTACACGTAATAAGTTAAAGGGTTTATTGTGTCCTAGTTTTGAAGAATGGCAGAGGTTCCTTTGCAGTGTTTGTTGCTGTTTTTTGTAGTGAATACCAGGTTCAGTGGTGTTTTCTGTGCTTCCTTAATTTTCTTGGTAGCACCTCCTAGAATGTGCAAGTAAATTGATGATTGCGCTTTACACCGAAATATACCGCAAGCCTATTTTTTTGTTCAACAGAATAAAATGCCATTGCAAACAATTCATTTCGGCCATACTGAGATCCAGTCAACCGGTGTGGCACAGAGGAATGAGCCTTGTTCTATATGTCAGCCAGGGCTTATTCCTATCAGTGCTCAACTGGTTATAAAATCCCTATAGTTGTATTCTGATAATATAGGAAAAATGTAACAACTCAAAATTTATTCTATACAGCAAAAAGACTCTGGTATAGGTCACTTACCTTTTTATCATTAGAGTCCATCTGTTTCCAGTTATTGGCCTTCAACTGATGAAGTTCATCAAATTTCATACTGATGTTCTCTATTGACAGCTGTAGCATATCCCAGAACCCAGCTAAATCCTGAGAAGTAGGTCTTGGATGTGCATTGGGGTTCTGCCAAAGATAAACACAATTTGATTATGTTTGGTACATTTCTATGGCATCTCTGTTGCTATGTACTGATAAAATGGGCAGTGATATGTAATTCTAAAAAAAAGTTTAATAGAAAAAAAATCATACAACAGGGTCCAATTAGATTAAAGGGGTTGTCCCATCAGGACATGCCTTTTCCATATATGCCCTGATGGGATATATGGTTTGAGTAAGGGACCCTATCACAAAGTGGCTCCTCACTCAGACCTCTCTCTAAGAGCCAGAATACCAAGGTAAACCCAACTTGTCCATTCATTAAGTGGTCTGTCATTTATAAGGCCAGGAACAGCTTCCTCTGACTATAACAGATGATAACCAGGTGGTAGAGACGTGAGGCCTACAACAATCAGCATCGGCATGAGAGAAACCCTTTAAATACAGACAACCGGAGATGGGAACTCAGTACTGGACCTGGAATGCTCTGAAGAGGAGACCTTCTGACCATTGGTTCCTGGTCTCAGTCTCTTTAACATTTATATTTTACAGTGTCATGGCTGCTAATACATCTCTCTCCATTGCAAGTATTGTCTGCTAAGGCTACTTTCACATCTGCGTTTTTATATCTAGCAGGCTGTTCCAGCCAAAGACCAGCCTACCAGATTTCACTGTAGTAGTAGTCAATGGTGTCCAGCGGTGAACAGCAGAATCTGGTTATGCCGGCTATGAAATCTGGGAAGCTGTTCCTCTGCCGTAACAGAATGTGGTATTTAAAAACACAGATGTGAAATTATCCTAAGTAGAGTAACCTAAAGTATGAAAGTAATTGTTTTTGGCACAAGAATGCTACAGTTCAGCAGATACTGTAGACTCCAAAACCTCTGTATGAACAAGAATTTGCAGTCCTAATTCAAGAAGAGAGTATGTTGCATGACCTAGTTCTTAGTGTAAATAGGATCATTTACCTATTTTAAAGTGGTTCTTCCACCATATTTTGGCTGTGGTACTTTTCTGCCTGAGATAATGAGGAATTGGACCGGACATTTGCTGTATCTGTTATTACAGCAGGATTTCATGGAGTTCGGCACTTAGAAGCAGGAAATGAAATTTTGATCAAATCGTGTGATTATGGAAGGCAAACCTTGAGTTAGGCATCTGTACAACAAATGCTTAGCAGTTGTCTTTGGACCTTAGTAGTATGCCTACTGATATATGTTCAAGGTGAACATTTTCCAAATAAAATGACAAATTGGGAAGAGACACAACAATGACCCAATGTTTTTCCCAGAATTAAGAGAACCATTACTGGACATGGTAAAATGGCATCTAGGACTGCAGGAAGTTCCTATTGACTTGTCTATGTCATCAAACCTTATGCTCTAACTCAAGTATTTCCTTCATCCTGTAA
The DNA here is from genome assembly GCF_905171765.1 of Bufo bufo. Taxonomy (NCBI): domain Eukaryota; kingdom Metazoa; phylum Chordata; class Amphibia; order Anura; family Bufonidae; genus Bufo; species Bufo bufo. The sequence goes on from NC_053393.1 coordinate 166,688,801, forward strand.
CTAACAATGTAACTGGCAAAGCATAATCCATCGCCCAGCTCACTAAGGTGCCCGTGGGAAGAAAGACAACCATTCCAAAAATGTAAACTGAAGCTGGAGTCATTGCTAAGCTGCTGCACTATTTTTCCATTTGAAAATCATATATGACAGATGTGAGGCGAAGAAGAGTAATTCCAGCAATTACTCAGATTTAGGTCATCAGAAGTGCTAACACCTAATAACTAGAGAGGCATGTTATATCAGTGCATTGGTGCAATACAATCGCTCATGCTAGCACTGGAGTAAGCATGTCTGGGCAAATGTAACTATGAAAACACAGCCAATGGGCTGTATGCAGGAGAAGTCATTGATGTTTGCCCAGGGAATTGTAATGAGTGGGATTAGAAACAGGAAAACTCTCTGTAATTGTAGAGCATGTTCTACCAGACACAAAGAAAGGGTGCAGAAACTTCTCAAAGAATAAGCATGCTGCTTGAATTTATCCACATTTGTAATATTATTATTTTTTTTTAAATTCAATACATATGGGAAGCAATAAATTGGTGATGTTATTGTGTAGGATATAGGTTTTACATACCAGGTTTTCCTCGCACAGCTCTCTAAACTGGTAGAATTTCTGTGACATCAGGAGCTGGGCGCAGCCGACCGCACTACGAATCTTCTCTAAGACTACAAGAATACAGAGAACAGCTTAATATGATCTGTTGAAAAAGGACTGTATGCTAAACGTACAGCAGTTGTAATAATCAGCTCGCCGTCTGCTCAGACTGTATGGGATCTTTGTTTTTGTAGCGGGTGCAAGCAGTAGACAAGCCAGACCAGCAGCCGGGAATAGTAATGTGAAGAGAACTTCTTTGGAAGAGCTCCAGCACTCCAAAAAAAGGTTAAAAACAATGATTCTATTTGCAAAATGTTAAAAGCATGAGTACAAGGACCCCACGCGTTTCGAACCAAGGTCGGTTCTTGATCATAGGTTCTTAATCATAGCATTTTTTTATGATAAAGAATCAACCTTGGTTCCAAACTCTTAAGCCTTTTCTTGGGGCGCACGTAGTCATGTTTTTAACATGTTTAAAATAAAGTAATAGCTTTCTACCTTTTTTTTTTTTTTTTTGGAGTGCTGGAGCTTTTCCCAAAAAGTTTCCTTCATATTGCTATTCCTGGATGCTGGTCTGGTTCGAAAGTGTAAGCCTTGATTAGCAACTGATCTCGGTTTAAAATGCTCAAGTGCATACTGACCTCGGTCTCGGGGTTCTTTGGGGTGTAGATACTCATGTTTTTAACCTTCTTTGGAGTGCTAGCCTTGAACTCTTCCTGAAAAAGTTTAGTTCATACTAATATGATCCCCACCACGGGCGATGTGATTAAGAATATTCCTTCTTAATTCCTGTTATCTATATGAACAATGACAATTTGTGTACAGCACAGCAGAAGATGTCGGTGCTATATAAGTAATAAGACACTACTAAATAGCACAAGCTAATGGCACACACTACTTTCCTGCGGTGGAATCTTTACTATTGTATGTAGTCACAAGTCTGCACCATAAATGAAAGTGCACCTGTAGACCCACTAAGGAACCCCTTCCTTCTTCTATAGCAGCAATTAGATTAAAGAAGGGCATAATTGGTTCCTTACTTTGTGAACTGCAGAGGATAACAACAGAAAAGGAATGGTATCTGGTTAAGCATTGTCAGTAAATCTGCCTGGCTGTGCTGTTACTAGGAAGCTAATAATGTCAAGAATGCTTTTATCTTGGCAAGTCTGAACTGACTGCTGTGCTTTCAAAAGACAGACAGAAGACTCTTCAGTCTCCAAGCAAGGAAAGGTGAGAGCCTCATCTTCTGACGTCTAAGACTCGACTGGTCAGTAACTTTATATACGAGTCTTTATTGTGCAGTCAACGTTAAATCAGCAAATGTGTATGAAATATATAAGTGAACATAAAGTCATCTCCCAAAGTGATAGACAATGATGCATCTCTAGTCCTTGCGGGTGTATATGCCTTGCTCACATACACGTAAAGTGCGGTTTGTGTTTCGAGCCTCAAATACTATTGAGCTGCCAGTGAGATAATGGCACACAGATCCCCGCAGTGTTACAGGCTGTTGTCAAGTTGTAATGAGCTAGCTCCATGAAGCAGCTGTTTCACACAAGGGCTGCTTTGTCCTACAAAGGCCTGGATCACTTTACCGGGGAGTGGCCAGGCTTCATGTTAGCTGCAGCAGTTCGAGGGAAATAGATTCAATACAATGCAGATCTTCTGTAGTGAGACCCTCCAGTAAAACTAGACTCTGGTGAGCTCTACAGGTGACTTCAATACAACATCTGGTGCAACACAAGTTACATGATGTTTACAACCTCATGTTAACTCCCAAAACTTGGGCAACATCTGTGTTTTACCCAGCGTGGGGTTAGGACGTGTTAGGAAATGATGGAGTCATTCAGTAACTGTCATAGGAATGCCTGCTCCCTACTGTGTACTTTTGTGTTAATAGTTGCTTCCATAACGCAAGCGCATCGAGAAATCTGAAGTTCTCACCCACACTATCTGAGATTGGCACCAGACAGATTTTGTTCTAGTTTCTGATTTATATACCTTTTCTTAGATTACTCCATTCTACTTTACTGCTTACTTAAGGGAACTTTCACACTAGCGTTTAAGTTTTCCGGTCCTAGGGGCTCAATACCGAAAAAAAAAAAAAACGCTTCAGTTTTGTCCCCATTCATTGTCAATGGGGACAAAACTGAACTGAACAGAACGGAACGCTCCAAAATGCATTCCGTTCCGTTTAGTTGCGTTCCCAAACCGGAGAGAAAACCGCAACATGTTGTATTTTGCTTTCCGTCCTGGGAAACTGATCAAATCCGTCATGACCCCCAATGCAAGTCAATGGGGACGGATCCGTTTTCTCTGTCACAATCTGCCACAATAAAAAACGGATGCGTCCTCCATTGACTTTCAATGGCGTTAATGACGGATCTGTCTTGGCAATGTTAAAGATATTACAACCGGATCCGTTCATAACGGATGCAGACAGTTGTATAATCGGTAACGGAAGCGTTTTTGCTGAACCCTGCCGGATCCAGTAAAAACGCTAGTGTGAAAGTAGCCTTAGCCTGACCACACATATTACTTAGCTGCCTGTCGCTATTTTTACACTTTTTTAAAATCATATTCTTCATTTTTGCGTTCAAACATAAAAAGTCTTCTATTATCAAAAATGACAGGCAAAACATTTAACATACAAAAAAACTTTACTTTTGTAAAATTATTAAAACTTGTTAAAAAGCAACCACCAAATGTAAAACTGGCTCTTAATATTTCCTAATATTAGCAAATTAGGTGTTACATTGAGTCACCTTCTGGGTAAAAAAATGTTAACTACAGAATGAACCCGAACACGTACATGATGCCCTCCTTTTCATCTGCAGATTTACTGATTCCTGGGCTCCTCTTCTGTTCCCCGATTCTCAGACTACCTGAGACACTGTAATGCTGGGAAATCCAAGAGCAAGGCTGGACAAGCAGGAAGTGTCTTGGACTATTGATGTTGACTTTCCATCAGGGAGTCTGAGAAATGGTGCGACCATCCAGAATGACAGAAGAAGAACCCAGGAATCTGTGGATCTGCAGCTGAAAAGAATTCTGTTTGTCACAGCCAGGAAGAATGTGATTTTTTCCCCCTGTCCTTTGTGATTGGACCGCGCTACAGCCAGAGAGAAGGAGACGTTCAATGAGAAACCCTGACGTCTCCTCCTCCCTGTACCCATGCTATTAATTAGCATACCAGGCGGGAGAATTCAACAGGGCGAGCGGAGCGGCGCCCAGGAAAAATAGTAAGAGCTATTAGATCCCTGCTGTATGCCCTACATAACCTGCTACTTATCTTATAATGTCTGGACCCATGAAAGGTCCTCTTTAACATAAATTGTATTCAACCAAGATATCATTTTCTGAATATGTTGTTGATTATTTTGGCTAAAGCTCCTTAATCACTCATACATGGCTAGTTTTAAGTTTAAAATCTATTGATAAAAACTTGAAAATACTTGATCAGTACAGCTTTGGTACCTTAACCACTGCTGCCCACTGTTCTGGTACTCTCTGCTCATGGTGATGGCTTGTTACATTGTAATATACAGGAATTGCAGGCAGGGGCAGCTCGGGTATGATGTAGCAATGATAAGGTATATTATAAAGTTTTTTTATTTTTACATTTTAACCCCTTAGAAAGTCATTATTAGAACTCAGAAACTCAATTTAACAAAATCCAAAATGGTGAATGCTGCTTCTCACTGACTGTAAACCCTGGCAACAAACCTTCATGTACAATGTTAGTGTACACTCGACCTCAGCCGAACTAAATGTGATTCTGTCCTAGGGGACCACCCAGTGGAAAGAGGTAAAATATCTTCTAGTGTAATATGATAAATAAATCTTGTCCTGCACAAGTTCCTGAGTTTTGCTGCGGTCAGAACATATGTTTTTAAGCAAATGTCTTTTTTTTTTTTTTATGAAATGCTTTAACGCCTGTCGTGTAACGGGAATGGAAAGAACGCAATGAAGAGTAAATGTCTTTCAGCTATGTGAAAACTACATAGTGGATTTAAAGACAGATTGCCTACATATGTATCCAGTTACATCCAGACACCCATTTGACACAAGGCATAACATAAGCACCAGATCCATAGTCCCGAGATAATATCTTTTGCATGTTAAAAAAATATATATATATATAGTATATATATATATATATATATATATACACACACACACACACACACATACACACACACACAGTATATATATTGTTGGCCCTACATTGTTAACCAGGAGCTTTAGGTATAACTGGAATACATCACACACCTAGGACTGCAACACATAAATATAACTGGTCATAGTTGACTTGGCCAAAAGTTTCGACCAGGGCTAGTTATGTAGGATGTAAGGCTTGAGGTGACAGATGGTGCTGCAGTGATGTAGGACAAGCAGAACGGAATTCCATTAGTAGGAAACAGGCAATGGTGTCAGAGGGCAGTGATAATGATCAGGGCAGAAAAGACAGGGGGAAAGAGACTTCTGGGACACATGTGGAGATGAAGTGTCAGCTTCTGACAGAGCGTAAAGTCATGGTAAGGAGAGTTGTAGTTGACCAGGTTTGGCTACTTTTACATCTGCGTTTTTAAATGCTGCAGGCTGCTGGATTTAAAGGGAATCTGTCACCGGATATGTCACACTAAAATGGGGGCGACCTGAGACGTAATGCTTTTCAGCTGAACATATTTGTGTTGGTCCCATCTTCCTAGATGTTCGCATTGCCAAGAAAATGGAGTCCCTAGATGCAACAAGGGCAGTGCCGTTGCACCAGAAGCTGTGCTTACTCTGCTTATGTTGTGTCCTCTCCACTTTTATTGACAGGGCCAGGCAGTAAAAATGTCATCACGCCTGGCCCTGAGGCCTCTCTAAATCTTGCAGTACAGTACAGAGGCTCGCCGGTGGACTGCTTCTGTACTGCACCTGTGTCGGCTACGCCACAGTCCATGAAGAAGAAGGCATCGCTGAGAAGAGGAGGAGACTTATGTGCCAGCCCTGGATCCTCCTTCCTTGTAAGTATTCCTCTCCAGCGCTGCATTCCCACTGCAGCAATATAGAAATAAAATAAAAGAATTAGAGAAATTAACTCATTATTAGCCACAAGGCCACCGACAATCAGCAGCAACCTAAAAAAGCAAAACAAAATATAAGGATCAGAAAAAAATGTGTGTGTAAATGTAGATATACTTTGCAGAGCCAAGACTTTGGGAGACTTCAGGGGAAGGTGTGATGACATATTCACTGCCCGGACCTGTCAATCACAGTGGAGAGGGCGCAGCAGAAGCGGAGCTTCTGCGTGCAAAGGCACCGACCTTGTTGCACCTAGGGGCTCATTCGCATATAATAAAGCATCAATTTTCTTGGCAATATGGGCACCTAGGAAGATGGGACTAACACAAATACATTTAGCTGCCAAGCACACGTCTCGGGTCAGGCGGTTTTATTGCGACATATCTGATGACAGATGCCTTTTAAAAACACACATGTGAAACTAGCCTTAGCTTGGTCAATGCTAGAAACAAGTTAGCCTTGCGGCAGGAAACTTCAGTAGTTGAAGGCAATCTGTTACCACAATTCTGGACTATTATATACGTAACTAGTACCAGACATAAGGAGTCCAGGCTGCTGTGCTGTATATGCCACTACAATATAGTCTTCTATAGAAGACTTCTATAGGAATTAGGTCATTTATAGAAGCAGTATTGTCAGTAAATGTGAAAGGAGTTGTCAGCAGGCTCGGACTGGCCCACAGGGGTACAGTGGAGTCCCCGGTGGGCCCCTGAGCAAGGTAGGCCCCTAGTCTCCCACCCCCTGCACAGTAGACTTACTGCACTACATACATATATTCAATGTGCAGCACCTCAACCAGCCTATGTTCATATAAAAAACTTGTTAGATTATTTATTATATTTTAATGTATCCATACGGTGGGCCCCCAAAATAAATTTTACTGGAGGGCCCTAGGTACCCTGTCCGACACTGGTTGTCAGAGCTTTTTTTTTCTTTTCATTTTAGCAAAGTGATGATGGGGGCTTGGTAAAATAATAAAAATGATAATATTAGAAAAACTTCCCTTCCTGTGATGCATTGTTTAGATGCCATGGTGATGTTTTTTATACTGATTACTAATCACTAGCCTCAGCAGCCTCGCACCATGCACCGTTGAGGCCAATAATTGGCTGCAGTGTTATGTGGGACGTCACCGCTGCAGCCAAACAATGCATCACTGTCTGCAGCCCGGAAAGATGACAGAGCAGGAACAGGAAGGAAAGGCAATTTATTTAAACTTATTTTACCAGGCCCCCAATCTCTTTGGTAAAATAAAGAATTACTCTTACTTAACCCCTTTAAAAGCCAAAATTAGGAATATTAGGCAGGGAGAAAGGAAGGATAATAGTAGATTAACTAAATATTATTTCTGTGCCCTGTAGATTCAACCTCCACTTGTGACCGGACTGACCATTAGATAGATGTAGGTAAAGTGCTTCTTACTGTATTGGTGATTGTGTTCGTTCATGGACTTATCATCATATGGATAAAACCCCCCTAAAATCCTCCTTTTTTCTGAGAGAGAACCAAACTAACCATTGGAAGTTGAACATGTGTTACATATGGTTAATGGATCACGCTACACATATTGGAAACTGCAGGTTTAGCACCAAGCAATGAATTGTAGCAGATAAATAAATATGGTGGTTTCTGGAATGATGTGTTTTTTTTTTTTTATCTCATGCAACATCTTTAGGGAGATTTTACAAATTTTAATGGAAAAATGCCACTGCAGATTTCGATACAGTTTTATTTTTTTAACCTAAAGCCAGAAGTGGATCCAGTAGGAAGGAGAATCTTCTTTTATATTTCTCATTTATTTTAAATCTATTCTTGGCTTTGACTAGAAAAACAGTATCAAACATTGCAGTGGTGTTTACCACTGTGTGTGATCCCTGCAAGATAGAGGGGAAAACAGGATATGCAGGCTGCCTACACCTATAGGTTTACACAAATATCATAGGTGAATGAACAAGTCAAGGACAAAACGAACTTCATTATAAGGAAGGAATAAAAGTTCTAAACTGCAAAGTCAAATGTTAAAAAAGGCCCGAGTTGTGCTGAAAATTACTCTCAATTTTCATTTAGGAGGAACGTAGGCTTTCTCTTTTTATTAACTGCAATGGAGATTTGTTTTCCAGGCACTTTCTATCTAGTAGGTACTTTCCAAAATTTAGACATTGAGATTGAAACAAATTGTAATCATGAGTTTGTACCTTCAATGAACTTGATTTATTAAGTATACTTACTAGGATCAGGCAGATCATTTTCCTGTTCCTCTCTTTCCATCTGTTGGCACCAACCCTCCATTCTGTCTTTTTCTGCTTGAAGAAGCTTTAAAAACCAATGTCCATCTCTATGACAAACTGATCTGTGAACTGCTTCCAGGGGATCTTCTGTAATGGAGTCAATCCAAGGGTCTGGAGGAGGTAGTATGGAAGGGTCAAAATCAGCATCAAAGTCCTCCTCCACTGCACAGGCATGATAATGATTGCCTGAGCCCTGGATGCTGACAGTGGAGGTACATGCATCTCTGGAATACTGTTTGGTCAAAGGCCGACTATATTGAAATTCCTGGTCAGCCAGCTCCACAGAACAATCAAAATGCTCCCTGAGGTCCAAATCTGCTTGCACAGCAGCAGTAACACTGTTTGACCGGGTCAGTCTTCGCAACCTTTAATAAAGAGATAACATGAAAAATTATACAGTGAACGTGCAGACAAGCCCCCTTATAGCTCAGCATTCTGCTAGGCTGACATTTTGTTTTTTTTTGTGAATACACAACCTTTTCCATGGTTTATGTGCATAGTATTTCTGGTGTGAAAGTACATATCCTATGACTAGTCAACAAAAAGACAAAGAAATGCAATTTTGTGTTCTTGACCAGAAAGGGGCTTAACATTTTTGCCAGTTCTGTTGCTTGTGTCCAGCTCAAGTACTGTATATCTGTACCTTTGTAGACAAGGCTTCATATACAAGACACTGGAGGCTCTGCAAAATACTATAATATGGCTTTGTGCATGAGTCCTAAGAAAGGATAATTCAAAAAGTTGCTATAGAATTTAGAAATTTGGTGTTCTGACCAAACACAATATTTTATGAAGATCCTTTGCCACATTGTATTTGACGCCTGTTTAACTATAAGGGTTGTAGTCATCACCACTGCAACCAATCCCCCTAGTCTGGGGGCCCATAAGCCCCCTGCCACCTTGAGTAATTTATATGTAAATATTAACTCTGCTGGTGCCGCTCAGTAGAGAGAGCACCACATCCTCACACCCGTGAAACACAACCCTTACCTGACAGCTTCTCGATATTGGAAGGGCAACGAAATGCCTCAAGAAAAGGCTGTGACCATGCATGGACCCCACTGCGGGGTCTGGTGGATACACGGACACTGGACAGGGAGCAGTTTCTGAATATCTAGCACTCCACCCTGATTGAATAGAGCAGGGATGGCCAACCTGTGGCTCTCCAGCTGTTGCAAAACTACAACTCCCAGCATGCCCAGACAGCCTATAGCTATCAGCCTACAGCAGGGCATGGTGGGAATTGTAGTTTTACAACAGCTGGAGAGCCGCAGGTTGGCCAGCCCTGGAATAGAGGATGGCGCAGCCATGAGACTGCAACAGACCAAGAAACTCCTGCATCCTGCTGAAAAGGCTACGGGAAAGTCCTGGATGCAAGGGCAGCAAGCCCCATGTTCATGTTAAGTGTATTGCATAGGACTGGACTTGGGGGTCCATGAAGCTGAAGCTGGGGTGCATTCAATCTCAGTATGGGACCCCACTCTTTCTACTTATGTCCCTGACTACTATTATCAATTGCTTGGCATTGTTTGTACCCTGCACCACATTTATTAATAGGTTGTGCACCCTGTTCATAAATATGCCAATCACTGTATGGGAGAAAGAGACTAGTCACCACTCAGGATGCGTCAGTATTAAAGTCAATTCTTTAACTATATATCTGATGCTGCTTTCTGACAAATATGTGCAGTATAACAAAATTCTACACATCTGCAACAATGCATTGTAACGCCCCCAGAGGTGGATTACCACCCTCCTCACCCCTCTACTGTCTCTTATGCTTAACATAATGTCACCCTGTGTATTAGTTTCCTGGGCCTGCAAAATGTGTATCTGTAATAATGTTATGTAACTGTTCAAGTGTAATATGCCTGGTTTACCAGCAGGTGGCAGCATAAATAGCACAGCTATCTTAGAGATAATGGAGCTTTCCTTTCCATTCTAACCCCCCTCTGTGGTGTGGTAGGCGTGTCCCACTTGCTGCAGGGAGGGTGGAGTTCCAGTTAGAAATTAGTCGAGGGTACCCCCTGCTAGGGGAAGACAGCAGGAGCCCAACCCTCCTGGATCAGCCTTGCTTAGGTCAGCTAGAGCACCTGTACCCTGCACCACATCTGGACGCCAAAGCTTGAAGCCTCTGAAGCCAGGAGGAGAAAGTTTTCCCTGGAGTCTAGAGTCAGACTACAGAGAGAAGTTGCAGCATACAGCTATAGTAAAGTTATTCAGTCAGCCTTGTCAGTACAGCAGAGCCCGAAAGCAACAGACGTAGCAGAAAGGAGTCTACCTGCCACAGTTAATGCCAAAGCCTGTTGGAAACCAAGACAAAGTCTGTAAACCACTTGGAGAAACATTTATGCAAAGTAAAGCTACTGTTCAACTATATACAAGGTCTGGACTCAATGTATTCTTCATACCACAATTCAACTACCCTCTTTGCTCTGCTTCACACGACAGCGTCTGGGGTTCCAGAGTATCCAGGTAGGAGCACCATGATACGTGCAACACCATTAAGGGACATTTAGGCCACCCTACACCACTCTAGCATTTCCTACACTGGGTACCACCATATCACTAAAAGGGGCCCTGTGCCCTTGTTGCTTCATTGCAACTGGCGTCATGACAAAACAATTTAACTTTTTCCCTCTTAAAGGATCCCATGGTCGATGCCCCGTGCACTGCAGCATCATGTATCAATGACATCTTTTTTTCTGATGACAGCTGGTATACAGTTCTGGATTACTTTTACCATTCTCACATGGTCTTCTTTTCATGTATGTATCCATATGTAACCAACAAGGAGAGACTGGGAACTTAAAGTGGCCCTGGAAAAACTAAAATTAGCTCCATATTGTAGTTGGGTCCAGTTTGACAGAAGTTGGGGCCAATGCAAGTAGGTGGGGACAACACAAGTAAACAGGGCCAACATAAGTATAGTTTATTAACGCTAGGAGCTTTAGGTCATTATTAGAGATGAGCAATAGAGAGAGATAGAGAGACAGAGGAAGAAGAAGAAAAAACATTAATAAAGGATTTTCTAAAAAGAGGCAAGAGAAAAAATATGAGTCATAGGTGACCTCTAGAGTGCCCCACATATTTTTTTCAGGCCATTTGGATCACTGTCGCTTTAGCTAGGATCGATTCAGACCTGAATCGAATTGGTCTACTGATTCAACTGAATCAAACCCGAATCTGAATGATTTGTTCATCTCTAAATCGTTATGTACCAGCCATGAGGAGGGATTGGAAGGCCTTCTCTGCATTGGCTCATCGGGAAGCCTCTCGGTAGGGTCTATAGCCAGGGCACATCTGGTAACCACATAACGTAAATGATGTGTCCAGAGGTGAGTCTTACAGTGTGTGGAAAACAAACTGCATACTGGAAGTACACTGCCTGGCCAGAAAAAAGGTCACCACCTGGATTTAAATAGGTAAGAGCCTCCCAGTTGGTCAGGTCTAGGTTCAGCAACGTTATGTGCCCAAAGAATGAGGTCAGCTGACTACCTGAACATACTGAAATGACCAGGTTATTCCATCAATGAATTTTTTCTTCCCTGATGGAATGGGCATATACCTACACGGAAAAAACTGAGACTAAACAGGTTACAAATCAAAAAATACTTTATTAAATACACAATATGACATAAATGAAAAGAGACAAGATACATTAAATGTAAAGTGTGGTCTTCTCCTCAGGAGATAATATCAAAATACATATATGAGGGAAAGATGCTATATCCCAATATAGTGCCCAATTTTATTTCTGGGCTAATATTTGACTTTAATGTTTTGTAACCTGTGTATGCTAATCATGGCACGGGCATATGCAAGATGACAATGCTAGGATTCATTGGGCTCAAATTGTGAAAGAGTGGTTCAGGAAGAAAGAGACATGATTTTCACACATGGATTGGCCACCACAGAGTCCAGACCTGAACCCCATTGAGAATCTTTGGGATGTGCTGGAGAAGGCTTTTCGCAGTGGTCCAAATCTCCCAGTACAAGAAAAATAATTCAACTCTGGACAGAAATAAATGTTGTGACATTGCAGAAGCTTGTGGAATTGATGCCACAGCAAATGCGTGCCGTAATCAAGCTAACGGTGGTTCAACTAAATATTAGAGTGTGTGACCTTTTTTTGGGCCAGGCAGTGTATAATGTTTTTCTAATTACAGAACAAGCGGGTTCCATATAAGTAAACTACCACTGACTGAATATTTACAGAGAATATCAGCGATGCGGCGGGGACTATACAGGTCGTAGCGTACGAAACCAAAGTAAACATAAAGCTTCTGCAGCTTCATGAAAGTGGATCAAGTATTTGTGCTTCATGTCTGAACCTGCTCGATTTTATACAAACAAAATTCCCAGCACAATAAACATACCAGGATGCGATATGCAGCGTAGCATCAGGTCCCCTTGTGCACAGCACTCGACTTTCATGTAGCTAAGGTTACAGCTTGCAAAGGAAAACATTTATTGGTGTCACAAAAGGTGACATCACAATTGTCTGCAGCGGTTTGGACCCGGTACAGTGTGTGCATTCCTCTTTTGATAAGTCAGGTCTGTCAGTAACAGATAAATCCGATTCTTTGAAGGCGTGGGAACATAGGTAGAGTAGAGGGAACGCACATGCTTCACTGTAACTTGAGCCATAGCTCTGGAGTATAATAGAATCATTAAAGCTAAAGAACCGCATTCTTGTCAAGTCAGTAAGGTTGGAGTATGCACGTGGCCTTTGATGTAGAAGAAACATGGAAATCAGAAGGACTGGTACTAAAGACTATTGTATCTTTAACATTTCATACTACACTTTACACTGCACTATATACAGTATATATATATATATATATATATATTGCCATGTTTAGTTATTGCCAAATCTCTGGGCGACCCCAAGCACCCTATAATGTTTCTTTTTAGAAAAGCAGTACCTCAGCACTTCCATACTCCCATCAGCAATACTCCCTTCACTGCACTAGTAGCGTTAGAGGGTAGATAGGAGACCCACAGCAACTGTTGCCCAAGCACCCTCATATGTAACCACCTTTATATTTTTGCTAACCTAAATTTATTCCCAAATAATAATGGGCCAATACCGCACAAAAGATACAACACCAAGAGCAAGACCAAAAAAGGGTGCTGGACCGAAAAGTAACAATTAAAACATTTATCTCCTTAAAACCACACATAAAAAGTATAAATGAACTAAGTAAACGGTTTTCACGGATCATTGGTAGTAGACACTCTGGAAATTATTTTTCAGCCTATCAGTGTATGTAGAACACTGATGACACACGGACCAAACGATGATCCTTCATGGACATCTTCACAGATGAAACATTGACCATCTTGTCACAGATGTATGAATGAGACTTGGGTGATTTCACAGTTTTTCTTTCAGCATTATTACAGGTTTTTTTTTGTTCACAGATTGTATTTGCCCCTTTTTTATGCTGCCAGATGTTACTTTGAAATCTATACTGCATTAGGAGCTGTACTACCAAGCATTTTTCCCTTGCATTTTTTGAGTTTTTTTTTATCGTTTTGATGTTTGTTTGTTTTTTGTTTTTTTTTTAAACGCGGCATGCTCTAGGTATGCTGATTTCCTGGTATTTTTCCTGGAAAATGTTTCATCTGTTGCCATTAATAAAATGTGCAAAAAATGCTGCAAAAAGAGAGAAAATGGTAAAACTGCATGTTGTGTTTTTACCAGCAAAAAAATAGAAAATAAAAAAAATAATTCACTGTTCTGTGTAAATATGTCTAGTGATCAAACAACAAAAGAATGAACACTTGTAATTAAGCAATTGCCAATCAAGTTGTTATATTGCCAATCGGTTCTTGTTATTGATATAAAACCATTGAAGTCAAGGCCAGTATGGGGCTCAATGCTGCACTGCAAAATACCTACATTTGATTCACTAACACTAACAGACTCTTCCTCACTTTCTACATCAACTAATTGCCTTTTCAGGTTTTTTCTTTTCTTTTAGGATAGGGGCAGGGAAATGGCGCTAGTCCATCAAATGAACTTGACAGGTCAGGTGAGGTAAGTAAATCTTTGAAGTCAAAAGATGACCAAAGACACAGAAAGGAGTATGTGACTCACTGTTCGGCCTGTCTTACAATGTAGAGGAGATTAATGTTTGGCATAGGACATACTGTAACGGTGTCATATACTGACTTCTCCTTGAATGACTTCCCCCCTTTAGGCTCTCTGCACACTGGTGGGCGCTGTCTTGCAGAAATTTGGCACAAATTGCTGTGCAGATTTCTGGCCATTTCCTCACCAAAAACTGCACTTGGTATTTGAGATTTTTGTTGCAGATTTGATCCAGTTTTGCCACATTGAAAAGGATGAAATCCATACAAAAGGACTGCACAAGGAAAAGCAAAGTTTACATGAGATTTGTCTAATCTAATTCACTTTGTTCGTACTGTGTTATGCTCCTTTTTACTGCATGAAAATCCACGTGGAAAAACCACACGTAGTCCACATTGTGTGCAGGTAGCCTTAGCGTAGCTAAAGAGTTCTCAGCAAACTCCATACTCATGTTCCTCAGCGTTCTCTTCATTTAATTACATACAACTGGTTTCCTACACTGAACTGGTCCATCAGATCACAAAAGGATTCACTGGAGAGCCCAGGCTCCAATACAATAATGGGCCAAGAAAGTCCAGTAGAAGACAATCCAATTTGGATCGCTTGCTACTAAGTTCTACTTCTTATAGGATGATTCACAGAGAATCTACTTGCTTGATGATACTACCTGTGCAATGATCACAGCTAAAACCTGTAGACTTGTATATGTTCATTATAAGAGGAGGTTGTGCCCTCATAATTATTTCCTGTAGCGGACCCAAAGGCCCCTGCCTACACTCTCTCGATTTTCTATCCAGTTATGAGTACACACATTTGCACTTTGTATTTCAGTTACAAGTTTATGCCTATTGTACTAGTTGGTTGCTCAGTATTTCATCTATGGTTAGTTGGTTGGAATCCTTTGATCTTCTGCCCAGGGTTTATTCTTTATTAGCATCAGTAACACAAGGTCATAACAATGAAATTTTGTGTATTTTATGCCACAATGAACATGGAGTTACTTGTTGACATAGTGCTGACAGATTGATGTTTACTACAGACATCTTTTATAAAATTCACTTCTCAAAGAACAATTCAGCTGTTCAACAATACAATTATACTTTATATGTGTGCTGCATATGAGTAAGGTTAGAAGAAGTAAGGAGGACAAAAACATTTTTTTTTTTATAATATTTTGGTTTTTCCTTGGCAATTGGAACTAAAATATTCATTGAGGAATCTGAAGGACTCTGGAAAGGAGAATTACAGCTTAGAACTTAGTTATTTCTTTTCTTTGGTGGAGTTGCCTGTTAATATACATTGTCCACTAAAATACTAAAAAATCCTATATAAGTGATTGAGTTGTTAAGCTGTCATGGTCCCCTGGTCTCTGTGCTTCTCAATGGGGGTAAAGATCTTCTGATTAAAAGAAGTCTGGCATGATACTTCGATGGTCATGCAACTTCTTCATCTATAGGGAAATGCTGAAGTTGTATGATGGTCGCAACAAACCTTATGCCATGAAGCTGTATGCAATTTACACACATTTTTAAAATAGAGGGCATATTAGATATTATTTGTTTACTTGCAGGGCAGAATCATGAGCTTCCATAACTGCTTGCTGCACAACAGTGGTGGTGAGATTGCAAGTTACCATGATTGTAAGCAACCTCACTGTTTTCCTATAGGGGGAAGTTGCAGTCAACTTGCAATAATTACAGAAATTTGAACCAAAAGTGACAGTGGAGCCGTGGCCTAAGGAGACTCATATCAATATGAATTAGCATAATGTTTTTTTATGAGAATACTACTCAAAGAGTTAAGGCTAGAATAGCAAGCGCCAACTTGCATGCTCTCACAACCCACAGCCCTGCTCCGTCTGTGCATCTATTGTTCAGTTAAATGAAAGTTTTTCTAACAGGACAACAATGATCTCTTTCATGTGTTTGAAGATGCTTCAGTCACCTGAATGTCACTGTGGATAATCTGAGCGCCGCAGTTTACATGCCATCAGCCTGACACATCAGCTCCATTTCTGAGAGCAGTTACCGTAATTCTGAAGTAATTATCCATTGCGCCAGATATGATACATCTTGTGCTTGAGACTTTTGTTGCTAGCCTTTTGTAGCAATCTGAGTCATCCATTTTCTTGCATGACTTCACAGGAAAGAAGACAAGCCACCACAGGAGATGAATTATACAAACTATCCATTTGTAGAGTAACCTGTCTTTGAGGCCTTCGAGTGTAGGTTTGGTGACCTTTGGTGAATCAACCCTTATAAATTAAGACAATAGGACAAAATAATAGATTCTAAAGTATACCCATTGACGAAAAAACAAACAAGCAAAAAAAAAGCACCCAGATAGAAATGTCGGATTACTTTAAAACTCTGCATGCCGTTAGTTTCATTTGATTCCAACAACTTCTTCTTGGTGCATTAATTTTTTTTGGTCAATGAGTGTATATACCTTACATAGTACAGCTGAAAAAAGACATATTTCCATCAAGTAAGGGAATCTTTGGAATGAATACCTTTAGGCTGGGTGAGCAGTAATTTGCATCTTACAGTGATGCAGATATTACCCATCCAGATTTTACAGGTGAAATATATTTTTTACATGTCTTAGTCCTGAAAAAAATGCATGGCTCATAGCCACATCACAAAACTTGAGGCTGGGTTCACACCTGAGCGTTTTACAGCGCGTTCCTACGAGCTGTAAAATGCTCAACAGGCAAGAACCAATGATTCCCTATGGGAATGGTTCTCACCTGAGCGTTTTACAGCGCGTACAATCGTGCTGTAAAACGCCCGGCGCCCCAAGAAGTACAGGAGCTTCTTTGGGGCGTCTTGTCGCGCGTTCCCGTACATAGACTTCCAGGAAGGCGCGACAATGGGCGTTCGCTTGTTCCGGAGCCGCGATTGTAAACGCGCATACAGAGCGCTCCATCCCGTACGCTCAGGTGTGAACGCAGCGTCGAAGCGATGACAGGCAGATTTGTTGCAGAAATTTGCTAAAAAGATTTGCTCAATATATTCGAATGGGATTTTATAAAAGTCACATGCAACGGCATGCATCATATGGCTGTAAACTGCCTGCAGCAGGAGCCCCCATCCCCCCGACCTGTCTGCAACAGGAGCCCCCATCCCCCCGACCTGTCTGCAGCAGGACACCAAGATGGTCAAGATCAGTCCCTTCAGCAGGTGATCAACCAAAAACTGGTACAGATCATGAAGAAAGTAACCCCTGCGGTCTAGGCAGGATTTCTACATTGTACATTTTATAGTGGCTCTGCCTGGTATTGCAGCTCAGCCCCTTTCACTTGCATGGGACTGAACTGCACCTATTCCATGTGACCAATGAAAGGGACGTCACTAGGAAGAGGCTGCAGCTGATCGGCAGGTGTGCCAGAAGTTGGACCACCACCAGTCTGATATTGAAGACCTTTCCTAGGGATAGACCATCGATATCAAAGTACCAGACAACACCTTTAACTGTATGGTTAGTCGGTGGAGCATAGAGTAAGAAATGAATAGATCTTTAAATGAGGACAATCATTTTAATTTATTTATTAGGGGAAAGACTATGGCCCAGATGTACTAATTCTGTATATGGCGTAAGCCTAGACAAGCTGTCTAGACCTGCATCAGGCTCGGGCTGGATGATAAATCTGGTGCACAGATGTACTTTTCTCTAACTCTATACTATTAGTTGACTTACTATGAGACAGCATTTTATGCCAGAATTGAGGCGCATCTTTAGCAATATCCCGTTTCCCATGAAGCTCCGCTCCTTTCTAATAAGTCCGCCCCTTATCAAGCAATTTGGAAAAAAGTGTAGAAACCCTAACTGTACCAAAACGGCTCCAATTTACACAAATTTTTAGACAGATTTTAGGCACAGACACAATAGTAAATCTGGGCCTATGTATAGAGTTCAATGATGCACAAGTACATGATCTTTAGGCCAGACATAGAGATATATCTTTCGCCACTTTCACACCGTGTATTTTGGATCAGTATTTTGCATCCGATTGTAACATACACAGAGAAAAGGTATCATGGCAAGATTTGTACCTCTTCTGTGATTTGGACCCTATCCTGGTTTTAGATGACAAACACTGATGCCGTTTACTGACCAGAATATTCTTTTTACTATTTTAATTTGGGTCTTATGTTTATTGGTATTTCTTCTACATTTTGTGCTGATAAGACTCATATATATATATATATGAACGAAATATATATATTCCATTTGCTTGTTTTTTGCTTTATCTATCTATTTACCCTGTGAATTTATGCTTGTCATTTTTACGTTGTTACCATTATAAGATGCTTTTGATGCTGCAATTCTCACTGGAATATAATCTTTTGCGGATATGGACTCTTTCGCGGATATGGTTTGTGATGAAAACTTAAATAAATGATTTTACAGATTACAGCCATGTAAAAGTGACCTTACTCTAGGTCGGGGATCAGCAACCTCCGGCACTCCAGCTGTTGTGAAACTACCACTCCCAGCATGCTCTTTCCACTTGTGTGGGAGTTTAGAGAGCAGCCAAGCAAGTGTGCATGATGGGAGATGTAGTTTCACAACACCTGGAGTGCCGGAGGTTGCCGACCCCTGCTCTAGGTAATACAAAGAGCCAGTGCTTATGCTTTCATTACTTTTTTAAGGGTAGGGGTAAAAAAAATAACCAGGAACTAAAATGATCAATTTGTTATGTTAGGCACACAATTTATCAGCACGAATGCTGGTAGTCAGTGACATTGTGTGTATATTTATAGCCCCCTATAGTCCTTCTTCATAGGGAAAAACAGTAAAAAAAAAGCTATTGTGCATGTTAGTATTTAAATCCTTAAAAACAAACAATTCAGACAAGTGATAATTAAACTAGAGATCTAATGAGAACTCCACCCTAAAACGCTGCCTGTACAGTCTGCAGAATCTTGTTGGAGAAGGTGAATGCTCAGAACTATAATTTATGGATGATTCAGCCTAGGATGGACAGATGCAGAAATGAAAATGTTAAAATCAAGCAATATGAAAAAGCAGACTGGAAGCGTTCTGTGGAAGCAGGAGTGGGCAGATAAGTCCTTTTCTGGCTATTTTTGGATTGGGTGCTACTGTTTAATTTTGCAGAAAGCTAATGAAATTGGGTTTACAGATAGGTCACATCTGTGTAGGCATTCTGTTGGAATGGGGATTTTGGCACACCTTTCATCTAAAGCCTCATTCACACATCAATGTTCCACGGACGTGTGCTGTACGTGCTCTCCACGGACAGCACACGCCCCCATTCATTTTAATGTTTTAATGTGTCCGTGTTGCAGAACCGTCTTTAACGCGGGGCAAAAAGGGCAGCTGCCCCTGGCCCAGTTGCTCCTGGGAAGGGGGGCAACTTACTAATGAGCCGCTTCAATTATGGAAGCGCTCATTAGTACCGGAGGACCGGGAAGCGGTGAAGGCTTTGTACTCACCGCTTCCTGGTCCTCGGCTGTCGGCTGTACAGTGCTGTACACAGCGTGAGGCGCTCTGTGACATCACGCTGTGTGCAGCCTTCACAGCACAGCCGACAGCAGGAGGATGCAGATCGCGCTGGAGGAGAGGAGCAGCGGCGTCCAGGAGCAGGAGAGGTAAGTGTTTTTATTTAATTTTATTCTATATGAGTGATGGACACTTCTGGGGGCAGGTGAGAGGCACTGGGGGCTGATGAGATGCTACTGGAGGCTGATGAGAAGCTACTAGGGGCTGCTATGAGACTACTGGGGGCTGCTATGAGACTACTGGGGGCTGCTATGAGGCTACTGGGGGCTGCTATGAGGCTACTGGGGGCCGCTATGAGGCTACTGTGGGCTGATATGAGGCTAGGGGGGCTGATATGAGGCTACTGGAGGCTGATATGAGGCTAGGGGGTGCTGATGAGAGGCATGGGGCTTTTATCTGAGGTCTGATTGGGGGTCATTCACATTGGGGTCTGAGCTGAGGTCTGATTAGGGGTCAGATCTGAGGTCTTATTGAGGTCTGACTAACATTGGGGGTCTGATTGGTGGTCTGACCTGAGGTATAATGAAATTTTTTTTTTTCTTATTGTCCCCCTCTAAAACCTAGGGGCTGGGTGGTTGGAGAAGGGGGGGTGTGGAGAAGGGGAAGGGAGGGGTGGATGGAAGGGTTAGTAGTACGGTACTATCTGCACATTGTAAAAAAAAAAAGTATTCTGCAAAATACTATAGATTTGTGTCAGAAGTTGTGCTTTTTTAATTTTTAGAATAATGATACAGCCATTTTATTTGATACTTTTGTGCTGATTCTTTTATTTTCCTCTATATTAAGGGACACTATAGTCACCAGAACCACAACAGCTAAACGTAGTAGTTCTGGTGTCTATAGCATGTCTCTGCAAGCTTTTCAATGTAAACACTGCCTTTTTACATTACTGCCAAGGAACACCTCTAGTTGCCACTTATCAGACCAGACGGCCACTTGAGGTGCTTCCTAGTCCAGTGTTCCACAATGTGCAACACTGGCATTCACGCTAAACACTCCTCATAGAAATGCATGATTCAAAGCATATGAAGCTACGCATGCGCAATAGCCTCCCAATGCTTTCCCATGGGAAAGCAGTGAGTTGGCTATGATATACTTTTTTATTTATTTATGATTTTTTGTGTGTGTGTGTGTGTGTTGTAGTGGAGGGCGTGATTGCATGCTAGGGTGTGGGAAGGCGGGATCCAGGGGGCCCAAGTAAATTCTTGCCCAGGGTCCAATCAATATTAAAGACGGCACTGATCATAAGGAAGAGATGCTTTGAAAATTATTTTTCAGGTGTGCAGGGTTAGTGAAACATGGATGGCCCACGGACAGCAAAAAACGTAAAACACGGACCCATCACGGATCCTTCGTGGACAGCCTCACGGATGCATCACTGACCACCTTCTCACGGATTTGAGCACGGACATGGACGTGCGAATGAGGCTGAAGGCTAAGTTCACATCACCGTTTGAAATTCATGTATTCTGTTCTGGCATAGGAACACAATACTGGAATTGCTGGAACTGCACGCGGAATGATTGTACACATGCCCGAAACCTGGTGGACCCCATTATAGTGAACCGGATCCATTCCATTGGGCACAGGCGGTGTCCGGCATATGCTGGTCAGCACTCCCTGTATTCTGTTCCTGTGCAGGAACTGTTATGTGAACCTAGCCTAAAGTATGCAGAACATATACGCATCCACTTCTATTTGCACTGTAAACACCATTGCACACAAATACACATACAGATCGCCAATAAGATCTAACAGATTATTTAGGAATCAGTAAGAGAAATCATGAGAGAAAGACCCTACTGGCAAATTATTGGCCCCAAAGTCATCGCCAAACGTAACACATGGACCCCCACAGTTCTGCTGGAACAAACTTATGGCACCACAGAGCCCTCATCATGCAACACTATAAGCATATGTTAAAAAAAACCTGCTGCATGTGAACATAACCTTTAGTGTATTACAGTTCTCTTGTCTGAAAATATGGCTTGGCTATTTTTACTTGTCACGTTCCAAGACTTGTTGAAACGTCTAACAATGACTTACAGGGAGCCACTTCCAGTAGGTGGCATTAGCGAGATGGTTCTCTTTTTCTGGGAGATATCTCTTTGCATATTATTTTCCCATGAAGCATGGCCTCTAAGTCTCCATACACAGCTGGTCTCCTTAAAGGGCTTCTGTCACCTCCCATTGTGCAATTTTCATTAGCCGACATTAGCTATTTGCTAATGTCAGCTGAGTGCAATCATACATGTCCTACCTTTGTCTGTGGCTTAGTTCTTGTAAAAATCATACTTTTATCATATGCAAATGTCTTCACTACCAGCAAGTTGGGCGTGTACTTGCTGGTAGCCGCCGTATCTGCCGCTTCTAGACACGCCCCATCTCCTCTTGATAGACAGGGCCAGCGAGCGCTCTCCTCCTCCCGTTGGCCCCGTCTGCTGCTGAATTCCCGCGCCTGCGCTGTAACGTTCCTCGATCGGCGCAGGCGTACTGAGTGAAGGATGCTCGCTTGCCAGCTCTTTCCTCAGTGCGCCTGCGCCGATTACGTACGACTACACCCGGAAGAGAAGACTGCCAATTATCGCTGATGCCGGCAGTCTTCTCTTCCGGGTGTAGTGTGACGTAATCGGCGCAGGCGCGCTAAGGAAGGAGCTGGCAAGCGCGCGTCCTTCACTCAGTACGCCTGCGCCGATCGAGGAACGTTACGGCACAGGAGCGGGAATTCAGCAGCAGACAGGGCCAGCGGGAGGAGGAGAGTGCTTGCTGGCCCTGTCTATCAAGAGGAGATGGGGCGTGTCTAGAAGCGGCAGATGCGGCGGCTACCAGCAAGTACACGCCCAACTTGCTGGTAGTGAAGACATTTGCATATGATAAAAGTATGATTTTTACAAGAACTAAGCCACAGACAAAGGTAGGACATGTATGATTGCACTCAGCTGACATTAGCAAATAGCTAATGTCGGCTAATGAAAAATGCCCTTTAAGGAGAGTCAGTACCCACCGACACAGAGTTTTCTCCTGTAATGAGTCCTGACGCTGTGTAGGCAGGACTCAATTTTTAGTAGAGAAACGTCCAGTAGGAAGATTCTATTAACCATAGCCAGGATCAGCAACAGAAATCAGATATTAGGCTGTAATATAATTAACTAACCAAAGAGAATGTAAGATTCGAAATTTCAGAATTCAAAATTCAACTGAAGGTTGAGCTCAACTTTTGGGGATATTTCTTTTTCTATTTTCTTCTGTACGAATGTCCCCATTCTTTTAGTACTGCCACAGCTGACAAATAGTTCCCCTTGTCTTTATTCTTGTATAAAGCTATTTCACAATTGTTGATCTGTCACTTGTATATCAGTAATTGCATTGTCAACAATTCCTAATATGCTGCTATTATTCCAATCACTTTCTTTCACATGACAGCAATTTAGGTAATGGGTAAGGTCAGATGCCCTCTGCCTGCTCTCCCTGGTTTCAGCAGCAAAATACAGACTCTGTTTACCGAGAATGGAGATGGGGGCTGTTCTAATGTGTTGATGGACGTAACAACAGTGCCTCTCCTCTCTCCGGTGATAGAATACAGACACCGGAAATGTTGCCTATATTCATCAGGAGACTAGTCAAAGGGAATTTGGTTTCCCTTCATTCAGTAGCATAACTAGAAATGAATGGGCCCCCAGACCCCTGACAATAAAATCTTTCAGTCCTCATCCTGGGGGGCCCCATCTGAGTATGGACCCCAAAGCATCCGATTCCCCTGCTTCCCTATAGCTACGCCCCTGCCTTAATTTAAAAAAGTCCTTATTAATGTTTGTAAAATGCGCCTTAATTAGAGAAGTTGTCCTCCTTTAGCTTCAATGGTATTAGAATAATAAAAAACAATTATACTCACTATTCTCACCTCCCTAAACTCCAGAAGTGCAGCAGCAGGCTCTGACTGCAGGGTTGACTGCTGAAGCCAGGGATTGGCTGCAGCGGACACGTGTAGTATACCGCCAGCCAAAAACCTGATGCCATGGCTAGATCAGAGCAGTGATGCTGGGATGAAGAAGGTTTGGGACAGTGAGTATATATTTTTTTAAATTATTCTGCAGACAACCTCTTCAGGATAATTAGATCATATCGTTTTTCTCAACGTGACAAATGATATAGTCATCTCATAGACAATATGCTAAGTCCAACAGTGTTCAGCTCTGGAGGTGAGGCGGCTTCAAATCCATTAGCACTGCGTGGTACAGAGCACTGAGTTCCTCCCAAGGGAACTGAACTGAGGGCAGTGATGAGTGACCGGTCAAGAAGTGGGTTAAAAGGCCATGAGACAAAACAAGCTGTGGCATTCCTTCCATTTAATATCAGTGGGGGTAGCCTTCCATGGAGGAGAACTAATGCATCCTATTATCTCTTGTCACTTTTTGTCTACATGTTTTATGTAAATTAATTAGACTATGCAATTAGCATTTTCCAAATGGTAGTTCAGAAATAGGGACATAATAAATAAAACATTGTAGGGTCTGTCTCTATGATATTTGCTGCATGCTGTTCAGTGCATTCAGTTGCCCTTCACTCACAGTCATGTTGTCTGCATTCATTACTACTACCCGTATTACTACTGGTCTCTTTCTAAGAAAAAACTAAGGCTAGTTTCATACTAGCGCTAAAGCAATCCGGTAGGCTGTCCTGGCAGAGTAACCGCCTGCCGGAGTTCTCAGGATCTAGCCTAGCCGGATAGTGCCACATGCCGCTGGAACCCATAGACCAGGGATGGCCAACCTGTGGCTCTCCAGATGTTGTAAAACTACAACTCCCACCATGCTTTGCTGTAGGCTGGTACCTGTGGGCATGCTGGGAGTTGTAGTTTTGCAACAGCTGGAGAGCCTCAGGTTGGCCATCCCTGCCATAGACTATAACAGGATCTGGTGAGAAATATAAAGGCTGGGATTTGGCTGCATGCAACATTTTCTGTCCGCCCAGATCCCAGCATTTATGCCGGGCAGCGGATGCATTCCAGGCCACTTCCCATTATAGTCAATAGGCTCCGGCGGTGAACGGCCTCATCTGTCTAGGCCAGATCCCGAGAACACTGGCAGGCTGTTTCTCTGCTTTACCGCAAGGGTGAAATTAGCCTAATGAACAACTGAAGTTTATACTGCATTTAGCAAATCATACATTGAACTTATGCAGATGACCATCCATTAAATGGGTGTTCCGGTAAAAATGATTTCACAAGTTCCTGCAGCATGGCCCCTGAAATAAAAGATTTATACTTACTTGCTCCACGCCGCTCTGGTCCTCCATGCTGCCTCCGCTCTGTCCATCTTGTGGTCCCTGCACTGTTTACATCTGGCTGTGGACATGGTCACATGCACCTCTCCAGCCAATCACCATGCCCATAGCCAGCCAGATGAAAACAGTGCTGAGACGGGAAGATGGAGAGAGTGGAGGCAGTATGGAGTACGTAGAGAAGGAAAGTATGAATCTTCTGTGTCGGGGGCCTTGTTAAAAAATAATATTTACCAGAAAACACCTTCTCAGTACCAGTGGCGTGGTCAAGTCCCTACTTACCTCTTCTTGTTCATGTGAATCCTTATCCAGAGAGTTACGTCTATTTGTCTAGACTAGGGTCATGCCTATTGTTAGCACAACCATCGAAGGTGAGCGTCCAATCACCTGCATTTGCGCCATCCCACACCCTATACAGATGATACTGCCACCGGTGGGCTGTGTTTAATTCTCTTTGGCTAGAACCTTACTGACAGTGACCTATGATGTGTACGATCCTGTATCAAAGCTGTCACATGGAGCACAATATAACAGAAGTATTACTTCTTACATTTTTGTTGACGAGGCAAATTTCACTTCATGATTTTCTCAGAACAGTAACCAGAGGAGAACTGAAATAATTCAGTGATGTTGTACTTACGCAGAAGTTGTGCTTTTATCTATGTAAAGCTGACTTTATGTGTCTGTTCAAAGAAGGTCATGGCAACTAAGTAGGAGAGCTGACAGGAAACATACATTCTTAGGCTCCATTCACACGTCTGCAATGTGTTTTGCGGGAACACGGAGCCGCGGATCCGCAAAACACGGAAAGCGGCAATGTGCGTTCCACATTTTGCGGACCGCACATTGCCGGCACTAATAGAATATGCCTGTTCTTGTCCGCAATTGCAGACAAGAATAGGACATGTTCTATTTTTTTGCGGAACGGAAGTGCGGACCCGGAAGTGCGGATTCGCAATTCCGTGTCCGGGCAGCACATCATGCTGCCCCATAGGAATGAATGGGTCCGAAATTGCGGACGTGTGAATGGAGCCTTACATGGGAACAGAATATAAAACTAGAATCTATCCATATACAGTGGTGCTTGGAAGTTTGTTAAACCTTTGGAATTTTCAGTATTTCTGCAAATTTTACCTAAAACTGATTTTCACATAAGTTGATAAGTAGATAAAGATAACCAAATCACACAAATGAGTAAAAAATATTAGACTTGGTAATTTATGGGGGGCTGTAGTAGGTCACAGACACAGCAGCCAGATTCAGGCCTGAAATTTGGGCCTTAGTTGGACTGCTGGGTCTGTCATCCATGAGAGCCCGGCCCTAATACCCTAGCCGTGCGCTCCCATTGCACCTACTGGGCTCAGTAGAAGAGAGCACAAGCCAACGATCATTCATTTCTTGGCCTGGGTGCTTTCCTAAGCCCAGCAGCCATGATGACGTTATAGCAATGCACCTGCTGCGGAGAACTGGATGTACTCATCGAGGGAATGGGGCTAGGTGAGTATTACATTATATTTTATTAGCATTACAGGTTCTTCACTGTAAGTGGGGCACTAATGGGCCAGCACTACTGTAATGGGGGACATTAAGGGGCCAGCACTACTGTAATGGGGGCACTAAGGGGTCAGTGCTACTGTAAGAGGGGCACTTAAGAGACAGCACTACTGTAAAGGGGGCACTAAGGGGGTTTACTACTATGATAGGGTATAACTACTGTGTTAGCGGGAATAACTACTGTGTGGGACACTAAGGGTCTTACAAGGCCCAGACGGCATACTGTAAAATAAACTCCTAATTTATCCTCCTGTCTAGCCCAAGACTAGCTACAGGAGGGGAAAGGGGTTGCAGGGAAGTTGCTGGGGGAAGGAGGGGGGCAGTTAAAAGATTTGATGTGGAACCCAGCCTTTTCTATGTACGCTCCTGATACTCCCACAACCATAATTCACAGATGGGATGAGGTTTTTATGCTGGAATGCACTGTTTTGCTTTCTCCAAACATAATGCTTCTCGTTTAAACCAAAAGGTTGTATTTTGGTCTCATCTGTACACAAAACATTGTTCCCATAGCCTTTTGGCGTGTCCATGTGATCTGTAGAAACCTGACTGCACTGTTCTATGTAGAGAGTGGTGGCTTTCTCCGTGCAGTCCTGCCATGCACACCATTGCTGTTCAGTGTCGTCCTGATGGCGGACCCATGAACATAAAGCTTATATTAGGCGGGCAGATAATCGTGCAGATCATCGCCAACAAGCATTCGTATTAACGCTTGTTACGCTGATCTAGCAGTGTAATACTGCCGCTGGTTATCCAATGAATGAGCAAATGCACATTCATCAGGTAACTGGAATCTTTCAGCTGGTTTAAAAATCATCGTTTGCTGGCGGCAGATTGTGCTGTGTAATGACAATCTGCTGCTGGTAAATAATGATTTAGTATGGGGACGAGCGATGGCATTAGCTATGACTTCTCCTTATACAGAGGTTAATGTGATAGCAGCGGTCTTCTCTGCGGACGAGCAGGCGATTGCTGCGAATCACGACAATCGCCAAGATCATCTGCAGGTCTAATATAAGCTTTAATGTTAGTTAATGCGAGAAAGGTCTTTAGTTGCTCAGAGGTTACCTTTGTGACCTCACTGGCTATTACATGCCATGTTCTTGGCATGACCTTTGTTGGTTGACCACTTCTGAGGAGTGACTGAATTCCATCCATTTGTACACAATCTGTCTACTGTGGATTGGTGGAGTCCAAACTCCTTAGAGATGGTTTAAGTAAGGCCTCTTTCACACGGGCGTCCTGGATTTGCTCTGGATGCGTCCCGGGTGCACTGCGGGAAACCCGTGCGAGTAGGCACGCAATTGCAGTCAGTTTTGACTGCGATTGCGTTCCGATGTTCAGTTTTTTCCGCGTGAGTGCAATGCGTTTTGCACGCCCGTGAGAAAAAACTGAATGTGGTACCTAGACCCAGACCGGGACTTCTTCACTGAAGTTCGGGTTTGGGTTAGGTGTTCTATTCATTTTATTATTGTCCCTTATAACATGGTTATAAGGGAAAATAATAGCATTCTTAATACAGAATGCTTACTAAAATGTGGCTTGAGGGGTTAAAAAAATAAAATAAAATTAACTCACCTCATCCACTTGCTCGCGCAGCCGGCATTGTCTTCTTTCAGGACCTGCAAAAGGACCTTTGATGACGTAATCGCACTCACCACATGGTGAGCGTGGTGACGTCAGCGCAGGTCCTACTGAATGAAGATAGAAGATCTGTATTAAGAATGTTATTATTTTCCTTTAAAACCATGTTTTAAGGGAAAATAATACAGTAAATTGACTTTTATCAATTTACTAACATCATCTCCTAGCAACCTTGCGTGAAAATTGCGGATGCTATGCGATTTTCACGCAACCCCCTTTTTTTTCTATGGGGCCTGCGTTGCGTGAAAAAACGCTGAATATAGAACATGCTGCGATTTTCACGCAACGCACAAGTGATGCGTGAAAATCACCGCTCATCTCCACAGCCCCATTGAAGTGAATGGGTCCGGATTCAGTGCGGGTGCAATGTGTTCACCTCATGCATTGCACCCGCGCGGAATTCTCGCCCTTGTGAAAGGGCCCTAATAGCGCCACCTAGAGTAAGCTCTAACCACTAAGCTTTAAATGTTTAGCAAACTTAAAAATGCACCAACTTTATCATTTGAACTTTTGAAGTATCTGGCAAAAATTAAGGCAACACGGGCTCCTGCAAAACTGGCTTTAAATATTCCCATCATTATAGTTGTTCCATCATGACTCTGTATCACAAGGAACTAAATCAGAAGGTAGTCGCCAAAAATCTATTGAGCTAATGGAGCCTTAGGCTACATGCACACGACCGTGCCGTTTTTTTTGCGGTCCGCAAACAGCGGATCCGCAAAAAACGGAAGCTGCCCGTGTGCCTTCCGCAATTTGCGGAACGGAACGGGTGGCCGTCAATATAAATGCCTATTCTTGTCCGCAAAGCGCGGACAAGAATAGGACATTTTATATTTTTTTAGCGGGGCTGCGGAACGGAGCAACGGACGTGGACAGCACACGGAGTGCTGGCCACATCTTTTGCGGCCCCATTGAAGTGAATGGGTCCGCATCGACGGCTTGGATGCGGACCCAAACAACGGCCGTGTGCATGAGGCCGCCTTACAAAGGAAAGCCTCAAATTCTACCTCTCCTGACATGTCAGTTTTAGTACCTTCTTGCATTCCCCATGTAATAACAGGTGCATCTATTCTTTTGAGTCTTTGTTATGCTATTTATTTATTATTCCCTCTAGAAGTTTAGGAATTGATTCCCAGCAGTTTGCAAAGAGGGTCCAGCTGGGTGTTCCCAGTTGTGTGTGTCTCTGCACAGTCTGACACAACCCAATCACTGCTGCCAGTGCCATGCTGTGCAGGGACACGCTTCCAACTGGTTACACCCTGATGGGCCTTCATTGTAGACTGCTGTCAAGAGGTTTATAAGCAGGAATAAGGAATGGCACAACACAGAGTCATAAGAATAGATGCTCCAGAATTGTTATTACAAGGGGATGCAAGTAGTTGCTAAAATAGACATGTCAGGAGAGATGACAGGTCTTCTTTAATGTGACTCTAGGGCTGGGAGAGGAGCTTATTTCTGCTGCCAATCACAGCAAAACTGAAAAACAGGCATGGATCTATTACATGTACCTTCATATATGCAAAATGTCGGGACATAGCCTAAGGTACAGTATACTTTTGTGTTTTCTCTGTAGCTACCGGCAAGAACCATGAGATTTAGGGTCCAACTAGATGATCTAGGGTCTCTCTCACAATATGGGAGAGGGTATAGTGAAAACTGCAGAGCCTGCCAACCTTAAAAATAAAGCTGCATAGTGAATAGTTGGTAGGAAAAAAGATCTGCAGTGTACTTTTACAAAATATTTTTTCCTGTACTTTACGGGGCCTTCCATTCCTAATATTTGTTTGGTAATCCAAAAGGAAGCCATGCCAGGACAACCTCTTCATCTTGTTTGTATTTCTCCACAGCCGCTCTGTCTGGCTATTTCCCTCCCTAATAATTCGGCTGGGGATTTCCTCCCAGTAAAAATAACATTTATTGACATGGGTGCATGTTACACCATATGTAACTATTTAGCCTCCAGAACAGATATTTGTATTTGTCTACATGAAATACATCCATGGACGAGGAATACATGAGCACGTATTCTTCATCTGTAGCCTCAATACGTGTGAAAGGTTCCTGCAGTCACAGTCCTTACAAAGTGTGACCATCTGATGTGGTGACGTCAGTAAACTTTCTTTTTTACTGTCTGAACTGATCATATAATAAATTGAATGAGAAAATAGCAATTTAAAGATTTAGAAGAAATGACAGCCCTTTATATTTCTATTGAAGCCGTCGTCCTCACTACACAGCAAATAAATGATTGCATCACTCTTTCTCAAAACTTCTCCATGTACATAAAAGGATTTTAGATAATTTGTGTGAATAAAATGATGAGGTTACAGATGATCCCAGATTTATGATTAACTCCATTGCTCCTTATAGGACAGTTATGGGTGCATTGTTTCTTATGTTACATAAGCTTGGAACAAGCTGCATCATGAGCTAGATACATTTTGTTTTACTCTTAGGCATGCATTCAGTTACGAAATATTTTACTCATGTGATACAAATTATATCTCTGGTGTGCAGTCATTAGCCAAGGGTGACTTAGCATTTCCAAAAAAACAGGCATTGCATCACTGTTCACCAACTAAACTATACACACTACCTATAAATGCATAGTAATATTAAAGGGGTTGTCCCATGAAAAATATTCTACAGTTTTCAAACCGGCGCCTGGATCTGAATACTTTTGTAATTGCATGTAATTAAAAATTTAGCACAGCCAATGTGTTATTCAATAAAATGTATCTGGATAGCGCCACCTGCAGTTTTTTTTTTTCTTAGTCCTGTTCACTGAGAAGGCCGCACATGCTCAGTGTCATCCTTCAACTACCTCCTGAGCTGTGATAGGAAGAGCATGGACACGCCCCCTGAGCTGCAGCAGAATAGACACTCCCCCCGATCTGCCAGCTTGATATAAATCTAGCAGAGCAATGAATGAGGAGATCTCTGGATCCATGTGAGGTACAGGGCTGGTTCCGTGTTTGTTAGAAAGAGGTTGTTATATTCTATATGATGTCTGATTTAAATTTTTTACATTAGTCATGGGATAACCCCTTTACATATAATCATGATTTCTTACGCTCTCTCTCCTTCTACTTGAATTCCTACTGACTGATATCTGTAGGCTGCCTCTCTCTGCTCTGCGGTAGCAGCTTCTTCTGGCCCATCAACCTAAAAAACAATATCAAGCAGTTACAACATTACAACATGAGAGAAAAGAAGAAGGTGAATTCTCAATTTTCTGAAGAGCCTTACGGCCCTTTTACATGGGCAGAGGATTATAAAAATTTTCAAAGATGATAGATGAAGTTTAATATAAGTGCATTTCCATGTGGTACGTAGAAGAATGGCTGACAGGCTCAGACTGGCCCACCGGGGAGGCGGAGGATTCCTCCGTGGGTCCCCAGTCTCCTGTGCCCGAGATAAGATGGAGGAGTAATTATTTCTCCTTTCTCAGGAGAGATAATTATTGTAGCCACTAGGTGGCAGTATCGCACAGTGATGCAGCCTCATACTGGTGTACATTGTACAGGAGGCCCCGCAGTATCTTCTAGACTTCTGGGGCTGCTGGCTGTGAAGGAGGAGAGAAGGTGTCTGCCTCCTCCTGCCCTCCCTGCTGTCAGAAAACTGTGGCTGCTGTAGAGAAGGACCCCTCTGCGGTGCTGGGCTGATTTCTCAGGTGTGTGACAGTAGTGAGCTGTAGGAGACTGTAAGGGGGAAATAGGGGATTTGTTTATAGCAGACACAGATCTATGATCGTGTGCTGCTCTCTGCAGAGTTCAGAGTGGCATTGGGGGGACTCTGCCCTAGGTCCCCCCCAATGCCTCTGCTTTAGGTGCCCCCCCATAAGTGCCCCAGCTCCAGATGCCCCCCTAATGCCCCCACTCTAAAAGCACCCCTAATATTGAATATTCTCCAATTGCCCCCTAATACCCCTGCAGCTGCTGCAGGATCCCCAATATTACTCTGCCTCAGGCGACCCTAATGCCTCTGCTTTAGGTGCACCCCATTAGTGCCCCAGCTCCAGATGCCCCCACTCTAAATACACCGCTAATATTGCCTCTTCTCCAGGTACCCCTGCTCCAGGATCCCCACTATTACCCTGCCTCAGGTGACCCTAATGCCTCTGTTTCAGTTATGACCCTCCGTTGTGCCCTTTGCTCACGTTGCTCCTCTAGCGTCTTTGCTTGGGCTTTGTTAAAGGTTGTGACCTGCAAAGGGGGTTGGACTTATGCCCGAAAAATTCTGCACAGTGCGTCACATTCTGCAGTATTGATACGTATGGTTTACATGGCGGCAGTGATGATATTCCGTATTAACAGGCATCACTGCTGTCATGTAAAGAGATACTGGTGGAATGGTGGAGTATTTAAAGGAGTTGTGCAGGTTTTCAAGTTATCCTCTCCAGACCATAACTATATGAATAGTGGGGTCCGATTCTGCAACCCCCGCTTATCCCAGGAATGGGTCCTGTTCCTCCTTTTTGTGGTGTGACAGGCTACACATACGCCCTGCTGCTCCATTCATTCTTTCTGGGACCACTGTACTCCGCCATCTCCGACGAGCCCATAGAAAATGGATGGAGAGGCAGGGCATATGCTCGACCTGCCACTCTGTCAAGAAGGGGAATCAGTGGGGACTCCAGCTTTCAGACCCCCATCACTTAGTTATCCCCGATCCTGTGGAAAAGTGTACACATGCCCTTTAACAGCTGAGCATTTCTATTATAGTTTGACATATTTAGGGCCAGATTGTTAATTTTTATTTTTAAAAAAATTACACCCAAAGAAAACCTTTAAGGATAGAGAATGTGAAAAGTTAAAACAGCTATGACACAACAGGTGATAGGTGTCTGATTGGTGGGGGTCTGACTGCTGGGACCCCCATGATCAAGGGAACGTGTTCTCAAAGGGGATGTCTCATTTCAGTGAGTTGGATTTATCATGTAGAGAAAGTTAATACAAGCCACTTTCTAATATATTGTTATTATCCATATTGCTTCCTTTGCTGGCTGGATTCATCTTTCCATCACATTATACACTGCTCGTTTCCATGGTTATGACCACCCTGCAATCCATCAGTGGTGGTCGTGCTTGGAAAAATGAATCCAGCCAGCAAAGGAAGCAATATGGATAATAACAGTATATTAGTAAGTTGCTCGTATTAACTTTCTCTACATGATAAATGCCACTTACTGAAGTGAGACAACCCCTTTAACCACTTCACTTCCGGGCCATTTCCCCCTTTCTGACAGAGCCATTTTTTGCAAATCTGACATGTGTCACTTTATGTGGTAATAACTTTAAAACACTTTTACTTATCCAGGCCATTCTGAGATTGTTTTCTTGTTACATATTGTACTTTATGACTGTGGTAAAATTGAGCCCAAAATTTCATTTTTAATTATAAAAAAATAGCAAATTTACCAAAAATTCGGAAAAAATTGCAAATTAGCAAATTTCAATTTCTTTACTTTTTTAATAGATAGTAATACCTCCAAAAATAGTCATTACTTTACATTACCCATATGTCTACTTCATGTTTGGATCATTTTGTGAATGTCATTTTATTTTTTGGGGATGTTAGAAGGCTTAGAAGTTTAGAAGCAAATCTTGAAATCTTTCAGAAAATTTCCCAAACCCACTATTTAAGGACTAGTTCAGGTCTGAAGTCTTACATAATAGAAACCACCCAAAAATTACACCATTTTAACCACCTCCGGACCGCCTAACGCAGGATCGCGTTCCGGAGGTGGCAGCCCTGCTCACAGTCACGCATATATGAGTCATCTCGCGAGACGCGAGATTTCCTGTGAACGCGCGCACACAGGCGCGCGCGCTCACAGGAACGGAAGGTAAGAGAGTGGATCTCCAGCCTGCCAGCGGCGATCGTTCGCTGGCAGGCTGGAGATGTGTTTTTTTTAACCCCTAACAGGTATATTAGACGCTGTTTTGATAACAGCGTCTAATATACCTGCTACCTGGTCCTCTGGTGGTCCCCTTTGTTTGGATCGACCACCAGAGGACACAGGTAGCTCAGTAAAGTCCCACCAAGCACCACTACACTACACTACACCCCCCCCGTCACTTATTAACCCCTTATTAGCCCCTGATCACCCCTGATCACCCCATATAGACTCCCTGATCACCCCCCTGTCATTGATTACCCCCCTGTCATTGATCAACCCCCTGTAAAGCTCCATTCAGACGTCCGCATGATTTTTACGGATCCACTGATAGATGGATCGGATCCGCAAAACGCATCCGGACGTCTGAATGAAGCCTTACAGGGGCATGATCAATGACTGTGGTTATCACCCCATATAGACTCCCTGATCACCCCCCTGTCATTGATTACCCCCCTGTCATTGATTACACCCCTGTCATTGATCAACCCCCTGTAAAGCTCCATTCAGATGTCCGCATGATTTTTACGGATGCACTTATAGATGGATCGGATCCGCAAAACGCATCCGGACGTCTGAATGAAACCTTACAGGGGCATGATCAATGACTGTGGTTATCACCCCATATAGACTCCCTGATCACCCCCCTGTCATTGATTACACCCCTGTCATTGATTACCCCCCTGTAAAGCTCCATTCAGACGTCCGCATGATTTTTACGGATCCACTGATAGATGGATCGGATCCGCAAAACGCATCCGGACGTCTGAATGAAGCCTTACAGGGGCATGATCAATGACTGTGGTTATCACCCCATATAGACTCCCTGATCACCCCCCTGTCATTGATTACCCCCCTGTAAAGCTCCATTCAGATGTCCGCATGATTTTTACGGATGCACTGATAGATGGATCGGATCCGCAAAACGCATCCGGACGTCTGAATGAAACCTTACAGGGGCATGATCAATGACTGTGGTTATCACCCCATATAGACTCCCTGATCACCCCCCTGTCATTGATTACACCCCTGTCATTGATTACCCCCCTTTAAAGCTCCATTCAGACGTCCGCATGATTTTTACGGATCCACTGATAGATGGATCGGATCCGCAAAACGCATCCGGACGTCTGAATGAAGCCTTACAGGGGCATGATCAATGACTGTGGTTATCACCCCATATAGACTCCCTGATCACCCCCCTGTCATTGATTACCCCCCTGTAAAGCTCCATTCAGATGTCCGCATGATTTTTACGGATGCACTGATAGATGGATCGGATCCGCAAAACGCATCCGGACGTCTGAATGAAACCTTACAGGGGCATGATCAATGACTGTGGTTATCACCCCATATAGACTCCCTGATCACCCCCCTGTCATTGATTACACCCCTGTCATTGATTACCCCCCTGTAAAGCTCCATTCAGACGTCCGCATGATTTTTACGGATCCACTGATAGATGGATCGGATCCGCAAAACGCATCCGGACGTCTGAATGAAGCCTTACAGGGGCATGATCAATGACTGTGGTTATCACCCCATATAGACTCCCTGATCACCCCCCTGTCATTGATTACCCCCCTGTAAAGCTCCATTCAGATGTCCGCATGATTTTTACGGATGCACTGATAGATGGATCGGATCCGCAAAACGCATCCGGACGTCTGAATGAAACCTTACAGGGGCATGATCAATGACTGTGGTTATCACCCCATATAGACTCCCTGATCACCCCCCTGTCATTGATTACACCCCTGTCATTGATTACCCCCCTGTAAAGCTCCATTCAGACGTCCGCATGATTTTTACGGATCCACTGATAGATGGTTCGGATCCGCAAAACGCATCCGGACGTCTGAATGAAGCCTTACAGGGGCATGATCAATGACTGTGGTTATCACCCCATATAGACTCCCTGATCACCCCCCTGTCATTGATTACCCCCCTGTAAAGCTCCATTCAGATGTCCGCATGATTTTTACGGATGCACTGATAGATGGATCGGATCCGCAAAACGCATACGGACGTCTGAATGAAGCCTTACAGGGGCGTGATCAATGACTGTGGTTATCACCCCATATAGACTCCCTGATCACCCCCCTGTCATTGATTACACCCCTGTCATTGATCAACCCCCTGTAAAGCTCCATTCAGATGTCCGCATGATTTTTACGGATCCACTGATAGATGGATCGGATCTGCAAAACACATACAGGCGTCTCCCTGGAGCCTTCCAGGGGGAGTGATCAATGACTGTGGTGATCACCCCATATAGACTCCCTGATCACCCCCCTGTCATTGATCACCACCCCTGTCATTGATCACCCCCCCCTGTCATTGATCACCCCCCTGTCATTGATCACCCCCCCTGTCATTGATCACCCCCCTGTAAGGCTCCATTCAGACATTTTTTTGGCCCAAGTTAGCGGAATTATTATTTTTTTTCTTACAAAGTCTCATATTCCACTAACTTGTGTCAAAAAATAAAATCTCACATGAACTCACCATACCCCTCACGGAATCCAAATGCGTAAATTTTTTTCGACATTTATATTCCAGACTTCTTCTCACGCTTTAGGGCCCCTAGAATGCCAGGGCAGTATAAATACCCCACATGTGACCCCATTTCGGAAAGAAGACACCCCCAGGTATTCCGTGAGGGGCATATTGAGTCCATGAAAGATTGAAATTTTTGTCCCAAGTTAGCGGAACGGGAGACTTTGTGAGAAATTTTTTTAAAATATCTAACTTGTGCCAAAAAAAAAAAATTTCTATGAACTCGCCATGCCCCTCATTGAATACCTTGGGGTGTCTTCTTTCCAAAATGGGGTCACATGTGGGGTATTTATACTGCCCTGGCATTCTAGGGGCCCCAAAGCGTGAGAAGAAGTCTGGTATCCAAATTTCTAAAAATGCCCTCCTAAAAGGACTTTGGGCACCTTTGCGCATCTAGGCTGCAAAAAAGTGTCACACATCTGGTATCGCCGTACTCAGGAGAAGTTGGGGAATGTGTTTTGGGGTGTCATTTTACATATACCCATGCTGGGTGAGAGAAATATTTTGGTCAAATGCCAACTTTGTATAAAAAAATGGGAAAAGTTGTCTTTTGCCAAGATATTTCTCTCACCCAGCAAGGGTATATGTAAAATGACACCCCAAAACACATTCCCCAACTTCTCCTGAATACGGCGATACCACATGTGTGACACTTTTTTGCAGCCTAGGTGGGCAAAGGGGCCCATATTCCAAAGAGCACCTTTAGGATTTCACAGGTCATTTACCTACTTACCACACATTAGGGCCCCTGGAAAATGCCAGGGCAGTATAACTACCCCACAAGTGACCCCATTTTGGAAATAAGACACCCCAAGGTATTCCGTGAGGGGCATGGCGAGTTCCTAGAAATTTTTATTTTTTGTCACAAGTTAGTGGAAAATGCTGATTTTTTTTATTTTATTTTTTTCATACAAAGTCTCATATTCCACTAACTTGTGACAAAAAATAAAAACTTCTATGAACTCACTATGCCCATCAGCGAATACCTTGGGGTCTCTTCTTTCCAAAATGGGGTCACTTGTGGGGTAGTTATACTGCCCTGGCATTCTAGGGGCCCAAATGTGTGGTAAGGAGTTTGAAATCAAATTCTGTAAAAAATGACCAGTGAAATCCGAAAGGTGCTCTTTGGAATATGGGCCCCTTTGCCCACCTAGGCTGCAAAAAAGTGTCACACATCTGGTATCTCCGTACTCAGGAGAAGTTGGGGAATGTGTTTTGGGGTGTCATTTTACATATACCCATGCTGGGTGAGAGAAATATCTTGGCAAAAGACAACTTTTCCCATTTTTTTATACAAAGTTGGCATTTGACCAAGATATTTATCTCACCCAGCATGGGTATATGTAAAAAGACACCCCAAAACACATTCCTCAACTTCTCCTGAATACAGAGATACCAGATGTGTGACACTTTTTTGCAGCCTAGGTGGGCAAAGGGGCCCATATTCCAAAGAGCACCTTTCGGATTTCACAGGTCATTTTTGACAGAATTTGATTTCAAACTCCTTACCACACATTTGGGCCCCTAGAATGCCAGGGCAGTATAACTACCCCACAAGTGACCCCATTTTGGAAAGAAGAGACCCCAAGGTATTCGCTGATGGGCATAGTGAGTTCATGGAAGTTTTTATTTTTTGTCACAAGTTAGTGGAATATGAGACTTTGTATGAAAAAAAAAAAAAAAAAAAAAATCATCATTTTCCACTAACTTGTGACAAAAAATAAAAAATTCTAGGAACTTGCCATGCCCCTTACGGAATACCTTGGGGTGTCTTCTTTCCAAAATGGGGTCACTTGTGGGGTAGTTATACTGCCCTGGCATTCTAGGGGCCCAAATGTGTGGTAAGGAGTTTGAAATCAAATTCTGTAAAAAATGACCTGTGAAATCCGAAAGGTGCTCTTTGGAATATGGGCCCCTTTGCCCACCTAGGCTGCAAAAAAGTGTCACACATCTGGTATCGCCGTACTCAGGAGAAGTTGGGGAATGTGTTTTGGGGTGTCATTTTACATATACCCATGCTGGGTGAGAGAAATATCTTGGCAAAAGACAACTTTTCCCATTTTTTTATACAAAGTTGGCATTTGACCAAGATATTTATCTCACCCAGCATCGGTATATGTAAAATGACACCCCAAAACACATTCCTCAACTTCTCCTGAATACAGAGATACCAGATGTGTGACACTTTTTTGCAGCCTAGGTGGGCAAAGGGGACCATATTCCAAAGAGCACCTTTCGGATTTCACTCGTCATTTTTTACAGAATTTGATTTCAAACTCCTTACCACACATTTGGGCCCCTAGAATGCCAGGGCAGTATAACTACCCCACAAGTGACCCCATTTTGGAAAGAAGAGACCCCAGGGTATTTCGTGATGGGCATAGTGAGTTCATAGAAGTTTTTATTTTTTGTCACAAGTTAGTGGAATATGAGACTTTGTAAGAAAAAAAAAAAAAAAATCATCATTTTCCGCTAACTTGTGACAAAAAATAAAAAGTTCTATGAACTCACTATGCCCATCAGCGAATACCTTAGGGTGTGTACTTTCCGAAATGGGGTCATTTGTGGGGTGTTTGTACTGTCTGGCCATTGTAGAACCTCAGGAAACATGACAGGTGCTCAGAAAGTCAGAGCTGCTTCAAAAAGCGGAAATTCACATTTTTGTACCATAGTTTGTAAACGCTATAACTTTTACCCAAAGCATTTTTTTTTTACCCAAACATTTTTTTTTTATCAAAGACATGTAGAACAATAAATTTAGAGCAAAATTTATATATGGATCTCGTTTTTTTTTGCAAAATTTTACAACTGAAAGTGAAAAATGTCATTTTTTTTGCAAAAAAATCGTTAAATTTCAATTAATAACAAAAAAAGTAAAAATGTCAGCAGCAATGAAATACCACCAAATGAAAGCTCTATTAGTAAGAAGAAAAGGAGGTAAAATTCATTTGGGTGGTAAGTTGCATGACCGAGCAATAAACCGTGAAAGTAGTGTAGGTCAGAAGTGTAAAAAGTGGCCTGGTCTTTCAGGGTGTTTAAGCACTGGGGGCTGAGGTGGTTAAAAACTACACCCCTCAGGGTATTACAAACTGATTTTACAAACGTTGTTAACCCTTTAGATGTTCCACAAGAATTAATGGAAAATGGAGATGACATTTCAGAATTTCACATTTTTGGCAGATTTTCTATTTTAATCATTTTTTTCTGCTAACAAATCAAGGGTTAACAGAAAAAGAAACCTCAATATTTATTGCCCTGATTCTGTAGTTTACAGAAACATCCCATATGTGGTCGTAAACTGCTGTATGGCCACACGGCAGGGCGCAGAAGGAAAGGAACGCCATATGGTTTTTGGAAGACAGATTTTGCTGGACTGGTTTTTTTACACCATGTCCCATTTGAAGCCCGCCCTGATGCACTCCTAGAGAAGAAACTCCCAAAAAGTGACCCCATTTAAGAAACTACACCCCTCAAGGTATTCAAAACTGATTTTAAAAACTTTGGTAACCCTTTAGGTGTTCCACAAGAGTTAATGGAATATGGAGATGAAATTTCAGAATTTTTATTTTTTGGCAAATTTTCCATTTTAATCCATTTTTTCTAGTAACAAAGCAAGGGATAACAACCAAACGAAACTCAATATTTATTGCCCTGATTCTGTAGTTTACAGAAACACCCCATATGTGGTCATAAAGTGCAGTACGGCACACGGCAGGGCGCAGAAGGAAAGGAGCGCCATGTGGTTTTTGGAGGGCAGATTTTGCTGGACTCGTTTTTTGACACCATGTCACATTTGAAGACCCCCTGATGCACCCCTAGAGTAGAAACTCCAAAAAAGTGACCCCATTTTGGAAACTACGGGATAAGGTGGCAGTTTTGTTGGTACTATTTTAGGGTACATATGATTTTTGGTTGCTCTATATTACACTTTTTGTGAGACAAGGTAACAAAAAAATAGCTTTTTTGGCACCGTTTTTATTTTTTGTTATTTAAAATGTTCATCTGGCAGGTTAGATTATGTGCTATTTTTATAGAGCAGGTTGTTACGGACGCGACAATACCAAATATTTCAGTTTTACATAATAAAGCATTTTTGAAATGCCATAGTTTTTTGTTTTGTTTTTTGGACGACTGTCTTATGTAGCGGCTCATTTTTTTTTGTATGAGATGACGGTTTGATTGGTACTATTTTAGGGTGCATATGACTTTTTGATAGCTTGGTATTACACTTTTTGTGATGTAAGGTGACAAAAAATGGCTTTTTTTATACCCTTTTTTTAAATTATTTTTTACGGTGTTCATCTGAGGGGTTAGGTAATGTGATATTTTTATACAGCAGGTTCTAACGGACACAGCGATACTTAATATCTATACTTTTTTTTATTTTATTTAAGTTTTACACAATAATATCATTTTTTAAACAAACAAAAAAAATCATTTTAGTGTCTCCATAGTCTGAGAGCCGTAGTTTTTTTTATTTTCTGGGCGATTGTCTTAGGTATTTTTGCGGGATGAGATGACAGTTTGATTGGTACTATTTTGGGGCGCATATGACTGTTTGATCGCTTGCTATTACACTTTTTGTGATATGTAAGGTGACAAAAAATGGATTTTTTTTATACTGATTTTTTTTTTTTTTACGGTGTTCACCTGAA
Source organism: Bufo bufo (assembly GCF_905171765.1). Taxonomy (NCBI): domain Eukaryota; kingdom Metazoa; phylum Chordata; class Amphibia; order Anura; family Bufonidae; genus Bufo; species Bufo bufo. The sequence goes on from NC_053393.1 coordinate 166,729,974, forward strand.
AGGTTAGGTCATGTGAAATTTTTATAGAGCAGGTTCTTACGGACACGGCGATACCTAATATGTGTCATTTTTTATTTACTTAAGTTTTACATAATAACAGCATTTTTTAAACAAAAAAAATAATATTTTAGTGTCTCCATATTGTGAGAGCCATATTTTTTTTTATTTTTTAGGCGACTGTCTTAAGGCTTGTTCACACGACCTTGTGAAGCCCGTGCCCGTGCTGTGGACCGCAAATTGCGGTCGCAATGCACGGGCACCGACCGTGGCCCATCCGCATGGGGATTGCAGACTCATTCACTTGAATGGGTCCGCGATCCCTTCGTTCCGCAAAAAGAGAGAGCAAGTTCTATCTTTTTGCGGTGCGGAGGCACGGAATAGAACCCCAGGAAGCACTCCGTAGTGCTTCCGTAGTGTTCCATTCCGTGCTTCCGTTACGCATCTCCGGATTTGCGGACCCATTGAAGTGATGCGGAATGCACACGGAACGGTGCCCATGTATTGCGGTTCCGCAAATGCGGTCCGCAATACGGCAACGGGCAGCACACGTTCGTGTGAATGAGCCCTTAGGTAGAGGCTAATTTTTTGTTGGATGAGGTGACTGTTAGATTGGTACTATTTTGGGGGGCATACGCCTTTTTGATCGCTTGGTGTTGCACTTTTAAAGTGTTTTTTTTTAGCACAGTTTTTATTTTTTTGACGGTGTTCATCTGAGGGGTTAGGTCATGTGATATTTTTATAGAGCTGGTCGTTACGGACGTGGCGTTCAGCCTTTCCGTTCTCCTGCTCAGTTATAGGAGCAGGAGAACTGAAAGGACGGATTCGGCACATAACTGAGCCGAACGGAGCCTATGGACCCCATAGACTATAATGGGGTCCGTTAGGTTTCCGCTCAGAAGATGATTTTGGAGTGGAGACAAAAGTTCTGCGCGCAGTTTCTGCCGAATCCATCCTTCTATAACGGAGCAGGAGAACGGAAAGGCTGAAAGCTGATGTGAACTCAGCCTTAGGCCTCATGCACACGACCGTTTTTTTTTTGCGGTCCGCAAAACAGATTTCCGTTGTTCCGTGATCCGTGACCGTTTTTTCTTCCGTGGGTCTTCCTTGATTTTTAGAGGATCCACGGACATGAAAAGTGAAAAAAAAAACTAAGTCAAGTTTGCATTAAAAATGATAGGAAAAACGGACACGGATCACGGACACGGATCACGGACACGGATGACTATCTTGTGTGCATCCGTGATTTTTCACGGACCCATTGACTTGAATGGGTCCGTGAACCGTTGTCAGTGAAAAAAATAGGACAGGTCATATTTTTTTCACGGACTGGAAAAACGGATCACGGACGCGGAAGCCAAACGGTGCATTTTCCGATTTTTCCACGGACCCATTGAAAGTCAATGGGTCCGCGAAAAAAAACGGAAAACGGAACAACGGCCGCGGATGCACACAACGGTCGTGTGCATGAGGCCTTAGGCCTCATGCACACAACCGTTTTTGTGTTCTGTGTCCGTTGTTCCGTTTTCCGTGATTTTCTGCGGACCCATTGACCTTCAATGGGTCTGTTGAAAACTCGGATAATGCACCGTTTGTCATCCGCGTCAGTGATCCGTGTTTCCAGTCCGTCAAAAAAATAGGACCTGTCCTATTTTTTTCACGGACAACGGTTCGCTGACCCATTTAAGTCAATGGGTCCGTGAAAAAACACGGAGGCACACAAGATTGTCATCCACGTCCGCGTCCGTTTTTTTCCTATCATTTGCAAAGCAAACTTGAGTTAGATTTTTTTTTCACTTTCCTTCATGTCTGGTGATCCTCCAAAAATCAAGGAAGACACACGGAAACAAAAACGGAAACGGATCACGGAACAACGGAACCCTGTTTTGCGGACCGTGAAAAAAAACTGTTGTGTGCATGAGGCCTTAGGCCTCATGCACACGACCGTTGTTGTGTTCCGTGTCCGTTGAAAACTCGGATAATGCACCGTTTGTCATCCGCGTCTGTGATCCGTGTTTCCAGTCCGTCAAAAAAATATGACCTGTCCTATTTTTTTCACGGTCAACGGTTCGCGGACCCATTCAAGTCAATGGGTCAGTGAAAAAACACGGAGGCACACAAGATTGTCATCCGCATCCGCGCGTCCGCGTCCGTTTTTTTCCTATCATTTCCTTCATGTCTGGTGATCCTCCAAAAATCAAGGAAGACACACGGAAACAAAAACGGAAACGGATCACGGAACAACGGAACCCCGTTTTGCGGACCGTGAAAAAAATACTGTCGTGTGCATGAGGCCTTATATGTATACTTTTATTTATTTATTTAAGTTTTACATAATAATATCATTTTTGAAACAAAAAAAATAATCATGTTTTAGTGTCTCCATAGTCAGAGTCATAGTTTTTTTTTTTTGGGCTATTGTCTTAGGTAGGGTATCATTTTTTGCGGTTTGATTGTCACTATTTTGGGGTGCATGTGACTTTTTGATCGCTTGCTATTACACTGGTGATGTAAGGTGACAAAAAATTGCTTTTTTTGGCACTGTTTCTATTTCATTTATTTACGGCGTTCACCCGAGGGGTTGGGTCATGTGATATTTTTATAGAGCTGGTTGTTACGGATGCGGCGATACCTAATATGTCAACTTTTTTTATTTATTTCACTTTAACACAATAATAGCATTTTTGAAACAAAAAATTATGTTTTAATGTCTCCATGTTCTGAGAGCTATAGTTTTTTTTTATATTTTGAGCGATTTTCTTATGTAGGAGCTCATTTTTGCTTGGTGTTGCACTTTTTTTGATGTAAGGTGACAAAAATGGCTTTTTTTGACACAGTTTTTATTTTTTATGGTGTTCATCGGACAGGGTGGATCATGTGATATATTTATAGAGCCGACCGTCACGGACGCAGCAATACCAAATATGTCTCTTTTATTTATTTTTCTTCCTATTTTTAATTTTTTTTTTATTACTTACGGTAATTGTGGATTTTTTTTTTACATGTGAAACTTCATTTATTTATTTTTTACACTTTGTGTCCCCCATAAGGTCATAGAAGACCTCTGGGGGACATTTGACTTCATTTTTTTTTTCACTATTGATTTCTCCTGTAACTGGGGCTGTTACAGGGAAATACACCCCCCAGAGACGCTGTACAGCATAATACAGCGCTGTACAGCCTCAGTGCAGGGCTGATCGAGGTCTGTAAAAAACCCGACAGCTCCTGCCCTCTCCCGACCCCGGCGGTCACATAGTGCTTCCTGCTCTGCATACACAGCGCTCGGTGAGCGCTGTGTATGCAGCGATCTAGAAGACAGGGACACCTGGGCACTGTCCCTGCCTTCTCTCTGGAGTGGCCTGCTGTCACTGACGCTAATCGTGCAGCTGTGATCTCTGAATGGACGTTCCAGAACATCCATTCAGAGTTAAACATCCACCCATAGGACGTTTATATCCTATGGGCGGATGTGAAGTGGTTAAGTCCCCTGTACATAGATTGGTGGTAATGTAATTGAATGTCACAGGACCCCTTTTCTCATGATCAGTGGGTGTTCCAGCAGTCAGACCCCCAGCAATCTGATATTTATCTCCTATCCTGTAGATAGGCGATAGGTCATTATGGTAGGACAACCCTTTTAAATATACTGTAGATTATGTGCAATCTGAGGAGGTTAAGATTTGATAAATTTAATGCCAGAGATTTATGCTTAAAGGGGTTGTCTCACTTCAGTAAAGGCATTTATCATATAGAGAAAGTTAAAGGGGTTTTGCACTTTGTTTAAAGTGATTATGTATCCTCTGGATAGATCACCAGCTTCTGATCGGCGGGGGTCCGACACCCAGGATCACGACTAGTATCACTGGTCTGGGCGGGGCTAAGCTCCATTCAGGTGAACAGAGCTTAGCCCCGCCCAGGCCAGTGATACTAGTCGTGACGTCACTGGGCCTGCGGTAAACAGTGAGAAGGCCGCGGCGCTGCTGGGGTGCCGCTGCCTTCTCAAACAGCTGAGGTCCCGGGTGTCGGACCCCCGCCGTTCAGAAGCTGATGATCTATCCAGAGGATAGATCATCACTTTAAACAAAGTGCAGAACCCCTTTAATACAAGGCACTTACTAATATATTGTGATTGTCCATATTGCCTCCTTTCCATCACATTATACACCGCACGTATCCGTGGTTATTACCACCGTGTAATCCAGCAGCGGTGGATGAGCTTACACACTATAGGGAAAGGCTGGAAGTGCTCATAGGCCAACACCTTTACCTATAGTGTGCAAGCACGGCCACCGCTGCAGGATTGCAGAGCGGTCAAAACTATGGATACGAGCAGTGTATAATGTGATGGAAAAGAGCCATTCTGGGGAATCAGAATACATTAGTAAGTGCCTTGTATTAACTTTCTCTACATAATAAATGCCATTTGTTGAAGTGAGGCAGCCCCTTTAAGTGTGCTACACTTAATAGGGTTAGGCAAAAAATGTCTTGGTGCGTGCATTGCGTGTTTCCTATGTGTTATAGGAACTGCATGTGTCTTGTTTCTGACTGACTTAAGAGCAGGATATCCATATATGTGTAAGGCCACTTTCACACTTGCGGTAGCAGGGTCCGGCAGGCTATTCCAGTGGGGGAACAGCCTGCCAGATCCGTGCTAACGCTAACCCACCGTGCTGCCAGAGGTCCGCTCCGGCCCTATTCAGAGAGGCGGCCAGACAAAAACTACAGCGGACATGGATACTGGCAAAACATGGATAGAGCTGACCTCTAATAGAACAGTCCTATCCTTGTCTGTAATGCCGACAATAATAGGACATGTTCTATCATTTTGCATAACAGCCACGCGGACATACAGACATGGAATGCAGATGGAGTCATTTCCATTTTTTGCGGCCCCATTGAAGAGAATGGTTTCACATACAGGCCACAAAAAAAAAATTGGTACGGACTCGGAAAAAAAATAAGTTTGTTGCAGGAGCCCTAAGGTGGGCCCCCAGAATCAGTTACACTGGTGGACCCTAGGTACCCCAGTCCGACACTGATGGCTGGATTACCTGTATTCCAATGGACAGGTTTTTCCTGAACAGATTCTTTTTCCTGTCATCTGCGATGGTGGAAACAGTTGAAGTAGAGTTTACTGTCATGGTGTTGTCCATGTGCTGGCTTGCTGGGCCATGAATCTGAGCGTTGGCAGCTTCAATGGCAGCGGTAAGTGCTTTCATACTGTCCAGACTCTCAGTAGAATTACTGAGCCCTGACTGACTAATCATATCCCCTCTTTGTCCATGTCCATCCATGTAGGCATCTTGGGCAGATTCTGTGCTACTCTGAGCAGTGATGGAAATGAAAGGTTTTGTTGTTGTCCGGGGTGGTACTGGAGGAGGTGTCTTTTTATACGTGGTAATACATGAAGATACTGAAAAAGAAACCAAAGATAATTGATTAACACTTCTTCCCTATGGGTAAATGACATCATAGATCACATTATTACCATGCCGACTTGCCAACTTTTGAAAGTTGCCCTCCAGGAGGTGCGAATTTGCAGCCCTGTTGAATTTTTTTATTTATTAGCCATGCTCCTTTTTCCAGCCCTGCATCATTTTGAGTGGTGCTCTGCCCCCTTTTGAGAGGCACCCACCATCTCAAGGCACTTTGGGCACCAGGGCTGTGCCTAATGATGCTGAATTCGGCACCATATACAGTTACGGTACATGGGGGACAGGGCGGTCCTCCATGCTATGCCCAGGAGACTAGCTAACTCTTCTAGGAAGCTGGGAGGTTGCTCCTCTTTCGAGGAGCCTCCCAGACATTACAGGAGAGTTGGAAAGTATGAATATTACCAGTGATTCTGAACCCAACATAATTGGGATAGTACTTCCGAACAGCTAAGAAATGTAAAGGACAAAGGTGAAGTGAGGACATGTTGACATTGATTGCATTGACTCCCACTTATATGCAGACCAGTATGTATATTAGAGTATTAACTATGTACGATTTGTACCTGAGGTAGGATATCTTATAGGATATGTCTGGAAAACATTTCTATTAGATATTAAGCTTAGACAGACCTTCCTCCCTTCCTTGAAAGTAGGCCCAAAGTAAGTCAAAGTAAGTGGAGAAAAGTAAGCTTTTGTTTATACTCTATGCTGAGCAGTCTGCATCATGCACATACAGTATGCATGTAATGGCCATAACCCACATGTCCTAATTAGGGATGAGCGAAACGACTTCGGATGAAACATCCGAAGTTGATTCGCATAAAACTTCATTCTAATACTGTACGGAGCAGGAGCTCCGTACAGTATTAGAATGTATTGGCTCCGATAAGCCAAAGTTATTCCTAAGCGAAGTCCTTCCGAACTCAGGTTCGGTTCCAGGGTACCACTTCGGTACACAGGTACACAGCATCTATTTTTCAGGATTAGTTGACTTCTATAAGGTCTAAGGCACAATGGCAATCCTTGTGGCTCCTATGATGCATATGATGCCTCAAAACTGTGCTCCATAGGGATATATTGTTTCTCTAGACACATTGGGGAGAATTTATCATGAGGCGAATATTTGAAGTCAGTTTTGCTGGAGTCTGTGTTAGTGTACGTTATGCCACATTTATCATATGTCTCATGTTGTTTCATATACTGTATTTGTCTTATCCTTAAAACTAACACTTTTGTCTAAAAAAGCTACTCCAGTTTTCCTACTCCACCCTCCTCCAGGAGTGAGATTGCGATTCTTTTGCACTAAAGAAGTCTCAATGATAAATCTGGAGTGAAACTCATTAAAGGGGTTCTCCGGGAATTAAGAAAATGAAAAGATTGAGCTAAAGAGCTGCCTCATACTCCTCACTGCTCGGGTTGTCAGGGATTATGATCCTGAATACAGCTGATAAGATCTTCAGCTGAATCTCTGTAGGAATGGAGTTCATGAGGAGACATGAAGTACAGAGAGAACAGACAGTACAGGTAATGTGGGGCTGGGGTAATGGAGACTGCATACAAGAGCTGCTGTTCATTATCTACACCCCCACCTCATTTCTGTACGTCATGTCTCCTAATGAACTCCATTCCTACAGAGATTCATCTGAAGATCATATTGAACTGTATTCAGGATCATAATCCCTGACAAGTAAGATAGGAAGATAGCGCAGCTCTTTAACTTGTCCTCCTGTGTAATTAAGACAAGTTTTGTGTGGACTAGTAGGATGGCGGCCATTTTATTTTTCCTAATAATTGCTCCACTGACAAAACGAGCCATTATAACTAATGAAAGGTATTTGGTAATATATTTATAATGAAGTAATATTTAAGTATTTTCATTTTCTTTAACATAGTTAACCACGTCCACATTACAAAACTGGAGTGAGTGGTGTAAAAATGCAAAAAGTGATTTTTTTATGTCAGAATTCTGGAGTGAAGCAATGATAAATCAGGGCCATTGTTTCTACTGGAGAATTTATCTGCAAAATGGCACCCACCCAGTGGAGCAATGAAGTTTTTTCTCTGTCAGAGGGCATATAAAATCGGAGCCTTAAATTGGCGCCTCATAACTTGAAGGTTGCATGGAAAAGTAATATGTTACTGCTAAACTCACTATCTAACCAACTGTTCGGAAGTTTAAAGGGGTTCTTCTGGCTACAGATATTGATAACCTATCCTGTGGATGGTTCATTGCACCCACCAACAGGGGCACATAAATACCATAGCGACAGGCCATGCGACTGGGGCCCTGGGCAAGAGGGGGCCCAGTCTTAGTTGGGATAATTTCCTCTTCTACTGCAGGTGAAAACTTGGCCAGAACTCTACCCTCTAAAGGAACAACTTTTAGAAAATGAGGCAGTGGAAAAAGTTTTTAGGTAGAAACCGTTCTGTTCTTTTAGGGGGGGGGGGGGGGGTTGGTTTGATTCTTGCTATGGGGCCCTCACTTCTCTATGTACACCACTGCCCACCGATCAGCTGTTTTGGGTTGCCATGGACAGACAGCTCCGTACACTATATAGTGGCTATGCCGAGGTTCTGCACTTGAATGACTGCCGAGCTTCAACATGCCAGTGCTGGAAACTACACAGAGTACTGAGTCTTCTGCTTCCACTCCGCATGCTAACAGCCACTGGTGGGGTTGTTGGTTCTGGACCCCCACTGGTCTGATATTGATTACCTATCCAGAGGATGTTATGAGTTTATGTAGCCTGAAGAACCCCTTTAATTCATTTTTTTTGTGTCAGTTCCCATATACATACACATTTCTCTCCTTTTCTTTGCATCCTAAACGCATATATGCATGTACCAAATAGTAAAGGCCCCTTTACACAAATAATCATTTAAAAAATGATAAAATTTAGCAAAAGTGATCAAATATCGAGCAGTGTAAAAGCATTGAACGATTGAATGACAAGTGGTAATCGTTTAGTTTGTCGTTCTTGTGATCTTTGATGTAGACACCTAAATCATCATTTGTCGTCCATACAAGTGTAAACAGATATTTTTACAGCACAGACGATTCCACACACTACATACCACACATGTCATGTTAATTACTTCAGCTAGAAATATGTACACAAACGCTCGTGTTCTCCTATTGGTCAAATTAAAGTAGGATGAAACACTTCAAATGCTGGTCTTTAATTTTACTGGTTCTGAACTCAAGCAAATATTCACCAAACATTGAGCACCACAACCTTCCTGCAAATGAATACCCCATTATCATGCATGCCAGTGCAAAATATACCTCCTTATAATGCATGCAGTACAAAAAATCCCCCCTTGTGTGCCAGTACACAAAATGCTTCCAGTAGAGCCAATTTCCCCATAGAACCCCCTGTACATGCCTCCCCCCCCCCATGGTGCCCTTACAGCATGGTGCCAAATAAACAATAAACTTAAATATTTACCTCCATGCGGCTGTCAGCAATGTGGCGCAAGCGTCTTCCGGCCTGTTTCCTGAGCTGAAAGCTGCCCGGCTCAGGTGGTGTGATAATGATTACGTCATCGTGCCACCTGTGCCAGGCTCCTGAAGCCTATCAGAGAGAAAGGTGGGGCAGAGAGTTATTGCTCCTTTGCCCCGCCTCAGCACCTAACTGTATCACCTAACTGAGGACGGCAATACATAATTGGTGGTGGGCCCCCCCTGGCTTAGGGGCCCGGTCTCAATTGAAACCATTGAGACCCCCATAGCTACGCCCCTGTCAGTAACATAATCCAATTTTTTCTTGGTAAGGCGACGTTTTGCCCATAAGCTATCTCTAACTGAAGATAAAATAGAGGGGGGAGATCTTTTGTGGTAAAGAAGGTGGAACAAAGGGTCTTTACACACCTTTTTCACACCTTCAAGGGTATAACACAATCACTTTTTATTCCTCAAACAATATCCACAAAGTCAATTTTCTTTTAGTGTAAATGCAACTGTTTGGCTGACAAACAATCTCTTACATGATTGCCCGATATTCTGCACATCTAAATAGTTGTCGTTCAAAAGTTACCGACTTGAGTAACGACTTGTTCGTCACTCAATCGAACCAATTATCTACCCGCGGATAGCGGCCTGATTTTGTTTGCAGTTCCTTGGCTAAAATTCCTGCAATACGTAAAGTTGACGAATTGTTTTGCTCATTCCTAATCACAAGAATCCTATGAGAAGGATGTGTGCATCAGAGTATAGCCTATGTCAGGTACAGACACGTTGTCACTGTCATTTCCCAGCCACAGTTGACTCATATAAAAGGGACAAGGTGTGCTTTCAGTATGCTTGTATGGGACATCTCCTTTAAAAGGAAATCTGAATGGATTTGTGTTTGCTCTTGTTTTACCATTGTATTACAACTTTTTTGTTGGGGGTGGCTGCAATTAATTCAACAACACTGGTCAAATATTCACCATCCAAGCAAATGTGAAGCAAACTTCAAATAAACATCTCCGTGTTTCATAGCGAGAACAAAAGAGAACTATGTTCACATGTCGCTGCTTGCCAAGTGTCTTGTAGAGACTTCAGGATGTGCAATTTGTACACAATGGAGTAAGTTACACAGAAATATTCATAAGCAATTATACCACATGTTGACAATGTGCTTAGTAGTAATTTATTTGGACAAGTCAGAGTACTTCTCTGAGCATACCGATGGGGCTGAAAAGTAACTGGTAGATTGCAATTTGTAAGTAACAATATTTATATAAAAGCTGCATTATGTGAATAAGGAATTATGACCAGTTCTGGCTGGGTAGAAGATGACTATGTGTTCTTCAATGTGTCAGGAAGTCCAGAAAAATGTCTGCCCATAAAAAGGACTTTATCTCAGGTACGTCTTCAACATTTTTCAGAAATCTTAATATTCATTTGCTGACTCTACAATGGGGGCTGAATGATAGGTTCGACACATGGCCTGGGCCTTCATCACAGTAGGGTCCTAAGAGGCCTCCATCCCCACAACCCTTGTTGGTCATTTAATGATATTTTCTAACTCAGAAGGTGGGGAAATGGTGATGAATGAGTGTGGTTCTCTCTTTTGAACTCTAAGGGAGTCGCTGGCTGAACTGTCTACACATGACACTCAGATGGCCACGTAGGAGGAATGGGTGCTCCACCAGCAATAATTTGGCCCCGACAGCCACATTCAACCTCAGCAGTATAGCGAGGCCCCGACTCCTTTCCTCCCCAATGCACTTGTAGGCAACCCATCCTTGTCACACTCTAGGAAGGATTGCCTGAGGTAATTTTGATACATTCCAAGAGGACACCTTTAAGAGAGAAGCAGGTTTCAGTAGCTGTACCAATATGTAGCACTTGGTCCAAAATTCATTAAATGAATTTATTGCCCTATTCTGACAATTACCCAACACATGGACACGTGTCCCATTTGAGATGCACATCCAAATTTACTATCTGCATCAGAATGAGTGACATATGTTTCAAGGTGGATTAAAATGTTCCTGGTTTCCTGGGGTTGTGACCTCTCAGTGTCACCAAATACGACTCATTTATAAAGGTTCCTCTCACCCGGTACAAAGTGAACAGGTATGCCGGAAATCTCCCCCATAACGTCTTCTTGTCTGAATAATGCAATGCGTGCCTTTCTTCTTATAGTCATTTATAAAGCAATTCTCTTTAAAGTGGAAGAGTCTTGGCTCTTGAGGTTGAATGTAATGACCCTATGGTTATAACTCACCCAAAATGCATGAAGTGGAGCAGAAATCATTTCCTCCCTGAGCTTACAGTTTGCCTGAGCTGTGACTGAGCCCTCTTCTTAATCACATGAGGTTTCCTGTCAGGGCACCCTAGGACTTAATCCCCTTTCAAATAAATACAGCATGAATAGTCCAGAACAGGAGGGATATTTCTTCACAGCAGGCTGAGCCGAGCCGGCCGTACACTGTTTTCTGCTATATTCTTTCTATATAGATTTTCAAAGCCTCGGCTGAATACAGATTTTCTAGGCCTCCATATGTAACTTTTGGTTATCCACCTTCATTCTTTCTGGTAGGAAATCAAACGTTTGCTATCAAATATTAACAGGAGGAATCCAGCCTGCCTGGATGAATAAGTCTGGTGGGTTCTTGCTGCCTCTGTGGGAGTGAGAAAAGTCGTCACGGTTACTTCAAAAGACGCATTCTTACAAGACTATTGGCGGGTTGCATTCAAACTTCTTGGGTGATTAAGCATAGTGAACGGACTCAGCTTCAAAGACCGTGCAAAAAGTATATAGCGGCAGAAACAACAGTCTGCTATATACCGCTGGGTTATGCAATATTGTGGATCTTGTGCGTAATAAACAGATAGAAGGAGGTTGACCGATAAATGACTTCTAGTAGAAGATAGGTCTGGTCACGTCACATATGAGGTAGGCTTATGTGTGCATGTAAACCATTCATGGAGTAAACACTGTCATTGGAGATCCTTCATGTCATTTCTAAATAGTTATTAATAGTGTGCTCCCTGGGCAGTTTTGTCGGCTGAAGGGTCTACAGTGTGACCACAGAAAATATAAATTATCCAAAAATGATAGCAATTTTCTAAAAACTATACAAATATAAATCTCCCCAAAACTATAAAACTATATATTCTCCCAAAACCGATGGTACTTATGGAATTGTTAAGTATGCAGGTTCTCTAGCTCAGATTCACACAGTGCAGTTTAGGGCCATTTTTGATCTTCAATGTTTAATCAGAGCCAATGGAGGATCCTAAAAAAGACAAAGTGTAAGGCCTCTTTCACACGGGCGTCCCGGATTTGCTCAGGATGCATCCCGGGTGCATTGCGGGAAACACGCGCGAGTGCGCACACAATTTCAGACAATTTGTTCAGTTTTTATCTCGCTGGTGCAATGCGTTTTGCACGCGCGTGATAAAAACAGCATGTGGTACCCAGACCCGAACGCGGACTTCTTCACTGAAGTTCGGATTTGGGTTAGGTGTTCTATTCATTTTATTATTTTACCTTATAACATGGTTATAAAGGAAAATAATAGCATTCTTAATACAGAATGCTTACTAAAATGTGGCTTCAGGGGTTAAAAAAATAAATAAATATCAACTCACCTCATCCTCTTGTTCACGCAGCCGGCATCGTCTTCTTTCTTCATTCAGCAGGACCTGCACTGACGTCACCGCGCTCACCACCTGGTGAGCGCGTTTACGTCATCAAAGGTCCTTTTGCAGGTCCTGAAAGAAGAAGAAAGAAGACGATGCCGGCTGCGCGAACAAGAGGATGAGGTGAGTTAATTGAAACCCCCCCAGGTTATTCCTTGCCCCCCCGCGTGCCCCCCCGCTGATTCCCCTTTAAGACGCTGGCCGCCGCTGCTAGTACAGCAGCGATCTGTCCAGGGCTGTCTTTAACGCGGGGCAAAAGGGGCAGCTGCCTCAGGCCCAGTTGCTCCTGGGGGGCCCAAGGCAGCTGCCTCCTGAGCCCCGCTGGCCACTGGTGACGTGGGGGGCGGCGGCAAGGCACAGGGACATGAGCGCTTCCATTGTGGAAGCGCTCATCTCCATAGTCATCTGTATCGCCGTCCTCAGGACAGCGAAACAGATGGAAGTGCTGTGGCGGGGCAGGGGAGGGAGAGGCGTCTCCCTTCCCCGCTCCTCTGATAGGCTGCAGGCACTAGGCCTGCAGCCTATCAGAGGCCGATGCAGGTGGCGCGATGACGTCATCTTGCTGCCTGAGCCGTACAGCGTGGGACACAGGCCGGAAGAGGCCTGCATCGCATCGCTGCTAGCCTAATGGAGGTAAGAATAAGTGTTTTTTTTTTATATGGTACTACTACTGGCACATGATTGGGGGGCATCTATGGGGGCACCTGTTACTGGCCCATGATTGGAGGCATCTATGGGGTCACCTGTTACTGGCACATGATTGGGGGCATCTATGGGGGCACCTGTTACTGGCACATGATTGGGGGCACCTGTTACTGGCACATGATTGGGGGGCATCTATGGGGGCACTTGTTACTGGCACATAATTGGGGGGCATCTATGGGACACTTGTTACTGGCACATGATTGGAGGAATCTATGGGGGCACTTGTTACTGGCACATGATTGGGTGGCATCTATGGGGGCACCTGTTGCTGGCACATGATTGGGGGGCATATATGGGGGCACCTGTTGCTGGCACATGATTGGGGGGCATCTATGGGGGCACTTGTTACTGGCACATGATTGAGGGGCATCTATGGGGGGCACCTGTTACTGGCACATGATTGGGGGGGATCTATAGAGATACTTGTTACTGGCACATGATTGGGGGGGCGTCTATGGGGGTACTTGTCACTGGCACATGATTGGGGGCATCTATGGGGCACTTGTTACTGGCACATGAATGGGGGGCATCTATGGGAGCACTTGTTACTGGCACATTATTGGGGGCACTGTGGGGGCATCTATGGGGGCACTTCTTACTGGCACATTATTGGTGGCACTTTTTACTGGCACAGTATTGGGTGAGACTATGGGGGCATCTTTAGGGGAACTTCTTACTGGCACATTATTGGGGGCACTATGGGGGCATCTACTGAGGCCACAAAGAAGGGGTATTTTATATGGGGGAAGGGGGAGAGGAACACTATGGGGGCTTCTACAGAGGCCACAAAGAAGGGGTATTTTATATGGGGGGCTTTGTATGGGGCATTTTATACTGGGGCACATTATGGTGAGTACTATGGGGAAGGGGACAGAGGGGTACTATGGGCTCATCTATGGGGGGCACTAAGAAAAGGTATTTTATATTTGCAAATTATGGGGGACACCGAGGGCATCTACTAGAGCACTATACAGTACAGACCAAAAGTTTGGATACACCTTCTCATTCAAAGAGTTTTCTTTATTTTCATGACTATGAAGGCATCAAAACTATGAATTAACACATGTGGAATTATATACATAACAAACAAGTGTGAAACAACTGAAAATATGTCATATTCTAGGTTCTTCAAAGTAGCCACCTTTTGCTTTGATTACTGCGTTGCACACTCTTGGCATTCTCTTGATGAGCTTCAAGAGGTAGTCCCCTGAAATGATCTTCCAACAGTCTTGAAGGAGTTCCCAGAGATGCTTAGCACTTGTTGGCCCTTTTGCCTTCACTCTGCGGTCCAGCTCACCCCAAACCATCTCGATTGGGTTCAGGTCCGGTGACTGTGGAGGCCAGGTCATCTGGCGCAGCACCCCATCACTCTCCTACATGGTCAAATAGCCCTTACTTTCAAAGTTTTCCCAATTTTTCGGCTGACTGACTGACCTTCATTTCTTAAAGTAATGATGGCCACTCGTTTTTCTTTACTTAGCTGCTTTTTTCTTGCCATAATACAAATTCTTTTTTTTTTTTTTTTTTTAAATTCTTTATATTTTTATTTTGAAAGTACATAAAGTTAATACATAAACCAATTTAAGATAAATCAGTATATATAATAAAACAGACATACATATCCTTATATCCCCCCCCCCATTGGCTGTCGTTCCCCTCAATTCTTCAGATACAACAAAACAGTAAATACATTTAGAGATATCTACGTGGCTCTGCGTGCTACTCTCCGCTTCCTTTCCATATCCTCATAAATTTTAATTTGTTGAAGGTATAGATCCCACTCCCTTGATGAGGGCTGGGAGGCTGAGCCCCAGTACTTCACCAATATAGCTTTCGCCACCATCAAACCCCTCATCCAAATCCGTCTAACCTGGGGGGGGACTTCTGTTTCAGAACCATAATCTCCTAAGAACACTGTCAATATCCCCGGGTTATATTTCATTGAGGATTCTTTTTGTAGAGCAGAGAAAACCTCATCCCAGTATTTTCTAATTTTATTGCAACTCCAGAGCAAATGGACAAAGTTCGCGTTAACATGTCCACATTTAGGACAACAACAGTCCCGGCCCCTATTTTGGGGAAATTTTCCTTGAATTTGGGGCGTATAATACAGCCTATGGAGGATCTTGAATTGTATTAGTCTATGTGCACTGGAAACTGTCGCCCTTCTCACGTTCCTGTAAATAGTAGACCAGTGTAAAGGGGGGCAATTCAACTCTTGCTCCCATTTACTTGGGCTTTTGAAAGGTGTTACAGCCACCAGTGCCATTCGGAGTTTAGAGTATAATCTAGATATTTTCACCTTCTCATCCTTCTGGGCATAACAGTAACCAAGAAATATATTCTCTCGTGGGAAAATACGACCCCTATTCCTAGAGGCTTCAAATAAGTGTTTCAAACGTGTATACATAAATACATCCAATGGTGAACAATAATTAAATCCAAATTCCGAAAGTGATTTAAATCGACCTAAGTAAAAAAGGTGAGACACCGTATAGATGCCATTGCGTGTCCAATAACCAAAATCTGTAATTTTGAAGAACTCCTCCAGCGCCCCGTTCCCCCACAGAGGAGTGAAACCAAGCGGACCGGAGACTTTAAGAATCTCCTTCAGCCTGTTCCACACCCTCTGCAGTGAGTAAGGGACCAGCAAGGACCTCTTCATTCCCATAGTACCAGTTTCCAAACATACAAAAATGTTCTCTATTGGTGTGTCAATAACTTTATTCAAGTATCGTGATAATAAACTCTCTTTCCAAATGGCAACACCGCTGAATCTGTGCACAAAAATAATAACCTTGAAAGAAGGGTAGTGACAGCCCACCATCTGCCTCCGACAACCATAGATATCTCTGCTTTATACGAACCCTCTTCCTACCCCAGATTAGGTCATTAATCAGAGTCTCCAATCTATGAAAAAATATGTCGTCAATCCAAATAGGGGAGGCAGACATCGGGAACAAGACCATAGGTAGAATAATCATCCTGATCAATGCGATTCGGTCTGTCTGTGCCAATATTAGCTTCCGCCAAGCGCCAACTTTAGTTCTAACTTTATTCAAAACTGGGGCAAGATTCAAGATTCATCTACTTATTGGAATCCCGATCGTAACCACCAGATAGTTCAAGGAATCATTAGGGGCCAAAATACTGACTCGGCTCCCCACATCTACAGCTTTCCGGTTCAGCGGGAGGAGCGATGACTTTGTCCAGTTGATCATATATCCTGATAATTTACCGTAAGATTCTATTACCTCTATGACATAAGGAAGGATTTTCCATCCCTGATCCAGGAACAGAATCACATCATCTGCATATAGACTTATTTTATCGCTCACTCCCGCCACCCCGAAGCCTTCTATACGATTCTCCAAGCGAATCCGACAAGCCAATGGTTCGATAAAGAGAGCGAAAAGAAGGGGAGACAGAGGACAACCCTACAAATTCTAACAGTCTATTCAGTAGGACTATCAGCTGTGAATCCACCTGACTTCTCCTCAACGCAACTGATGGTCCCAACCCCATTTATAAGGCAAGAAATCCCACTTAGTAAACCTGACAGGGCACACCTGTGAAGTGAAAACCATTTCAGGGGTCTACCTCTTGAAGCTCATCAAGAGAATGCCAAGAGTGTGCAAAGCAGTATTCAAAAGCTAAAGGTGGCTACTTTGAAGAACCTAGAATATGACATATTTTCAGTTGTTTCACACTTGTTTGTTATGTATATAATTCCACATGTGTTAATTCATAGTTTTGATGCCTTCAGTGTGAATCTATAATTTTCATAGTCATGAAAATAAAGAAAACTATTTGAATGAGAAGGTGTGTCCAAACTTTTGGTCTGTACTGTATATGGGGCATTTTATACTGGTACATTATGGGGGCACTAGGAAGAAGAGGGGAGAGGAGCACTATGGGGGCATTTACTGGGGGGCACTATATAGTGGTATTTTATGCTGGCACATTATGGGGACACTATGGGGATATTAGCTCAACTGGGGGCATTTAAAGGAAGTATTTTTTGCACTGTCACATTATAAGGAGAATTATTACTACTGGGGGGGGGGGGGCATTATGATGGGCTTTATTACTACTGGGGGTCTATGGGGAACATGATTACTAGTATGGGCACTATGGGAGCATTATTACTTCTGGGGCACAGTGGGGACATGTTGGGGGCACTGTAGGAGCACTATTACTAACATGTGTGCTCTAGCAGAGAATTATTCCTATTGGTGAGACTTTTGGGAGCACTATTACTGTGGGGGCACCTTGGCACAGTATCAGCTTACCACAATTATTTTTGGGGGACGTTATGTTTACACTATTAGTGTCAGGGGCACTATTTGCTGGGCGCAGTTATTTTAGGGCACTGTGTGCCAATAATTATTGAAGGGCACTATCTGCATGGTACTACTATTATCAGGGGGTCTATCTGTTTCTGCAGTATAGTATTGGGGAGCACAGCGACACAGTATCAGGGGTGGTAGGATGATTTGTCCAGAAGATAGGAGGATGATGGAAAAGTAGTAAACTAAGATTTTGTTTGTCAAACTACAGAAACGAGAAATGGCTGAAAAATGGTGGTCTGGTCTGAAGGTCTGAAAGGAGAAGATGAGGAAAGAGAACATCTACATCCAAGAAACATCACTGGATGTAAGAGGTATGTGGCGCTGTATTACCCTGTATGTTGGAGTGGATGGAGGGGTTATCCCTGCATTCACCTGCATACCGCAATACTCTCGTATTTTGTAATCTTATTTATATATACTTATTTCATTTTTTTCAGTAGTATGATTAAGTGGTGAAAATTATTAGTGCCCCTCCATTTTTAACTGTGGTATCTTATGTGCTCCCCTATATATTGTTCCTAGAGTCGCCACTGGCTGGATGATTTGCATTTAGCCACATTTACTATAATTGTTTCTTAAATTAAAATATTCTGACATCCACAGCAGAATCCACATGTCATAACTGTACAACATAGGCTCCAGCTAACCAGGACCCAACAATGCAGGAATGTATGCCAGTTATCAGAGAACTGTTTGTTAAAGAAAGTAATGACAAGAGGACTAATTAGGGATGTCCATTAGCTAGGAGCTGTGTGAGCGCACACTTGAGGGGAGAACTCAGTATTACATGTTAAAACATGAAGATAAATAGGAGTCGGGACAACAAGAGGGAAACTGAAACAAAGACAATACATGGGAGAGCAGAAAACGTCTAGAAATGTAGGGTGGTGATGAAATTATTGAGGGATTAAATTCACCCATGATGCAGAGAATTTAACACAGAAATGGAGTACAGTAGTGTTAGTCGAGCACGTTGTGCTCGGGTACTCGAGTAGAACACCTCGGGATGCTCGGGTGCTCTACCGAACACAATGGAAGTCAATGAGAGAACCCGAGCATTAAACCAGGCACCCCCTGCTCTGAAGAGGGGAGGGTGTCTGGTTCATAGTAAAAGGTCAGAAATTGATGCAAACACCACTGAATTGGTTCGGGAACAGCATGGGGAGGATGTCTGGATGCATCTTGGACTCCCAGGTCGCTGCTGGGAACGATGTTTGTCCGAGTAGTACGCCACTTTTACAGACTGACAATAATACGCACCAAACCGAAGATAAAATCGATTTTAGAATAAAAATTGTTAGGAAACATTCTTTCCTGTATATTCATTTGTATATAAAGTGCAAGTGCTGCTAAAAATTACAAGGAAGAGGCACTCCGATACAACCTGTATATCACATAAAGGAAAGCATCATACACACCATTCGCATCATTTGCATTGTGGTGCAATTGTTCAGGTAGTGGGACTCCTAGACTCATAAAGCCTATGTACTAAGGGAAAGGGCTGCCAAAAATTACAAGGAACCGGCACTCCAATACACCCTTTATTACACATAAAGGAGGCCATCATACACACCGTTGAAAAATTATGATTGATGGCCTGCTACTCGCGACCCCTGTCCCCTGACGAGTTAGGGGGTCCTTTAGAAGTAGAGGTACCTTTTCC
Organism: Bufo bufo; assembly: GCF_905171765.1. Lineage (NCBI taxonomy): Eukaryota > Metazoa > Chordata > Amphibia > Anura > Bufonidae > Bufo > Bufo bufo. The sequence continues at coordinate 166,749,264 of NC_053393.1, forward strand.
CCTTAAAGCATGATATATTCCTAAACGAAACGTGTAGGGACTCTGAATATATCTACCAATATTAGGTCTTTATACCCAGGTAGCTCAAGCCCCTAACAGGGCCACTTCCCCTGTCCTTACAGGGTCACCTAGGGTTTGTTATTTAGGGTCAGGTTCCGGACGGGGCCACCCCTTGCGGGGATAGGACCCCGTGTTAGGAGGTTACCTTAGGGTACAATAGGCCAAGTAGGGCATTAACAGGGATAGATTTTTCTCTGTGGCCCTCAGGCACCAAGGTATAACCCATTGAAGGACGCATTCAAGTGCAAGAATCTACTCCCCTTGTGCATTGGACTACACGGTCCGGGCGTCCATCACCGGTAAGATCTACCCTTTTACTTTCGCCTATTGCCATATTATTAGACCTCTGGCACACCGCCGTGGTCTTAACACAGTGTATGTTTCTGGTCAGTCACACTTTCGCACCACCTGAAGCGCCTAAGTGGACCTGACCTGAAGGTGACCTATCTATTTAGGTCCCTTGCCGATGTTTGTATAGTTTGTCTGGTAGGGGCTTTCTCTTCCCAATTTAGGGATATTAATTGTCCTAATAAACTATAGGTTTCAACACGTTACTGCCCCTTTTTTCACATTTGGCCTGCTGGTGACCCTCTAAAACATTAGGGGTAAGGGCCTGCTTCTGAGCTGACCATCTAAAAAATGTTGTGGGTGAGGCCTGCTGCCGAGCTGACCATCTAAAAAAAATTGTGGGCGAGGGCCTACTGCCGAGCTGACCATCTAAAACATTAGGGGCGAGGGCCTGCTGCCGCGCTGACCATCTAAAAAAATTTGTGGGTGAGGGCCTGCTGCCGAACTGACCATCTAAAACATTTTGTGGGCGAGGGCCTACTGCCGAGCTGACCATCTAAAACATTATGGGCGAGGGCCTGCTGCCGAGCTGACCATCTAAAAAATTTTGTGGGCGAGGGCTTGCTGCCAAGGTGACCATCTAAAGGATTTTGTGGGCGAGGGCCTGCTGCCAAGCTGACCATCTAAAAATTTAGGGGTGAGGGTCTGCTGCTGAGCTGAAAAAAAACATTATGGTTGAGGGCCTGCTGGTCATCCTCAAAAGACATTATGGGTGAGGGCCTGCTGGTGACCCTCTAAAACATTATGGGTGTGGACCCGCTGCTGAGCTGACCCTCTAAAACATTAGGAGCGAGGGCAGCCTAATAAGCATGTTGGTATGATGGAGGAGGAGGAGGACGAGAAAAAGGAGATTGAACTATATACCCCTTTTTAGTGGTGGAAGGGGTGCATGGGAATACAGTGTATTCAATACACCATAAAAGCCACATTTAGACTGCCTTTATGTCAGCCGCTTTTCTCTGGTGGAGTAGAGAAGTTAGGGGCAATCCAGGCCTTGTTCATTTTTATAAGAGTCAACCGGTCAGCATTTTCAGTTGACAGGCGGATGCGCTTATCCGTTATTACGCCCCCAGCAGTACTAAATACACACTCTGACAAAACGCTGGCGGCGGGGCAGGCCAGCACCTCTGAGGCGTAGAGCGCCAGTTCGTGCCACGTGTCCAGCTTGGACACCCAATAGTTGTAAGGACACAGGGATCACTGAGGGCGCTGACACGGTCTGCTACGTACTCCTTCACCATTATCAAAAATTTTCCCTCCTTGTGACACTGGGCCGCGCATCAGGTTGAGGGTGCTGGCTGGGTGTCATAAAACTGTCCCAGGCCTTGGAGAGTGTTAAAGGGGTATTCTGGTTTTGCAATTTTCAGCATCAGTTGACAGAAGGTCCCGTTTTCTTGCACTCCATCGTGGTTACGTTTTTCCACTGTGTTGGTTCCATGTTCTGATGACGTCTACATCTGAGGCCTGGCAAGGCTTGTGCTCTGACCTGTCGACACAACATTATCAATGACCTTGCCTCTGAGGGTGGTGTTCTGCTCATTCTCCTGGATCCTGCCCTGTAGATGACATGTCAGCAATGATGCTGCATCTTCGGCACTCCAGCTCTTGTGAAACTACAATTCCCAGTATGCTCCACTGATTTTTACAGGAGTTCTGAGTAGAGCAGAGCAAGTATGCATGCTGGAAGTTGTAGTTTAATGACATCTGGAGTGCCGGAGGTTGCCTACCCCTGGCTTAGGGTTATCCAGCAGGGCTTCAAGCAGGCTTGGATTTATGACATTCGAGCTGGTAAGGAAAGAGAGGCAGAAACATGATGATACAGACACCCCCCATGAATCTTGCGCTGGGATGTAAAAACAGGGCGCAAGTCAGATCGCAATTAAGCTGGAGGAGTCAAAACGACCTCAGAACTTCATCATCTGACTTATATGTTACTTAGGGCTCCTGCACACGACCGTATCAGTTTTTTCAGTCCGCAAATCATGGATCCGCAAAACACAGCCGAGTGCCTGCCGCAATTTTTTTTCCTGCCGAAATGTCCAACCCATGTCTACAAAATAGACAAGAATAAGACTATTTTTTTGCAGGGCCGCAGAACGGACTTACGGGTGTGCTGCCTCATCTTTTGCGGCCCCATTTAGATGAAAAGGTCCGCATCTGATCTGCAAAATATGCGGATCGGATGCGGACCAAAACTGCATGAGTCCTTAATATGTGATTTAATGTGACTTAATGTGCTGCTGATAAGTGAGGATTTTTTGTGCCAGATAGAAGATGAGATTACAACATTCTGACCATCGCAAAAATCTTCCAAAATGAGCTGTTTCTGTTGCGCCATTGCTGGAGAAATCACAACAGGTCTTCTGCTGCTTTCATCCTCTGCAGTGCAAGGGTTAACAGCTGCAGGTAAAACCTGAAACACAACTTGACATGCTGGTGATTGAAAACCTGCAGCGCAGGTCAGTTTAGGGGTCCATTCACACGTCCGTAAGTGTTTTGCGAATCCGCAAAACACGGACACCTGCAATGTGCGATCCGCAATTTGCGGATCCGCACATCACAGACACTATAATAGAAAATGCCTTTTCTGGTCCGCAATTGCGGACAAGAATAGGACATGTTCTATTTTTTCCAGGAACGAAATTGCGGATCCCGAAAAAACGGATCCCGAAAAAACAGATGCGGATCCCGAAAAAACGGATGCGGATTCAGGAAATGTGGATTTGCATCCGTTCCAGCCCTAATTTTTATTTATTTTTTATTTTTTATTTTTTCAAGAAATCCAAACAACTTTATTTGCTTAGTGAAATTTATACATGTTTCCGTTTTTTGCGGATCCGCAAAAAACGGATGACATACGGATGACATATGGAAACATTTTCAGGAACAACGGATCCGCAAAAAACGGACAGAAAATCGGATTATAGAAAAATACTGACGTGTGAATGTAGCCTTACACTGCCTGTTTTTCCTGCAGCCTCTGGATGAGGTTTCTGAAATCTCATCCACTTTGCTGCTACTGTAAACGCTGCGGATTTTATGCACGCTATTCCACTGTAGAGGATCCGCAGCTCTCTGCCTAAAGGGGTTATCCGAGGCTGGAAATGCCCCCCATATGCCCAGGCCCCTCACACTGATTCTACTTCCCTGGACGGCCGCCGCTGCTTCCCCCCATGCGCGGATGAAATCATCTGGTGTCGGGGGCAGCTAATGACAGGCAGTGACGGGACAAACCTCCCTAGCGTCACCAGGGATGCTAGGGAGGCTCGTCACTGCCTGCCATTGGCGCCCCCCCCACCCCCGGACACCAGATGATTTCATCCGCATACGGGGAGAAGCAGCGGCAGCCGTGCGGGGACCGGGAGCGGCGAAGGGAGCCAGGTAAGTAGAATCAGTGTGAGGGGTCTGGGCATATGGGGGGCATTTCCAGCCTTGGATAACCCCTTTAGTAATTGTCTAATTAAATTTTAATATTCACACTACATTTTCCCAAATCACTGGCAGTGTGTCTGAAACCGAAACCAAGTTATCTAGATGCATGGTATACAGCATCTGTAGACCGCTATAGACCAGAATACGCCAAAAGTGCATCCTGCATCTGGCAGGTTTGAGAAACAACGACCCCGCTGGGAGAAACATTAGGGTTGTGTTGATTTTGATCCTCTGTATGTGAACAAGATGTCTTCCATTGGGTGACAGCAAGCAGTGATTTTGAAAATGGTGAACAATGGAAATCATCTATAATGTGGTTTTTATTCCCATGGATGCGTTTGAATTTTCCGCCAGGAAAAAATAAAAATCCTGTAGAAGTAGAGTACAAACCCTCCGTTAGGGAATGCTGAGTGTTGTAGTTTCACAATAGGCATTGAGATATGTCTGAGGAGAGTAACATAACTCCTGCATGCCCTCATCGGGAAGTCACTGTGCAGATACAACCAGCAGGTTCATGCAGAGAGTAGGAGGACTCATAACTCACATTGCTATCAGTTGGGCTTTGTGAATGAAGCCATCTGCTGCACCCCCTTATCTGGGGAAGATCAGCAGGATTCTTTCCTTCACAAGAATAACCGTTGCTCTGTAAGGATGGGTGTGATTGAGGGAAACATTTTCGACCTCTTATATCAACATGTGCTTTTCTTTGTTACTTCTACAGTTGGCGGTTGCTGGATCTGGCAGGGGACCAATACGTTTGAAAGCTGAAGCTAGCACATGTGGATTATTGCCTAAGAGCCATATAGTTGATATGGCAGCAGACAAAAGCATAAGCTTATCAGTCAAACTATGACTAAGAGGATGTTATTGGCAACAGGTTACACAATGTCCTTCCATAGTACACAAGCTGCATCCTTTAAAGTATGGAATCAGGCTAAAAAGAATAATTGTTCAAGACTTAAAGACAATGGGCTCCTTTGCACTGACTTTCTTTTCGCATTTGCTTCCTAAATGCAAAATTAAAGAGGACCTTTCACTGGTCCTGATGTTACAATATTAGTACCTGGCTGTGTAGGGAATGATTAGTAGATGTCAGAGCACTTTTTTTTTTTACAGATGCGCTGCTCCGTTCCCCCGTTCACTTTTCCAGCCCTGTATGCTAATTAGTAGCATCGGTACAGGGAGGAGGAGACGGCAGGGTTTCTCAAGGGGCGTCTCCTTCTCTCTGCCCAATTGCAGCAGAGAGCGTCACAGCCAGGGAGAAAAAAACTCACCTTCTCCCTGGAATAGAGCAGCACATCTGAAAAAAAAAATCACCCTGACATCTACTAATCATGCCCTACACTGCCAGGTACTAATATTGTAACGTCAGGACCAGGGAAAGGTCCTCTTTAAGCATATTTTTAGATAGTCTTCATTAAAAGTGTCCTACCATTTTGCTTCTGCAAAGTTTGTGTGAGTCGCTTACCTAGCAGTGGTGCTGCAGAATCTGGCATAAAAACCTGTCAGAACACTGCTTTTACTTCTGATGGCTCTCTCTGGTGTCCACCCTCCTTTCTCTTTGAGATAGCAGCAGGGAGGGGAAAGAGGTTGTACACACCAGATCAAAGAGAGCACAGAGGGGAAAGAATCCAAGGAGTGCAACTCACACAAGCTATATGTAGGAAAGGAACACACTAGATTGTTTGCATGAGGAAGGTAGCAGCATCCTGGACACACAGATCCAACATGTAGCATCAAAATGGTCCACCAGAGTTCCAGAGGATCCTCCGGGGGGCTCAGGCTCTGATCCCAGAGTGGGCTCCAAAGATCCAGGAGAAAAAAAAAGGGGTTGCCTTTGAAGCCAATAACTTGCCACTAGGGTCTATTTGAATCAAAATATATTAGACTTTATTGATCATATGGGGTTTGGGTCCTGAGAATAATTTTCTCTGGTGGGCTCAAGGAACCCCAGTCCGACCCTGCCAACATGTATTACATGGGAGGAATCAAAGAGGGGAAGGGATCCATCCACCCGCATGAGAAAAATCTGAAACTTGGAGCAGGTTACAAACTGAATAAAAGGGGGTCTGAAAATGAGTGAGGGAATGAAGACTGCAGACTGGAACTTAGTGCAACTATTTTTACACAAGGCGCTCCTTGCCTTCTGAGCCCTGCCTTGAGCCCATACAGCAGTTTACAATTATATGTGGCATATTTATGTAAACTGCAGAATCAGGGTAATAAATATTGAGGTTTGTTTTGTTGTTAACCCTTGATATGTTACCGGAATAAAATAGATGAAAAATCTGGAAAAAAAATAAAATTTTGAAATTTCATCTCCATTTTGCTTTAATTCCTGTGGTATACAGGGTTAACACTACTTGTAAAATCAGTTTTGAATAGTTTGAGGGGTGTAGTTTCTAAATTGGGGTAATTTATGGGTGGTTTCTATTATTTCAGTTCCTCATAGTGACTTCAGAACTGAAGTGGTCTATAAAAAATTGACAGGAAATTTTCTTGAAAATTTAAAAAATTGCTTATAAAATTCTAAGCCTTCTAACATCGTGAACAAATAAAATAATGTTACAAAAATGATGCCAATATAAAGTAGACATATGGTGAATGGTAATTAACTATTTGATGAGGTATCACTATCTGTCTTAAAAGCAGAGAAATTCAAATTTAGAAAATAGTGAATTTTTCCACATTTTTGGTACATTTTGGATTTTTTTTTATAAATAATGGTAAAACATATTGGGGAAGATTTATCAAACTGGTGTAAAGTAGAACTGGCTTAGTTGCCCATAGCAACCAATCAGATTCTACATTGCATTTTCTAGAGGAGCTGTAAAAAATGAAAGGTGGAATCTGACTGGTTGCTATGGGCAACTAAGCCAGTTTTACTTTACACCAGTTTGATAAATGACCCCCATTGACTCAGATTTACCATTAACATGACGTTCAATGTGTCACGAAAAAACTATCTCAGAATGGCCTGGATAAGTAAAAGCGTTCCAAAGCTATTACCACATAAAGTGACACATGTCAGATTTACAAAATTAGGCCTGGTCTGGAAGTGGTTAAAGAAATGCTAAAGGTTTACACTACAGCTGTAATCTGTGCTATATTCTGTTCGTACGGCATAGATGACAAACATTCAACTGTATAATCACGACGTTAATCATTAATCTTTTCCCCGTCTTTATTGAATTGCTCATGCAGTAATCTATGAAGTTTCGTTTGTTTTATAACTAATTGGTTGAGTGTTCCCATATACAGTACTTCTGATCGGATACGAGGAAATGACTAACAAGACTGCATTATGTACAGCAAAGTATCAGAGAACATCCAGGTTAGGCAAATTGCAGTCCGCAATGCACGGGCACTGGGGATGCCGCATGCGGATCGCGACCCCATTCACTTGTATAAGATCCGCGATCCGTCCGTCCTGCAAAAAGATAGGACAAGTTCTATTGTTTTGCGGAATGGAAGCACGGAAGGGAACACCACAGAAGCACTCCGTAGTGTTCCGTTCCATGCTTCTGTTCCGCATCTCCGGATTTGCGGACCCATTCAAGTGAATGGGTCCGCATCCGTGATGCGGAATGCACAAGGCCGGTGCCCCGTGTATTGCGCACCCGCCATCTGTGGGCTGTAATACGGCCACGGGGGCACACGGTCGTGTGCAAGAGGCCTTAGAAGATTTACGTCTTTACAGTCAAATAACAAACCACATATCGCTACACGTGGACCCTGTGGACACAGTTCTGGTGTGTACTTTGTGTAACTAATGTTCTTCTCAGACAAAGCGTGGATGTTTGGATCAGTATTCAACATAAATCCCCTTTTAATCACAATATACCGGAACCAGAGTGATGTAGCAGATCTGAATGTGTCACTTAACCATGCCTCTTCTGTGCTCTGATAACTCACATAATGTGGTACTTTACTTGCAGTCCCATGTAAAACCACTGCTGATACACTGGAATATTACAGTGTCATTCCTTACTTTTTAGCTTATTTCTAAATATTCTAATATAGGCACAAGTGGGGTCATTTATCAAACTGGTGTAAAGTAGAACTGGCTTAGTTGCCCATAGCAACCAATCAGATTCCACCTTCCATTCCAAAGGAGCTGTAATAAATAAAAGGTGGAAGATGATTGGTTGCTATGGGCTACTAAGCCAGTTCTACTTTACACCAGTTTGATAAATCTCCTCCATAATGTTCCTCCCACTGTCAGCTTAGCCTTAATCTCCATGGTAGCGTATAGACCTGTCTTAGCAATTAGTAAAGCGGGTAAAGCGGTAACTTAGTGAACTGCACCGTCTTATTGTACTTTTTATATAAAAGAAAGTGCAGTGAGTTGTATTCATTAAAGATGCTTTGTACACTGCTGGAAACTGATATATAGAAGGGATGACAGCTATATAGAGGAGCAGTGTCAGACTGGGTGCCTAGGGCCCACCAGTAAAATTTACGTACGGATACATTCAAATCTGCTCACACAGCAGCAAGATGCTAATATGGGGGTCCCCATAGGCGGCCCCTTGGGCATCGGCAGTGGCGTCGCCAGAGGGGGCCACGGCCCCCCCTACATCACGCTGTGCCCCCCCATGTGCCCCCCCAACTGAGCTGCTGCAGCCGGGCACAGGGAGATGAGTCCATAGTCATCTGCCTGTGCTGCGGCGGGGCAGGGCAGGGGAGGGAGAGGCGTGTCCCTTCCCCTTCCTCTGATAGGCTGATGACGTCATCGCGCCGCCTGAGCCATACAGGTAAGTATAAGTGTTTTTGTTTGTTTTTTTACAATAGTTTTACAGGGACATTAGGGGGGCTCTTGTTACTGGCACATTGTGGGGAGGGGCTTATTACTGCACATGATGGGGGGCTTATTACTGGCACATGATAAACTGTAATCCATATCCTCTGACCTGCAGAAATCAGCACTCGCTCGGTAACAACTAACAGGCAGTGCCTGTAGGCTGTAGCCTGGCCCTGTTACCGAAGCTAGCCGAGTGGTGTAAGGTTAAGGTACTAGTAGAGATGAGCGGCCGCTGAATCCTGATTTAAAGTTAAAGTTACTGCAGGATATGGATTACAGTTTAGAAATGTCAAATGTACACTCCTGTGAGCGGCAGGGAGGGAGATCTGTGGATGACACTGTTATAGGGAGGGGGATCTGTGGATGACACTGTTATAGGAGGGGGATCTGTGGATGACACTGTTATAGGGAGGGGGATCTGTGGATGACACTGTTATAGGGAGGGGGATCTGTGGATGACACTGTTATAGGGAGGGGGATCTGTGGATGGCACTGTTATAGGGAGGGGGATCTGTGGATGACACTGTTATAGGGAGGGGGATCTGTGGATGACACTGTTATAGGAGGGGGATCTGTGGATGACACTGTTATAGGGAGGGGGATCTGTGGATGACACTGTTATAGGAGGGGGATCTGTGGATGACACTGTTATAGGGAGGGGGATCTGTGGATGACACTGTTATAGGGAGGGGGATCTGTGGATGACACTGTTATAGGGAGGGGGATCTGTGGAGGACACTGTTATAGGGAGGGGGATCTGTGGATGACACTGTTATGGAGGGGGAAATGGGGATGACACATATAGCATAAGATGCTATATACGGTATGTGTCATCCACAGATCCCCTCCATAGCAGTGTCATCTACAGATCCCCCTCCCTATAAAAGTGTCATCCACAGGCAACTAGGACATGTTGAAATCTGAGTTATTGTTTTTTTTTTTTTAAAACCACAGACAGCAGGACTTTTCTTCCCTGTTGCGGTTTTAGGTATTGGGTAAAGTATCGCAGCATTTCTAAGCATACTTGTGTAAATGTATCGTTGTTATAGCTGCCCCCCCTACTTTTGTCCTGGCCCCCAGTGTGCCCCCCAAAAATTTGAAAGCTAGAGACGCCACTGGGCATTGGCCCACCGGGAAATTTTCCAGGAAGGTCTATGGCCAATCCACTCCGGCTGTACACCAATCCTGAGACATACTTTCTCCCCTTGTCGCATAAAATATTTTCCATGCATTCCACTTGTTTGTCATTGAGAGAATCCTTCATATAATATTAGCACCACAATGTAAGGGTTATGTCCACGTGCCTTGGATACGCTGCTGATTTGCCATTACAGTGCAGTGCTTTACAGTAGAGTGGATGAGATTTCACGCTATGTAACTAAATCTGCCATGTAAATTGACCTGCGGAGCAAAGTTTTAATTTACAGCATGTCACTCAATTCTGCGGATACCCACTACACATATCACTCGTTGCAAAGCAGAGGGTGAAATCCACAGCAAAATCTGCAACTATTTTGCAGAGGAATTTCTGCTGTGGAAACTTGGAAAAATCTGCAGTGGAAAGTGTACTGCATCAAATCCCGCCCTGTGCGGTTACGCTTAGGCCTCTTTCACACAAGCGAGTTTTCCAACTAGATGTGATGTGTGTTAATTCATTTCAATGGGTCTGTGTACATGAGCGTTGTTTTTCACGCATCATCTCTACTAGAGATGAGCGCAGTTATCAAAAATTTGATTAGGCTGCTTCGCCGAAGTTCGCAAGAAATTCAATTCGTTATGAATTACCTCGTCACGAATCGCATTCCACTGTATGTAGCGATCGCGTCGCCCCCAGTCATTGAACTCCTCAGATGCCGCGTTCAATGCTGATCACAGCATCTGACAGTAACATTGAAGTTAATCAGGGGTTAAAAAAAATAAAAATACATACTCACCATATCCATTTGCTCGCGGAGAGGACGTTGCGGCCTTCTTGATTGAAGAAACACGCCAAATCTCACGAATGCTGTTGTGATGATCTCACTACGTCATCATGCTGGTCGTGCTCCGTGACGTCATCACTATTGACGCATTTTCTTCAGCCAGGATTGCCGTGATGGGCTGTCTGTGAGTAAATGGATGTGGTAAGTATTTTTTGTTTTTTTTACCAACATTTCAGGAAAAATTGATTCATTATCACGAAGCGAAAGGAGATTTGGCTTCATGAAGAATCAAATTTTTCCTGAAATTCGGATCAAATTCCACTTCGTTCACTTGGATTCGCTCAACACGAATCTCTACGTTCAGGAAAAATCGCAGCACGTTCCATATTGTGTGTTTTTCACGCATCCCTGGCTCCCTAGAAATGAATGGGGCTTGTGTGAAAAACGGAAGACATCACTGATGATTGCTTGAAGATTTAGGCCTACTGTAGTTCACACATGATTTTTTCCCCGAACAGATCCTGACACAATCCGTATCTCTCCTGTGAAATCTGCTTTAGGCCTCCTGCACACAAACGTTTTTTTTTTCCGTTTACGGGCCGTTTTTTGCGTTCCGTATACGGAAGCATTCATTTCAATGGTTCCACAAAAAAACGGAATGTACTCCGTATGCATTCCGTTTCCGTATTTCCATTTTTCCGTTCTGTTGAAAGATATAACATGTCCTATTATTGCCCGCAAATAAAGTTCCATGGCTCCATTCAAGTCAATGGGTACGCAAAAAAAAAACGTACTCCGTATGTCTTCCGTATCCATTTCGTTTTTACGGAACCATCTATTGAAAATTTTATGCCCAGCCCAATTTCTTCTATGTAATTACTGTATACTGTATATGCCATACGGAAAACCGGAACAGAAACGGATTTAAAACGGAAACAAAAAACGGAACAACGGATCCGTGAAAAACAGACCTCAAAACACTGAACAAGCCATACGGTCGTGTGCAGGAGGCCTTAGGGTGTATGCACGAGGCAGTGGAGTTTAGGCCTCTTTCACACTACCGTTTTTTTTTCCCGTTTTGCGGGCCGTTTTTTGCGTTCCGTATATGGTCCGTATACGGAACTATTCATTACAATGGTTCCTCAAAAAAAAACTAATGTACTCCGTATGTATTCCGTTTCCGTATGTCCGTTCCGTGCAAAGATAGAACATGTCCTATATTTGGCTGCAAATCACGTTCCATGGCTCCATTAAAGTCAATGGGTCCGCAAAAAAAACGGAATGCATACGGAAATGCATCCGTATGTCCTCCGTATCCGTTCCATTTTTTGCTGAACCATCTATTGAAAATGTTATGTCCAGCCCAATTTGTTCTATGTAATTACTGTATACTGTATATGCCATACGGAAAAACGGAACCGAAACGGAATCACAACGGAAACAAAAAAACGGAACAAAGGATCCGTGAAAAACGGACCGAAAAACACTGAAATAGCCATACAGTAGTGTGAAAGAGGCCTTATGCAGATTTTCAGTATGGATTTTCGTGCAGCTTCGCTGCATTTCTGCACCAAATCTGTCTCAGAATCCAAGTGTTTCTGTTGATTTAATAGTAAGGAACTGAAACAAAGTACATTAGAACGCCGTAGAGCTTTTCATGTATACAGTGATTAAGCAACCCTCCCAAGTGTCCCTCTTTTGGACCCAAGTCCCTCTGTCCCTCTTTGCTCCATAAATGTCCCTCTCTTTGATCTGAGGTACAGATTGGTGCCCATTTCTATAGTCAGATAATTTTTGTAATATTTCGCAACAGAAAACTATTAAAGTGTATAGAGGTGCAGGGAAAATGAACCATAAGTGTCCCTCTTTGAATGTCCAAAAATGTATTTCTATAAAAACTCTATAGCTAACATATTTCTATATATCACATAAAATTGAATTTGTATGTATTTTTAGAAAGTTGCTGCACCCTGTGAAATATCAGGGTTTGTGCTTTGCAAACACATGGGAAACGGCAGAGATTGTCTTCTTATGTGAAAAGGACATGCACTGGCAACTTCTCAAAGCATTTCTGCACAAAAGCCACAGCAGAGGCATACAGCGTGTAAAAATGGACGTCTTTTGGTGGCCGGTGGGACGCTGCCCTGTAGGTAATCCATGCTATGTACTCCGCAGTGAGCCAAGCCACCTGGCCTTCCTGCACAATATAAATAATCCTCCCTTTTGTCAGTGGAGCAGAGAAGGAAGCTGCACATGTCTGGATCCCACCTACTGTAAATGCAATCTGAGCACACTGACTGCCTGTCAAGATGGGGAAATGACTACAGGCAGGAAATTACATCTGTCCTGCATTTGATTTAGGAAACAAAAAGTCTTGAGAACATGAACTTGTCAGGACTTCAGTTGAGGATCGCCTTACGCACAGATCCTTCATAAACATACTTCTACAACCTCACAGAAGTCAACAGAGAAGGATCCGAACTATTTCTTCGGCAAAGAACTTTATTACAGCTGCCTGATTTTCACAAAACAATAAAGCAGTACTCTTACATGATATGAAAACGTAGAAGTAAATAGCACAGACAAGTAAGCGGCTATGTCCTGGGGCCCATAAAAAATGACAGAGCAGATATGTAATTAAAGCTGGCAATAAACATAATAAACTTGTCAGCTAAATGATCGTTTAAAAGACTGCTGTGATCCCCAACACTCAATAAACATGACTGCTCAGCAAAACCTGCATGTTATTCCTCTGAGTAGAGGAGATAAAGGACTGCCAGATATGACTGGTACCAGTATATCAGAGAGGACAATACGATTGGTCACGATGAAACCCAAACTTTCATAGATGTAACATATACCCGTATTTTTCACCCTATAAGACGCACCTGCCCATAAGACGCACCTAGCTTTTAGAGGAGGACAATAAGAAAAAAATATTTTTATTAGACCTCAGATCAGACCAGCAATCAGACCCCCAATGTTAATCGGACCTCAGCTGACAGCCCCAATTAGCCCCTTAATCAGACCCCCAATGTTAATAAGACCCCAATAAAGACCTCAGATTAGACCCACAATCAGACCTCAGCTCAGACCCCAATGTGAATGACCCCAATCAGACCTAAGATAAGAGCCCCAATATAAATAAGACCCCCCCCATTAAGACCTCAGATGAGACGCTCATGCCTCAGATAAGACCCCGCTGCCTCAGATAAGACCTTCATGCTTCAGATCAGCCCCCAGTCTCAGATCAGCCCCCATGCCTCAGAGCACATAAAATAAAATAAAATGAACTTAGCCCTCCTGCTCCGAATGCCACAAGCTCCCAGGATACTGCTCTCTTCTTTTTCTAGCCGCGGCTGTGCTGTGACCCAACGCAAACAGCGTGAGGTCACAGAGCGCCCTCACACTGTGCGCAGTCACAGCACAGCCAGCAGCAGAGGACCAGGAAGCGGTGAGTACAGAGCCTGGGGAGCACTGCATTTACCACTTCCCGGTCCTCCGGTACTAATGATCGCTTCCGTAATGGAAGCGCTCATTAGTATTTTCCCCATAAGACGCAGTGATATTTCCCCCCCACTTTGGGGGGAAAAAGTGTGTCTTATGGGGCGAAAAATACGGTAGGTAAAATTATCAACCAAATTGTTGGTTCCACTGACCGTTATCTTCAGGTATATGGTTGCATAGATCTGCCAAACATGCCTATTTTTACAGAGGGAGATAAGGGGCTGCCAGACATCTCTGGAAAACAATAAGATTGGACATAATGCAATCCAAGATCATTGTTGGCCAGATGATTGGCTGTCTTGCAGCTGTTTTCCTCATGGGAAAAGAAGAGTAAGGACCCTATCATGGCGACCAGGGATTATGCCAATTATAAGAACCAAACATTGGTGCCTTGCAGCGTTGGGGTCCTGGGTGTGGCAGGCGCAGCAATATGAAGTGCCTTTTGCGTTGTGGCATTAGAAGAATTCTGATATCTCTGACTTTTTAGTCTATCCAGACTGTCTATTACTCTGTAATTTCTCTAGCGCCGTTCTATGAAAACAGTAGGTTTAAAGAGCACCCCAAATGCTTGAAATAACTTCTTTATTAACTTCAACTTTTCTTAATATAACAATGCCACCTCCGCAGCAGATAGTCCATGTACATAACACGTGTTGAAAAGATATCACAAAATTGCGGTATGCATAAGATGGTTCAACTGTTCAATCTTGTCATTGAACATAAAATGGTGGATATATTTCTCTCTTCAGTATCTGTACTCTGACTTTAAGTTATTTAAGCACTTTATGATCTCTCTGAGAGGTATATCTGAGGTCTAACTAATAGTTCTACTTGCTGAATTTGGTCTTAATTGGATTGTGAACTTTGTAGTTTGCAATTGGTGGAATTTGTAGGGTATTTGGTGGAACTGTAAGTAAACATACATATAACCAGTTTAGTATACAGTTCTAATCACTATATTAACAGTAGGAACATTATATAACTGTTTTAAATACCTATTTTGGCCTCTCTACTTCCATAAAACACAACTCTTAGGCTGGGTTGCATCCGCTCCGTGAAAGAGTGCCAAGACCCGATGCAGACTGCAGAGGCACGGAGCATTATCAGTCATGTTAATGCTCCGTGCCTCTGCAGTCTGCATCGGGTCTTGGCACTCTTTCACGGAGCGGATGCCACGCACGGCATCCGCTCGTGTGAACCCAGCCTTAGTGGAGTGAATGTCTGTTCAGCTTCTCTCCTCTGGTGTAATAATTTTAGAAGCTCCTGCTAGGGGAATTCCCCACACAGGCAGTGTGTGAGGCTGGCTGTGATTGGTCAAAACTCCTGCTGTGTGTGAGGCTGGCTGTGATTGGTCAAGACTCCTGCCCAGCAACAACAGTTTAACTCTATGCTTTCTGTTGTTTCTGCTGTGTCATTGAGATTACCTTACATTATATATAATGAATCTTAAAGGCATATTATCTTTTCTGCTTCTGTGAACACAATATATATAACAGTTTTATGACACCCAAACATGAAGTCGCTGTAAATAACTCTGCTTTTGTCTTTAACACACAAACATAGGAACTGTATTAAGGTTATTGGCAGGTTTAGCTGTATAAACATATAAGCTACTGTATATTAGCAACCTAGGACAGGTCTTAGGCTACTTTCACACTAGCGTTCGGAGCGGATCTCAGACGGATCCGCTCCGATAATGCAGACGTTCGCATCCGTTCAGAACAGATGCGTCTGCATTAAAACTTAGAAAATTTTCTAAGTGTGAAAGTTGTCTGAGCGGATCCGTTCAGACTTTACATTGAAAGTCAATGGGGGACGGATCCGCTTGAAGATTGAGCCATATGGTGTCATCTTCAAGTGGATCCGTCCCCATTGACTTCCATTATAAGTCTGGACGGATCCGCTCGCCTCCGCACGGCCAGGATGACACCCGAACGCTTAAAGCAGCGTTCAGGTGTCCGCTCACTGAGCGGAGCGGAGGCTGAACGCTGGCAGGCGGATGCATTCTCAGTGGATCCGCCTCCACTGAGAATGCATTGGGGCCAGACGGATGCGTTCGGGGCCGCTCGTGAGCCCCTTCAAACGGTGCGCACGAGCGGACACCCGAACGCTAGTGTGAAAGTAGCCTTAGCTGGCCAGCTACACTGGGTTCGAATCCGACCAAGGACAACATCTGCATGGAGTTTGTATGTTCTTCCCGTGCTTGTGTGGGTTTCCTCTGGGTTACTTCAAAGACATACTGATAGGGAACTTAGATTGTGAGCCCCATTGCGGACAGCTTGATGCTAATGTCTGTAAAGTGCTGTGGAATATAGTAGTGCTATATAAGTGCAGAAAATAACTAAATAAATTCCTACAAATACACGTTCTTGATAAATGGCTGTCATATTTGTTGGGTGATCACATCTTGGATAAAGCACCTAAATCATTGTCCGCAGCACATCGCAACAAAGGATGTGCTGCCCACAACATGCAAAGTAATAGGGAAATGGGGAAATATAGTAATAGGGGAAATAGGGAATGAATTATCGTAATAATGACCGCTTTCCCCCTTCCCCTTTCACTTTGCATCAGGCCACATGAAAGGCCCTTTAAACGAGTGTCAATTGGCTTGTTAGACTACCTTCATTTCATTGTGGTGCATATTTGGTAGGTCAGATATACTTGCCATAAAACAAAGGTTTACTTTAAAAAGAAATTTCTAGTATTATCGTGTTTAAGAACCGGAAAGTGAAAGATCAAAAGGCTTTTTTTACTTTATGCATTCATCACTAGGAAGGAGCTTCAGTCCTTAGACCCCGGGCTAAAGCCCCCACACTTTTCCTCAATCACTGGCTGTGCTACAAGGACATTTCTACGTGTTTGAACTGGTCATAATGGATGTGAAATCTGGATGAATATCACTCCAGGTCAGTTCTGACACAACTGTCTTACAAACTGGGCTGTGTAAAGGCTTTCTATGAGTGCATTCTCACCAATTTGCATATAAGTGCTTAAGGCCTCTTGCACACGAATGTTTTTTTTTCCGTTTCCGTTCCGTTTTTTGCGTTCCGTATACGGAACCATTCATTTCAATGGGTCCGCAAGAAAAACGGAATGTACTCCATATGAATTCTTTTTCCGTATTTTTCCGTTCCGTTCAAAGATAGAACATTTCCTATTGTCCGCATAACGGACACGGATAGTACTGTTCTATCAGGGGCCAGCTGTTCCGTTCCGCAAAAAATGGAATGCACACGGACGTCATCTGTATTTTTTGCGGATCTGTTTTTGCAGACCGCAAAATACTGAAAAAGCCATACGGTCGTGTGCAAGAGGCCTAAAGGGAATGTGTCAGAACATGACCTATTCTTGCAAAAACTTTCCATGTTTCTATCTATATTTTTTTTAAATGTATATAATCCTACAATTTTCACACTAGCCACTAGGTCTAATGATAGTTGATGGTTTCTGTTCTGTAGAAGTAACTTTTTAGTAGCTATCGTCACTGGTAGAATTACAAGGACAAGTAACACCTCTTTATAGATAACACAGGATACACCATTCACAATAGTTGATATCACAGCTTAACTACTCCCTCCTGAGCTCTGCACAGGTCACAGAGTATGCTTAGAAAACTCTCCCTTAGAAGTCAATGGGGTCATTATACTTACCTGCGATGTCTGTGACCGGCCGGGCGCTCCTCCTACTGGTAAGTGAAAGGTCTGTGCTATAAGCAATGCGCCGCACAGACCTTTCACTTACCAGTACGAGGAGCGCCCGGCTGGCCACAGACAGCGCAGGTAAGTATTATGCTTCTAAAATTGCTAAGTAACCATGGCAGCCAGGACTGCAGTAGCGTCCTGGTTGCCATGGTTACCGATCGGAGTCCCAGCGATTAAACTGGGACTCTGATCGGAACTCTCTGCTGCCACCAATGATGGGCATCTACACCTGGTGCCGGCCCAGACTTAAAGGCCATACAGAAGTCAGCGCATACTTGCTGAGATATATGTACATATACAATGAAAAATAGCAACAGCATAAGCTTATAAACAAAGATATGATGTTGAGTCAATATTTGTTTTTGACTGTATTTTGTCTAAGGGAACAGCTTTTGCTCATGTTAGGTTTTTTCGTGTTATATTGCAAATGGAGGTATCAAACAATATATATACATTTATATGCAGGATAAATGCAGACATTTATCCTGCGCTGGTTGCAGACCGCTATTAAACTAACCAAGTGGGGGGGGATTTTAATTAGGAGGGGGGGCCGCACTGGCCACCAATGAATGTAATACAGGGGAGGGAGGGGGGTCATGTACAAAGTTTTTAGTATATTCTAACTTGAAGCGTCCCCATCACTATGGGAACGCCTCTGTGTTAGAATATACTGTCGGATATGAGTTTTTACAATATAACTCAAATGTGATGGTATATTTTAACATAGAGGCATTCACATGGTGATGGGGACGCTTCAAGTTAAAATATACCATTGGATTGGAGAAAACTCTGATCCGATGGTATAATAGGGACTCCTGACTTTACATTGAAAGTCAATGGGGGACGGATCCGTTTGCAATTGCACCATACTGTGTCAACGTCAAACGGATCCGTCCCCATTGACTTGCATTGTAATTCAGGATGGATCCGTTTGGCTCCGCACGGCCAGGCGGACACCAAAATGACTTTTTCCTTCATGTCCGTGGATCCTCCAAAAATCAAGGAAGACCCACGGAAGAAAAAACGGACACGGATCACGGACCTACGGATCCCGTTTTTGCGGACCGCAAAAAAAAACGGTTGTGTGCATGAGGCCTAAATCTGATAAACCAACATCAGGAATTTCAGGAGGCTGTAAACTGGAAAGGTTTACATAAAACTTCACCTCGTGCCTCATGACCATACACATAGCTGTCAATCTATCACTTGTGCATCCAATAGCTCTCTCTCCACTCCCCCATAAGCATGCAAGTGCAGCTGAGTGTGCATGTTCATGACAATGGGGGGTTTATATAAACCTTAACTGGCACCGACCCATTTCCTGCAGCAACAGAGGTTTTGGATGTTGAAATCCAAGCTGCTGGATTCCTGACAGTCACATTTGGCTGAAACCACTCAATTACCGGGTTCAGAGGACTAATAAGTAGGATACCCCTTCAGAAGCAGTTGAAGTCAGTTAGGTCATAGGGTTTTAGCCAAGTCTATGAATCGAGCCAAGATCAGTTACATTTAGGCCTCATGCACACGACCGGATGACGTCTGTGTGCATTCTGTATTTTGCAGAACGGAACAGCTGGCCCCTAATAGAACAGTACTATCCTTGTCCGTAATGCGGACAATAATAGGAAATGTTCTGTTTTTTGTTTTTTTTGTGGAACAGAAATACGGACATACAAAATGCCTTAGGCCTCATGCACACGAACGTATTTTCTTTCCGTGTCCGTTTAATTTTTTTTGCAGGCCGTATGCGGAACCATTCACTTCAATGGGTCCGCAAAAAAAAAAACGGAAGGTACTCCGTGTGCATTCCGTTTTCGTATGTCCGTATTTCAGTTCTGCAAAAAAGTAGAACATGTCCTATTATTGTCTGCATTATGGACAAGGATAGTACTGTTCTATTAGGGGCCAGCTGTTCCGTTCCACAAAATACGGAATGCACACGGGCGTCATCCATATTTTTTGTGGATCTGTTTTTTGCGGACTGCAAAATACATACGGTCATGTGCATGAGGCCTTACCCTGTGCTTTCTGTTAATCAACATATTTAACTAAAAGTGTTTGTCCCACAAAAAATATTTTACATTTTTCAAACTAAAACCTGGATCTGAATACTTTTGTAATGGCATGTAATTAAAAATTTAAATTTTTAAGTTAATTAAAATTTAGTATAGTCACTGAGTTAAAATTTAGTCACTGAGTTAAAATTTATCTGCATAGCACCACCTGCTGTTTGTTATTTCCCTCATCTCTCTGTCCACCTTGCTGAGGTGGACGCACGTGCACAGTTCTATCCTTCAGCTAACACCAGCCATATCTTCCGTTAGAAGCTGTGCTAGTTACAGCACATGTCTCCTGAGAAAGGACACACACTCCGAGCTGCCAGTCTGAGATAAATCTACCACAGCAACTGGGACAATGGGTGAGGAGATCTCTGGACCTATGTGAGGTACAGGGCTGGTTCTAGCTTTGTTAGAAAGAGATTGTCATGCACTATGACTATATGATGTCTGATTGAATTTTTTTTTCAAATTAATCATGGAATAACCTCTTTAAACAATAAATGAACATGTGTAGCATAAATAAGAATCATAGATCATCTGACAGAGGAAATGGAGATAATCAGAAAGCCAGAAAATATAAATTACAACCTGCTTATTATCTGTCATGATTTGCCTTCTGTAAAGTATGACATCAGCACAGTATAGCGGTAAAGTTAACTCAATACACCTAGTTCTGTGTATTTTACAATGTGTATTTTTATAATCCTTTTGATAAATAAGACATGGCTGAGGCTCAAAATTCTCGAGATCTGAAAGTATTGTATTAAAGGGGTATTCCCATCACAGACAATGGGGACATATCGCTAGTACACTGCCTGTCCAAAAGAAAGTCGCCACCTGGATTTAGCTAAGCAAATACTTATGAGCCTCCTATTGGATAATTACTACATGGGCGATTATCTTTCAGCTGGCAATAAGTTATTTAACCCCAACTGGTGCAATGAGTTGCTTCTCATTTCTTAAACATCCATGTCGAAAGACACATCTTGTGGTCGTGGAAAAGATGTTAGTCTGTTTGAGAAGGGTCAAATCATTGGCATGCATCAAGAAGAGAAAACAACTAAGGAGATTGCAGAAACTAAAATTGGGTTAAGAACTGTCCAACGCATTATTAAAAACTGGAAGGATAGTGGGGACCCATCGTATTCGAGGAAGAAATGTGGCGGGAAAAAAATCCTGAATGATCGTGATCGGCGATCACTTAAACGTTTGGTGAAATTAAATAGATGAAAAACAATAGTAGAACTCAGGGCTATGTTTAATAGTGAAAGTAAGAGCATGTCCACATGCACAATGCGCAGAGAACTCGAGGGATTGGGACTGAACAGCTGTAGCCGTAGGAAAACCACTAATAAGTGAGGCAAACCAGAAAAAAAGGCTTACATTTTCTAGGGAGCATAAAGATTGGACTCTGGAGCAATGGAAGAAGGTCATGTGGTCTGATGAGTCCAGATTTACCCTGTTCCAGAGTGATGGGCGCATCAGGGTAAGAAGAGAGGCAGATGAAATGATGCACCCATCATGCCTAATGCCTACTGTACAAGCCTGTGGGGGCAGTGCTATGATCTGGGGTTGCTGCAGTTGGTCAGGTCTTGCTCCAAGAACGAGGTCAGCTGACTACCTGAACATACTGAATGACCAGGTTATTCAATCAATGGATTTTTTCTTCCCTGATGGCACGGGCATATTCCAAGATGACGATGCCAGGATTCATCGGGCTCAAATTGGGAAAGAGTGGTTCAGGGAGCATGAGACATCATTTTCACACATGGATTGGCCACCACAGAGTCCAGATCTTAACCCCATTGAGAATCTTTGGGATGTGCTGGAGAAGGCTTTGCGCAGCAGTCAGACTCTACCCTTATCAATGCAAGATATTGGTGAAAAATTAATGCAACACTGGATGGAAATAAATCTTGTGACATTGCAGAATCTTATCGAAACAATGCCACAGCGAATGCGTGCCGTAATCAAAGCTAAAGGCTTTTTTTTGGTGGCGACTTTTTTTTTGGACAGGCAGTGTATATGCCCCCATTGTCTCATAGGTGTGGGTCCCACCTAAATAACTGATATTGGGGGGGGGGGGGGGGGGGGGGGACCGTGATTGCAACAGATTGTTTATGTGTGGACAATTTTTATATGTCTTTTAAACTTTGTACATTGTATGGATGTATGATATAGATAATAAATTGTGTTGATTAAACTGTGAGCCAGCCGTATTTTGTAGACAATTATAAGATCCAGTGGCCAGTGTGAAAATTACAGGACTATATATATTTAGTAAAATATAGATAGTGACATAGAAAAATAAATAAATATATGTTTAACAGAAAGACTTGATTTAAACATGTACCTGGTTGTCAAATTGATCGGCAATATAGGATGTGGATTGGCGCTACATTTAAATTTAACAATCATCGTACTCTATGGGGCAAAGAATGGTTATTAGGCTCGCTTGTCCACATACATTTTCCATGTTATCGGAGCATATCCCCAGTTTACATGCAATTATTCTTATGGCGGCATAAAAGATGGCATCAGTGACAAATGAACATGTGATGGTAATAGCACTGCGGAATATGTCAGTGCTATATAAGTGAGTAAAATAAAAAAAAATAAAAGTTTGAGGTGAGTGAGGTTGTCTTTTCATGGCAGATGAGCTCATCAGCTCACATAATGTGAATATGAGCACTAGGAAACCTAGATTTAAATTATAGTAAATATAGAAGTAATGCAATATAACGGATCTGACTCTTTGCATATATGTTATTACAAGTAGTCTATAGCTATTCAGTGAAATTCTAGCACATGATAATCCTAACTCCTGGGCAGCTGTAATATGTGAATTCTGAGAAGACTAAAAATATAAGGTCTATAGGGAAAGAAAGAATAGTTTGTATTTGGATTGAAAACTGGCTGAAGGACCGTGTCCAGAGAGTTGTGGTCAATGATTTCAATTCAAATTGGTCCCGTGTTATAAGTAGTGTACCCCAGAGTTCAGTGCTGGGTCCTCTGTTATTTACCTTATTCATTAATTATATAGAACAGGGGGGGCTGAATAAATAAATAACTGATATGGGGGGGCTGAACAAATAAATAACTGATATTGGGGGGGCTGAGCAACTGACATATGGGGGGCTAGGCAACTGACATATGGGGAAGGGGCTGAATAAATAAATAACTGATATTGGGGGGGGGTCCTCCTGAGTAACTGATATGGGGTGTGTCCTTGGCAACTGACATATGGGGGGGGGGGGGCTGAATAAATAAACAACTGATATTGGGGGGGTTCCTCCTGAGTAACTGATATGGGGGGGGTCCTGGTCAACTGGCATATGGGGGGGGGGGGTCTGTGCAACTGATATGGGGCCGTGAATGGGCATCTGATCGGGGGGATCCTGAGCAACAGATATGGGGGCCTATCTGAGCAAGTGACATATGGGGGGGCCTGCCTATTTTATATACTGTAATATGCAAAATAACTGTTTTTTTATATATATATATATATATATATATATATATACTGGCACACATGGGCACTATGGAGGGGGGGGATATGGGGGGCCTATATTATATACTGGAACACATGGGGGGCACTATGGAGAGGGAGGAGCACTATGGGGACCCTATCTTATATACTGGCACACATGGGGGGCACTATGGAGAAGGGGGGAAAGGAGCACTATGGGGGCATCTTCTTTGGGGAGCACTGTTACTGTGGGGGGCACCATGGCACGATATCAGCTTAGCACAATTATTTTTGGGGAACATTATGTTCACACTATTAGTGTCAGGGACACTGCTTCCTGGGCACAGTTATTTTTTCACAGTCAGGATACACAATTTGTGACTTGTTTCTCTTTGAATATCCGGTGATTTTAGTCATTCAAAAGTAACAGTCTGAATGCTGATTTTTTTGCTCACACCAAACCATAGGCACTGCAAAAGCCATTCCTTTTCTTTTACCATTCAACCACTGCGTTAGCCCAGAGTAACACACAGTGCAACAAACATGAGGTGCCCAGCTTTTATCTTGATCTCCAATTTTACAGTCAAAGTAATACTTGTAAGCAAGACGCACTCGCTTTGTCAGATTCTTGCGCTCATAATAAGTAGTGTATTTGCCACATATGTAGCAGAAATTGTCGTTTATCCATCTTAAGTTTTAAAACTGATAGCACTATAACAGATCACTTTATCAAAATCTGTCCAGCTTGCCTTATATACTTATTGCTGACATCAGCCTGAGTGCGTCCGGGCAGGTCTGGACATGTCCATTGGAATATTTCCAATATAATGCATTAATATTATAACTGAATAGGTGTCACGGTCCCTCAGGTGACTGATGTCAGGAAATCAAGGAGATTGGCTGAGCGTGGAGGAATCTAACAGCCTCCTTGATTTCTCTTGATTCAGTGTTGATAGGGTTAATGACCACTTCCCTTTTCTCAGCTGTTGCTCAGTGATCATCACGTCTACCCTTTATAGTCTCACCCCACCCTTCTGACTATGCGGTTGATAGCTTCATTTGGGTTTGGCTAACCTGGTGTGAGATCCTCTATGGTGTTCCTGTTCTTCCATCTCTACAGAAGTTAAGTGTTGCGTTTGTTTGTATTTGTTATATTCCCTGTTGTTTTTTTTTATTTTTTTATTTCAAATCTTTTTATTTCAATTTCATAAAGACATGTACATTTGTACCCAAAACACATCAACCCAACAATAAAAAAGTCCATTTAGCTAATAATAATTACAATTACAAATTCTTTTTTTTTTCTTTCTTTTTTCCTTCTTTACTTTTACCTTTCCTTTACCTCTTACTTTTCCCCTTTATTCAATCCCAGATACCCACCCACCACCCTTGGGAGGAAGAAGGGGGACGAGAATAAAAAAAAAAAAAAAAAAAAAAAAAAAACAACCAACAACCTATCCAGCCCTAAAGTAACCATCTTTTCCAAACTTCGTCAAGGTTTTGTGATTTTTTATTATGGCCCTCCGTCACCCGTTCTTCTTTAATCAAATTATCAACTGCTTTTCTCCATTGTCCCGCTGTCGGAGGATCTATCTTTACCCATTTCTTAAGTATAAGGAGTCTAGCTTGGAATAATACTTTGCTCAGAACCAGTCGTATCTTTTTATTTAACTTCAAATGTTCAGTTGCCCCTAATATACAGGCTACTGGGTCTTCGGATATTTGAACCTTCAAAAATAGAGATACAGTCTCTGCTATTTCTGTCCAATATCTGAACAATCTGGGACATCTCCAGAAACAATGTATCAAGTCTGCTCTCTCTCCCCTGCATCTTGGGCACTTGTCTGAGGCTCTCACACCCATTATTTTCAACATCCATGGGGATCGGTGTAATCTATGAACTATAAAAAAACGGTGAAATCTTGTGTGAACCCCTATCCGAGACCCTAGCATAACTTCTAAGAGCATCTTTCCATTTCTCTTCCGTAAAAGATTGTAATTCTTTTTCCCATTTTTTCCCGGCAAGTACTATAATCCGTTTTTTTTTTCCTCCATCAAGATCCTATATCTTTTTGCGGTTGTTCCTCCTCTTTCACCTCCATTAGTAAATTTATGCAGCCTATCTGATTTTTCCCTTCTATATTTCTCTTCCTGCTTCACTGTCCGCAACACATTCCTAAGCTGGAAATATTTATAGATATCCTTTTGGGGGATCCCGAACTCCCTAACCAATGTGCTAAAATCTTTCAATTTATCCTCCTCAAATATCTGGCCCAGATATTCCATCCCCTTTTTTTCCCAATCTATATAACTCCTAATCTTTTGAAGTTCCTTTAGGTTAAGGTTTTTCCAAATAGGTGTATAGTGCAAAAACCCTTTAATCTCTAATATTTTTTTAATTTCCACCCAAATATACTCTAGTGAATTTAATATTCTATTTCCTGTATTGTTTTTCCCCAGTGTACCTGATTCCAACACCTCTAGGGGATCCCATTCCTCTTTCCACCCCAGTCTATTTACTTCCTGCCTACCCACTAACCCATTTAAACTACCTTTTATATGACCATATTGTGTTATTAAAGGGTTTCTGTCACCCCACAAAACTCTTTTTTTTTTTTTTTGGATAGTTATATTCCTTATAGCGCGATATAGGAGAATATAATAGTCTTACTTACTTTCATGCGGCCGATTCTTTAGAAAACAAAGTTTTATAATATGTAAATCAGGGCTCTACCAGCAAGTAGGGCGTCTACTTGCTGGTAGCCGCAGCAGAAAACCGCCCCCTCGCCGTGTTGATTGACAGGGCCAGCCGTGATCTCCTCCTCCGGCCAGCCCTGTCAGTATTTCAAAAATCGCGCGCCTCTGGTCATTCGGCGCAGGCGCTCTGAGATGAGGAGGCTCGTCTCCTCAGCACTCCCTCAGTGCGCCTGCGTCGATGACGTCTTCTCTTTCGGTGATGTCATTGGCGCAGGCGCACTGAGGGAGTTCTGAGGAGACGAGCCTCCTCATCTCAGAGCGCCTGCGCCGAATGACCAGAGGCGCACGATTTTTGAAATACTGACAGGGTTGGCCGGAGGAGGAGATCACGGCTGGCCCTGTCAATCAACACGGCGAGGGGGCGGTTTTCTGCTGCGGCTACCAGCAAGTAGACGCCCTACTTGCTGGTAGAGCCCTGATTTACATATTATAAAACTTCGTTTTCTAAAGAATCGGCCGCATGAAAGTAAGTAAGACTATTATATTCTCCTATATCGCGCTATAAGGAATATAACTATCCAAAAAAAGAGTTTTGTGGGGTGACAGAAACCCTTTAAATAATAAAAAAAAAAATCGGAACAGCTAAGCCACCCTCTCTCACTCATATTCCCTGTTGTTATATCTGTGCGAGTCACTTGTAGAGAAGAATTTGGGTGTACCTGTAGATCATGGATTAAATAACAGTATACAATGTCAAGCAGCTGCTTCTAAGGCTACCAGGATATAGCATGCATTAAACAAGGCATGGACTAGCAGGGCAGGGATGGAATGGAATATGAAGTTCTGTTCTGGGCACCAGTCCATAGAAAGGATGCCCTGGAGCTGGAGAAAGTATAGAGGAGAGCGACTAAACTGATAAGGGGCATGGAGGGTCTTAGTTACGTGGAAAGATTAAAATAATTAAATATTTTTAGTTATGAGAAGAGGCATCTAAGGGGGACATGATTAACCTATACAAATATATAAATGGACCGTTCAATAAATGTGGCAAATTCTGTTCCATGTAAAATGCCCTCAAAAGACAAGGGGGCACTGCCTCCCTCTGGAGAAGAAAAAGTTCAGTCTCCAAAAGCGACAAGGCCTTTCGCCTTAGGAACCGTGAATCTTTGGAATAGTCTACTTCAGGACGCAATAGTAACGATTCGCAGTTTTAAAAAGGGCTTAGACGAATCCTAACAGTAAGAATCTCCCTTAAAAGTAAGGGGTCTTACTCCCCTTTCTAAAACTCATATCCCCACCTATCCCTTGATTGAGCTTGATGGACTTATGTCCTTTTTCAACCTTATTATTTGTATAACTATAAGCAGGGGACTGAGTTAACCAAATAGGACATTTCTACAGTTATTGTAGCAGATTTAGTTTTAACATTTACCCTACTGAAAACTCGGTAATGCACATGTGAGTTATGTATAATGTCCTGTGACTGACCAACAACCTGGGATATTTTTTAAACTAGCATCATTGATGCTGGATTATATTGCATCATAATGTACAACATATTGTCTTCATCTTCATATGTAAGTACAAGAACATAAATCCAGACAGATCTATACTTGATCTAAGTAAAAAGATCAAAAAAGTCTGTTGTCAGGAAGCACATATGTGTAAGAGCTGGAGGCCATGTCAATGATAAAGACTAATGAGAATAATGTGTAATTATGTGGACTATGCCCTCAGTACAGCACTGGGTGTGTTTACCTGCCTCATTACCCCTTAGGCCTTACACAGGGAACGCAAACGCCCCTGGGAACGGTATATACATGTCTAATTTGTATGAGGACTGTAATTCACTGGAAATTATTGTACTAGTAGAACCAGTTTTCTCATTCAAATCCTTTAATGTTTTGCACTTTTTATTATCTTGCAAATAGCATTTTAATTGATGGAAAAAACAGAGACAAGGAGAAAGACAAGTCATTTTATGTCTGCCATCATAGCCCAGTATGTATATATAGTCTAACTCCTGATGTAAAAACTCTATTTCACATTAAAATTGATGTTGGTGAAAATTTGCTATGAGCATTAGATGGACATTTCCAAGATACACTGAGTCCAGGCTGGGACTGGTCCACAGGGAAAAAATCCCTTGGAGGGCCCTGGAGACAAGGTGGCCCTGGAGACAAGAGGCTTTATCCAGTTTATTACTATAGACACATCGGGTGGAGGAGAAGGCTTCTAGGAACAGAGGCAGGCCAGTGAGTATCTTCTTTTCCCAGGGACTCACCTTCTTAATGTCACTCTTGCACTTTCACTATGCGCTTTTTTGCTTATGATCACTTTTTATGCATGTGGTGTGTTTTTTTTAGCACTTATAATTTTGTTTTGTTCTATTGTGCTGAATTATGTATTTATTCATTTTGTTAGGTGTTTTTGTATACACTTTTGTATGATAATATGCCATAAATGATGAAGTTTTAATCGAATATGCACTTTATCATGGTTATGACATCATGAAGTCTTAATTTGACATGCACTTTATTATGGTTTTGATATTATGATCACTTTTAGATTTGTGACTTGAGTAGATTCCTTTGTAAGTAGGCTTTTACCATGTGACTGGCCCCTTTTAGGTTGAGACTCTGGTTAATAGGTTTATTTATGCATATTGCATTATATTGAATTTGATAGAATACAGCTCTCGATCCATTTTCTCTATATTCATGTCATCCCGCATTTAGTGTCAATATTGCCCTGGTTTATGGGTAGAGGGCAACCTTGCCCTCCACTAATATGGCGCTGGCGGCATTGCTCGGTCGTCTATATGGCAACCCTAATTTAGGGGGAAGATGCCTCACAGCGCTATATGGCATGATGTGTTCTTTTCTCCCCTTGTGTGTGTCGGAGTGATGAGGGGTCTCCTTGGAATACCTGATGAGGACGCTGGGCTCATGCGGATGACAAGGGGTCACGTGATGAGTGGGGTCACGTGACGAGACCTAAGTGAAATTATTGAACTGACGAACGAATGCAGGAGGGTGTGTTGCGCTCCTGCAGTGTATAATCACCGATATCTCAGCGGCCATATTGGTGTTACCCGCTACCGGATAGGGAAGTATGTTCCATCCAACACAGGTGTACAACTCACTCTGACCTCATCATGTGGGGGGTATATATATGGCTGTATGGCGTAGTGGAGGGATACGCTCCCTGAAGAACCGAGGCGAAACGCTCGTTGGGTTGGCATCCTCTCTTCCCCTTTGCTCCTGGTCAGTAGTTGTTTTCCTTATGCTTATTCTGCACCACCAATGATCTTGTTATTCAGGACATTGGTGGGAATGCTATACATTGCAAGGTCCTTTTCTTTGCATTTGGGAGTATATCCTGTTGGAGACTCATAGTAACATAGTACATAAGGTCCAAAAAAGACATTTGTCCATCCAGTCCGGCCTGTCATCCTGTAAGTTGATCCAGAGGAAGGCAAAAAAAAACAGAGGTAGAAGCCAATTTTCCCAACTTTAGAGGAATAAAAAATTCCTTCCCGACTCCAATCAGGCAATCATATTATTACACTCCAGAAATTCATCCAGGCCCCTCTTGAATTCCTTTAGTGAACTCACCATCACCACCTCCTCAGGCAGAGAGTTCCATAGTCTCACTGCTCTTACCGTAAAGAATCCTTTTCTATGTTTGTGTACAAACCTTCTTTCCTCCAAACGCAGAGGATGTCCCCTCGTCACAGTCACAGTCCTGGGGATAAATAGATGATGGGATAGATCTCTGTACTGACCCTTGATATATTTATACATAGTAATTAGTTCTCCCCTCAGTCGTCTTTTTTCTAAAGTGAATAACCCTAATTTTGATAATCTTTCAGGGTACTGTAGTTGCCCCATTCCAGTTATTACTTTAGTTGCCCTCCTCTGGACCCTCTCCAGCTCTGCTATGTCTGCCTTGTTCACTGGAGCCCAGAACTGTACACAGTACTCCATGTGTGGTCTGACTAGCGATTTGTAAAGTGGTAGGACTGTGTTCTCATCACGGGCATCTATGCCCCTTTTGATGCAACCCATTATCTTATTGGCCTTGGCAGCAGCTGCCTGACACTGGTTTTTGACGACATCCATTGATTCGCCGCTGTCAAGTCTAGAACTTACCTCCTCATAGAAACTGATTAAATTAGTTTGACATGACCGATCCCTCATGAAGCCATGCTGATATGGCGTTATTTGCTTATTTCCGTTGAGATGCTCTAAGATAGCATCTCTTAGAAAACCTTCAAACAGTTTACCCACAATAGATGTTAAACTTATCGGCCTATAGTTTCTGGGGTCTGTTTTTGGACTCCATGCAATAGTTAATGGGAATAGCACTGGTAGCATATGAGCAGATTATCTGTCATAGCATAGGGTTGGCATATGAAATGTATGAGGTATTTAACCTACATGTGTATTACACAGTAATTAGATTCAGACCCTGGTGCATACTCCATGTAATTCTAATGGTATAAAGCCAATTGCCTGAGTTTTGTGGGGAGGATGGATTTTTACTTGTCGCAGCATTGTCCTACACTGCCACCACTGTATGTAATTGATTACAATATGTATTGACCTTTTCTCTTTTTAAATAATAAAGAATGAACGTATATTATATGCGTGGAGTAATAATTTTGGTGTACTACAGCAAAGATGATTAGCAAAATACTACACCCTAAAGATACACTGAGCCCAGGCTGGGACTGGTCCTCATGAAAAAAAATCTCTTGGTGGGCCCTGGAGACAAGGTGGCCCCTAGTACATCAGTCCTTACACAAATGGCAGATCACACAGTAGACTGTCTGCACTACATACAGATTGGCAGATTACAACATTGCAGCCAGCCTATGTCCATATAGAGATTGGGTAGATTATTTAGGAGGCTTTATCCAGTTTATTACTATAGACACATCGGGTGAAGGAGAAGGCTTCTAGGAACAGAGGCAGGCCAGCGAGTATCTTCTTTCCCCAGGGACTCACCTTCTTAATGTCACTGCAGTGGCCCCCAATCAGTAAACATCTTGCTGCTGCCTCTGCTGTGTGAGCATGAGTTCCTGGCTTAAATGTCTAAGAAGGTCCTAGTCCAAGGCAGAAGCCCATCAGCAGGATACTAACAGGGTCTCCAGGATAGAACAGTTTGAGGCAGCATCTAAGCAGTGGTCCACTACTTAAAAAAAACATGTGTTGGTGCAGATTACAAAAAGGGGTCAGATAATATTTGCACGTAGCGGTACAGTGGACCCCCAAAATGATTTTGCAGGTAGGCCCTGACAGTCTGACTGAGCCTAAGTGGCAGTACATGGAGTCCCTGTTGGTCTATATTATGGATGTATAGGCAATGTGGTGCTGTATGGTGCCCCTGTGAACTACTGTAGTCTTCCCTAGGAAGAACACTACTGTAAGGTTAGGTTTACATCTGCAGTGGAGCCTCCGCCACAGATTCCAGCAAAAAAAGAGGAAAAAATGACCATTGCATGCAGCAGTATCTTGTCTGGCAAAATGCTGGTATTCATGCCAGAAACCCTAAAGACTCAATATTATATGTATTTGTTGGCTCTTCCGGTAAACTGCTCCTATGCCGAAACTTGACCATAGATTTCTGCCCAAACATAAAGTTTTTTCAATCACTGCAAGAAGTTTTGACTGCTCCGGAAAATTCAGGTTTGTACGAAATGTCCTATTGAAGTTCAACTCCGTGGAACAACAGCAGATGGTCACAACCACGTGAACATTTTTTCCTTGACTCTCAGCTAAGAATGCAAACAAAAGCTGTGTCTGGTTTACATGCCTTCTGAGCCTGAAGTAAAGTTCAGCTCCTGGGAACACAACAATGCACATTACCTCACTGCTCAGCCACCCACTCCAAACATACAATTACAGTAAATCCGGCCCTTTTCTCTCTGTCATACATGAGTGCTGGAGTGCAGGCTTGTAGAGCACGGCTCCAACCTACAGCCTGCCCATGTCTACCAGAGCCTTGAAATGCCTTCTGACTGTACCAAATTGACATAAGGATTTATCTTTCAGACTGTAAGGCGGACTGACCCATACAGCGTTTACTTAGTGCTATATAATGAGGGGGCATGCCAGGAATCTGAGTCATCTTCTGTTTGGGTCCTGTCTTACAAAAGGCACAGAGAACTTGTAAAGTCGTCAGCTCGGTGATTCACTTATTTACTCACACATTACATTGACAAAAGGTTCATCTATTTATTAATATTCCTACACAAGAAGAGTTGGCCAACATTAAATGTACTTCCCAGCAGCCATGTTCCCAGGGTCTGGCTCTTATTGAAGAGACTCGGCTCAATGGGAAAAAAACTTAGGCAAATTAGCTCATGTAGGCCCAACCAGAAATCTGTAGACCAGTTGGGTAGCTTCCATGTATTTAGACCATGTATGGGGCCTGGGGGCAGGAACTCTGAACTGAACTCCATCTTTAGTTCCTGACATGAAGATGCCACTAGAGGGAGCTCAAAGGTTTTTAAAGGATCGATTTCAGTCTATAGTAATTGTATAAATTCCAATGCACTGAGCTCCCCTTAGTGGTGGCTTCAGGCAGTAGGAGGCGAGCGGTAGACATAGAGCTGTATGGGGGAGGTTTGTCAGTGTATTTATGCCAGTTGTTCGAGAAATATGGTGTCCGGAATGAGTACCATATACCTGTTCCATGTTTTCTCACATATACAGTACAGACCAAAAGTTTGGACACACCTTCTCATTCAAAGAGTTTTCTTTATTTTCATGACTATGAAGGCATCAAAACTATGAATTAACACATGTGGAATTATATACATAACAAACAAGTGTGAAACAACTGAAAATATGTCATATTCTAGGTTCTTCAAAGTAGCCACCTTTTGCTTTGATTACTGCTTTGCACACTCTTGGCATTCTCTTGATGAGCTTCAAGAGGTAGTCCCCTGAAATGGTCTTCCAACAGTCTTGAAGGAGTTCCCAGAGATGCTTAGCACTTGTTGGCCCTTTTGCCTTCACTCTGCGGTCCAGCTCACCCCAAACCATCTCGATTGGGTTCAGGTCCGGTGACTGTGGAGGCCAGGTAATCTGGCGCAGCACCCCATCACTCTCCTTCATGGTCAAATAGCCCTTACTTTCAAAGTTTTCCCAATTTTTCGGCTGACTGACCTTCATTTCTTAAAGTAATGATGGCCACTCGTTTTTCTTTACTTAGCTGCTTTTTTCTTGCCATAATACAAATTCTAACAGTATATTCAGTAGGACTATTAGCTGTGTATCCACCTGACTTTTCCTCAACGCCACTGATGGTCCCAACCCCATTTATAAGGCAAGAAATCCCACTTATTAAACCTGACAGGGCACACCTGTGAAGTGAAAACCATTTCAGGGGACTACCTCTTGAAGCTCATCAAGAGAATGCCAAGAGTGTGCAAAGCATTAATCAAAGCAAAAGGTGGCTACTTTGAAGAACCTAGAATATGACATATTTTCAGTTGTTTCACACTTGTTTGTTATGTATATAATTCCACATGTGTTAATTCATAGTTTTGATGCCTTCAGTGTGAATCTACAATTTTCATAGTCATGAAAATAAAGAAAACTCTTTGAATGAGAAGGTGTGTCCAAACTTTTGGTCTGTACTGTACGTTGGATAAAGTGGATGAGGAGTGGGGTGACTTTTTACTTTTCAGTTTTTTTATTTTTTTTATTAAAATGTCTTTGACTTAATAAAAAAAAAAGCCTTGGAGTGTCTGGCTTACACGTACTGGGAACTGGGTAGGACAGGGGGTCCATACCATGCTTTGCTATGGGGCCCTATGAAATCTGTGTACGCCCCTGTTGCAGACAGTACTGTTTCTTGCCCCGCATCGGTTGAGAGCGGGGTATCGGCCGATGATGTTATAGACCCAGCTGCCGGTATGGTACTCATCTAATACTACTCACTAATTACTAGAGGTGGTAAACATTCCTGTAGTACAATATAACTGCATTCACCATCATTTACATTATACAATATTGTACAGGGTAAATCAGTCATGCCCAGGTGTAACAGCTCCCACCCCCCATAGTAATACCAGTGACATGCAACAAATATATGAACTTCTTGTCCCATTTTTAAGAGTATTTTGCAATGATCACAACTGTGTGCCACCAGAAATTGCACCAAATCTTTTACTGGTGTCAAAAAATGCTGGTCTATAAGAAGTAAAGCTATGGGATGGCACAAGGAAGGCATTATTTCTGCCAACTGTACATGTACCGTACTTATTGCCACCATCATAGTTCATATATGATTTGTTACTCAGCTTTTCCAAATCCTTAAATTAATTTTCCATAGTTATGCAGTGACACCTCCCCCATTCTTATATTGTATATAACACAGCATATTATTGGCTGACAACCATTTGTGCCAAAACTATAAATGCTTGACAAAAGAGGAGAAATAGTTTAATGCTGTATAATAGTACTAGATGTAAAATCGTAGCCATTTGAGGGTGAAATACTGCTTAGAATCGGCTTGTGACCTAAAGGCGTATTAAAAGTTATGTCTTATCCACTGGATAGGGGAGAGTTATTAGATCTGTGGATCCTACCACTGAGACCTCCACAATCACAAGAACGGGTAACCCATACCATACCCCTTGGAGCCCCTTAAAATGAACAGAACGACAGGTTGGACATGTGAGTGCTCTGCTTGGCTGTCTCTGGAACCCCCAATGGAGTGGCAGTGCGTATGCTGGACCTGCCGCTCCGTTCATTCTGGGGGCTTAGAGGCATATGGGGTCTCCGTTCTCATGATCAGTGGGGATACTGGCAGTAGAACTAATCTAATAATTATTCTGCATTCTGTGGATATTGGATAACTTAACAACTGAAATACCCTTTGAGGCTATGCTAACCCGTGTCTTTTGGTTACTGCAGGCTGATGGACTTTAGCAGCAGTTTGTCCCATAGGAACAAATGGGATCCACTGATCTTTGTCACAAAAGCATATTGGAAGAAAAAACCCACTAGTGGGAACATACACTATGGGTAAGGCCACATGGGGCAGATTTTCCACAGTAGAATTTTCACTGTGGATTTTGATGACATTTAACACAAAAATCCACATATGTTCCATGTAGATTTGTGGTGGATTTTACCCTGTGTATTGCGAAGGGTGAAATCTGCGGTGAAAATCCACAGCATAAATTCAAATGCCATGGGTTCCCACTGTGGATTTTTTTTGTCAGCATGCGAATGGGATTTTGTAAAATCTCATCCACTTTGCTGGTGCTGTAATACGCTGAATTTTCCTTCTGCAATTCTACAGTGAAAAATCCACAGCCACATGTGAACATGCCCTAAAACTGTCAATAACATGTCTCCACCAGTTCATAAAATGAGGCCTCTTTACACTCTTTATAATTGTAAAATCAACCTAAAACTAAGGCTGTCAGGAAACTATTAAGTCAAAAGAAAACACTCGCCCCTAAAGTTTCTCAAGAAACAATGTTTTGTTCACCTCATATCTCAGCAATGTTACTGATGGGATCAATATGGGATTCAGTGACGAAAATGAAATTCAGTACCTATGAAATTCAGAGAAGGCTCTAATTGACTTCATGGTCAAAGACAAAAGCAATGAAACATCTTAAAGGGGTTCGTAATAGAAATAGATGATTACTTACCTGACAGATCCCTCGCTGACACTCTAGTTCTTCTGGCGGGTCTCTGTTTTCCTGGCTGCAGCAGTGACATGACATCAACATTTGACTGCTGCAGCCAATCAGTGGCCTCCTCTGTGTACCTCTGTGACCAGTGACTGGCTGCAGTTGTCACATGTTGTTGATGTGATGTCACCGCTGCAGCCAAGAAAACAGAGTCCTGACAGGAGAAATGAAGCAGCGGCTTGGGATCTGTCAGGTAAGTAAGCATATATTCTATATTACAGGTCTTGAAACTGGGCAACTCCTTTGAGTTTTTTTTGTGGTGTTTTTCTGCACTTTTATGTTTTTAGTGGCGTTTGTTAAAGGGGTTTTCCAAGATATTTTTATTGATGACCTGGAATCCTCGGCCGATCAGCTGGTTGAAGAGAAGGCACGCATTGTGCCAGCGCAGCCTTCCCTTCATTGATTTTATGCTCGCCGTCTACATTGCAGTGGTGAGCAGGCGTAATTACAAGCCGTCCCATTCACTTCTATGGGGCGGCTCATTCCTAAATACTTGTATAAGAACAGGCTGACCCATTGAAATTACACTGCTCACCGCTGCGATGTCGACGCCGAGCAGAAAAACAATGAAATGAAGACCACACTGGCATTGTGGACGGCTTTCTCTTCAGCTGATCAGCCAGGGGTTCCAGGTGTCGAACCTCCACCGATCTTATTTTGATGACCTATCCTGAGGATAGGTCATCAATAAAAAATATCATGGAAAACCTCTTTAAACCGGCATTTTCAGCTTTTTTTGCTGTAAAAAGGCCAGTTCCAGATATTAGCTGAAGCTCTATGGGAAATATGAAATGCAGGCCTCACTGGCGCCTTCTTTTCAAAAACACATCATGCTGGAGCTCTGGCCTTTTTTTTTTTTCAGGTGGCTTTAAATTTATTTCACTTTAGGGAAAAAAAGCCCGAAAAAAAAACCAATTCACACAGCTATTTAGAAAAAATAAATAAAAAGCACACGGACAGTGAACTTTCTACAAAAATATGTGGACTGGTTCCTGCCGCTAACAGAACCAACACATTCATCTTCTGCTGCTGTGATCATTACTAAATAGCTCCAGATTGTTCATCCGTATGCGCTTCTTTCTGCTGAAGTGTACTTGGAGACAAGTCTAATGTACATGTAATGTCTTAGCCCAGAAGTACTCTACATCAGTGGGCCCCAACCTTTTTTGCATCAAGGACCAGTTTCATGCAAGACAATTTTCCCAGGGACCGGGTGGGATGGGGGGATTCTGGGGCGGGGCTTAGGGGGTGCTGGTCGGCGCTGACTGATTCACGCTCATAACAAAACACAAGGTGCATATTAAAATATATAACACTATATGACGATGGGGTTAATGGTAGTTACTCCAGGTACATGCTGAAGTAACTTGCTGTTAATATGAGGCACATTGTTTTATCAATTTGGACCTGCATGTGCCTCACATTAAGGCCGGGTTCACACGAACGTGTGTGACCCGTGCCTGTGAAGCGGCCCGCAAATGCTTGTTCGCCGGCCGTAGGTCAGCCGCATCGGATCG
The DNA here is from genome assembly GCF_905171765.1 of Bufo bufo. Lineage (NCBI taxonomy): Eukaryota > Metazoa > Chordata > Amphibia > Anura > Bufonidae > Bufo > Bufo bufo. Next base: position 166,786,508 of record NC_053393.1, read on the forward strand.
CGGACCCATTCACTTTAATGGGTCCGCGATCCGGCCGTTCCGCGAAAAGATAGGACTTGTTCTATCTTTTTGCGGAACGGAACAACGGGACGTAACCCCAGGAGGCACTCCGTAGTGCTTCTGAGGGGTCCCGTCCCGTGCGGCCGTTCCGCGATTCCGGATTAGCGGACCCATTGAAGTGAATGGGTCCGCATCCGTGATGCGGAATTCACACGGAACTGTGGCCGTGTATTGCGGCCCGCGATTTGCGGGCCGCAATACGGCCACGGGTCACACACGTTCGTGTGAACCCGGCCTAATAGTAAGTAACCTCATCATGTGTACCTCACATTAATGGTTAACCCAATGTTGCCCATTATTTGATGAGGTGCTTGGGGGCCACTTACTTTTAATGTGAGGTACATGGGGGTACTAATATAATAGCACCATCTACCTCAGATTAATAATAGGTGACCCCATCTTCTCGAATTATAGCTACTGGCAACATTGCAGTTAATGAGTCACACATTAACCCCAAAACTTTTTTTTTTGCCTGCCTTTATTTTGAGGCAGGCTAATAATCTTGCAGTGTGTGCGATAGTGTGTGGGCACCTGCGCTTTTCAGAGCACTAATGGCTGGGGACTGGAGAACACAAGAATCAGGAGGAGGAGGAGGCCGCTGCTGCTGCTGTTCACCAAGCACAAGCTGAGACGGCGCAGCGGTAAACGCTCCCCCGTCCCTCCTCCTACTTTAATATTGGACACACATTCATTGGTGGCAGTGGTGCGGCGCCTCAGAGCCTGCTCATTGTATTGGGCTCTGAGGCTGCCGCGTCATGGGAGGGAGGGATTCCCTTCCTCCTTCCTTCTCTACTGACTCTGGCCTGATGTTTGCCTGGCGTCTGCGCTCCTCTGCGGCCCGGCAAACTATCTTCCAGGGCCTGGTCCTGGGCCGCGGCACCGCCGGTTGGGGACCGCTGCTCTACATGCTTCTATTTATTGCTGCTACCAGTCATTCAAAGACGTTACATAATGAATATTTCAGAGCAAAAATTGCTTTCTTGTATCTGAACTTGAGACACAAGGAAGCGATGTGAAAGCTGATCTTACTGAGGAACAAAACAAGATCCAGGAAGGAATTTTAAATTCATTTCAGATACATCCAATTGACCTTTAAAATACAGCCTTCCTTGTGATCACAGAAACGGACTGAAGAACTGTATAGCTCACCTTACATATCCTGCAGTTTCCCAGTAGGTCTATTTTATGGTCAATGCCCACTTTTTTGCCTTTTTTTGGAAGGATGTAGTCTGCTTCCTCACCACATGAGCAAATCAAAGCATTCCATAAACCAACGGGGACCAGACAGTCTCAGGAATGCATAAGTAAATAGTATCCACTGCAAGTTTTGCTGAGCACATTTTTTGCTGGGTTAGAGTCGGTTTTTGTGTTATACCGTAGGTGGCAACTGTATAGAGGGCACAGATGGACATTCTTCCGCTTTACTCCATCATTGCAAAAACTGATTAAAAAAAACACCCTATTAATGTACCCTTACTTTCTCAATAATACAGATCATTTGTAAGGAATCTCACAACTGCAAGCTACTCCGGAACTGGAGAGTTTTTACTGTATCAGACTTTGGTAGATCAGCAGCATATGCACCGATAGTTGGGTTTATCCTAATCCAGGACTAGAAAAAAGGACTGATTGTTTTCCTGAAACAGTGCCATCTTTGTCAACATTCATTTGAATGGGAATGGACTGCAATACCAGACAACTCCTTTAGACAGGAGTGGCGCTGTCAGAATAAAAAAATTAAATAATTCTGCCTATTCTCAGACAAACTCTTTGAGAGCTGCAGACCAGTCAGTGACATTGACCACTAGACTCACAAAAGTTTGCAAGTTCATAGGACTAAGGTTAAGATGGTTAAAAGCTATGTACGGCTTCGGGGGCAATTTTTTTTTATGATTGCATTTTACTCATTTTGGGCTAAAAATCTTTTTTTCAATTGGTCTGGGCAATGATATACTGAGGCATACGCTAAAATGACTTGAATTCTAGGCACCATTCATGTGAAATATTACTGTACAGTTTGAAGGGGTATTCTGGTTATAGCAAGTTATCCCCTATCCACAAGATAGGGGAAAACTATTAGATCGGTGGGACCCCCATTAATTACGAGAACCCGTACTCCTGAAAATGAACAGAAAGCAGATTGAGCATTCACATTGGCGCTCCTGCACTCCTTTCATTTCTATGGGAGTTCTTGGCTATCTTCTGAACTACCATAGAGATGACTGTAGTACACATGCTTCAGCTGCTGCTCCGTTCATTTTGGGGGCTCTGCTGGGTACCGGGTTCCATTTCTTGTGATCCCAGCCTTAGGACCCCCCACTGATCTAATAGTTATCTTCTATCCTGTTATCTTCTACAGTCGGAATAACCCTATATTTAATGCTTCATTCTTGAGAGTGATTTCTAAGTACATTGTTGTTTTCACTGGGGTTAATTCAGTACATTCACACACGGCAGACATTATTGCAGAAATTTCTGTGGCTGAAAATCAATTGGATTTATCTGATTGGCGCTGTTTTGACAGCAAGCACATGGATTTCTGCAAGCCCCCATTCAGACAAAAGGAACAGTGGCAGAAACGGACTCAACAAAATTTGCCACATGAGAAAATTCTGTTTCCGCTGTGTTCCAGATTCTCCCTACAAGACCAATATCAGAGCAGTCAACAGCACTGCATAGTTATTTCACATTGTAGAGAATATATTGTTGATTCCAATTTTGGGAATTTACACAAAAGATGGTTATACTGTATATGGACAGGTGGTATTAAAGTAGGAGCATCGAGAATGAAAGTTCTGTGGCCCCTGGCATATGGACAGCATAGAACAGATTTGCCTTGGAGGACATGATGGCTATATATATATATATAATCTTTTGAAATTCTTTTTATTAAAATTTTTATAAACAAACAAATAGAACAGAAATTGCTTTCTAAGTCGCGTGGAAGATATGAAGAAATAAACATAAAATTTTTCACAATGTCAAAAGAGAAACATATTATAAGCGATTTGTATAACAGCTTGTATTGTGAAGAAACGATTGTAACCAAGAAGTATTGATTATCAGTAAACATTCTTCCTATAAAAATAGTATATAACCTAAGGATATGAAAACAGAAAAACAAACAAATAACATAACTAACACATCAAAACTATGCAGGAATATCTCTCAAGTTTGAGAGGGATAATAATTACTGTTTAACCATCTGTCCCACCTATAATGAAATATGGGAGTTTTGTCCTGTATCCTTGCAATTGTCTGTTCAAAATCTTTTAGAAACTTTAAAACTGAACTTCAGTGTGGTGGACTCTTCATGTTCAACTGAGAATGGTAAGCTTCAAGTTAACTGGTTGTACTGCGCCCTCTACTGGATAATGAATATTATAACAGTCCAAGATGAAACAAGCTGATATTCTTCTTATTATTAATTACATGTAAGAAGTTTTAAATAGTTTACTTTTCATTAATTAACATTATGCAAAGTGAATGAACAAAAGAGAAATCTAAATCAAATCGATATTTGGTGTGACCACCCTTTCCCTTCAAAACTGCATCAATTCTTCTAGGTACACTTGAACACAGTCAGGGATTTTGTAGGATTAGGGTGGGTTCACACTAGCGTTAGGGATTTCGTTATGGCTTTCCGTTATAAAATGGTTATAACGGAAAATAACGGAATTCCCAGACAGAATGCAAAACGGAAGCCTTTAAAAGGCATTCCGTTTGCTTTCCGTCCTGATAGAAGTCTATGGGAAAGCATAACAGATCCGTCTGGGTCCCGTTATGCAAGACTGAAAACAAAGTCCTTTTAACAGGACTTTGTTTTCTGTCTTGAATAATGGGTACCAGACGGAGCCGTTTTGATTCCCATAGACTTCTATTAGGACGGAAAGCAAACGGAATGCCTTTTTAAAGACTTCCGTTTTGCATTCCGTCATAATACAAGTCTATGGGCAGAAGAACGGATCCGTCCTTCCGTCTTATGGATTCCGTTATTTTCCGTTATAACCATAACGGAATCCCTAACTCTAGTGTGAACCCACCCTTATAGTTAGGTGTATGATTAACCAGTTATACCAAACAGGTGGTAATGAACTTAATTTTCATATTTAGGTTGAAACACAGTCATTAACTAAAACAGAAACAGCTTTGTACAAGGCTTAAAGAGGACCTTTCACCGATCCTGACATTGTGAACTAAGTATCATGACATATACAGCGGCGCCCAGGGATCTCACTGCACTTACTATTGTCCCTCGGCGCCGCTCTGTTCTCCCGTTATGTCCTCCGGTATGTTCGGGGACTTGGTTATAGTAGGTGGAGTCTGCCCTTGTTCTGCGGGCGTCTCCTTCTGCTAGGCTGTAGCGCTGGCCAATCGCAGCACAGAGCTCACAGCCTGGGAAAAACAACCCGGTGTGATTGGCCAGCGCTACAGCCTAGGAGAAGGAGACGCCCGCAGAACAAGGGCAGACTCCGCCTACTATAACCAAGTCCCCGAGCATACCGGAGGACATAACGGGAGAACGGAGCGGCGCCCAGGGATAATAGTAAGTGCAGTGAGATCCCTGGGCGCCGCTGTATATGTCATGATACTTAGTTCACAATGTCAGGATCGGTGAAAGGTCCTCTTTAAAACTGGGTGGTGAACAGCCAAACTCTGCTACAAAGGTGAGGATGTGGAAGACAGTTGCATGCCACAGGTAATGCACTATGGCAAGACTAAGCAGAGCAGCAAGACACAATGTAGTTATACTGCATCTCAGGCATAGATTTTAAAGCAGACTTGAGTTCCAACATGTGCTGTTCAGGCTGTCTTGAAGGAGCACAAAGAAACGGACAACCTTGAGGACCTTAAAGGGACACTGTTATAAGTTTACAATTCATATAAGTATTATCCCTGTGCGCATTGTAAACCGTGAAAAATAATCTTTATAATCACCTGTCAATCAACTGTCCTTTATGCCCAAGGGGCGTTCTTTGCGCCGCATTTGTGCCCAGCCGCGCCCCAACTGCTGGATCCTTAGACACGCCCATCTCATTAGAATTCACTTCGCTGGGCGGTATTTTCCTGTCCCCGACATTCCGAGATCCTGCGCATGCGCCCGGCACCCTCACTCGCCGGGATCACATAGCGTCTGCGTCCCCTATTGAGGCCGATGACCGTAACTTCCTATTGGGCATGCGCGGGATCTCCGAATGTCGGGGACATGAAAATACCGCTCAGCGAAGTGAATTCTAATGAGATGGGCTTGTCTAAGGATCCGGCAGCTGGGGCGCGGCTGGGCACAAATGCGGCGCAAAGAACGCCCCTTGGGCATAAAGGACAGTTGATTGACAGGTGATTATAAAGATTATTTTTCACGGTTTACAATGTGCACAGGGATAATACTTATATGAATTGGAAACTTATTACAAGACCTAGGAGGGCATATACAGATCTAATTATGCTCAGAAGGCCTGACAGTGTCCCTTTAAGTACAGTGGTCAGCCAAGGAAACTTTCTGCAGCAGTTAAAATCCACCTCGAAATCAGAAGATGTCCAGCAGTGCTATTAGCTCAGATCTGGCAGAAACCAGTACAACCCAGGAACAGGTACACCTATGTATTGTTTGGAGAAGTCAGGCTCAAAGTGGTCTTCATGGAAGAATTGTGGCCAAAAAGCCATAACTTTGACGTGTAAACAAGGCCAAGTCACCCACAAAAACATAGAAACTGGGTTGCAAAAAATTGCAGCAGGTGCTCTGGACTGATGAGTCAAAATGTGAAATATTTGGCTGTGACAGAAGGCAATTTGTTCACCGAAGGGCTGGAGAGCGATATAATAATGAGTGATTGCAGGCAACAGTGAAGCATGGTGGAAGTTCCCTGCAAGTTTGGGGCTGCATTTTAGCCAATGGAGTTGGGGATTTTGTCGGGATTACTAGTGTCAATGCTGAGAAATACAGACGCATACTTATCTATCATGAAATATCATCAGGGAGGCATCTGATTGGCTCCAAATTTATTGTGAAGCAGGACAAAGACCACAAACATACAGCCAATGCCATTAAAAACTATCTTCACCATAAAGAAGAGCAAGGAGTCCTGAAAAGTGATGACATGGTCCCCACAGAGCCCTGATCTCAAAATCATCGAGTCAGTCTGGGATTACATAAAGAGAAAAGGATTTGGGCAAGCCTACATTCACAGAAGATCGGTGGTTAGTTCTCCAAGATGTTTGGAACAACCTCCCTGCCGAGTTCCTTCAAAAACTGCAAGTGTACCTAGAAGAAGTGATACTGTTTTGATGGCAAAGGGAAGTCACCCCAAATATTGATTTGATTTATATCTCTTTTATTCATTCACTTTGCATTATGTGACAAGAATTTCTGTTCTTTGAGAGCAACCACTTGAGCCATAGACAATTGTCAGGAGGGGACCTCATTGACTTCTATCGGAGAGCTTTCTAGGCATGCTCTATGACCTCTTCAGTTAGTGCAGAGGTCAAACGGTGTGGTGGATTCTGTGTTATTGTCACGACCATGGTCATGGTCGTGACTCCTGGACCCGCATGCAGTTGCCTGCGGTTTTGGTTTTCTTGTCAACCACATGGTGAGGGCTGCTAGTATCTTGCCTCACGTGTGGTTGCCGCTGGCAACATGATTTTATTCCCAGCATAGCAGCCTGAGCTGTTGCTAGGCAGCTTGCTGTGAAGTGCATGCGGTTGCTCCTGGCAACCTGTCTATGTAGGTGTGCCTTTTGTCTGTGTGGTTTATGGGTGTTTTTCCCTTTAAGTGCTTTCTGTTCCTTGCCTGGTGTAGGAAGGGTTAACTCCCTTTTTTTTGTGTGAACACTGGGTGTGTCTGTGTGTGGGTGTGGCTTCTTGGGGCTATTTAGCTCCTGCTGGATGCCAGTAGCTGAGGGGTACTCCAGCCATGCTGTTTGCTGGAGTCATCCTCCTGGTATTATTCCACCTGTCCAGTGAGGGCCACCCTTGTGGTCATAAGTTATGTTAGACATTATTTTTCTTGTATTGTTATATGTCTAGTGGTGTCTATCTTTATTGCAGCTTATGGTCCTGGGTTCCTGTGTGATGTGTGGTGTGGGCTGTGTCCGTTTGTGTTCTTGTGGACAGCAGCTCTCGTGCATGGGTTCCAGGCTGTGTGTCTGTGGCAGGTATGTGTAATACTTGTTTACTTACCTGCCATTGCCATATGCTGTACATGTGCCCCTTTCCTTGCAGCCTGGCCACTGAGACTCCTGTTCGTCCGTGATGTGGAGGAACAGGTCGTCTTACTCTGCTCCTAGTCCAGGGCCACCCTGAGGGCTAGTAGGGATCTTAGGTTCCTGAGTATGAGCCCTCCTACCATCAGGGTCGGCTCATACGGCTAGGAGACAGGGTCAGAATTAGGGATGTAATAGGAGGTGACCTGCTCCCGGATTCCTGTCCTGGCCTAGCAGCTATCTTTCATATTGACATCCCACGGATTAGAGTTACCCCCACTCTGATCCATGACAGTTATCTATATGATGATAGTGCCATGACTGCTGAAAAGTTATCTGTACAGAATATATTATGACCAGTTTGAAAATTGGATGAAAATAAATAAATAATATATATATATACACTGAACAAAAATATAAACGCAACACTTTCGGTTTTGCTCCCATTTTGCATGAGCTGAACTCAAAGATCTGAAACATTTTCTACATGCACAAAAGACCCATTACTCTCAAATATTGTTCACAAATCTGTCTAAATCTGTGTTAGTGAGCACTTCTCCTTTGCCGAGATAATCCATCCCACCTCACAGGTGTGGCATATCAAGGTGCTGATTAGACAGCATGAATATTTGAAATGTGCAGTTTGATCACACAGCACAATGCCACAGATGTCGCAACGTTTTTACGGGAGCATGTAATTGGCATGCTGACTGCAGGAATGTCTATCAGAGCTGTTGCCCGGGCAATGAATGTTCATTTCTCTACCATAAGCCGTCTCCAAAGGCATTTCAGAGAATTTGGCAGTACATCCAACCGGCCTCAAAACTGCAGACCACGTGTAACCACACCAGCCCAGGACCTCCACATCCAGCATGTTCACCTCCATGATCTTCTGAGACCAGCCACCCGGACAGCTGCAGCAACAAACGGTTTGCATAACCAAAGAATTTCTGCACAAACTTTCAGAAACCGTCTCAGGGAAGCTCGTCGTCCTGATCGGGGTCTGGATCTGACTGCAGTTCATCATCATAACCGACTTGAGTGGGCAAATGCTCACATTCGATGGCGTCTGGCACGTTGGAGAGGCGCTCTTTTCACGGATGAGTCACGGTTTTAACTGTTCAGGGCAGATGGCAGACAGTGTGTGTGTAGTCGTGTGGGTGAGCGGTTTGCTGACGTCAACGTGGATCGAGTGGCCCATGGTGGCGGTGGGGTTATGGTATAGGCAGGCATGTGTTATGGACAACGAACACAGGTGCATTTTATTGATGGCATTTTGAATGCACAGAGATACCGCAATGAGATCCTGAGGCCCATTGTTGTGCCATTCATCCACGACCATCACCTCATGTTGCAGCATGATAATGCACGGCCCCATATTGCAAGGATCTGTACACAATTCCTGGAAGCGGAAAACATCCCAGTTCTTGCATGGCCAGCATACTCACCGGACATGTCACCCATTGAGCATGTTTGGGATGCTTTGGATCGGTGTATACGACAGTGTGTTCCAGTTCCTGCCAATATTCTGCAACTTCGCACAGCTATTGAAGAGGAGTGGACCAACATTCCACAGGCCACAATCCACAACCTGATCAACTCTATGTGACGGAGATGTGTTGCACTGTGTGAGGCAAATGGTGGCCACACCAGATACTGACTGGTTTTCTGCAACGACCCCCCCCAGTAAGGCAAAACTGTGCACATTTCATTTTTTTATATATAAAATTTTATGTTTTGATCATAACTGCACTATTGCAGCATATTTGACTAACTGCATAGTAAACGTGACAATGTCTGGAGATACTTATCAGTGGGTTAAACAGAAAAATAACCACTACTAATAAATGTGTATTTATTCCTAAAGACAAAAGTTACTAAAATACAGTTGTAATGTAGTCGGAGAGTAGAAACTGTGGGATATTGTATTATTTGTTACTTATATCACCAAGGGAAATCCTGAATTCCAGCTTAGGGGTGTGCCAGTTTATGGCCAGCTGTAGGGTGTTTCCTGGATTCCTCAGTTACTAAAGATACTGTATTAGAGATTTCATCGTTTCATTGTTTTAAAGAACTTTAAAGGGGTATTCCCATCTTAGACAATGGGGGCTTATCGCTAGGATATGCCCCCATTGTCTGATAGGTGCGGGTCCTAACGCTGGGACCCGCACCTATATCGAGAATGGAGCGGGCAGCGCTGTGGCTGGAGGACCCCAGATTTCCCGGGATCCGTCCACCACCAAGCGCGAATCCCCGCCTCTCCCATAGAAGTGAATGGGAGCGTGCCGCGCATGCGCGGCCCATGTTCCCATCATTATCTATGGGGCAGACGGCAATAGCTGAGCCAGCGCTCTGCTATTTTCGGCGGCCCCATATAAATGAATGGAGGGCAGCTGCGCATGCACAGTGCGCTCTCCTTCACTTTCGGGGCTCTGTTCTCAATATAGGTGCGGGTCCCAGCTGTGGGACCCGGCACCTATAAGACAATGGGGGCATATCCTAGAGATATGCCCCCATTGTCTGAGATGAGAAAACCCCTTTAAGGAAGTTAGCGAAGTATATTATCCTCTGTTTGACTGCCTTTCTCCAAATGATAGGTGGCCCAAGAGTAGTACCAGTTACTAGAATAGATGCACTGCTCTTTAGAAATGGTTAAATTATCATTGACATATGGATATAGGACTACTTACTGTGGAAGCCGCTCTAGACTAGGTTCATTTGGAAGGTGAACAATTAATGGGTGAATAAATCAATTTTACGGAATTATATAGTGTAAACAATAGAAGACATACGGTACATCTCACATGTCTGTAAGAAAATGTCTACCTTGTTAGCCCTCTCAGCAATGCCCAGAGCCAAATACGGTATGGAAATGAAGGCAAAATGTTATAAATAAATTGCTCAAATTATACTGCTATATAATACATAATAGTATAAAACAGTGTATGTAGTACTGTCAAAATGTCTCAAAATAATTCAAACATACAATGTTCACACAATACTGCAATCCAGAGCACAAATAACACCATCAAGTGCTCAAATGAATACATCCATACACTGCCCACATAAAAGTGTGGTACTATCCCAAAAAGGGTGCCATCATACACTTATCAAGTAACAGGTTCATATGAAGCCTACAAAAAAAAATGTCATTAAAGGGACACTTCCACCAGAAGGGGTATTTTTTAACTCAATATTCACATAAAGCTTAGAGGTGCGATGATGGCAAGTACGAGTGCAGTCTGTGCAATTAACGGTGACCTGAATGCAGATCTCACTATAGGCCACATCATATACAGGCAGCCTAACAAAAATACTGCATTAAACGCAGGGCTGTCTTTAATATTGATTGGTCCCTGGGCAAGAATTTACTTGGGCCCCCTGGATCCCGCCTTCCCACACCCTAGCATGCAATCACGCCCTCCACCACAACACACACCTTGCAGAGTAGTAAACTTTAAAGGGATTCTGCCACCTCTTTTTACCCTATAGAGATGCGGACATGCACGGCTAGATCGCCGCTAGCATGTCTTCAATATACCTGTCCCATATCTCTGAGTGGTTTTATTGAGTGTAAAAAATTATAAGTGGCCACTAGAGGTGTTCCTTGGCAGTAATGTAAATACTATGTTTACATTAAGAAGCTTGCAGAGACATGCTATAGACACCAGAACTACTACGTTTAGCTGTTGTGGTTCTGGTGACTATAGTGTCCCTTAATATAGAGGAAAATAAAAGAATCAGCACAAAAGTATCAAATAAAATGGCTGTATCATTATTCTAAAAATTAAAAAAGCACAACTTCTGACACAAATATATAGTATTTTGCAGATTACTTTTTTTTTTTTTTTTTACAATGTGCAGATAGTACCGTACTACTAACCCCTCCATCCACCCCTACATACAGGGTAATACAGCGCCACATACCTCTTACATCCAGTGAAGTCTCTTTGATGTAGATGTTCTTTTTCCTCATCTTCTCCTTTCAGACCTTCAGACCAAACCTCCAGTTTTCAGCCATTTCTCGTCTCTGCAGTTTGACAAACAAAATCTTAGTTTACTACTTTTCCATCATCCTCCCATCTTCCGGACAAATCATCCTACCACCCCCAATACTGTGACACTGTGCTCCCCAATACTATACTGCAGAAACAGATAGACCCCCTGATAATAATAGTACCATGCAGATAGTGCTCTTTAATAATTATTGGCACACAGTGCCCTAAAATAACTGCGCCCAGCAAATAGTGCCCCTGACACTAATAGTGTAAACATAACGTCCCCCAAAAATAATTGTGGTAAGCTGATAGTGTCCAAAGGTGCCCCCACAGTAATAGTGCTCCCAAAAGTCCCACCAATAGGAATAATTCTCTGCTAGAGCACACATGTTAGTAATAGTGCTCCTACAGTGCCCCCAACATGTCCCCACTATACCCCAGAAGTAATAATGCTCCCATAGTGCTCGTACTAGTAATCATGTTCCCTATTGACCCCCAGTAGTAATAAAGCCCGTCATAATGCCCCCCCAGTAGTAATAATTCTCCTTATAATGTGGCAGTGCAAAAAATACCCCCTTTTAATGCCCCAGTTGAGCTTATGTCCCCATAGTGCCCCCATAATGTGCCAGTATAAAATACCACTATATAGTGCCCCCACTAAATGCCCCATTCTGCTCCTCTCCCCCTTCTTCCTAGTGCCCCCATAATGTACCAGTATTAAATGCCCCATATATAGTGCCCCAGTAGATGCCCTCAGTGTCCCCCATAATTTGCAAGTATAAAATATCTCTTCTTAGTGCCCCCCATAAATGAGCCTATAGTACTCCTCTCTCCACTTCCCCATAGTACCCACCATAATGTGCCCCAGTCTAAAATACCTCTATACAGAGCCCCCCATATAAAATACCCCTTCTTTGTGGCCTCAGTAGAAGCCCCCATAGTGTTCCTCTCCCCCCATATAAAATACCCCTTCTATGTGGCCTCAGTAGATGCCCCCATAGTGCCCCCAATAATGTGCCAGTAAGAAGTGCCCCATAGATTCCCCCATAGTGCCACCCAATAATGTGCCAGTAAAAAGCGCCAGTAAGAAGTGCCCCCATAGATGCCCCCCAATAATGTGCCAGTAACAAGTGCCCCCATAGATGCCCCCAATCATGTGCCAGTAACAAGTGCTCCCATAGATGCCCCCAATCATGTGCCAACAACAAGTACCCCCATAGATGCCCCCAATCATGTGCCAGTAACAGGTGCCCCCATAGATGCCCCCAATCATGTGCTAGTAACAGGTGCCCCCATAAATGCTGCCAAATCATGTGCCAGTAGTACTACCATATAAAAAAATTAACTCTTATACTTACCTCTATCAGGCTGGCAGCGATGTGATGCAGGCCTCTTTCAGCCTGTGTCCCGCGCTGCATCGGCATCTGATAGGCTGCAGGCCTAGTGCCTACAGCCTATCAGAGGAACGGGGAAGGGAGACGCCTTTCCCTCCACTGCCCCAACGCAGCACTTCCATCTGTATCGCTGTCCTAAGGACGGCGATACAGATGACTATGGAGATGAGCGCTTCCACAATGGAAGCGCTCATCTCCCTATGCCCTGCCGCCGCCCCCCACGTCACCAGTGGCCAGCGGGGCTCAAGAGGCAGCTGCCTTGGGCCCTCGAGGAGCAACTGGGCCTGGGGCAGCTGCCCCTTTTGCCCCGCATTAGAGACGGTACTGATTAAACGGGTTCTCGATGTGTGGGAACCCCTACTGAGATGACCAAATTAAGGTGCAAAAAAAGTTTCACCGGAGCTCCAGATCCAGCAGAGAGCTCCGTTCTCAAAATGCATAACATTGTCCCCATGTTTGACAGGTAAGGTGGTGCATCAGATCATGATCCTTTCCTGGACTTTCCCTATTGTTCTCTTCTCATTATGCCTCATTCACACATCAGTGTTTGCTCAGTGATTTAGAGCCCAAACCAGGTGCGGTTGTAAACACATGACAGGTGCAGATCTTTCCCTTATACCTTACGTCTGAGGAGGCTCCAATCCTGGTTTTGGCTCACAGTCACTGATGAAAATCACTGAGCAAAACACTGATGTGTGAATGAGGCTTAATTCTGATACAAGTTGGTTTAATTTTTCATTAAATCTTGTTCCAGAACTGGGCAGATTTCCCCCTCGATGTTTTAAGCCTAATCTAGCCTTTCTCTTCATAAGTATTACTAGCGGTAATGTAATTATACTGATGAAGGTATCTGTTGATCGTAGACTTTGATATGCCCACCTCTTCGAGACTGTTCTTTACTAGCCTATATGTTCTAAAGGGGGGTTTCTTTACCAAGGAAAGAATTCTTTCATCATCCACTTTAGTTGTCTTCATGGCCTTCAGGCCTTTTATGTTGCTTAGCTCACCAGCTCATTCATTCTCTTTAAGAATGTACCACATTGTTGCTTAGGCCATGCCTAAAGATTCTGCTATCTCTCTGATGGAGGCTAGCTGCTGGGTTCTTTCAGCCTAATCATGGCCTACTTCACTTGCATTGACACTTCTTGGTCCACACATTGAGAGTTTCCATGAACAGCTACAAAATGAAAATTTTACTCTTGGAATCAACTCCAGATCTTTTATCCCCTTAACTTGTCATCAAATATAATGAAGGAACAGGGTAGCGGACCAGGAAACTGCTTTTTGAGCTTGTGAAAATAAATCTTGATTTCTTAGTTTTAGGGTCCATAATTCACATGTCCGCAGAATGGGTCCGCATCCGTTCCGCAAATTGTGGAACGGGTGCGGACCCATTCATTCTCTATGGGGCAGGAATGGATGCGGACAGCACACAGTGTGCTGTCCGCATCCGCATTTCCGAAGCGCGCCCCCGATCTTCCGGTCCGCGGCTCTGGAAAAAAATAGAACATGTCCTATTCTTGTCCGCAATTGCGGACAAGAAAAGGCAGTTCTATGGGGGTGCCGGCCGGGTGTATTGCGGATCCGCAATACACTATGGACGTATGAATGGACCCTTACATTGTGGTTCTGTAGAGAGGTTAAATGATCAAAATTGTACCAGTATCCAACTACTTCTAGACCCGATCGCATAATGTCAGCCATATGAGGCTGTTATATAGTGACAATTGTAATAGCCTTCTTGAGGTGGAGGGGGCAGGTGACATTTGTACTGTATGCAGTGATTAAATATATATATATATACATATATATATACAGTACAGACCAAAAGTTTGGACACACCTTCTCATTCAAAGAGTTTTCTTTATTTTCATGACTATCAAGGCATCAAAACTATGAATTAACACATGTGGAATTATATACATAACAAACAAGTGTGAAACAACTGAAAATATGTCATAGTCTAGGTTCTTCAAAGTAGCCATCTTTTGCTTTGATTACTGCTTTGCACACTCTTGGCATTCTCTTGATGAGCTTCAAGAGGTAGTCCCCTGAAATGGTCTTCCAACAGACTTGAAGGAGTTCCCAGAGATGCTTAGCACTTGTTGGCCCTTTTGCCTTCACTCTGCGGTCCAGCTCACCCCAAACCATCTCGATTGGGTTCAGGTCCGGTGACTGTGGAGGCCAGGTCATCTGGCGCAGCACCCCATCACTCTCCTTCATGGACAAATAGCCCTTACTTTCAACGTTTTCCCAATTTTTCGGCTGACTGACTGATCTTCATTTCTTAAAGTAATGATGGCCACTCGTTTTTCTTTACTTAGCTGCTTTTTTCTTGCCATAATACAAATTCTAACAGTCTATTCAGTAGGACTATCAGCTGTGTATCCACCTGACTTCTCCTCAACGCAACTGAGGGTCCCAACCCCATTTATAAGGCAAGAAATCCCACTTATTAAACCTGACAGGGCACACCTGTGAAGTGAAAACCATTTCAGGGGACTACCTCTTGAAGCTCATCAAGAGAATGCCAAGAGTGTGCAAAGCAATAATCAAAGCAAAAGGTGGCTACTTTGAAGAACCTAGAATGACATATTTTCAGTTGTTTCACACTTGTTTGTTATGTATATAATTCCACATGTGTTAATTCATAGTTTTGATGCCTTCATAGTCATGAAAATAAAGAAAACTCTTTGAATGAGAAGGCGTGTCCAAACTTTTGATCTGTACTGTATATATATATATATATATATATATATATATATATATATATATACGGTATATATACATACACACACACAGCATTCAAATGTTGCATTGAACATTCAAATCTTGAATCTTTTCAGCCCATATGACATTCAGGGATTTGATTTTGCACCCATCTGCGTTCCTTCTGTATTGTATTGCTGCCTTTGACATGTAAATGAATTTTCTGCAAGCTGTATTTCCCATATAACACCAGCCATAACACTCATGTTATATGGTCAGGCATAGTAATTCTAGTGCCCATAATAAAATCAAATATAATACCCACAATGAAAACAGCCCATAGAATGCCAACCATATGCCTATATGATTTAAGTCACAATGCCAGTCATGGTGCTTATATTGCCTATAAGGCTATAGTCACACAGTGAGGATTTGCACTATATGAATCTGCTGTGGATTTGCAGAATAATCTGGCAGAAATCGAGTTTAGTGGAGGTAATCTACTGCTTTTTAGCATGGAATCCATAGAAATAATGAGCATGCTGCATAATTTAACGGCAGCTTTTCTTCAGAGGATGCCAATGGGGCATGAACTACGTTATTCACCCGCACTGCCAGAATTTATGCAGATTTCACTGGCAGGAATGTGCTTGCGTGGGATCACAAACCTGATAAGGAGCATTGGAATTATTTGATACTAAGGCTACTTTCACACTGGCGTTTTGTCTTTCCATTTGTGAGATCCGTTCAGGGCTCTAACAAGCGGTCCAAAACGGATCAGTTTTGCCCTAATGTATTCTGAATGGAAAAGGATCCACTCAGATTGCATCAGTTTGCCTCCGTTCAGTCACCATTCCGCTCTGGAGGCGGACACCAAAACTCTGTTTTGCTGTACGCCTGACGAAGCGGAGCCAAACCTGTTTTCTCTGACACAATAGAAAACGGATCCGTCCCCCATTGACCTTCAATGGAGTTCATGACGGATCCGTCTTGGCTATAGAAAACATAATACAATCGGATCCGTTCATGACGGATGCATGCGGTTGTATTATTGTAACGGAAGCGTTTTTGCAGATCCATGACGGATCCGCAAAAAAAACGCTAGTTTTAAAGTAGCCTTAGTTGGAAGGGTCATTGCCATCATCATTCCGGATGATTTGTTTCTACAGAGCCCTGTATATTATATTTACGTGCTATTATTTTTCTGCTATCATCTAAATGTTTGCAAATATTATCATTTTCTTGAAATATTTCAGTTTACAATGAAAATGTGGGTGAAAAATTGCATTTTCTCCTACTTCCACAAGATGGCAGCACATACCATTGGATATAAGCCTTCCAGGGAATTGCCATGTGTTGCTTTGCTAGCAGACTGTTGCAGAGTTCTGTTTGCAGGTTCTAATAGGTGGGATATCAGGATGTAAATTGGCTAATAAACTGACAGCGGGCAGACAAATCCACACAATAACTAGAAATGGTGAAACCTAACCCACAGTACAATTAAATGTGTTTTATAGATGATAAAGAGACCAGTAGGAGGAGGCTGGACATGGAACACGCTGGAACTTAAATATGCGAATACTGAAAGAGTTTGCAGCAAGTTCCTGTTTATAGAAAATGTTGAGTCTTAGTCAATGGCGTGCCTAGGGTATTTGGCGTCGGGGGGGGGGGGGGGGGGGGGTATTTTGGCTTGGAAAGTGAGATAGGCGTGAGACCGCGCATGCAGGGACGGATTAAGTATATCATAGGCCGGGGGCTGTTTACCCATCTTGGGCCTCCTCTGTCCATTTGCCCCGATCGTCCCCTCTTTCGCATTGTGCCCCATATATTTTTTTTTCTGGTAAATATTAAAGAAAACTATAGTGTCGTTGCCCATTACCCCTGAGGATGCCAGGGATCAGGCAAACATTTTGGGGGCAGCGTATGAAGCGATTTTAGAGAACGGCTATCGTCAGTGCTGACCATAAACCATATAATCAATGCGATTAATCAATGAAAAGGAAGCAATAGAGGGCCAAGTGGTGACAGTGCACAGAACCACATCCCTGGTGTAGGAGTGAATGCAGAATAATACACTATGATAGCTCGCCGGTGTTTAGTGGTCAGAGGACTTTTAATGAAATAGAATGGAATTATTATTACAGATTATAGGATAAATGTAAATTTAGGGCTATCAGCCGTGGGGGGGGCAGTTTTTATTTAAGAGAACCTAATACCCGTCATTTATCTAGGTCAGATTTGTTGAATTGACGTCTATCATATAACACCCCCAGACCCTCATAGTGTATAGCGTACAACACTCCGCAGTATACAGTGTAATACCTCACAGTATACAGTATATAACACCGCCAGTATACAGCACCCCACAGTATGCAGTATAGCACCCTATAGTATACAGCACCCCACAGTATGCAGTATAGCACCCTATAGTATACAGCACCCCACAGTATGCAGTATAGCACCCTATAGTATACGGCACCCCACAGTATGCAGTATAGCACCCTATAGCATACAGTACCCCACAATGTGCAATATATAGTATAGCACCCCACAGTATACAGTGCCCCACAGTATATAGTACCCCACAGTATGCAATACATAATATAACACCCCACAGTATGCAGTATGGCATCCTATAGCATACAGTCTAACACCCCACAGTATACAGTAGAGCAGTATAGCACCCCACAGTATACAGTACCCCACAGTATACAGAACCCCACAGTATACAGCACCCCACAGTATACAGTATACAGCAACCCACAGTATACAGCACCCCACAGTATACAGTATAGCACCGTATAGTATACAGCACCCCACAGTATGCAGTATAGCACCCTATAGTATACAGTACCCCACAGTATGCAATATATAGTATAGCACCCCACAGTATATAGTACCCCACAGTATACAGCACCCCACAGTATACAGTAGAGCACTCCACAATATACAGCAGAGCGGTATAGAACTCCACACTATACAGCACCCCACAGTATACAGTAGAGCAGTATAGCACCCCACACTATACAGCACCCCACAGTATACAGTAGAGCAGTATAGCACCCCATGCTATACAGCACCCCACAGTATACAGTAGAGCAGTATAGCACCCCACTCTATACAGCACCCCCCAGTATACAGTAGAGCAGTATAGCACCCCACGCTATACAGCACCCCACAGTATACAGTAGAGCAGTACAGCACCCCACACTATACAGTAGCTTACAGTATAGCACTCCACAATATACAGCACCACCCAGTATACAGTAGAGCAGTATAGCACCCCACACTATACAGCACCCTACAGTATACAGTAGAGCAGTACAATACCTCACACTATACAGTAGCTTACAGTATACAGTAGAGCAGTACAGCACTCCACAATATACAGCACCCCATGGTATACAGCACCCCACAGTATACAGTACCCCACAGTATACAGCAAAGCAGTATAGCACCCCACACTATACAGCACCCCACTATACAGTAGCTTACAGTATAATAGCATAGCAGCCCCTGTCACCTTTTCCTGATGTAATCTTCACACAAAAAAAGCTCCACAATTATGGCAAACTTCTGCAGCAACACTCCTGGTAGAGAGAAAGGACCTTTGATTACCTCATAGCTATGTGACCAGTAATATCGATATGTTACTGGTCACATGGTGATGATGTCATCAAAGGTCCTTTCTCCTAAGACAATCATAGCTCTCCTTCCTTGCAGAGACATTGGGCTGGGTGCTGCTGCTCATCCCACCTGAGCCATTCATTAAATGATTCAATGAATGGCAATGGCAGGATGCCGCCTGCCTCAAAGGCTGCCGCCTGCCTCTGATTTCTGAATTCTCTCACAGTTCCCTGCTTGGAGGCAAGCAGGCACGGCAGCACCTCCCTGTATAGCTGACAGCCTGACACCCGGGGGGAACCCCCCCCCCCCCCACCCCCCAGGCACGCCACTGGTCTTAATACTACATACACTATATAGAGAGAAAATTGGGACACCTACACGTTAGACCTACAGGAGATTTTATGACATTCCATTCTAAGGCCTGTATTAGACCTGCAGATCAGCATTTCGATTGTTGGGAAGAAAGCTTTCCTTCCTGACAATTGCCTGCTCATCAATGGAGGAGACCGCTGCATTTACATGCATTTTAAGGGGTGGAAATGATCATTAATGCCATCCCTCATCCCCATACAGATCGTGATTCTGCTGGCGAGCAAATGAGGATTTTTTTTTAGCATGATAAAAAAATGTGATTGCCCTATGAATGAGCGAAAAACCTAGGCCAACCCCTGAAAACCAACCTCTTAGCATTATTCCTCCTCTACCAAACTTTACAGTTGTCACAATGCAGTCAGGCAAGTAATGTTCACCGGCCATTCTCCAAGAACAGGACACAATGCCACTGCTCCAATGGTGGCATGCTTTACTCGACTCCATCCAACACTTGGCATTGTGCTTGGTGATGAGAGGCTTGCATGTAGCTGCTCAGCCATGGAAACCCATGACATGTAGTTCCTGGTGCACAGCTCTTGTGCAGATGTTAATGTCAGAGGAGGTTTGGATCTCTGTAGTTATTGAGTCAGCAGAGCGTTGGTGACTTTATACACTCATCGACTCCACTCTGTAACTTTATGTGGTCTGACACTTCACGGCCAAGTTGCTGTGGCTCCTAAATATACCAATTTGCAGTAATACCACTGACAGAGGATCATGGAATATCTAGAAGCAAAGAAATTTCACCAACTTGTTGCAGAGGTGGCATCTTATTACAGTACCACAGTGGAACCCAGTGAGCTCTTTAGGAAGACCCATTCTTTCACAAATGTTAGTAAAGGCAGACTGCATGGCTTTGTGCTGGATTTTATACACCTGTGGCAATGGGACTGAATGAGTTCCATAATTAAGAGTAGTGTTGGGCGCGAATATTTGAATAGAGAATATTAATCGCGAATATCGGCACTTTGAGAATTCGCGAATATTTAGAATATAGTGATATATATTCATAATTTTGAATATTCTAGATTTTTTTTCATCAGTAACCTCCCTTCTTTCTTATGGGCCAATGAGAAGGCTGCAATGTCTTTGTCTGAGCTTAGCAACATCTTTACCAACCAATAGGAAAGTTGCCTACCCCTTACTATATAAGAACCTCCCCAGCAGCCCTTGTATGCAGTATTTTGCAGATCTGAGAGAGACAGCAGTGACTTTGCTGTGCTCTGTGCTTTCCTGTGTCATTACATTGGATAGTTAGTTAGTTTGCTTATATATATAATACAGATAGTTAGTGGGAGATAGTCAGTGTAGGTTAGATCGTGATATAGTGTAGGTGATCCAGTGTAGGGTGTTAGGTAGTGTGATAGGTTCTGCTGTCCATACATACAGACATAGTGCTGTGATGTCACAAGTTCACAACAATACTTAGCGCACCAATCAGTAATATGTAGTCAGAGCTGTTAAAATATGAAGTTGCGCGTATTGCGCAAAAATATTTGCATCATTAGTGCCAATTTCGCAATTGCGAATATATTGGAGCACTCTATCTGCATGTAAAGCTATTGTAATGTTCTGCCGTGCCAACCATTTTCTCCAGTCTCCGGAAACTTCCATAAGCTTGAAAAATGTAGATATAGTGACCCACGCCTGTATTTCACGTGCATTACGCGAATATTACATTGCCGATTTTCGCGATCAAGAAAATAATCTCAAATTTGCGAATATATGATGAATATTCTACCAAATATTCGCGAAATATTGCAAATTCGAATATTGCCCTTGCCGCCCATCACTAATTAAGAGGTGTGTCCCAATACTTTTCTTAAAATAGTAGGTATATCTATCTATCTACAGTATCTATCTATCTATCTATCTATCTATCTATCTATCTATCTATCTATCTATAGTATTTATCTATCTATAGTATTTATCTATCTATAGTATCTATCTATCTATCTATCTATAGTATTTATCTATCTACAGTATCTATCTATCTATCTATCTATCTATCTATCTATCTATAGTATTTATCTATCTATAGTATTTATCTATCTATAGTATCTATCTATCTATCTATCTATAGTATTTATCTATCTACAGTATCTATCTATCTATCTATCTATCTATCTATCTATAGTATTTATCTATCTATAGTATTTATCTATCTATAGTATTTATCTTTCTATCTATCTATCTATCTATCTATCTATCTATCTATCTATCTATCTATCTACTGTATCTATCTATCTATAGTATCTATCTATCTATCTATCTATCTATCTATCTATAGTATTTATCTATCTATCTATAGTATTTATCTATCTATCTATAGTATTTATCTATCTATCTATCTATCTATCTATCTATCTATCTATCTACATACATACATAGATACAATTACGGTACACAGATTTATAGCCTACAAGAGGACTATTTGGCAGTATTCCTTTCATTGTTTGACTCGTATTATATTCCTGTAAGATAATTGCTGTAGTTTGCCTTTTTTACGTTATCTAATGTAACTACCACAGAATAATAATGGTAGATGCTCACTGAGCAATTATCTCACTGGAGCACCTCGGCTTCTTCAAACAGCTGATTGGCCGGGAGTCCTGAGGATAGGCCATCAATACTGAATCCTGGAAACCCCCTTTAAAAGTTCCATTATCTGTAACTCTCTGAACAATTTCAATACAAACAAATCGGACACTTTGTAACTTTGTGGAAGGTTTGAAGATATCTCTACACTAACCACTAGAGCAAGGTATCCTATAAATACATGGAGCTTGTTACCCCTTCTGGTAAGCTATATCGTTAGGTGGGCTGGAATCATGTCAGTGACTAGATTTCAGGGCAATGTCATAGTTGTCAGATTACCAACCAACCTTTGGGTGGCGCGCCCAAAACACTGTGTATGTAGCATAATATAAAATAACTCATAGAAACTCAATGGCAAGATAGTAAGAGATATTGAGTCATTGTGACAGGCTGCTGGTAACAGAGCCCCTTCCCTCTGATAAGAGGAGCAGTGCATTGCTGCGGGTCGACCTCTGCTATACCTTACATATACCCAGAATACACATATAGAAAATAAATACCGTATTTTTCACTTTGTGGGGGGAAAATGTCAGTGCGTCTTATAAAACGAATACTAGTGAGCGCTTCCATTTTGTATTAGGAGCGGGGAGCGAAGCGCCGCAAGCGCAGGTAATATTTACCCTCCCTGGTCTGCGCCATGGCTCCTCTTCAGCTGTCGCGCTCCCATCTTTCTGGCCTGCGCTGCACTGTCCTGACCCCGTACAGCGTCAGGACGTAGTGCGCGCACTATGACCTGACGCTGCACACAGTCATGTGACAATGCAGCGCAGGTCGGGAAGATGGGAGCGCGACAGCTGAAGAGGAGCCGCGGAGCAGGACAGGTAAGATGATTTTTTATTTTAGTCTGATCTGAAGTCTGATGGGCTAATCTGAGGTCTGGGGGTACTGATGGGCTAATCTGAGGTCTGGGGGTACTGATGGGCTAATCTGAGGTCTGGGGGTACTGATGGGCTAATCTGAGGTCTGGGGGTACTGATGGGCTAATCTGAGGTCTGATTGGGGGTACTGATGGGCTAATCTGAGGTCTTATAAGGCTCTGAGTGGGCTGATATGAGGTCTGATAAAAAATATTTTTTCTTATTTTTCTAAATCTGGGGTGCGTTTTATCGTTGGGGGCGTCTTATAAAGCGAAAAATACGGTAGTTCAGTTTCCAAATACAGAGAAACAGTCTGTAATAGAGTAACCTGTGGATCTTTTCGTTTTCCAGTATAAGGGGCTATATACTGTACTCAATATTTTCTTGATCAGTTCCCACATTCTGTATACAATATTCCTATCAAAGTCATACAGTCCTGATCAAAAGTTTAAGACCACTTGAAAAATGGCAAAAAATTATATTTAGCATGGCTGGATCTTACCAAGGTTCCAAGTAGAGCTTCAACATGCAACAAGAAGAAATGGGAGTGAGACAAAACATTTTTTTGAGCATTCAATTTAATGAAAACAACGAATAAACTGAAACAGGCTGTTTCTCAGCTGATCAAAAGTTTAGGACCACACCTCCAAAAAAAAAAAACCCCCCCCCAAAACAGAAATCCAACCTCCAAACATGAACTCAGTAATGAGTAGCTCCGCCATTATTGTTTATCACTTCAAAAATTCGTTTCGGCATGCTTGATGCAAGCGTTTCCATGAGGTGAGTGGGAACATTTCTCCAAGTGGTGAAGACGGCCGCACGAAGGCCATCTACTTTCTGGAACTGTTGTCCATTTTTGTAAACTTCCCTTGCCATCCATCCTCAAAGTTTCTTAGGCCTCTTTCACACTTGCGTTGTCCGGATCCGGCGTGTACTCCACTTGCCAGAATTACACGCCGGATCCGGAAAAACGCAAGTGTACTGAAAGCATTTGAAGACGGAACCGTCTTCCAAATGCGTTCAGTGTTACTATGGCACCCAGGACGCTATTAAAGTCCTGGTTGCCATAGTAGGAGCGGGGAGCGGGGGAGAGGTATACTTACAGTCCGTGCGGCTCCCGGGGCGCTCCAGAATGACGTCAGAGCGCCCCATGCGCATGGATGACGTGTCCAATGCGATCACATGATCCATGCGCTTGGGGCGCCCTGACGTCACTCTGGAGCGCCGGGGAGCCGCACGGACGGTAAGTATGCTGCTCCCCCGCTCCCCGCTACACTTTACCATGGCTGCCAGGACTTTAGCGTCCCGGCAGCCATGGTAACCACTCTGAAAAAGCTAAATGTCGGCTCCGGCAATGCGCCGAAACGACGTTTAGCTTAAGGCCGGATCCGGATCAATGCCTTTCAATGGGCATTAATTCCGGATCCGGCCTTGCGGCAAGTGTTCCGGATTTTTGGCCGGAGCAAAAAGCGCAGCATGCTGCGGTATTTTCTCCGGCCAAAAAACGTTCCGTTCCGGAACTGAAGACATCCTGATGCATCCTGGACGGATTTCTCTCCATTCAGAATGCATTAGGATAATCCTGATCAGGATTCTTCCGGCATAGAGCCCCGACGACGGAACTCTATGCCGGAAGACAAGAACGCAAGTGTGAAAGAGCCCTTAATTGGATTTAGATCAGGGGAACACGCAGGATGGGCCAAAAGAGTGATGTTATTCTCCTGGAAGAAGTCCCTTGTCCTGCGGGCATTGTGTACTGTAGCGTTGTCCTGTTGAAAAACCCAGTCGTTACCACACAGACGAGGGCCCTCAGTCATGAGGAATGCTCTCTGCAACATCTGGACATAGCCACCGGCCGTTTGACGCCCCTGCACTTCCTGAAGCTCCATTGTTCCACTGATGGAAAAAGCACCCCAGACCATTATGGTGCCCCCTCCACTGTGGCGCATAGAAAACATCTCAGGTGGGATCTGCTTGTCATGCCAGTAACGTTGGAAACCATCAGGACCATCAAGGTTACATTTTTTCTCATCAGAGAATAAAACTTTCTTCCACCTTTGAATGTCCCATGTTTGGTGCTCTCTTGCAAAGTCCAAACGAGCAGTTCTGTGGCGTTCAAGGAGACGAGGTCTTTGAAGACGTTTTATGTTTTTGAAGCCCTTCAGTCTCAGATGCCGTCTGATGGTTATGGGGCTGCAGTCAGCACCAGTAAGGGCCTTAATTTGGGTCGAGGATCGTCCAGTGTCTTGACGGACAGCCAATTGGATCCTCCGGCTCAGTGCTGATGAAATTCTTTTGGGTCTTCCACTTGAATTTTTTGCTCCATAACCCTCAGGATCATTTAAGAATTTAAGAAATTCCAAATGACTGTCTTACTGCGTCCCACCTCAGCAGCGATGGCGCGCTGTGAGAGACCCTGCTTATGCATTTCAACAACCCGACCACGTTCAAAAAGGGAGAGTTTTTTTGCCTTTGCCATCACGTGTGACTACCTGACAGAAAATGACAATGAATCCACATCTTTGCACAGATTTGGCCTTTTAAAGGCATGTTGTCCTAAACTTTTAATCAGCTGAAAAACAGCCTGTTTCAGTTTATTTGTTGTTTTCATTAAATTGAATGCTCAAATTTTTTTTTGTCTCACTCCCATTTCTTCTTGTTGCATGTTGAAGCTCTACTTGGAACCTTGTTAAGATCCAGCCATGCTAAATATGATTTTTTGCCATTTTTCAAGTGGTCTTAAACTTTTGATCAGGACTGTATAGACGTGATCATTGTGTCCAGTGGTGTACATAGAGAAGTAAGGGCCCCATAGCAAGGATCAAACCAGGCCCCCCACACAGGACAGAAGAGTTTCTGCCACTGCCTCATTTGCTAAAAGTTGTTCCTTTAGAGGGTAGAGTTCTGACCAAGTTTTCACCCCCAGTAGAAGAGGAGATAATCCCAACTAAGACTGGACCCCATCTTGCTCTGGGCCCCATAGCAGTCCCATGGTCTGCCGCTATGGTAGTTACACCCCTCATTGTGTGTGACGGATGTAAGAAGACTACAACGCAGTACATTACGCAAAGTGGCAATACCTAAGCCATTACCCCTTCCTCTGCACAGTAAGGGTACTTTCACACTTGCGTTAAACTTTTCCGGTATTGAGTTCCGTCCTAGGGGCTCAATACCGGAAAAAACTAATCAGTTTTATCCTAATGAATTCTGAATGGAGAGCAATCTGTTCAGTATGCATCAGGATGTCTTCAGTTCAGTCACTGTACGGTTTTTGGATGGAGAAAATACCGCAGCATGCTGCGGTATTTTCTCCGTCCAAAATTCTGGAACACTTGCCGAATCGGAATGCCGAATCCGGCCCCAAGTGTTCCAAAAAAACGGATCCGTTTTTCCCGATGGCAACCGTACAGACGGATCCAGTATTGCAATGTATTTGTGAGACGGAGCCGCATCCGAATCCGTCTACAAATGGTATCCGTTTGCATACAGATTGCCGGATCCCGCAGCGGAACTGCCTGCCAGAATCCAGCAATGCAAGTGTAAAAGTACCCTAATTCTCCGTTTGTACTTTGCAGCACTGGAAGGTTATTTATATTCTGCTTACACCCACTCACAGCACTCGAGTCAAGGCATGAGCACATTGAGCAGGAGAGAACCCATATTGTTATGACTCAGATAGAAAGAACCTGTACAGAAATGCATTTTAATTGCCTCGTCACATTCATCCCTGCAGAGTTGTACAATGTAATTTCTCTAATACAATGGATTTCACTGCTGATAACACAATTTGTCGCAGACAGAACTGCTTTCTTTCAATTGTATTTTTATAACCTGCATTATATTGTCTGATATTAACACACATCAGAGCCAGAGAGGTATGTGCCGTGTTCTTTCTGGTATGTCAGACTAAGTAACTGAGATTTAAAGGGGTTTTCTGATCTTTTTTTGTATTGACGGCCCATCCTCAGGGTGAGGCTAGTTTCACACCTCCGGTGAGAAACTCCATCATGGCTGTTGCGGCAGATAAGCCGAAAATTGGCGGGACACAAAATGTCTGCCAGAATGCGTACGTATCTCCCGGACCCCATTAAACGTATTATACCGTCCACATCCAGTGAATTCCAGTAGGCTGTTATCTGCCACAATAACCAATATGTGCCCCAACCAGAGATTCCTTGACTATTCAAACACATGAATAGAATTACACACATAAGCCTGTGGTTTACGCCATAACATAAAACCTACAAATAACTACCAGACCGCTTATAAATTAATATCATTTTATTACATAATTGCAAAAAGCTATCTCACAAACAGACGAAGGTTCGCCGAAACGCGCGTCGGGGCTGGCGCCATTCTGGAGGAAGCACAGCATGGGTAACGGTTTGTTGTCCATTTGATTATTATGTAATAGGTTTTCTGCACTTGCACCTTATTGTTAACCATGTTTGTATAGATGGACAGATCCATGAACGTAGTATCCGCTGTGTTCGTCCTCCAGATGCTTTTTCCCCGCACCTATGTTCTTTTAATCATGTTTGTGAGATAGCTTTTTGCAATTATGTAATAAAATGATATTAAGTTATAAGCGGTCTGGTAGTTATTTGTAGGTTTTATGTTATCTGCAGCAATAGCCTGCCAGAATTCATACCAGAGGTGTGAAAGTTACATAATTACATAGTTAATACGGTTGAAAAAAGACATACGTCCATCAAGTTCAACCAAGGGATAGGTGGGGATGCGAATCCCAAAAGTAGCCTAAGCCATCAATATCTGTTTAGCAGGGATTCAACACCTCACACCCCAACTGATCAGCTGTTTTGCAGTAGGAATAGACGACATATAGAACTACAAAGCTCTGGGAGACTGGGAGCTTAAAGTGGCCGTGGGAAAAAAAAGTGGCCCCATATGTAGGCGGGTCCAAATTGACAAAAGGCATGGCAACACAGGTAGGCGGGGTTAGCAATACCATAGCGCGAAATACCATTCTTATATACTACAGAATATATACCGCCACCAGCCACAGTGAGGAGGGCTTGGGTGGCCCCTAGGGCATCGGCCCACCGGAAAATTTTCCTGTAAGGTCTATGGCCAATCCCCCCCTGGCTCTATCCACTGAGCTGGTTACTGGAGTGCTGCTCCAATTCACTTCAGTTACCAGCTCTGTCCATTACACAATGGATGGAGTTGTACATCTGGGACTGGAGCTACTACAGAGCAGCTGCATTTTTGAGGTGCTGGGTATCAGACCCCTGCCAATCAGATATTGATAGCCTCTCCAACTGACACAGAACAGGAAGCCAGTTACTTCTCTATTTGTTCCTACGAGAATGACATTGAAGCTCCCATAGGAATACACAGAGAAATTGTCTTCCAGTCTACACATAAGATGCTGTGTTATTTGGAGAGGCAGAGTGTTGGTCACATGACACAGCTGAGGATCAGAAGGGAGGTTATAACTCACAAATACAATCACTGGTGAGAAGATTACCTTTACTACAGTTTACATTATGTACCTTTTTAACAGGTCAGAGAATAAACATTTTTGTTGGAGTGCTTCTTTAAAAAAATAAAATAAAATACACATACAGTAGGTATATTTAGGTCTGGCCAACCTATTTATATAGACAACATGTCCTACTGTTTGTGAATAACCTCTATGTTCTAATGCATGTGGCTTCACTTAAAGGGATTGTCCCAACTAGATCATTTCCGTCCATATGCCCAGGTAGTGCATTGGTGGTTGTCTAAAGTGCCTTTCATACGACCCGATGCAAAGTGAAAGGGGGACAAATGACCGTTATTACAGGTGCATGTAAGAACAGACCTTTAAAGCGTACCCTGAGTTTTGAAAAAAGCTTGCAAAATGGCTAGCACAGCAAAGAAGCACTCTTTGCATGATTTTAACTGTGAAGGAACAGGTGTTTTTTTGGCTTCCCTAAAGTATTTTTCAGCCATACTATTCCCTGTTTCAATTGCACAGGTAGATGCAGTTCACTCAGAAGCAGAGGGACGTATCTCTTTTGTGAAGTCTGCCAGCACTGTACTGCTGTCACATCCTTTCCCTTACGTCCCACTATGTTTGTTTTCAGCTCCGGAGCTCACAGAACAGATAAGGAGGGGGGAATTATACAGAAACACAGGACACTCATATAATCTTCAAAAGCTGTGTAGAAGCAGTTGTTTCACCAGGCTTAGTATCTCAGCTAGCTCTGACATGCCCCCATTTTCTGTGAGCTGACTTCTGAGTCTCTGTTACCAAGGACTGATCTTGCCTGACAACAGGCAGGGGACTGCAAATTAGGTGGAAGTGAGACCCCTAGTGGCCATGACTTTACAGCTTTATTTCAGGTAGAAGCCGGCATATTTTTTTAACGATGTTATTTAGAAATTTGCTAGTTACACCATTCTCTATTAAATGAAGTTGTGTGAAAGTGCAGTGACTCTTTAAGTGATCATAATATACAATAAGTAGCTGATATGGCAGAAAGGAACTACCCCATATAACACAACATCAGGGATCAGTTATGCCGTAAATTTCCCGAAAACTTTTCTATACAAGCCTAAAGGAGCTGAGTCTGAATGCCTTACATATGTGAATGAGCCCTAAGAAGGGTTTGTTTTTTTGACAGTGGAGATATCATCAGTGAAAATCGGATTCACTTCAAAGGGGAGGTGCTCATCAGTTCTGTTTTTCTCCACTATTGTGCTGTAAATCAGCTCTCTTTTGAAGATTTGTTTGCTCCAGTTTAATTGCTAAGCGCTCGCTTCATATGCAGGGCATATTGTTGGCAGAGAACAGCACAGCATTAGCATTCTACCTTCGGAGATCACAGGAGCATTACTATTTTTGATGTTAGGTTTCATAGCAACAGTTGCAGTTTAGTGACGGATCAATGCGAATGACAGAAAATCACTTGTCCTGTTACTTTAAACAAATGTTCTAGAAGAGAAGTTACAGAAATCTCAAAAAGTCTTGTAAAATCTATTTCTGTGTTTCCATTATCGACAGCATATTAAAATGTTTGTGTCAATGTGTGATCTATTTAACTGTCTGAACAAGGGTCGGACTGGCCCACCAGACTACCAGAAGATCCTCCAGTGGTCCTAAGTTCTGACAATAATGGACCCCTAATAAAACAGGGCTCTTAAGGTTCTATATACACAGAGTGTGGGCCCTCAGAATCATTTCCTCTGTTGGGCACAAGGGACTTCAGTCCGCCACTTTCATTTTTCCACCTGCAAAATGGGTTAAAGGTCTATGTATCAGCCTGTAAGCCCCTGAACTGGTCTTGGGAAAATTGGAATGGGTGGGACTCATTAGAGGAGTTGGATCCTTGCCTTGTGTGGTTTCAAATAGAAAGTACAGTGGGTAAGTTAATCTTATAACAAGCTTCATACAACACGCAGGAAAAGAAACCTTAGCCTACCCTGCTCACCTCTACCCCCCTTCCCACACACATGAACAACTTTGGTCAGATGTTTTTAGTGTATTTTTGTACTTTTCCATACTGCATGCAGTTTTTAACCACCTCCGGACCGCCTAACGCAGGATCGCGTTCCGGAGGTGGCAGCGCTGCGCACAGTCACGCATATACGCGTCATCTCGCGATGGCCGAGATTTCCTGTGAACGCGCACACACAGGCGCGCGCGCTCACAGGAACGGAAGGTATGAGAGTTGATCTCCAGCCTGCCAGCGGCGATCGTTCGCTGGCAGGCTGGAGATGTGTTTTTTTTAACCCCTAACAGGTATATTAGACGCTGTTTTGATAACAGCGTCTAATATACCTGCTACCTGGTCCTCTGGTGGTCCCCTTTGTTTGGATCGACCACCAGAGGACACAGGTAGCTCAGTAAAGTAGCACCAAGCACCACTACACTACACTACACCCCCCCCCCCCGTCACTTATTAACCCCTTATTAGCCCCTGATCACCCCTGATCACCCCATATAGACTCCCTGATCACCCCCCT
Organism: Bufo bufo; assembly: GCF_905171765.1. Classification (NCBI taxonomy): domain Eukaryota; kingdom Metazoa; phylum Chordata; class Amphibia; order Anura; family Bufonidae; genus Bufo; species Bufo bufo. The sequence goes on from NC_053393.1 coordinate 166,817,299, forward strand.
GTCATTGATTACCCCCCTGTCATTGATCACCCCCCTGTAAAGCTCCATTCAGATGTCCGCATGATTTTTACGGATCCACTGATAGATGGATCGGATCCGCAAAACGCATCCGGACGTCTGAATGAAGCCTTACAGGGGCGTGATCAATGACTGTGGTGATCACCCCATATAGACTCCCTGATCACCCCCCTGTCATTGATTACCCCCCTGTAAAGCTCCATTCAGACGTCCGCATGATTTTTACGGATCCACTGATAGATGGATCGGATCCGCAAAACGCATCCGGACGTCTGAATGAAGCCTTACAGGGGCATGATCAATGACTGTGGTGATCACCCCATATAGACTCCCTGATCACCCCCCTGTAAAGCTCCATTCAGATGTCCGCATGATTTTTACGGATGCACTGATAGATGGATCCGATCCGCAAAACGCATCCGGACGTCTGAATGAAGCCTTACAGGGGCATGATCAATGACTGTGGTGATCACCCCCCTGTCATTGATTACCCCCCTGTAAAGCTCCATTCAGATGTCCGCATGATTTTTACGGATGCACTGATAGATGGATCCGATCCGCAAAACGCATCCGGACGTCTGAATGAAGCCTTACAGGGGCATGATCAATGACTGTGGTGATCACCCCCCTGTCATTGATTACCCCCCTGTAAAGCTCCATTCAGATGTCCGCATGATTTTTACGGATGCACTGATAGATGGATCGGATCCGCAAAACGCATCCGGACGTCTGAATAAAGCCTTACAGGGGCATGATCAATGACTGTGGTGATCACCCCCCTGTCATTGATTACCCCCCTGTAAAGCTCCATTCAGATGTCCGCATGATTTTTACGGATGCACTGATAGATGGATCCGATCCGCAAAACGCATCCGGACGTCTGAATGAAGCCTTACAGGGGCATGATCAATGACTGTGGTGATCACCCCCCTGTCATTGATTACCCCCCTGTAAAGCTCCATTCAGATGTCCGCATGATTTTTACGGATGCACTGATAGATGGATCCGATCCGCAAAACGCATCCGGACGTCTGAATGAAGCCTTACAGGGGCATGATCAATGACTGTGGTGATCACCCCCCTGTCATTGATTACCCCCCTGTAAAGCTCCATTCAGATGTCCGCATGATTTTTACGGATGCACTGATAGATGGATCCGATCCGCAAAACGCATCCGGACGTCTGAATAAAGCCTTACAGGGGCATGATCAATGACTGTGGTGATCACCCCCCTGTCATTGATTACCCCCCTGTAAAGCTCCATTCAGATGTCCGCATGATTTTTACGGATGCACTGATAGATGGATCCGATCCGCAAAACGCATCCGGACGTCTGAATGAAGCCTTACAGGGGCATGATCAATGACTGTGGTGATCACCCCCCTGTCATTGATCAACCCCCTGTAAAGCTCCATTCAGATGTCCGCATGATTTTTACGGATGCACTGATAGATGGATCGGATCCGCAAAACGCATCCGGACGTCTGAATGAAGCCTTACAGGGGCATGATCAATGACTGTGGTTATCACCCCATATAGACTCCCTGATCACCCCCCTGTCATTGATTACCCCCCTGTCATTGATTACCCCCCTGTAAAGCTCCATTCAGACGTCCGCATGATTTTTACGGATCCACTGATGGATGGATCGGATCCGCAAAACGCATCCGGACGTCTGAATGAAGCCTTACAGGGGCGTGATCAATGACTGTGGTGATCACCCCATATAGACTCCCTGATCACCCCCCTGTCATTGATTACCCCCCTGTAAAGCTCCATTCAGATGTCCGCATGATTTTTACGGATGCACTGATAGATGGATCGGATCCGCAAAACGCATACGGACGTCTGAATGAAGCCTTACAGGGGCGTGATCAATGACTGTGGTGATCACCCCATATAGACTCCCTGATCACCCCCCTGTCATTGATCACCCCCCTGTCATTGATCACCCCCCTGTCATTGATCACCCCCCTGTCATTGATCACCCCTCTGTAAGGCTCCATTCAGACATTTTTTTGGCCCAAGTTAGCGGAATTTTTTTTTTTTTTCTTACAAAGTCTCATATTCCACTAACTTGTGTCAAAAAATAAAAACTTCCATGAACTCACTATGCCCATCAGCGAATACCTTGGGGTCTCTTCTTTCCAAAATGGGGTCACTTGTGGGGTAGTTATACTGCCCTGGCATTCTAGGGGCCCAAATGTGTGGTAAGGAGTTTGAAATCAAATTCTGTAAAAAATGACCTGTGAAATCCGAAAGGTGCTCTTTGGAATATGGGCCCCTTTGCCCACCTAGACTGCAAAAAAGTGTCACACATCTGGTATCTCCGTACTCAGGAGAAGGTGGGGAATGTGTTTTGGGGTGTCATTTTACATATACCCATGCTGGGTGAGAGAAATATCTTGGCAAAAGACAACTTTTCCCATTTTTTTATACAAAGTTGGCATTTGACCAAGATATTTATCTCACCCAGCATGGGTATATGTAAAATGACACCCCAAAACACATTCCCCACCTTCTCCTGAGTACGGAGATACCAGATGTGTGACACTTTTTTGCAGCCTAGGTGGGCAAAGGGGCCCATATTCCAAAGAGCACCTTTCGGATTTCACAGGTCATTTTTTACAGAATTTGATTTCAAACTCCTTACCACAAATTTGGGCCCCTAGAATGCCAGGGCAGTATAACTACCCCACAAGTGACCCTATTTTGGAAAGAAGAGACCCCAAGGTATTCGCTGATGGGCATAGTGAGTTCATGGAAGTTTTTATTTTTTGTCACAAGTTAGTGGAATATGAGACTTTGTATGAAAAAAAAATCAAAAAAAAAAATCATCATTTTCCACTAACTTGTGACAAAAAATAAAAAATTCTAGGAACTTGCCATGCCCCTCACGGAATACCTTGGGGTGTCTTCTTTCCAAAATGGGGTCACTTGTGGGGTAGTTATACTGCCCTGGCATTCTAGGGGCCCAAATGTGTGGTAAGGAGTTTGAAATCAAATTCTGTAAAAAATGACCTGTGAAATCCGAAAGGTGCTCTTTGGAATATGGGCCCCTTTGCCCACCTAGGCTGCAAAAAAGTGTCACACATCTGGTATTGCCGTACTCAGGAGAAGGTGGGGAATGTGTTTTGGGGTGTCATTTTACATATACCCATGCTGGGTGAGAGAAATATTTTGGCAAAAGACAACTTTTCCCATTTTTTTATACAAAGTTGGCATTTGACCAAGATATTTCTCTCACCCAGCATGGGTATATGTAAAATGACACCCCAAAACACATTCCCCACCTTCTCCTGAGTACGGAGATACCAGATGTGTGACACTTTTTTGCAGCCTAGGTGGGCAAAGGGGCCCATATTCCAAAGAGCACCTTTCGGATTTCACAGGTCATTTTTTACAGAATTTGATTTCAAACTCCTTACCACACATTTGGGCCCCTAAAATGCCAGGGCAGTATAACTACCCCACAAGTGACCCCATTTTGGAAAGAAGAGACCCCAAGGTATTTCGTGATGGGCATAGTGAGTTCATAGAAGTTTTTATTTTTTGTCACAAGTTAGTGGAATATGAGACTTTGTAAGAAAAAAAAAAAAATCATAATTTTCCGCTAACTTGTGACAAAAAATAAAAAGTTCTATGAACTCACTATGCCCATCAGCGAATACCTTAGGGTGTGTACTTTCCAAAATGGGGTCATTTGTGGGGTGTTTGTACTGTCTGGCCATTGTAGAACCTCAGGAAACATGACAGGTGCTCAGAAAGTCAGAGCTGCTTCAAAAAGCGGAAATTCACATTTTTGTACCATAGTTTGTAAACGCTATAACTTTTACCCAAACCATTTTTTTTTTACCCAAACATTTTTTTTTTATCAAAGACATGTAGAACTATAAATTTAGAGCAAAATTTCTATATGGATCTCGTTTTTTTTGCAAAATTTTACAACTGAAAGTGAAAAATGTCATTTTTTTGCAAAAAAATCGTTAAATTTCGATTAATAACAAAAAAAGTAAAAATGTCAGCAGCAATGAAATACCACCAAATGAAAGCTCTATTAGTGAGAAGAAAAGGAGGTAAAATTCATTTGGGTGGTAAGTTGCATGACCGAGCAATAAACGGTGAAAGTAGTGTAGGTCAGAAGTGTAAAAAGTGGCCTGGTCTTTTAGGGTGTTTAAGCACTGGGGGCTGAGGTGGTTAAAGAGATTGTTCACCCCTGGGGACCTTTTCTGCAGACCCCCCAGCATGCCAGAACATGGGTTAGTAATCATACTTACCTGATCCCTCTGTTTGGTTCCTGCTCCATTGTGACCCACCAGCTCTGCAGGTCCCAGGTCTCCCCCCATTAACATCCGGTTTGACACAGCTCACATGACTGCTGCAACCAGTGACAACCACAGAGGTGATGTATACCCTGTCATTTCACTGGATCACTTGATTCATGGGTGACATGGCTGCAGCAGTCATGTGACCCACATCAAACCAGATGTTGGCCTAGGGAGACCCAGGACCTGTAGAGCCACCGGATTAGAGATGGTGATCAGCAACAGGGATCAGGTCAGTATGATTACCACTGCGGGTCTGGCCATGCTTGGGGGGTCTGTAGAATAGGTCCCCAGGGATGAACAACCCCTTTAATGGTGGTTAAAGTGGCTTTTTGGAAATAAGACAAAAATGGGGAAAAACAACAGCTGTCCTTACATATTAGATTATTATTGGCCATAGTGGGATCAGCTGACCTAATGTTTATGGTGGCCTACCGACTGCCCCCAACAGAAGATGTCACGGAAAAGAAGAGTTGAGCATGTTGGATTTTTAACATGCTGAATCCTTATGTTCTCAGGGAAGATTAGCTACTAACAGAGAAGTCTCGCAGTGACTTACTCCCATCTTAAATATACATGTAAGCTCAGCCAAGACAAGCATACATTTGTTCATGTCAGGGGTCAGAAAAATAGCTATTGGTTGCCAGAGCATTTGGCCAACAGCTACCTGAAGTGTATAGTCAGCTATATCACTGAGGGGGCGAGAAGCAGAAAGAGACTGAATAAATATAGAAGACTTTGGTGGGCAGTTAAATATGTATTGAGTACAATATATAAATTGGTAGAAATCATGCCAACTAGATGGCCCCAATACCCTAGTTCACCTAATGTGGCTAACCATGCCATCAAATAATGGAACATACTTTATCCTGTCTAGCCAAATAGGCTAGAAGTTTGGGATTTCTAGTAAGTGCCACTGCTTTATCCATTTCCTACAGTAGCTGTCAACTTTACATGCACTGAATATAAAGAGAATGGGAATATTGGAAAGCGACAAGGATTAATAGGAGAATTTTCCCACCCAAAAGTCAGCTATAGAAGTCAAAGTCTCTATGGAACCAGAGTGAAACCCACAAGCTGGGCATACAAGACTCTTCAATGTGGAGTACAACAAAAAAGTAGGTACAAACCATAATCGAAGACCATAAACATACACCAATTCACTGTTACCTCCTCCATGACCTCAGTTGGCTTGTCTCTACTGCAGATATACTATTGAAATAAAGATATGGATGTTTCTGAGTGTCTTGCAATTATATACCGCTGTGTAGCTTTACGAGCTGTTAGAACCCACAATACCCATACATCTCACAGTACACATAACACAATGCCCAGGATGTGACTGTACCAACTACGTGAACCAATACACTGCAGTATGAAAAGTGTAAGTGGCTGAAAAGCTGAGGAACAGTAAATGATGAAAGAAATGCTTGCAATGCATACTGTACAAACTACAAAGTCATACCGCTATACTGAATATCAAATACAGAGGAAAGTCAATGAAGGCAGGACAAGGGAGGCACCGGTAAGTAGAACTGACAAGGTTCAAAACCAAGGAGCTTCCACTTAATAGAAAGTGTCGTGAAGGCAGCGGCCTTGCTTCTCCGGCAGTGAGGAATCTGTGTCATGGTGGAGATGTAACGCAGTTTATTCAGAGGCATATTATTCTGATTATTCTGGAAAACAACAGATATTTTCTAGATCACTTCTTATGCAGAGTAGAAGCGCTTTGTAGTCAAACATATGACGTTTGTATGGAGATGGCATTCACTGAATTAAAGAGAACCTGTCACCATGAAAATGCAACGTAAGCTACAGGCACCATGTAATAGAGCAGGAGGAGCCGAGCAGACTGATATATAGTTTTATGGGAAAAGATTTAGCAAAACGTGTAATTTAGTCATATAAATTCCTGCTCATTCTGGCCTTTGAAGTCCAGGAGGTGGTCCTATCAGTGATTGACAGCTTTCTCTGTATACACAGTCATAGAGGGAAGGCTGTCAATAACTGATAGGACCGCCTCCTATCTTCAAAGCCCAGAATGAGCAGGAATTTAAATGAATGAATTACACGTTTTGCTAAATCCTTTCCCACAAAACTATATATCAGTTTGCTCAGCCCCTCCTGCTCTATAACATGCTGCCTGCAGCTCAAACACCATGTTCAATGTGACAGGTTCCCTTTAAGATTTGGTACACATCTTGAAGAAACATTCTGACAGGCATACAACAAATCGTCTGAACTCCTCCTCCTCCTCCAACTCCTCCTTTTTTGATTCCAGAGGGGAAGCAAACCAGGCTGGTGTAGTGAGCTGCATTTATATTTATATAAGCAGATATATAACGCGAGTTTGACCGCGACGCGTGGTTGATTAAGTGTGGTTGATTAAGTGTGTGACTTAAGATTAAGTGAGGGAGTATCTGAGAGCTAAATAATTTGTGGACATTGATGAGTGGCTGTGTTTGACTGTATTTTGTGCTGTGATAACACTTTTTTTTTTCTTTCTCCAGGGGTTGCACAGGTGAGCAATTAGGGTGTGGCTGTTTAATTAGGGTGTGGCTGTCTAATTAGGAGACTTTAAAAACTCAGCAGTAAGAACAGCACAGCCTTTTTGATTCCAGAGGGGAAGCAAACCAGGCTGGTGCAGTGAGCTGCATTTATATTAATATAAGCAGATATATAACGCGAGTTTGACCGCGACGCGTGGTTGATTAAGTGTGGTTGATTAAGTGTGTGACTTAAGATTAAGTGACTTTAGATTCAGGGACTTCAGAGGGGGACTGCAATTAGCCTGTATATTATTACTACATTGTATTGTATTTTTTTCTTTTGTGGTGTAATCCCCATTTAGTATGTGTTGCACAATTGACAACGCAGTCCAGTGCACATCTTGCATGATGTATGCAGTCCTGGAACAGCCGTTCCAGGGTGAATTTCTTTGTTCAAGATGTGAGCAAATTACCCGTTTGGAATCGCTAATCGAGTCTCTAAATGGGCAAGTTGCAACACTGAGAGGCATTGACAATTTGCAAAAAAGTTTGCTTCTCACCGAGCAAGCACTCTTTGGGGTAGATGAGGGAGAGGGTGACAGAGAGGAGGCTGAGGAAAGTGAGGTAGCTAGCTGGGTAACATTTAGAAAGCGGGGTAGAGGGAAGAGTGCCAGGGAGGCTAGCCCTGATCTGACACACCCCAACAAGTTTGCACGTTTGGCAGATGAGGGGGATGTCAGTCCAGGGACGGCACTGCCGCAGCCGGACACTTCCTCTGCCAGTCAGGGGAATGTCAGCTCCGGTAAGCAGGGGACCAGGAGAGCAGGGCAGGCCAGACAGGTGCTGGTAGTGGGAGACTCAATTATTAGGGGAACAGATAGGGAAATCTGTCACAAAGACCGTGATCGCCGAACAGTGTGCTGTCTTCCTGGCGCTAGAGTTCGACATATCGCGGATCGGGTTGACAGATTACTGGGAGGGGCTGGAGAAGATCCAGCGGTCATGGTCCATATCGGAACCAATGACAAAGTTAGGGGTAGGTGGAGAGTCCTTAAAAATGATTTCAGGGATTTAGGGCAAAAGCTTAGGGCAAGGACCTCAAAGGTAGTATTTTCCGAAATACTACCGGTACCACGGGCCACACAAGAAAGGCAGCGGGAGATTAGGGAAATTAACAAGTGGCTCAAGAACTGGTGTAGGATGGAGGGGTTTGGGTTCCTGGAGAACTGGGCCGACTTCGCTGTCGGCTACAGCCTCTATCGTAGGGACGGGCTGCACCTCAATGGGGAAGGAGCAGCTGTGTTGGGGAAGAAGTTGGCTAGAAGGTTGGAGGAGTGTTTAAACTAGGGACTGGGGGGGAGGGTAATTACACTATAGAAGGGGAAGATAGTGCAGATAGAGACCGGGGGCAAGGTAGTGGGACTGGGGGAGAAATGGAAGGAGGGACAAGAACAGTTCAGAAGGAAAGGTGTAGGGTAAAAAATATACATAAACCTCTCATATGTATGTATACTAATGCCAGAAGTCTGACTAATAAAACTGGTGAACTGGAATTAGTGATGTGTGAGGAGGACTATGACATAGTGGGAATAACTGAGACATGGCTGGATGATAGCTATGACTGGGCAGTTAATGTACAAGGTTACAGTCTGTTCAGAAAGGATCGTCAAAACCGGAGAGGTGGAGGGGTCTGCCTTTATGTAAAATCTTGTCTAAAGCCCACACTCCGTGAAGATATAAGTGAGGGACATGAACATGTGGAGTCACTGTGGGTAGAGATACATGGAGCTAAAAACAACAATAAATTACTAATAGGAGTCTACTATAAACCACCTAATATACCAGAGTCCACAGAAAATCTACTACTAAACGAGATAGACAAGGCGGCAAATCATAATGAGGTGGTTATTATGGGGGACTTCAACTACCCAGATATAGACTGGGAAACTGAAACTTGTATATCTCATAAAGGAAACAGATTCTTGGCAATAACCAAAGACCATTATCTCTCCCAACTGGTTCAGGACCCGACTAGAGGGACGGCCATACTGGACTTAATATTAACCAATAGACCTGACAGAACAACAGACGTGCAGGTTGGGGGACACCTGGGAAATAGTGACCATAAAGTAATAACCTTCCAATTATCATTCAAAAGAGCGTTTCTACAGGGAGAAACAAAAATACCAAACTTCAAAAAAGCTAAATTTAGCCAACTAAGAGAGGCCATAGGCCTAACTAACTGGGACAAAGTCCTCAAAAATAAAAATACAGCCAAAAAATGGGATATCTTTAAAAACATCCTAAAATCTCATTGTGAGAGGTACATACCGTATGGGAATAAAAGGTTAAGGAACAAAAAGAAACCAATGTGGATAAACAGAACTGTAAAGAAAGCAATAAATGACAAAAAGAAAGCATATAAAACACTAAAACAGGAGGGTAGCACGGAAGCACTGAAAAACTATAAGGAAAAAAACAGAACATGTAAAAAACAAATAAAAGCGGCCAAACTAGAGACCGAGAGATTAATTGCCAAACAGAGTAAAACTAACCCTAAAATGTTCTTCAATTATATAAATGTTAAAAAGTATAAATCTGAAGGTGTCGGCCCTTTAAAGAGTAATGAGGGGGGAGTCGCAGAGAGCGACGAGGAGAAAGCAAAGCTGTTAAATATTTTTTTCTCCAATGTATTCACTGAGGAAAATAAACTGTCAGATGAAATGCTGAATGCTGAAATAAATTCGCCATTAAAAGTGTCCTGTCTGACCCAGGAAGAAGTACAACAGCGACTTAAAAAAATCAAAATAGACAAATCGCCAGGACCGGATGGCATACACCCCCGTATCCTAAGGGAATTAAGTAATGTCATAGCCAGACCCTTATTTCTGATATTTGCGGACTCTGTACTAACAGGGAATGTCCCACAGGATTGGCGCATGGCAAATGTGGTGCCAATATTCAAAAAGGGTCCAAAAACAGAGCCTGGAAACTATAGGCCGGTAAGTTTAACATCTGTTGTGGGTAAACTGTTTGAAGGTTTTCTGAGAGATGCTATGTTAGAGCATCTTATGGGAAATAAGCAAATAACGCCATATCAGCATGGCTTCGTGAGGGATCGGTCATGTCAAACTAATTTAATCAGTTTCTATGAGGAGGTAAGTACTAGACTTGACAGCGGCAAATCAATGGATGTCGTGTATCTGGACTTCTCCAAAGCATTTGACACTGTACCTCATAAAAGGTTAGTATATAAAATGAGAATGCTCGGACTCGGAGAAAACGTCTGTAAGTGGGTAAGTAACTGGCTCAATGATAGAAAACAGAGGGTGGTTATTAACGGTACATACTCAGATTGGGTCACTGTCACTAGTGGAGTACCTCAGGGGTCAGTATTGGGCCCTATTCTCTTCAATATATTTATTAATGATCTTGTAGAAGGCTTGCATAGTAAAATATCAATTTTCGCAGATGACACTAAACTGTGTAAAGTAATTAACACTGAAGAGGACAGTATACTACTACAGAGGGATCTGGATAGATTGGAGGCTTGGGCAGATAAGTGGCAGATGAGGTTTAACACTGAGAAATGTAAAGTTATGCACATGGGAAGGAATAATGCAAGTCACCCGTACATACTAAATGGTAAAACACTCGGTAACACTGACATGGAAAAGGATCTAGGAATTTTAATAAACAGCAAACTAAGCTGCAAAAAACAGTGTCAGGCAGCGGCTGCCAAGGCCAATAAGATAATGGGTTGCATCAAAAGGGGCATAGATGCCCGTGATGAGAACATATTCCTACTACTTTACAAATCACTGGTCAGACCACACATGGAGTACTGTGTACAGTTCTGGGCTCCAGTGAACAAGGCAGACATAGCAGAGCTGGAGAGGGTCCAGAGGAGGGCAACTAAAGTAATAACTGGAATGGGGCAACTACAGTACCCTGAAAGATTATCAAAATTAGGGTTATTCACGTTAGAAAAAAGACGACTGAGGGGAGATCTAATTACTATGTATAAATATATCAGGGGGCAGTACAGAGATCTATCCCATCATCTATTTATCCCCAGGACTGTGACTGTGACGAGGGGACATCCTCTGCGTTTGGAGGAAAGAAGGTTTGTACACAAACATAGAAAAGGGTTCTTTACGGTAAGAGCAGTGAGACTATGGAACTCTCTGCCTGAGGAGGTGGTGATGGTGAGTACAATAAAGGAATTCAAGAGGGGCCTGGATGTGTTTCTGGAGTGTAATAATATTACAGGCTATAGCTACTAGAGAGGGGTCGTTGATCCAGGGAGTTATTCTGATTGCCTGATTGGAGTCGGGAAGGAATTTTTTATTCCCCTAAAGTGAGGAAAATTGGCTTCTACCTCACAGGGTTTTTTTTGCCTTCCTCTGGATCAACTTGTAGGATGACAGGCCGAACTGGATGGACAAATGTCTTTTTTCGGCCTTATGTACTATGAACTTCTAGGTATAACAGTAAAATCTTCAATGCACTACTTGGACTGCCTAATGAATAATTACTATTTTGCTACAGTTTCCCTTTAACTCTTTCACTGCCAAAGGATGTATGTAATGCATCATGACTTTAACCCCTTAAGGATGCAACCTATTTTGCCCTTCAAGACACAGCATTTTTTTCTTTTCCTTGTTCCGAGAGCTTTAACCAGAAATTGGATTCAATTGTATTTTTATTTATTTATTATACATCTGTTTATTGTTTTAACAAGGTTTCAACAAACAAATACAGTACAACATAACCAGTATCAAGGCAATATATACTGAGAAGTACAGACATTGGTAAACAATCCGAAAGCAATGTCTCCTTTCCGCCCCCCCCTCCCCCTCAATCCCGTGCGCTAACTCCAAAGAAAAAGCCTCTTCGGGAAGACCTCAGGTGGTAGCCGAAGTATGAAGAGGTATGCGTCCATGAAGAACTTCATACAAATACCATGTGGTAAGCTCAAAATGTGATATGAGTTTAGACCTAATGGAAGTGGAAAGAGTATTCATAAATAAAGACCATTTTTCAAAGAACCGTTTGGTTTCCGTAGTTTTTCTTTATCTAATAAAGTAAAAATCCAATCCATATGGAATAGGAAGGTTATTTTGGTCTGGATAAAAGGGATAGAAGGTGTTTGTGAGTCTAACCATCGGTGTAGAAGACTCTTTCTGGTGGCAGCTGCCCAAATATGTAGTAAAGGTTTATCTTGTTTAGGTAAACGTTGTTGTTCCCCAGATAATGTTAAAGATAGCCCACTGGGGAGTAGCAGTGAAGGACATATTGTAAGTGGTTAATATGTGATATCTCACTTGCTCCCATAAATCTCGAACACATGTGCAACCCCATAAATGATGATATAAATCTGTATTGGGTATATTACATTTAGAGCAAGAGTAGGTACAATAAGGAGACATTTTACTTTTAATGCTAGGTGTCCCATAAGCTCTATGGATAACTACTGACTGGGGAATGTTTATGTATCTTTAGTGTAGCCTCTAGTAGTGTTTTGATGTCAAGGATTGGAAAATCGTTAATCCATTTCCCTGGATCTGTGGTGATTACATCCCAGTCTATCAATGGTTTGAGGAATCTGTAAACAGAACTGTTAGAAGAAATCTTCTTTCTGACCCTTTTAAGAAATATGCTTAAGCATGCCCCTCTCGAATCTCCCGGAATATTGTTTATGCAATGTTGAACAAAACTACGGGCTTGTAGATATAGAAATTGGTTATAATTGAATGACAGGAAACGTTGGGAGGCTTCAGTAATGGAATAACAGAATAACTAGAGTCCAACATATCAAGAATCCAAATACATCCTTGTGATGCTAGGGAAGTATATATCCTGGGTGGTCTAACCCCCAGAAACCCTGAGTGACCCAAAAAGGGTTGAAAGGTGTGTGTGCCATCTAGTTTACTGAATATCCTTACTTTATGCCAAGCTTGAATAGTATTCCTCTGAACAGGGAAGTCTCCTATGTTAGGAGGAAGTCCAGCTTTTGGTAAATGCAGTAGTGCCAACAGGGAGATGTGAGAGAAAAATAGTTTTTCCATATCTACATTAGCAAAATAGGCTTTACCTCACATCCAGTCAATAACATATCGGAAGTTGGCAGCCAGGTTATATAGTGAAATGTCAGGGAAATTAAGGCCCCCCAATATTCTAGGTTGCTGTAGTTTGTATAAGCTAATACGACTCCTCCATGAGGAGCTCCAGATGAACCGCCTAAAAGTTCTGTGATGGACTGGCTGCCAATTTAAACCCCAGGTAAGTAATGGATTCAAGATGCCATTGAAATGGAAATTAAGTACCCCAATGATTTCTGGCTGTGCGAAAAATAGGGAGCGCTTCTGATTTGTGAAAATTGACCTTGAATCTCAAGACAGCGCCAAAAGATGCTATAACTGACATTATCTCTGGGATAGCTTGGCGTGGATTTGATATGAACAATAATATGTCATCAGCAAAAGCTAATAGTTTACTTTCAACCGATCCTGTATGGATACCGTGGAATGATGGGAGAGTTTGTAGGACTCTAATAAAAGGATCTAAGGCTAAATTAAAAAGCAGTAGGGATAATGGGCACCCCTGTCTCACCCCTCTGCCTACTTTAAATGAGGAGGAGAAAATGGAGTTAACCCATATTGTAGAGTGGGGATTACGGTACATCATCTGGACAGCAGTACAGAACATGGGGCCAAAGTGTGGCAACCGAAGGAGTTCCTGAAGATATCTCCATGACACTTGATCAAAAGCCTTGTCAGCATCCAGGCTAACTAAGATATTCTTAGTTTGCTGATATATACTGCTTGATGATATCACCCAAACGCTATTCTGATATTGTACGTGATAGATCTCCCTAACATAAAACCTGTTTGTGAAGGATGTATAACATCTGAAAAAATCATTTGGAGTCTGTTTGCCAATAGTTTAGTGAATATTTTTAAATCTGCATTTAAAAGTGAGATGGGATGGTAGGACTCTACCAATAGGTGATCTTTACTTAGGTTTTGGAAGCGTGATTAAAACCGTCAGGAATAGTTTTAGAAGTTGTCACGGATCAGCGGGTGTGAACTCACTGTGCCACTTACTGGCTATACTCTGGAGGGGCCTGTCTAATCAACTACATGGAATTCACTAGAGCCTCAGATGGTGAGGATAGACTTGAGCCATTAGGGTAGTTGCCGTGGGCTACTCCAGAGCAATCCCCGAGTCAGTGGCAGCTGGTCAGGGCGGACCAGTAGGTACCTGGGTAGGTATCAGAAGTACAAGCGTAGTCAGGCGGGCAGAGACGTTACCAGGAGCAACGGTTCAGAACCAAAGGATAAGGCAGAGACGTTGTCAGACAGGCAATAGGTCAGGGCAGGTGGCACAGGTACAGGTCAGGCAATCCGGGTCGGCAACAGGACAGACAAAGCAAGCAGGCAGGGATCAGATGATAAGCAGAGTCCAGGAACGAAGTATAGATCAGGAGCAGTGGCGTACATAGAGAAGTAAGGTCGCCATAGCAAGGATCAAACCAGGCCCCCACACAGAACACAGGGATTCCACCTAAACCCCTTTCAATGACCCTTGGGCCATTTTTTCCACAGCCTCGTTTGCTAAAAGTTGTTTCTTTAGAGGCTAGGGTCTTGACCAAGTTTTCACCCCCAGTAGAAGAGGAGATGTATTCAACTGGGCCCCCTCTTGCCCTGGACCCCATAGCAGTCACATAGTCTGCTGTTATGGTAGTTACACCCCTGATCATTAGCACACGAGAGTATCAGGAACCAGCAAACTCAAGGACCTTGACACTGAGGCATCTGGGAAGGGGGCTGAACCACTTAAATACATGCAGGAGAGTCAGAGTTGGCCAGCGAGATCACCTGACCTAACCCACACAGCCCAGGGAGTGATGCGCTCCGCCCTTAGAGCAGTGTAACATGAAACCAGCCGAACTCATGCTGTGTCCAGGGCTGAGTGGAAGCTGTGGAGCGGAATCCTCAGACGCAATAACACCTACAGAAACAGAGCCCAGGACCGCAGCAGTGAAATGGGAAGCACCGGCCACAAGTCACCGCTGAGCGTGGCACCCAGGACCGTGGCGATAAGCAGGGGGAACAGCGGCATACAGTGAGTGTAAGTGGGGGCACAGGGTTGTACTCAATAATTTATAATATTCATTCCCAAATCCATCGGGACCAGGGGCCTTAGAGAACTTGAGAGATTTAATAGTGGTAGTGACTTCCTCTTGGATAATAGGGGCATTTAAGATTAGTCGATGATCATCTGATAAGGTGGGCAAAAGATTAGCATCAGAAAAAGGGGATCCCGAAGTTACATCATCTGAGGGCGCAGTATATAAAGATTCAAAGAAGGATTTAAATTGCTCTCCAATTTCCATAGAGTTAGATATGAAAGAACTCGAAGGTAGCTTCAATTTGGAGATTTTTGTAGCATTACAAAATGGTTTGGTGAGGGGGGCTAACAGTCTGCCTGGTTTATTGCCCCAACGGAAGAATCTGTGTTTTTGGTAGTTCACATCTAATATCGCTCGCTCATGAGCAACTGACTCAGCCTCCATTTTGTCATCTATTGTATTTTTTAAAGGGAATGCATTAACCAAATTCTGTTTTTACTCACTAAAACAAAATAATAATATTTTTTTCTAATCTGTTTATATTTTGTGATTGAAGATGTTTTTTTTTTTTTTTTTTTATAATGGAGCTTTCCTGAGCTGTTGTTAATAGCATTTAAAGATATACTTTACAGCAGCCACATGGACCATAGGAACCTGAAGTCTTAAAATGTTTACCAATGTCTATGGAATAGTGTTCTGGGCATGCTCTGTAAACCGTGCAGAGGGGAGGTAGATAAGTAGCTATTGTGAATAGTTGATCCAGTGTGATCTATACATAGGTGTTATCTTTCATTGGAATCCTGTCTGTTATGATAATGAGATAACTGCTGAGAAGTGATCTGTAGAGAACAGAACGTATCAGACTATTAAGAGGCTCAGAAATTTTTTGTATATATACAGTATATACTATAACCGTTATTATTTTTTTCATCCCTATGGGAATTGATTACACAGTTCTCTGTTTTACTGCTGAGAAGCAAACTGCAAACACACATGGAAGAAGAGGAAACCTTTATTTGTCCCATTAGCACCCCATGCAGGGGGCACCAATGGGGTGACACAATGGGTTCAGTAGTTATTTTGGATACCAGCACCGTCAGCTCTTCTGCATCCCAATGATGTTATACAGCAGTTTGCCTGAACAATCAGCTCACTGTAATATACTATGATAATGTAATATCATTGGACAGTTAAAAGTTAAACAATTTCTGCCATTAGAATATAACAACTATCATATTATATTTCATATTATATCAAGAACTGAAGGTTAAATATCCAGGGTGATGGGTTAGTTTGAAGTCATTGTGCAGGAGAATAAGTTCTTCCTTAAAGGGTTGTTTCATCACAGACAATGGAGGCATATCACTAGGACAGTGATGGTGAACCCAAACTGCAACCCCAAACCCACTTATTTATTGCAAAGTGCCAAAATGTCAATTGTACCTGAATACTACAGTCCAATATAGTATATCTTCCATGTACTGTACCATTTAGCTATAATATCCTGCCTACATTTAATGTGCTGCCTGTGCAGTTCTTTACTTTTAGGCTTCTTTCAGACGAGCGTGTCCTGTGCTAATGATTTATAATGCTGTGTGTCTCTGCACGACCTGTATCTACTGAATTATACTGACAGCATTATGTCAGTATAATTCCGTAGATGTATAAATCATTATAATGCTATGTGCTCCTGCGAAACGATCAGTGTCCATAACGGGATACACGCTCATGCACGGAGGACATGCTTGCCTGAAAGATGCCTAAGACTAGGTTGACACGGTAAAATTTGCAGCAGAAAAAACAATTGCAGATCAGTAGCAGAATGATCAGCTGAAAACAGGTCTTTTGGGTGGTAGAAACGCCACCAAATACACTCCAGATACGCCTCCTACTCATCAATGTATGGAAACCCACCGTCAAATCTGCTTCAAAGGAGCAAAATGCCACTTCTCAAGTGTTCTTTGAAATTTGAACCAGGCCCTGACAATGAAGAGGGAGAGGGTGCGGCTTGTAGAGGAGTGGCTTGGGCCCGCCCTCAGTGCACTTAACTGCTCATTTGCATATGGATTATATGCAAGTACCTTTTTTTTCCCAGAATGAAGCAATGGATGCCTAAGTAAAAGTTACCATTACTTTCAACTTTGCTAGCCCCGCCACCATTGTACCTGGTTTAACAGTCAAATTAATGGTGACAGACTCCCTTTAAATTGTGAAATGCTGTATATGTTTAGGGGTTAACATATAATAACCCCTTCTATTATCACCATACTTTGCAAAAATAGTTGTAGTAGAGTGACCTGAACTATCTGGTATATGTCTTAAAGTAATAACTTCCTTTTGCGCTGAATCAGATCACAGCAATGATCAAGCCACCTTCTCCTGTCACTTCAATACATGGCATTTTATGCACTTTTCTATTCAGATTTCGTAATATACAGCTGTGCTATTTGTAATGCTTTTTTCAAGACCTGCAATCATATTTAGGATCGACAAAACGCCATCTGTAGGAAAGGTTACTGCAGCAGAACATATCAGCACAATCAAATCATGTTGAAACTACTGGCTTTGAATTGCTCCGTAAAAGTGGGAAATAATGAAGAGGATTGAAGAGGGCTTAGGCAGGAAAAGCATTTTGTCTCATAATTTCATAATTAAACCCACCAATACAATGAGGAGTCACCTCATATGCACTCACAGCTGGATGCTTGGGATATTTGAATCTGATACTCCTATAATTACAATTTGGTTTATTACTGTAGTGAATACCGCTAAAGATATTTCAGCATTAGCATTACAATTTGCTACTGCTCTGCTAAAACAGTCCGGCGAGGGCTACCGCTCCAATAACTCCAGATCCATGGACCTGAGCTTCTAATCCCGCATTGCTGCCATTACCATTCCAGTGTATCTTCACTGGGAAATAAAATCTTGTTTGTTCATACATCCTTGTGGACAGTCAATGGGTGCATTCTTCCCATGTGAAGCTCTGAGGAGCAGCTCAGTCCTTCTACCTCTTGCTATGACCTGATATAGATTCCTCTCCATTGTCAATTGCTTCAATATTAGCTATGCTGACGCACTAAGGCTGGGTTCGCATCACATTTTTGCCATCTATTAAACGTATACAAAAAACATATACGTTAACAAATGCCTCAGACAGATGCATCCATCACCTTAGAGTTCCATTGTAAAAAAAAAACATAAATGTTTTTTACCGGAGTCTGCAGGATGGAAACGTTTGGTGTGCTACACTTTTGTATCCCTTTTTTTCCCAACGTATATTTTAAACAGACAGCAAAAACGTAATGTGCACCCACCCTAACCCTGGCCTCTAAAAGCCTAAAGGATGACATCATACAACCTCCTTTACTTTTTCTACCCTCTTCTAGCTTCTAATACCTGTACCTGTAACTCTTCAGCTGTCTGTTCTCTTAGACCAGTCCCTCTCACTGGTCTCTGTTCCTGTCACTCTTCAGCTGTCCCTTCCTGTAGACCAGCCCCTTCCACTGTTCTTGTCACACTTCAACAGTCCCTTACCTCAGACCAAGGCCACTTACTGTTCTCTGTGCCGTTCATTCTTAAGCAGTCCATTCCCTTAGCTTAGCTCCTCTCACTGTTCTCTGTGTCACTTTTCATTAATCCTTTCCTTTAACGCTGGGTTAAAAGAACTAAGGGTTGGAACTGTGGAAAGTGGCAGGCACAGAGAAGAGGCTGGCTCTTCTCTGTGCCTGCCAATTTCCACAGTTCCAACCCTTAGTTCTTCCATGCTCAACGTTCTATGCCTTATTCGTGTTCTTTTGGAGCTGGCAATTGCCTTATTCGGAAAAAAACAAAAAAAACCCCTCAAAAACGTTAGACAAGATTTCTGAAATACTGCATGTATTTTGATCAGATGTTTTCAAAGGAAATGACCAGGACCTAAATGTTCTTTAATTGAAGCAGCTAAGGGGTTTCTCGAGTTAAAGGCAAAATCTATGTACAATATTGCTCTTGTTCATGTGATAATAATCTTCACAGCTCACCTTGATCATTGTGAGAAATATTAATGAAACAAATGGCTGGTGTCATAGGAAATTGTAACTTCAAAACATGTACAAATGAAACATGTACAATGAAACAAATGGCTGGTGTCACAGGAAATTGTAACTTCAAAACATGTACAAAAAACTACAGTCTGATATTCTCAAAGCTCCTAAGTTTCAGAACACATTATAGAACTAATTAAATTACATGTGCATGTTAACAACAGGTATCCTATGGGTATATTGATTTTAGGTATACCTTCAATATTTAAAGCAATATATATATATATATATACTGTATATATATATAAATATATATATATATATATATATATATATATATATATTTATATATATATACACACACACACACACATTCAAATACATATGCATATACACTGGCATGCAGAAGTTTGGGCACCCCATGTCAAAATTACTGTTACTGTGAACATTTAAGCAAGTTGAAAATAAAATTATCTCCAAAAGACATAAAGTTAAAGATGAAACACACTTTTCAATATTTCAATATTTTAAGCTATATCAATGTATTATTTTGGTTTTGTACAATTTTACAGTGAAAAAAAAAAGAAAGGAGTACCTTGCAAAAGTATGGAAAGCCAAGGAGATTTGAGTGCTCAGATAACTTGGAACGAGGTCTTAAACCTTCAATAGCCTGTTAGGATTAAGGCTTGTACACAATCATCGTTAGGAAAGGCCAAGTGATGCAAATTTCAAAGCTTTATAAATACTGTGGGGATTCGCTCTGGTAGTTAGGACTAGCAGATGCAGTATAGAGGAAAAGTACACAGTTCTTGAATCAAACAGCAGTGTTTATTCACACATTGGGGTATAACAAAATGCAGATAAGGTGTATCACAAAACGCAGGTGGCTTGGTGTTTGTTCACACACAAGGAAAGTCCAGAAACAATAAAAGTCACCTTTTCTCCTGGGTGATAATTCACACCCTGTAAGCAGTTCAGTATCATCAAGTCCATAGGCGGCCTGTTCGCCTGAGTCCTCCAGCCTGGCTCAAACCTCAAATCCCAGAACAGCCCTCAGTTCACAGTCCTGAGCTCCACTGTCAGAGGGAGGTAAATCCACACACCTGGCAGTGCTGGCTTGTTTTTATGCCTGGCAAAACCCAGCCTGGAACATGGGGAGTAGTCACCCACCCAGCACTTTGACTACTCAGCTATGACAGCCATGCTAAATCTGAAGGTATCAATTAGCAATAGCTGCTGCTGACACATAAAATACCAACTCTTACTTCACCGAGGCCAGGAACCTCACGATGATTCCAGGTACCTTCTTACAATACCTAGACTTCTCTAATCTTGTTCCAAAAAACAGCAGCCATGGTTCTTCTAAGCAGCTGCCTAACACTCTGAAAATGAAAATGGTTGAGGCACACAAAGCAGGAGAAGTCTATAAGATAGTAAAGCGTTTTCAGTTTGCCATTTTCTCGAAATGTAATTAACAATTGGCAGTTAACAAGAGCAGTGGAGGTCAAGAGAAGATCTGGAAGACCAAGACATTTTCAGAAACAACTGCTTGTAGGATTGCTAGAAACATAAATCAGAACTCTCACTTGACTGCAAAAGACCTTCAGAAAGATTTAGTAGACTCTTGAGTTGTGGTACATTGTTTTACTGTTCAGCGACATCTGCAAGAATATGGCCTTTATGAAAGTGTCATCAGAAAACCTCTCTTGCATTCTCACCATAAAATTCACCCTCAAAAGTTTGTAAAATAACATCTAAATAAACCTGATGCATTTTGGAAACAAGTCCTTTGGACCAATGAGGTTAAAATAGAACTCTGTGGCCACAATGAGCAAAGGTATATTTGGATAAAAAAAGGCACCGAATTTCAGGAAAAGAACACTTCTCTAACCATTAAGCATGGGGTTGCATCAATGCCTTAGGGTTATGTTGCAGCCGATGGCACAGGGACTATTTTACGTGTATAGGGAACAATGGATTCAATGAAATTCCAGAAAGTTCTGGAAGCAAATATAACACCAACTGTAAAAAAGCTGAAGTTAAAAAGAGGGTGGCTTCTACAAATGCATAATGATCCTAAACACACTTCAGAATCCGCAATAGACTATCTCAAAAGGCGCAAGCTGAGGGTTTTACCATGGTCCTCACAGTCCCCTGATCTGAACATCATTAAAATCTGTGGATAGACCTCAAAAGAGCAGTGTATGCAAGACAGCTCGGGAATCTTATAGAACTGGAAGACTTTTGCAAAGAAGAATGGATAAAAAATAATCAAACAATAATTGAAAGACTCTTGGCTGGCTACAAAAAGCGTTTACAAGCTGTGATACTAACCAAAGGGGGTGCTACTAGGTACTAACCATACAGGGTGCCCCAAAGCTTTGCTTTGGGCCCTTTTCCTTTTTTTTTTATGAAATAAATAAAATATTGTTATTCTTTAAATACAAAGGGAATGTGTCATCCTTAAATTTATGCCTTTTGAAGATCATTTCATCTTCAACTTGCTTAACTATTCACAGTAACAGTAATTTTGAGCAAGGAGTGCCAAAACTTTTGCATACTATAGAATGTATGTCTATGTGCCCACCTTAATGCTACTGTGGTTATAAACCACCTATCATAGCCAAGTAGGCTGAGGATGAAACCCTGCAATAGATAGGAAAGGCAAAAAAACAATAATGGGTTCCTTATTATGTAGAATTTTAACTATCCCAACATTAATTGGGTCATTGAATTTGCTGGTTGTGCTAGAAGCTGTAAGCTTTTATCCACATTTCAAGTCAATTAGTTATTGGAGCTGGTCAATGAACTGACCAGAGGAGATAATTTGTTGGATCCGGCCTTGTCAAACAGACCACATACAATATAGGATGTGCAGGTCCGGAGCACTTTGGTAATAGTGACCATAATATGATTTGTTTCAATATAATATTCAATAAGGTCTTTTAAATGGACTCCTAAAAAGCTGGAACTTTAGAAAAGCTAAATTCAGTCAACTAAGGGAAGAGCTCATTCTCATGTCTCATTCACACGTTAGTGATTCACGCACGCGTGCTGTTCGTGTTCTCCACGGAGAGCACACTTACCCATAGACGCAACATGTGTTTTATCCGTGTTTCATGAACCATTAGGAGAAGATGCTATGAAAACTCATTTTCAGCTGTGCAGTGTCTGTGAAACACGGATGACATCCAAAGAGCAAAAAATGGACACACGAACCAAACTCGGATCCTTCATGTACATCTCGGGTGAATCACTGACCATCATATCATGGTTTTCATCACGGATGTATGAATGAGGCATTATAGACTGGGATGAAGCTCTTGTAAATACTGAAGCTAAATGGGGAGTTTTCAAAGAGATATTACAAGACTTCTGTAGTAAGTTTATACCCATGAGTAACAAAATGTCCAGGAATTAAAAGAAACCAATGTGGCTAAAATGGATGTACTGAACATAAAACAAGTCAAGAACAAGACAAAAACAAAGGGCATTTAAAGCATTGAAGGTCGTGGATTCTGAAAGAGCATTTCAGGCTTACAAATAGCTCAATAGGAAATGTAAAAAGGAAATAAAGTTGGCTAAATTAGCCACAGAAAAACAAATTGCAGACAACATTAAAATAAATCCCAAAAACTTTTACAAATATATAAATGCCAAAAAGAAAGAAAGTAATGATATTGGCCATGAGAATAGAATTGTAGAGGACAAAGGGAAGGTGGAGATTTCATCTGTGTTCACCAGAGAGTTGCCAGTGCCAGATCTTATTGGAGGGGGGAGCAGTAATAAAAGTCTTCTGTCAAATATCACTATCTTAGCACAAGAAGAATCAAGAAGAAGATCATCTACATCTGAGCAAGTTAAATATTGGATATGATGGCCTACATCCATGAGTACTAAGGGAATTGAGCTCAGTAATTGATAGACCGTATTTAATCTCAGACTCTCTTGTAACAGGGTCTGTGCCACAAGACTGGTGGATGGCTGATGTTGTACCAATATTTCAGAAAAGTAAATGGGTGGAACCATGTAACTACAGACCAGTAAGTTTAAACTATTTAAAAGTATTCTAAGAGATTAACTGAAAAACTATATAGCTGTATATAAATTAATAACGGATAACAATGCAAAACAGGTTGTACATAACCTATGTGTTAGGTTTCTACGAGGAGGTAAGTGAAAATCTGAATGTTAGTCATGTGGCAAATGTCATATATCTGGATTATATTATGAACTAGCTGAAGGACCCGGCTTTGCTCGGGTATATTTAATCTATTTCATTTAATGTTTGTGTGTGTCGTTAAAAGATATCAACACTTTCCACTATAACAGTGACATCTACAGCACCCCACCGCCGTAACAGTGACCTCCACATCCCCCCACCCCTTAACACTGACCCCCCTACAGTGCCCTGTCCCTTAAAATTGGACCTCCACAGCAGCCCACCCCCTTAACTTTGACCTTTACAGCAGCCTTCCCCTTTATCAGTGACTTTCACAGCATACCACCCCCTTGACAGTGCCCTCCACAGGGGCCCGCCCCCTTAACAGAGGCCTTTACTGGATCGGGGTGTGTCCTTTTGAACAGCTCACTCTAAGACAGCAGCACTGTACTGTACTCACACCTCTGCAGCTGACAGAAGTTAATTTTTATCTTCATTTTTTCAATCCCTGTCGGCTGAGGAGTGGAGGAGGTGTGAACTTACCAGATCGGAGCGTGGCTTAGCGCGACCTAGAAGTTGATTTTTAACTTCATTTTTTAAATCTCAGCCGGCTGAGGAGTTGGAGGGGGCATGGCTTAACTGGATCGGGGGCGTGTCCTTTTGGACAGCTCACTCTAAGGGTCTATTCACACGTTCGTAGAATGGGTCCGCATCCGTTTCCGCAATTATGCGGAACGGGTGTGGACCCATTCATTCTCTATGGGTCCGGAAGAGATGCGGACAGCACAGTGTGCTGTCCGCATCCTCATTTCCGGAGCACGGCCCCAATCTTCCGGTCCGAAGCTCCGGAAAAAAATAGAGCATGTCCTATTCTTGTTCGCAATTGCGGACAAGAATAGGCATTTCTATGGGGGTGCCGCCCGGGTGTGTTGCGGATCAGCAATGCACTACGGACGTCTGAATAGAGCCTAAGACAGCAGTACTGTGCTGTCTGAGTGTGAGCTGCAGGGGGAAAGTCACCATCCCTCCCACCCCTGCAGCTGACAGAAGTTGATTTTTACCTTCATTTTTTCAATCCCAGTCAGCTAAGGAGTGGGAGGGGGCGTGGCCTAACCAGATCGGGACGTGGATTAGCAGGACCTGGGGCGGGGTTTTAAGTCTTTTTAGGGTGGACACATTGTGCAGGGGGCGTGTCTGGGCTCCTTCATGCAAGAGTGACTCCCCTCTGGGCACCTTACTGGCTCATTTACATACCAAATAAACTGGATTTTCAGAGGATAAAACATATATTGCTGGAACAAAGGCACATCTGGAAATAATGTACTAAGTGCTATTAGGCCATGGCTTTACTTCAATAGCGATTATCCTGGTGACAGATTTCCTTTAAAGCTCTCCTACAGCAGTGAAGAAAAATAGCTGGGTTGTTATGGAAACCTGGAGTAAAACTGTGTGAGACTAAGGGCCTGCGAGCTTCTATTGGCTGATAAGGGTCACGTGACCAAGCTTCTATTGGCTAGTGCATTTTTTGGGAATATCTCAGGAACGGTACGTCCTAGATAGCGGAGACCTAAAACCTTCCTGCATACCTGATGTACCTGTGTGCCAAATTTCATGATTGTAAATGCAATGGTACGGATTCCTTTAGCGGACACACACACACACACACATAGCAGGGGGATGGGAGCCGACTCTCAGGGGGATGCAAGAAGAGGCCCTGCTGAGCTGCACACACTTGTATGATAATGATAGTATGGATCTGCAGCCTGTGCAATGTGACATCACAAGCTTCCAGCACTGCTGCGGCGGGAGGGGGGGGGGACAGGCGGCTTGGGATGTCTGTGTAGTCACATAGCGCAGGCTGCAGGTCCACATTATTACAAGCCGGGGAGCGCCCAGGAATTTTCTTTAGGGGGGGTCCGAAAGGCAAAAAAATGCGGCATGTGTAGTGCGCTATGCTAATTGAATTTTTCAAAGCCCCCTTTATATTTAAAAATGCAGGGAAAGGGTGTAGTGTGTTATGCTTATTCTTTTACTTGGCGATTCTAAAAGGGCTGCATGAAAACAACAATGCGGCGCGCCCATTATTAAAAGCCCCTCCTACATATAATAGGCCACTCCCAACAAACACTGTACAGCTGACATTCTATAGTTGCGGCCTGTCTCTACACATCATCCGGAGAGGGGAGGGTCTGTCCTGGCTGCACTGCCTGCTTATATAACAAGCTACAGCCAGGAAGCTCCTCCGCTCTCCTCCCTCCCCTGATCCTGCTTAAGGCCTGTGGTTCTCCCCACCATCTGCCACCCGCCCGTGGCCTGCTGCCCCCTTGACCGTCCTCACCCAGCTCTGAATCCTCCTTCTGCAAATGGCAGGGGGGGGAGCCGGAGCATCTCCTCTCCTACATAGCGCCACATACCTCTTACATCCAGTGATGTCACCTTTGTTGTAGACGTTCTCTTTCCTCATCTTCTCCATTCAGACCAGACCGCCATGATGATTTTTCAGCCATCTCCCATCTCTGCAGAGATTAACAAACAGACATTAGTTTCCCACATTTCCATCATCTTCACATCTTCTGAACACCCTTTCCTGCCACCCCCAATACTGTGCCCGCTCTGCCCCCAATACTATACTACAGAAACAGTCCCCCTGGAAATACTACTACCACACAGATAGTGCCCCCCTCAACAATTATTGGCACACAGTGCTCTAAAAAAATAACTGCGCCCAGACACTAATAGTATAAAGATAATGTCCCCCAAAAATTATTGTGCTAAGCTGATACTGTGCCAGGGTGCCCCCCAAAATAACAGGGCTCCCCAAAATAGAAATAATTCTCTGCCAGAGCACACTTAGTAGTAATAATGCCCCTATAGTGCCCATACTAGTAATCATTTTCCTCATAGCCCCCCAGTATTAGCAAAGCTCTGCATAATACCTCCTAGTACTAATAATTCTCCCTACAATATGACAGTACATGAAATACCCCCGCTTAGTGCCCGCTATTGAGCTAATGTCCCCATAATGTATGCCAGTATAAAATACCCCTATATAGTGCCCCAGTAAATTCCCTCATAGTGCTCCTCTCCCTTCCCCATAGTGTCCCCCATAATATGCCAGTAAAAAATGCCCCTTCTAAGTGCCACCATATGCCCCAATAGTGCTCCACTCCCCCATAGTGCCTACCATAATGTGCCAGTAAAAAAATGCCCCCTTAGTGACACCAGATGCCATAATGCCCCCATAATGTGCCAATAAGAATAAAGGCCCCTTTAGAGCCCCCACTTCCCCTTAGTGCCCCCAAATAATGCCCCTATAGTGCAACCAGATGCCCCATAGTGCCATTCTCCCCTATAGTGCCCCCATAATATGTCAATAAAAAAAAAGCCCCTTTAGACTCCCCAGATGCCCCCATAGTGCTCCTCTCCCCCATGGTGCCGCCCCATAAAGTTCCACCATATGCCCCAATAGTGCTCCACTCCTCCATAGTGCCGCCCTCCCCTATAGTGCCTCCCATAATGTGCCAGTAAAAAATGCCCCCTTAGTGCCACCAGATGCCATAATGCCCCCATGTGCCAATAAGAAAAAAAGGCCCCTTTAGTACCCCCACTTCCCCATAGTGCCCCCAAATAATGCCCCTATAGTGCCACCAGATGCCCCATAGTGCCGTTCTCCCCTGTAGTGCCCCCCATAATGTGTAAAAAAAAAAGCCCCTTTAGAGCCCCCATAGTGCTCCTCTCCCCCATGGTGCCCCCCAAATAATGCCCCTATAGTGCCACCAGATGCCCCCTTGTGCCGTTCTCCCCATAATGTGTAAAAAAAAGCCCCTTTAGAGCCCCCATAGTGCTCCTCTCCCCCATGGTCCCCCCCCCCATAATGTGCCAGTAAGAAGTGCCACCTAAAAAAAAAAAGTACCACCAGATGCCCCATAGTGCCGTTCTCCCCTTTAGTCTCCCCTTTAGTGCCCCCATAGTGCCGTTCTCCCCTTTAGTCTCCCCTTTAGTGCCCCCATAGTGCCAGCTCCCCCCCTCCAAAAAAAACAAAAAAATAAAATAAAATAAAAAATACACTGATACTTACCTCCATCAGCAGCGATGCGATGCAGGCTCTTCTGGCCTGTGTCCCTGCTGTGTGCTGCCTGGCTCAGGCGCGTGATGATGACGTCATCTCGCCTGAGCCGGCCTCTGATAGGCTGCAGGCATTAGTGCCTGCGGCCTATCAGAAGAACAGGGGAGGGACACGCCTCTCCCTCCCCTGCCGCAGCACAGCACAGGCATCTGTATCGCTGTCCTAAGGACGGCGATACAGATGGATTAGATATGGAGATGAGCGCTTCCACAATGGAAGCGCTCATCTCCTAGTACTCCCACTGCCCCCCCGCCCCCCCCCCCCCCCCCCACCGCCGCGGCCGCAATTACATCCAGGGCCGCGCCGCCTGTGGTGATCGGCGGTGCGGCCCTGAAGGATTAAAAAAAATAATAATTTGGTTGGTTGTTCTAGGGGGGGTCCAGACCCGCTGGACCCCCCCTGTAGGTGCGCCACTGATTACAAGTGTGTGTCAGCGCAGCAGGGTCACTATCAGGGCAATAACTGTCAGAGGCCCTGCTGCAAAGAGGCAAAATAGGGGCCACTCACAGCTGCCCCTAACCGAAGAGAAGGCAGCTCCCCCTCCTTTCTGCAGTGTGATAGTCCGTGTGAGGAGGGGGCGGGGACTCCTCCCAGACCTTCAGTGGCTGCAGGAAAAGATGAGAACTGTCGGCAGAGACTCTGAGCTTTCACCTCAGTATGGAAGTATGAAGTCCCCTCACTGGCCCCTGCATCCCTCCTACACACAGCAGCAGGGGATAAGTTACTGTAGGTGGTGGTCAGTCCTGAAGGTGCTGCCTATCACCTGCGTTCAAGTGTAATTCTGTGCCCCCCTGACCTCACAGAGCTCCCCTGCAACTCTAGTGTCCCCCTGTTGCCCTTGCTCCCTCACAGATCCCTGCCCACCAACCATCTCACCTTCTGACATCTCCCCCTGCCCTCTGGAGGTTATATCAGCACTGGAGCGTTATAAGAGGAGCGGCTGATATCAGTCACATACAGTCAGGTCCATAAATATTGGGACATCGACACAATTCTAACATTTTTGGCTCTATACACCACCACAATGGATTTGAAATGAAACAAACAAGATGTGCTTTAACTGCAGACTGTCCGCTTTAATTTGAGGGTATTTACATCCAAATCAGGTGAACGGTGTAGGAATTACAACAGTTTGCATATGTGCCTCCCACTTGTTAAGGGACCAAAAGTAATGGGACAGAATAATAATCATAAATCAAACTTTCACTTTTTAATACTTGGTTGCAAATCCTTTGCAGTCAATTACAGCCTGAAGTCTGGAACGCAAAGACATCACCAGATGCTGGGTTTCATCCCTGGTGATGATCTGCCAGGCCTCTACTGCAACTGTCTTCAGTTCCTTAGACAGCATAGAAACATAGAATGTGTCGGCAGATAAGAACCATTTGGCCCATCTAGTCTGCCCAATATACTGAATACTATGGATAGCCCCCGGCCCTATCTTATATGAAGGATGGCCTTATGCCTATCCCATGCATGCTTAAACCCCTTCACTGTATTTGCAGCTACCACTTCTGCAGGAAGGCTATTCCATGCATCCCCTACTCTCTCAGTAAAGTAATACTTCCTTATATTACTTTTAAACCTTTGCCCCTCTAATTTAAAACTGTGTCCTCTTGTGGTAGTTTTTCTTCTTTTAAATATGCTCTCTTCCTTTACCGAGTTGATTCCCTTTATGTATTTAAAAGTTTCTATCATATCCCCTCTGTCTCTTCTTTCTTCCAATCTATACATATTAAGGTCCTGCTTGTTCTTGGGGCATTTTCCCTTCAGTTTTGTCTTCAGCAAGTGAAATGCATGCTCAATCAGATTCAGGTCAGGTGATTGACTTGGCCATTGCATAACATTCCACTTCTTTCCCTTAAAAAACTCTTTGGTTGCTTTTGCAGTATGCTTTGGGTCATTGTCCATCTGCACTGTGAAGCGCCGTCCAATGAGTTCTGAAGCATTTTTCTGAATATGAGCAGATAATATTACCCGAAACACTTCAGAATTCATCCTGCTGCTTTTGTCACCAGTCACATCATCAATAAATACAAGAGAACCAGTTCCATTGGCAGCCATACATGCCCACGCCATGACACTACCACCACCATGCTTCACTGATGAGGTGGTATGCTTAGGATCATGAGCAGTTCCTTTCCTTCTCCATACTCTTCTCTTCCCATCACTCTGGTACAAGTTGATCTTGGTCTCATCTGTCCATAGGATGTTGTTACAGAACTGTGAAGGCTTTTTTAGATGTCGTTTGGCAAACTCTAATCTTGCCTTCCTGTTTTTGAGGCTCACCAATGGTTTACATCTTGTGGTGAACCCTCTGTATTCACGCTGGTGAAGTCTTCTCTTGATTGTTGACTTTGACACACATACACCTACCTCCAGGAGAGTGTTCTTGGTCTGGCCAACTGTTGTGAAGGGTGTTTTCTTCACCAGAGAAATAATTCTCCAGTCATCCACTACAGTTGTTTTCTGTGGTCTTCTGGGTCTTTTGGTGTTGCTGAGCTCACCGGTGCGTTCCTTCTTTTTAAGAATGTTCCAAACAGTTATTTTGGCCACACCTAATGTTTTTGCTATCTTTCTGATGGGTTTATTTTTGTTTTTTCAGCCTAATGATAGCTTGCTTCACTGATAGTGACAGCTCTTTGGATCTCATCTTGAGAGTTGACAGCAACAGATGCCAAATGCAAATAGCACACTTGAAATGAACTCTGGACCTTTTATCTGCTCATTGTAATTGGAATAATGAGGGAATAACACACACCTGGCCATAGAACAGCTGAGAAGCCAATTGTCCCATTACTTTTGGTCCCTTAACAAGTGAGAGGCACATAAGCAAACTGTTGTAATTCCTACACCGTTCACCTGATTTGGATGTAAATACCCTCAAATTAAAGCTGACAGTCTGCAGTTAAAGCACATCTAGTTAGTTTCATTTCAAATCTATTGTGGTGGTGTATAGAGCCAAAAATGTTAGAATTGTGTCGATGTCCCAATATTTATGGACCTGACTATATAATGCAATGTCTCTGGAGGTTATATCAGCGCTGGAGCATTATAAGAGGAGCGGCTGATATCAGTCACATATAATGCAATGTCTCTGGATGTTATATCAGCGCTGGAGCATTATAAGAGGAGCGGCTGATATCAGTCACATATAATGCAATGTTTCTGGAGGTTATATCAGCGCTGGAGCGTTATAAGAGGAGCGGCTGATATCAGTCAAATATGATGTAATGTCTCTGGAGGTTATATCAGCACTGTAGCATTATAAGAGGAGCGGCTGATATCAGTCACATATGATGTAATGTCTCTGGAGGTTATATCAGCGCTGGAGCGTTATAAGAGGAGTGGCTGATATCAGTCACAAATGATGTAATGTCTCTGGAGGTTATACCAGCGCTGGAGCGTTATAAGAGGAGTGGCTGATATCAGTCACATAGAATACAATGTCTCTGGAGGTTATATCAGCGCTGGAGAGTTATAAGAGGAGCGGCTGATATCAGTCACATATAATGTAATGTCTCTGGAGGTTATATCAGCGCTGGAGAGTTATAAGAGGAGCGTTAGGAAAAAACTTTCCGTCTTTGCAGCCGCTTGCTCGCTCCAGTGCTCCTCTCTAGTCCTCCTGAAAAAGTCTGTGTGCCCTGTAGTGAATTGAAGTGACAGTGTCAGGGCATTATTACTGTGAAGGGTGCACAGAGGGCATGACTACTGTGAAGGGGGCACAGAGGGCATTATTACTATAGAGGGGGCACAATTGACATTATTACTATGGATGGAGCAGAGAGGGCATTACTACTGTGAAGGGGGCACAGAGGGCAATACTACTGTGAAGGGGGCACAGAGGGGATTACTACTGTGAAGGGTTCACAGAGGGCATTACTACTGTGAAGGGTGCACAGAGTGTATTACTACTGTGAAGGTGGCACAGAGGGCAATACTACTATAAAGGGTGCACACAGGGCATTATTACTATCAAGAGGGCACAATGGGCATTATTACTGTGAAGTGGAGAACAGAGGGTTTTACTGCTATGAAGGGGGCACAAAGAGGGCATTACTAATGTAAAGGGGGTACAGAGGGCATTACTACTGTAAAAGGGGCAGAGAGAGGACATTACAACTGTGAAGGGGGCACAGATAGCACATTACTACTGTGAAAGGGGCACAAATAGCGTATTACTACTATGAAGGGGGTACAGAGGGCATTACTACTGTAAAAGGTGCAGAGAGGGGGCATTACAACTGTGAAGGGGCACTGATACCACATTACTACTGTAAAAAAGGGGCACAGAGAGGGCATAACTACTATGAGGCGGGCACAATGTGGGCATAACTACTGTGAAGGGTGCACAATGAAGGGATAAGTACTTTAAGGGGGCACAATGTGGGCATAACTACTGTGAAAGTTGTCCAGTGAGGGCATAAATACTGTGAGGTGGCACTGCGTGGGCATAATGACCTTGAGGGGGCACTTATCTGGACAAAACTACTGTGAAGGTTGTACAATGAGGGCAATACTCCTTCTTTTTTTTGGTGTGTGTGTGTGTGTGTGTGTGGGGGGGGGGGGGGGTGCCACAGAAAGGACCCGTAACAGCCTTGTGTTGAAGTTACAAATACAGTAATTAGGGGACAATACATGCACATGAGTAAAGAAATAATAGTGGGACAGAAAACAAAGATTCGTTGTAAATGGTACCCACTCAAACTGGGCTGAAGTCGGCAGACGGGTAACACAAGGGTCTGTGTTGCATCCAGTTCTTTTTAATCTCCTTATCAATGATTGAGAGTGAAGTGTCAGTGTCTTGCATATAGGATTCAGTTTTGGGGCTCCATATACTATAAAGCAGGCATGCTCAACCTGCGGCCCTCCAGCTGTTGCAAAACTCCCATCATTCCCGGACAGCCTACATCTATCAGCCTACAGCAGGGCATGGTGGGAGTTGTAGTTTTACAACAGCTGGAGGGCCGCAGTTGAGCATCCCTGCTATAAAGGATATAGGAAAGCTTGAAAGGGTTTAGAGACGGGCAACAGACAGTGAAAAAAAAGTGTGTTAAAAACAGTAAAATGGTCTATTTTTAACATATAGTTTTTCACTGATGCCAGAAGCTTCTATTAATTGTATGGAGGCTGTCGGGAAGTGAAACCAAAAGAAATAAGACATGTTCTCTTTGTTTACTTCCACTTTTCACTGGCTGTCAGAAAAGTCTAAGTGAATAACCCTATAGACCAGGCATGCTCGACCGGCGGCCCTCAAGCTGTTGTAAAACTACAACTCCTACAATGCCCTGCTGTAGGCTGATAGCTGGAGGCTGTCTGGGCATGCTGGGAGTTGTAGTTTGCAACAGCTGGAGGGCCGCAGGTTGAGCATACCTTCTATAGACTATCATTGTTCACATATGACGGCCATTAACAAAAGGGGACATTAATTACATGTGGAAGAAATGCGATGCAGACATCAATACAGGAAAGGATTCTTTACGGTTAGACTAGTCAAACTATGGAATGCCCTACCCCAAGAGGTATTAATGGCAGATACTATGTCAGCATTTAAAAAAGTAGCTAGATGCTTATCTCATAGAAAATGGCATTGAGGGTTATAATGAGTCTATCAATTAATGTTGTACAATTGATCTGAGAAACGTTGAACTTTATTGACATGTCTTTTTTCAGCCTATGTAACTGTGTAACTAAGTCCAACCCATAATTCTATTGTGTGGATCCAGAGAAAGGCAAAATTCCCCATGAAGCAGGCTCCATATCCATCAATATGTGCAGTAATCAGAATAAATCCTTTGATCAAAACCCAATCTCCAGAAATCTAGTACCAATAATTTGCGATATTATTACTTTAAAGAATGGCAACAAGTCTCCTCCTGAACATCTTATGGCAGAGAGTTCCACAGTCTCACTGCTCTTCCAGTAAAGAATCTCTTTCATGATGAAAAGGCCTTTCCTCCACACATAAAAGATCACTAGAGAGATCTCTGTACCGCCCATCAATATATGTGTGCATTGTTTAATTATATCACCCCGAGACGTAATTTTTATAAACTGAATAACCCAGGGTTTGATATTGATGACTTGGGAGTCCACTCCTCATGATAGAACATTCTTGGCGATATCTCAGGAAGTCGTGTATCGAGTACACAGACATGAGGAAGAGAGATCATAGATGAACACAACACATTTTTTATATTCTATATGATTATACAAGTAAAGGCTTCTCTGGTGTGTACAGGTTCTTACACGATAATAAAGGTTGACATACAACGAAACGCATAGGTTTCAACTCAGGGTAAGTGTCCTAGCAGATCTGCTTTTAGAGCAGGGGACAGTGAAATATATACAGTACAGACCAAAAGTTTGGACACACCTTCTCATTCAAAGAGTTTTCTTTATTTTCATGACTATGAAGGCATCAAAATTATGAATTAACACATGTGGAATTATATACATAACAAACAAGTGTGAAACAACTGAAAATATGTCATATTCTAGATTCTTCAAAGTAGCCACCTTTTGCTTTGATTACTGCTTTGCACACTCTTGGCATTCTCTTGATGAGCTTCAAGAGGTAGTCCCCTGAAATGGTCTTCCAACAGTCTTGAAGGAGTTCCCAGAGATGCTTAGCACTTGTTGGCCCTTTTGCCTTCACTCTGCAGTCCAGCTCACCCCAAACCATCTTGATTGGGTTCAGGTCCGGTGACTGTGGAGGCCAGGTCATCTGGCGCAGCACCCCATCACTCTCCTTCATGGTCAAATAGCCCTTACTTTCAAAGTTTTCCCAATTTTTCGGCTGACTGACTGACCTTCATTTCTTAAAGTAATGATGGCCACTCGTTTTTCTTTACTTAGCTGCTTTTTTCTTGCCATAATACAAATTCTAACAGTCTATTCAGTAGGACTATCAGCTGTATATCCACCTGACTTCTCCTCAACGCCACTGATGGTCCCAACCCCATTTATAAGGCAAGAAATCCCACTTATTAAACCTGACAGGGCACTCCTGTGAAGTGAAAACCATTTCAGGGGACTACCTCTTGAGGCTCATCAAGAGAATGCCAAGAGTGTGCAAAGCAGTAATCAAAGCAAAAGGTGGCTACTTTGAAGAACCTAGAATATGACATATTTTCAGTTGTTTCACACTTGTTTGTTATGTATATAATTCCACATGTGTTAATTCATAGTTTTGATGCCATCAGTGTGAATCTACAATTTTCATAGTCATAAAAATAAAGAAAACTCTTTGAATGAGAAGGTGTGTCCAAACTTTTGGTCTGTACTGTATATATAAAAAAAAAACTGAATATATTGGTAGGTAAATGCAATTATAGATTTATATATAAAATAAAAAAGCCTCTTTTTCCCAGAAAATCCCTATAATCATTACGGAATGGTAATGTCAGCATAGTTATTGCAATTATTTTATATCAACTATATGATGTCACAATTGACTCAGTAAATAACGGTATCCACTAGCACCAAAGGATCTTTTCTGAAGACACTCTAAGGCCTCTTTCACACGGGCGTTGCGGGAAAAGGTGTGGGTGCGTTGTGGGAACATGCACGATTTTTCAGCGCGAGTGCAAAACATTGTAATGCGTTTTAACCGCGCGTGAGAAAAATCGGCATGTTTGGTACCCAAACCCGAACTTCTTCACAGAAGTTCGGGCTTGGGATCGTTGTTCTGTAGATTGTATTATTTTCCCTTATAACATGGTTATAAGGGAAAATAATAGCATTCTGAATACAGAATGCATAGTACAATAGCGCTGGAGGGGTTAAAAAATAAATAAATAATTTAACTCACCTTAATCCACTTGATCGCGCAGCCCGGCTTCTATTCTGTCTTCTTCTTTGCTGTGTGCAGGAAAAGGACCTGTGGTGACGTCACTCCGGTCATCACATGGTCCGTCACATGATCTTTTACCATGGTGATGGATCATGTGATGACCGGAGTGACGTCACCACAGGTCCTTTTCCTGCACACAGCAAAGAAGAAGACAGAAGAGAAGCCGGGCTGCGCGATCAAGTGGATTAAGGTGAGTTAAATTATTATTATTTTTTTTTAACCCCTCCGGTGCTATTGTACTATGCATTCTGTATTCAGAAGGCTATTATTTTCCCTTATAACCATGTTATAAGGGAAAATAATAATGATCGGATCTCCATCCCGATCGTCTCCTAGCAACTGTGCGTGAAAATTGGACCGCATCCGCACTTGCTTGCGGATGCTTGCGATTTTCACGCAGCCCCATTCACTTCTATCACCACAAGTGATGCGTGAAAATCACTGCTCGTGTGCACAGCCCCATAGAAATGAATGGGTCAGGATTCAGTGCGGGTGCAATGCGTTCACATCATGCATTGCACCCGCGCGGAATACTCCTCCGTGTGAAAGGGGCCTAACACTCCCATGCACAACCAGGTAAAATCACAAATTGATGAACATGTTTTTGGTTACTGTGACATTTTGCTGTATTATACTGTATAGATCTTTCATTTTCAGGGAGGTGCAATGCGATTTAGATCATAAAGGGGTTCTCTGAGTTACAGATATTGATGACCTATCCTCAGGTTCGGTCATCAATATCAGATAGGCGGGGGCTCAACACCCGGCACCCCCATCAATCAGCTCTTTTGGGCTTTTGCAGAACTTATACAGTGGAGGCAGACGGCTCCGTACAGTGCGTGGTCACGGACCCGGTGCTGGGGTTCTGCAGCTCAGCTTCCATTCAAGTAAGGGAGAATGGAGTTTCGGTATGCCAGCACCAGAAACTAGAGCTTCTTCTGCTCTGTGTACTGTTAGCTTCTGGTGCCGTGATAGTCTGCAAACAGGTGATTGGTGGGGGTGCAGGGTATTGGACTGAAAGACAGGTCATCAATATCCGTAGTGTGAATAACCCCCTATAATGTTGCTAACATTGCTTGCTAAGTGAATGTTTGCCATGACTCATTGAACTGAGCATGCTCACAATAATTGTTCCTGTGACTGTGACAAAGCTGAGTGGATGAACGGCCTGAACTCCCAGGATGTCCAGGTAAATACTGTATGCAGTGTCGGACTAGGGTACTAAGGGCCCACCAGTGTAACTGATTCTGGGAACCCACCTTAGGCGTCCTGCACACTAACATATTA
This sequence comes from Bufo bufo, assembly GCF_905171765.1. Lineage (NCBI taxonomy): Eukaryota > Metazoa > Chordata > Amphibia > Anura > Bufonidae > Bufo > Bufo bufo. The sequence goes on from NC_053393.1 coordinate 166,853,723, forward strand.
TTTTTTCTATGTCTGCAACGTTCACTTCATTTCAATGGGGCCGCAAAAAAAAAAAAAAAAAAAGACTCCGTATGCATTCCGTGTCTGTATGTCCACATGGCCGTTCTGCAAAATGATAGAACATGTCTTATTATTGTCCGCATTACAGACAAGGATAGGACTGTTCTATTAGAGGCCGGCTGTTCTGTTCGGCATAATGTGGAATGCACACACCCGGTATCCAGGTTTTGCGGATCCGCTATTTGCAGACTGCAAAACATCCAACGGTCGTGTTCATGAGCACTTACAGTGATAATAGAAATATTACAGATGAAGTATGATGGCAGACATTCACAGCATAATGCACAAACATCCATGTGGCAGAATTTACACATACAGTACACTGCGTGCAGAATTATTAGGCAAATGAGTATTTTGACCACATCATCCTCTTTATGCATGTTGTCTTACTCCAAGCTGTATAGGCTCGAAAGCCTACTACCAATTAAGCATATTAGGTGATGTGCATCTCTGTAATGAGAAGGGGTGTGGTCTAATGACATCAACACCCTATATTAGGTGTGCATAATTATTAGGCAACTTCCTTTCCTTTGGCAAAATGGGTCAAAAGAAGGACTTGACAGGCTCAGAAAAGTCAAAAATAGTGAGATATTTTGCAGAGGGATGCAGCACTCTTAAAATTGCAAAGCTTCTGAAGCGTGATCATCGAACAATCAAGCGTTTCATTCAAAATAGTCAACAGGGTCACAAGAAGCGTATGGAAAAACCAAGGCGCAAAATAACTGCCCATGAACTGAGAAAAGTCAAGCGTGCAGCTGCCAAGATGCCACTTGCCATCAGTTTGGCCATATTTCAGACCTGCAACATCACTGGAGTGCCCAAAAGCACAAGGTGTGCAATACTCAGAGACATGGCCAAGGTAAGAAAGGCTGAAAGACGACCACCACTGAACAAGACACACAAGCTGAAACGTCAAGACTGGGCCAAGAAATATCTCAAGACTGATTTTTCTAAGGTTTTATGGACTGATGAAATGAGAGTGAGTCTTGATGGGCCAGATGGATGGGCCCGTGGCTGGATTGGTAAAGGGCAGAGAGCTCCAGTCCGACTCAGACGCCAGCAAGGTGGAGGTGGAGTACTGGTTTGGGCTGGTATCATCAAAGATGAGCTTGTGGGGCCTTTTCGGGTTGAGGATGGAGTCAAGCTCAACTCCCAGTCCTACTGCCAGTTTCTGGAAGACACCTTCTTCAAGCAGTGGTACAGGAAGGAGTCTGCATCCTTCAAGAAAAACATGATTTTCATGCAGGACAATGCTCCATCACACGCGTCCAAGTACTCCACAGCGTGGCTGGCAAGAAAGGGTATAAAAGAAGAAAATCTAATGACATGGCCTCCTTGTTCACCTGATCTGAACCCCATTGAGAACCTGTGGTCCATCATCAAATGTGAGATTTACAAGGAGGGAAAACAGTACACCTCTCTGAACAGTGTCTGGGAGGCTGTGGTTGCTGCTGCAAGCAATGTTGATGGTGAACAGATCAAAACACTGACAGAATCCATGGATGGCAGGCTTTTGAGTGTCCTTGCAAAGAAAGGTGGCTATATTGGTCATGATTTGTTTTTGTTTTGTTTTTGAATGTCAGAAATGTATATTTGTGAATGTTGAGATGTTATATTGGTTTCACTGGTAAAAATAAATAATTGAAATGGGTATATATTTGTTTTTTGTTAAGTTGCCTAATAATTATGCACAGTAATAGTCACCTGCACACACAGATATCCCCCTAAAATAGCTAAAACTAAAAACAAACTAAAAACTACTTCCAAAAATATTCAGCTTTGATATTAATGAGTTTTTTGGGTTCATTGAGAACATGGTTGTTGTTCAATAATAAAATTAATCCTCAAAAATACAACTTGCCTAATAATTCTGCACTCCCTGTATATGGATATCCTGCACTTAAGTTAGTCAGAAACAAGACACATGCAGCGCACACCAATCACTTATTGGACAGATGTGGGACACAAGACACTTATACATGGCTCACAAGCCACTGATACATATGTCACATGCTGCACATACACCACTGATACATAGATCATATATAGCACACACCAATCACACATAGGAAACACGCAATGCACACACCAAGACATTTATGGCTAACCCTATTAAGTGTAGCACACTTAAAGGGGTTAAAGGGGTTGTCTCACTTCAGCAATTGGCATTTATTATGTAGAGAAAGTTAATACAAGGCACTTACTAATGTATTCTGATTCTGCATATTGACTATTTTCCATCACATTATACACTGCTCGTATCCATGGTTTTGACCGCTCTGCAATCCTGCAGCGGTGGCCGTGCTTGCACACTATAGGTAAAGGTGTTGGCCTATGAGCACTTCCAGCCTTTCCCTATAGTGTGTAAGCACCACTGCTGGATTACACGGTGGTAATAACCCACGGATACGTGCTGTGTATAATGTGATGGAAAGGAGGCAATATGGACAACTACAATACATTAGTACAGTAAGTGCCTTGTATTAACTGCATGATAAATGCCATTTACTGAAGTGAGACAAACCCTTTAACCCCTTTAAGCATAAATGTCTGGCATGAAATTTACCAAATCTTAACCTCCTGTGGTGATGTGAACGCTAAAGTGAATAAGGATCCCGGAAGAGGGGTATATCTCACCCAGGTTCCTCAACTGGGTGAGATAAGTAAAATTCCAGAGTGGTGCTGGCTTCAGCAAGGCATAGTTGCTGGAGCTATTTTGTTAAATATTTAGGGGCTGGATTTTACTTGGATTGGGAGGTAGGTTGGTAGAGGGAGCTGCCAATCCACCCCTCCCATTCCAGGGCAGGTTTTCCCTAGCATGTAATCACCTGGGATTATTACTGGGGAGTAAAAGCCCATCCCAGACTGTCAGTCGGGGGTGTGGTTTTAAACAGAGGCCGGGTGAGGCTCTGGTCGTGTGGTTCCAGCCGGGCTAGGCTGAGAAACCACGAGGCTGGGACATTGCCTGGACTGACCGTGTTACAGCCTGGGGGGCTGGTATATGCTTGGCTGAGAAAGCCGGACTTGACACTGTGTCTGAACAGCACTCTATAGGTGAGTCAGGGATTCTACCATATGTTTAGTTAGAGCCCAGCCGGGCAGGTGTTTGTTTTGTATTATGTTTGTTTTTCTGAGGTGCCAAATAAAAGCGATGTTTGGACCTTAAACTTGGTGTCTGGCGAAGATACTTGTGTGAATGACCCCCGGAGAAGAGCTAATCCCCCACACTCCTCATATTGTACATAATCTACATTAGAAATAAAAGGGTTGGCCTACCATAATGGCATATTGCCTATCTACAGGATAGGTGATAAATATCAGATTTTATGTACACAAGAGTCTTAAGACCACATTTCCTTGATCATGGGGGTCCCAGCAGTCAGACCCCCACAATCAGACACTTATGACCTGTCGTGTCATAGCTGTTGGACCTTTTCACATTCCCTATCCTTAAAGGTTTTCTTTGGGTGTGAAAAAAAATAAAAAATTCAAATCTGGCCCAAAATATGTGTGTCAAACTAAAATAGAAATGCTCGCCTGTTAAAGGACCTGTGTCCACTTTTCTAGTTATCCTCTAGCCACAGGATCGGGGATATTTAAGTGATCCGTGGGGGTCTGAACGCTGAAGCCCCCACTGATCCCCCTTCTTGATTGAGTGGCAGGTCGAGCATATGCCCTGCCTCTCCATCCATTCTCTGTGGGGTCGCACTGGCTATTTCCAGTGGTCCCAAAGAGAATGAATGGAGCAGCAGGGTTATGTGGCCTGCCACACCACCAAAAAGGGGGAACAGGACAAGTTCCTGGGATAAGTGGGGGTAGCAGAATCGGACCCCACTAATCATATAGTTATGCCCTATGGTGTGGAGTGAATAACTTGAAAACCTGGACAACCCCTTTAAATCCTCCACCATTCCACCAGTATCTCTTTACATGGCAGCAGTGATGCCTGTTAATACGGAATATCATCACTACCACCATGTAAACCATTTGTGTCAATACTGCAGAATGTGACGCACTGTGCAGAATTTTTCTGTCATAAGTCCAACCCCATTTGCAGGTCACAACCTTTAACAAAGCCCAAGCAAAGATGCTAGAGGAGCAACGTGAGCAAAGGGCACAAATGGAGGGTCATAACTGAAACAGAGGCATTAGGGTCACCTGAGGCAGGATAATAGTGGGGATCCTGGAGCAGGGGTAACTGGAGAAAAGGCAATATTAGCGGTGTATTTAGAGGGGGGCACCTGGAGCTGGGATATTTATGGGGGTGCACCTAAAGCAGAGGTATTAGGGTTGCATGAGGCAGGGTAATAGTGGTGATCTTGGAGCAGAGGTATTAGGGGGGGCAACTGGAGAAGAGGCAATATTAGGGGTGCATTTAGAGTAGGGGCATTGGGGGGCATCTGGAGCTGTGGCACTAATGGGGGTGCACCTAAAGCAGAGGCATTGGGGGGAACTTGGACAGAGTCCCCCCACTGCCACTCTGAACTCTGCAGAGAGCAGCACACATACACAGATCTGAGTCTACTATAAACAAATCCCCTATTTCCCCCTTACAATCTCCTACAGCTCACTACTGTCACACACCTGAGAAATAATCCCAGCACTGCAGAGGAGTCCTTCTCTCCAGAAACCACAGTTTTCTGACCGCAGGGAGGGCAGGATGATGGCCAGACATGTTCTCTCCTCCTTTAATGCCAGCACCCTGGGAAGTTTAGCAGACACTGCGGGGCCTCCTGTGCGATACTGCCACCGAGTGGCTACAATAATTATCTCTCCTGGGAAACAAGAGAAATATTTACTCCTCCGTCTTATCTACGGGCGCAGGAGACTGGGGGCCTACCGAGGAATCCCCCGCCTCCCCGGTGGGCCAGTCTGAGCCTGACTGTATGTGTCTAGTGAGGAGTCTTTCCAAGAACTGATTAGTTAAGGGTCTTCGAAATATCTAGTGATTATGTTTAAGTTTATGCGACTATAGTAGGCACGTACAAATATAGGTCTGGGTTCTCTTCTCCCACCATTTGCATCCTTTTTAGTTTACAGCGCAGTACCCCAAAACGTGAGGGTAGCTGCAAATTGTTTAGTTTGTTATGTTTTTACCAGGCTCCTGTTTACACTGCACATCAGCAGATGGGGTATGGCTGGCAGTGGTTGGCATTAGGAATGGGAATAACCATCCCATTCCTCTCCCCCTTGGTAGGTATGGGCTGGTTCTACTTCCTGCCATGAGGGGGAGTGCTAGTCTAGAAAGTGAGGTGTGAGGGAGCATGTGCTTGAGCTCCTACTCCAAAGGTCTTAGGGACCATTTTTGATCCCACTCTACTATGAGACCACTTCTCCACAAAGACTGCAAGAATATGAAAACTCGAGATATTAGAAAGGCTACATCATTTACAGAGTGACCGGCAAGCCGCAGCTTTATAGACCCTGCTGCAGGTGAGGGACTACGATTCAGACACCCATCACCAAGATCACAATCATTACCAAGACCTGCATTACACCATGGACATCTACAGCTGCAAGTGCCAGCTTCCAGCTGTTAGTCAAAGTAAGTAAAGACAGACTTTTATTTATCTAATTCACTGATACCCAGGGAGCAATGGCCTCAAGGATTACACAGTGACACATTATTTCATCAGGGCCACTACCACTCCTATCCTTTGCAGAGGCTTCTCAAGGGCTCACTGCAAAAGGCTTGGTCCATGAACAACATTCATCAAACATATACAAGATAGCTGATAACTGATTTCTGTTCACTGGTTGTCCAACCACTGGGACCCCTATGATCATGAGGATGAAGGTCTTTGAATTGCCTGTGTGAATGAAGTGGTAGTATGAATGTATGATCACCGTTCCATCCACTGGGATGGAACTGCTGGAGATCACTGACATTAACACTGCTCAGAGTAGTTGCTGAAAGCAGTTGACATGTTTCCCCAGCAGATCCGGAGGAATAAAACTATGGAGAGCAGATTGAGTACAAATGCAAACTAGTGTAATTTTCAGTTTCTCACTGATCTTTTAATCTATCAATATAAGCAAACAGTTTTAAGACATCAGAAATGCTTTTCCAGTCTAATCATTTATCTTTTCCATTGGTTATAGCTGCATTTTTTCCCCCAGCAATGTTACAAGTGGTAGTCCTGTCAAATGGCCTTTGTCACAAGCCTTGCATAGATAGCAGGCTCAGGCTGTGAAGAGAATCATTATTATCAACATGTCACCCCGATACTGACATAAAATAACAAGTTCTTCTGAGCAATGCCAGCATCATTCACGTATCCTCTTAGTGTCACAGAGCACCAAAACAACATCTGTTTTATATTCCATATGAAGGTTTTTGGCATGGATTTTCCTTGCTGTCACCAGTCTATGATTAAGGGGATGCAAATGAGAAAATATTCTGATTCGCTCCCTCATTAATTATGGATAATTCATAATGGTGTCTTCTAGTATAAGGGAAAACAAGTTTGGCAAAGGACTTCATAAATAAAGTGATTAAACTCATCATTTGAGAAATTGCACTGACACGTTACACATCTTCCATTTACTTCTGCCTTTGCCTCTTCACCTTCAGCTAACTTATTGATTGCCGCTCGGCGCTGACATTTTAACTCTACCATAGACTCGGATCAATAAGCAGCAGCCGCTCAGGTCATCAGTATTAGGACCTGTTCTTTCTCTAAATGAATTGGTGTTGATGTGGTTTATTTTTACATTAGGTTATTACTATTAGTCCTTTTTTCCATTTTTACAGCTTATAACTATTGTAGTATCACATCACAAATGTATTCGGTATTCATGTAAACCTACAGTCAGGTCCATAAATATTGGGACATCGACACAATTCTAACATTTTTGACTCTATACACCACAATGGATTTGAAATGAAACTAACAAGATGTGCTTTAACTGCAGACTGTCAGCTTTAATTTGAGGGTATTTACATCCAAATCAGGTGAACGGTGTAGGAATTACAACAGTTTGCATATGTGCCTCCCACTTGTTAAGGGACCAAAAGTAATGGGACATAATACTAATAATTATAAATTAAACTTTCACTTTTTAATACTTTGTTGCAAATCCTTTGCAGTCAATTACAGCCTGAAGTCTGGAACGCATAGACATCACCTGACGCTGGGTTTCATCCCTGGTGATGATCTGCCAGGCCTCTACTGCAACTGTCTTCAGTTCCTGCTTGTTCTTGGGGCATTTTCCCTTCAGTTTTGTCTTCAGCAAGTGAAATGCATGCTCAATCGGATTCAGGTCAGGTGATTGACTTGGCCATTGCATAACATTCCACTTCTTTCCCTTAAAAAACTCTGGTTGCTTTTTCAGTATGCTTTGGGTCATTGTCCATCTGCACTGTGAAGCGCCATCCAATGAGTTCTGAAGCATTTGGCTGAATATGAGCAGATAATATTGCCCGAAACACTTCAGAATTCATCCTGCTGCTTTTGTCAGCAGTCACATCATCAATAAATACAAGAGAACCAGTTCCATTGGCAGCCATACATGCCCACGCTATGACACTACCACCACCATGCTTCACTGATGAGGTGGCATGCTTAGGATCATGAGCAGTTCCTTTCCTTCTCCATACTCTTCTCTTCCTATCACTCTGGTACAAGTTGATCTTGGTCTCATCTGTCCATAGGATGTTGTTCCAGAACTGTGAAGGCTTTTTTAGATGTCGTTTGGCAAACTCTAATCTGGCCTTCCTGTTTTTGAGGCTCACCAGTGGTTTACATCTTGTGGTGAACCCTCTGTATTCACTCTGGTGAAGTCTTCTCTTGATTGTTGACTTTGACACACATACACCTACCTACTGGAGAGTGTTCTTGATCTGGTGTGAAGGGTGTTGTGAAGGGTGTTTTCTTCACCAGGGAAAGAATTCTTTGGTCATCCACCACAGTTGTTTTCCATGGTCTTCCGGGTCTTTTTGTGTTGCTCTGCTCACTGGTGCGTTCCTTCTTTTTAAGAATGTTCCAAACAGTTGTTTTGGCCACGCCTAATGTTTTTGCTATCTCTCTGATGGGTTTGTTTTGTTTTTTCAGCCTATTGATGGCTTGCTTCACTGATAGTGACAGCTCTTTGGATCTCATCTTGAGACTTGACAGCAACAGATTCCAAATGCAAATAGCACACTTGAAATGAACTCTGGACCTTTTATCTGCTCATTGTAATTGGGATAATGAGGGAATAACACACCCCTGGCCATGGAACAGCTGAGAAGCCAATTGTCCCATTACTTTTGGTCCCTTAACAAGTGGGAGGCACATATGCAAACTGTTGTAATTCCTACACCGTTCACCTGATTTGGATGTAAATACCCTCAAATTAAAGCTGACAGTCTGCAGTTAGAGCACATCTTGTTTGTTTCATTTCAAATCCATTGTGGTGGTGTATAGAGCCAAAAACTGTGTCGATGTCCCAATATTTATGGACCTGACTGTATATGACCTAAAAAAAAAAATGTTGGTTTGATATGTTTAACTGGCTTAAAGGGGTTGTGTCCCAAAACATATTCTACTTTTTTCAAACCATGCACTGGCCTAAGTGCACTTACCTACTCATTTACATATTAAAAGTACTTTTTCTCCAGAATAAAGCAATGGATCACTAAATCAAAGGTATCATTACATTAGGCTGAGCTAGCCCTACAAGATGATGACTGGTATACCAATGAATTTTCTGGTAACAAACTCCCTTAGACTTTTTGGCCCTATGATAATCCTAAAATTCACATTGCATACATGGAACTTTTCTTGCACTTGGAACCCTTCCTAACCCGGGTTGTGTCACTTCAGCACATAACATTTATTATGTAGAGAGGGTTAATACAAGCCACTTAATAATGTATTGCGATTGTCCATATTGCTTCCTATGCTGGCTGGATTTATTTTTTATCACATTTTACACTGCTCGTTTCTATGATTACGACCACCCTGCAATCCATCAGTGGTGGTCATGCTTGCACACTATAGGGAAAAGCAGCAGCCTATGTGAGCTCTCACAGTCCAGTCCACCTGAGAGGCTGACACTTTCTCCTATAGCGTACAAGCATGACCACCGTTGATGGATTGCAGGGTGGTCATACCCATGGAATCGAGCAGTGTAAAATGTGATGGAGAAATGAATCCAGCCAGCGTATGAAGCAATATGGATAATAACAATACATTAGTAAGTGGCTTGTATTAACTTTCTCTACATGATAAATGCCACTTGCTGAAGTGAGGCAACCCCTTTAAAGAAGCACTCCCACAATTTTTTTCTCTGACCTGTTAGAAAGGTACATGATGTAATCTGTAGTGAAGGTAATCTTCTTACCAGTGTATTTGTGAGCTTTGCCCTCACTTCTGATCCTCAGCTATGTCATATGACCAGCAATCAGAATTTCCAAATCACACAGCATCTTATGTGTGGACAGGAAGTCATTTTCTCTATGTATTTCTATGGGAGCCTCAATGTAACTGACTTCCTGTCCTGTGTCAGTTGGTCACATGACACAGCTGAGGATCAGAACAGTCACTGGTAAGAAAATTACTTTTACTATAGATTACATCATGTACCTTTCTAATGGGCCAGAGAATAAAGATGTTTGTGGGAGTGCTACTTAATTAAATTAGTTATATTGGCTTGAATGGTTGAAAACATAAAAATGATATACAAATGGCAAAAAGTTGTAAAATAGCATGTTTATGACAACTAAACTTTGTATTGCTAATTTTCACTAGTTAATAAGACTCCTGTGTTTTTAAACTGTTAAGCATACACATAAATCTTTCCATATGAATGAATCTATGTGAATAATAAGCCGCCACGTATACTAGAAATGTCCATTATATTTGAGATGAGATTATTGGCGACTTTCTTATGATTATAAATTACGCTAGTACTAACCGGTGCTGCTCTGGATTGTCCTCACTGTAGTTGTTGTGCGTGGAGGTGATGATGGTCTTAGCAGCACACTGTCATCATCTTGAGAACATCCCTTCTCGATTGCTCTAACGTAGCTGTGGCTTCTCATTCGAAAACAGCCAGGCATTGGAAGATCCAGTGCCTCCACTGCCTGAGATTCCAGCTCACTAAAAACGGACTCACATACTGATTCAAACTGCCCATTGACTTCCATTTCACTAACCTGAAAAAGAAGAAACAGTTTCATAAGTACATATTTGCATAACATATTATAGTATAAAAGTATTATAGAATAGTGTCTATAGTTATTATAATGTATTAAGTATACAGTTGAAACCAGAAGTTTGCATACACTATATAAAAAGACACATATGCATGTTTTTCTCAATATCTGACATGAAATCAGAATAGAACTTTACTGTTTTTGTTCAATTAGGATTACCATAATTATTATTAGTTGCCAAATGCCAAAGAGAGAGAATGTTTAAGGCATATTTATTACTTTCTGCAAAGTCAAAAGTTTACATACATTTTATTAATATTTGTTACCATTGCCCTTAAACTGTATGACTTGGGTCAAACGTTTTGGATATCCTTCCACAAGCTTCTCACAATAGTTGGTCTGAATTTGGGCCCACTCCTCCTGACAAAACTGGTGTAACTGAGCCATGTTTGTTGGTCGCCTTGCTCGCACCAGCCTTTTCAGTTTTGCCCATAAATTTTCAATAGGATTGAGATCAGGGCTTTGTGATGGCCACTCCAAAACATTGACTTTATTTTCCTTAAGCCACTTTGTAACCAGTTTGGCAGTATGTTTGGGGTCATTGTCCATTTGGAAGACCCATTTCCGCCCAAACTTTAACTTCCTGGCTGATGCCTTGAAATGTTGCTTCAGTATTTCCACATAATCTTCTTTCCTCATGATGCCATGTATTTTGTGGAGTGCACCAGTCCCTCCTGCAGCAAAACAACCCCACAACATGATGCTGCCACCCCCGTGTTTCACAGTTGGGATGGCGTTCTTAGGCTTCCAAGCTTCTCCCTTTTTCCTCCAACAGTAACGATGGTCATTATGGCCAAAAAGTTCATTTTTAGTTTCGTCAGACCACAGGACATGTCTCCAAAAATGTAGGTCTTTGTTCCTGTATGCATTTGCAAACATTAATCTGACTTTTCTATGTGTCTTTTGGAGTAATGGCTTCTTCCTGGCAGAGTGGCCTTTCAGCCTATGTTTAGACAATAGTCATTTCACTGTGGATATTGACATAATCTTACCAGCTTACGCTATCATCTTCACAAGGTCTTTAGCTTTTGTTCTTGGGTTGATATTCACATGTCAGACCAAAGCATATTCATCTCTGGGACACAGAACCTGTCTTCTTCCTGAGCGGTATGATGGCTGGACATTCCCATCTTGTTTGTACTTATGTATAATTGTTTGTACAGATGAACGAGGCACCTTCAGGTATCTTGAAATTGCACCCAAGGTTGAGCCAGACTTGAGTCCACAATTCTCTTCCTGATATCTTGGCTGATTTCTTTAGACTTTCCCATGATGCTAAACACAGAAGCAGTGTGTTTCAGGTGTGCATTTAAATACATCCACAGGTGTGTCTCTAATTAACTCAGATGTTGCCAACAAACCTAACAGAAGCTTCCAAACACATGACATCATCATATGGACAGTCCAGAATTGTTTAAAGGCATAGTAATCTTAGTGTTTGTAAACTTTTGACATTGCAGAAATTAATAAAAATGCCTTAAAACATTCTCTCTCATTATTCTGGCATTTGGCAAATAATATTAATTATGGGAATCCTAATTGACCAAAAACAGGAAAGGTTTGTTCTGATGTCATGTCAGAAATTGAGAAAAACATGCATATGTGTATTTTTATATACCGTATTTTTCGCCCCATAAGACGCACTTTTTCCTCCCCAAAAATGGGAGGAAAATGCCCCTGCGTCTTATGGGGCGAATGCTGACAGTTTAACATCGCTGGACGCGATGTACGGAGCGGGGGCCGGGGGAGGGACTAGGAGGAGGAGCTGGGGGTCGGCAATAGCGGTGGGGCGGTGCGGTCACTGTACTATAGCCCCGCCCCACCTCTTCGGTATACTAATATAAAATGTATTATTGAATTAAAAGTTATTAAACATGCCCCTCTCACTCCTAATAGTACCGTATATCCTAATTTCTTCTGTATAATGCCGGCAGGCAGGACGGGCGGGCGGGCGGCAGCGTAACTCCCTGATGTCACGTGCCTACGCCGCCTGCTTTATGAATGAAGCAGGCGGCGCAGACAAGTGACGTCACTGAGGGACGTGCCGGCCGCCCGGCCCGCCTGCCGGCATTATACAGAAGAAATTCGGATATACGGTACTATTAGGATTGAGGGGGGCATGTTTAATAACTTTTAATTCAATAATACATTTTATATTTGTATGCGGCGGGGCGGCGGCGGCGGCGGGTGGGGGGGCACACGGAATCTGTGGATGGCACAGTTAAGGGGTGGGGGTCTGTGGATGGCACTGTTATGGGCTGGGGGGGCACTGTGGATGGCACTGTTATGGGGTGGGGGGTCTGTGGATGGCACATATATAACAGTGCCATCCACAGATCCCCCCCTTGTAACAGTGCCAGCCACAGATCCCCCCCCTGTAACAGTGTCCGTCATCCACAGATCCCTCCATAAGTGTCTGTCATCCACAGATCCCCCATAAGTGTCCGTCATCCACAGATCCCACCATAAGTGTCCCTCATCCACAGATCCCTCCATAAGTGTCCGTCATCCACAGATCCCCCCATAAGTGTCCGTCATCCACAGATCCCCCCATAAGTGTCCGTCATCCACAGATCCCCCCATAAGTGTCCGTCATCCACAGATCCCCCCCATAAGTGTCCGTCATCCACAGATCCCCCATAAAGGTGTCCGTCATCCACAGATCCCCCCATAACAGTGTCCGTCATCCACAGATCCCCCCATAACAGTGTCCGTCATCCACAGACCACCATTAGTTCCAAACCAACCAAAAGCACACCTTTTGGTTTTAATTTTTTTTTTCTTATTTTCCTCCCCAAAAACCTAGGTGCGTCTTATGGGCCGATGCGTCTTATAGGGCGAAAAATACGGTAGTGTATGTAAACTTCTGGTTTCAACTGTATATATATATATATATATATATATATATATATATATATATATATTGTACATATCACACATGCAGTTTTTAAAAGCCAGAAGTAGAGTCATCAGGAATGGAAACTTTAAAAGAAGGACTTATACTACTCTATCCTACTGGATTCACTGCTGGTTTTGTGGTTACAAAAACAGCATCAAACGTTGCATCTAACAGTTTAAATTCTACATGCACCTCTTTTTTGCATGATATTAGCACCTTCATGGTGGACCAGCAGGGTAGAAAGTAGAGTCCAACCACTGGAGATCTAGGATTAATATTGCTTTCTCCAGGGAAAAAAGAGGCAATACCATGTTCTTTAAGTGCTTCCAATGTTTATATATAAAGATCCTCAATATATTTAGTGAACCTGGGATTATGGGGTCATTTATGGGGTCATTTATTATACTGAAGCTGTCTTACATTTAGAACTGGCCCTGGATGCGCCAAAGTTATGGAGAGGGCGGCACCTCTTAATATCTTCGGTGGATCCACCACCAGACATAGAGGTTATTAAGACCGCCATCTAAAATGCTGGTCTTAATAAATGTGCCATTATATGTATAATATTATACTGTTAGTTGTGTATAGTGAATATACAGTTTATTACCATTGTGTCATTGTCATCTGGCACCCAGTTAATATAGTGGAGATTTGGATAAAGGATAGAAGGATAAGATCAGCCCATTTATCTCCTCTAAAAGTGGACTGTGTTTTATTCTATACTACTATTCTGTGGCTTAGTCGATGGCCACAATGTTTTGAAGAAGCAGGCATGTGAATGCTCTCCTGGAGAATATGACGTTCTTTGAGATATGACTGTCACACAGATATAAGTTCAATCACTCTCACTGTTTTCTACTTGAAGCTAAAAGCCCTCAAAAAGCTTTAAACACTACATTTTATCAGTAGCTGAAGTTTTGAAAAAATAATTGTATTAAAACAGCCTGTGTCCTTGGCTACACAAAAATTCACTGCTTTAAATGGATATTCTTCGTAAACCATATAGTAAAGGTTCTGTGAGTTCTTCAATGGTTTACTCTATGGGACAAACTTTTTAAGTGAACTGTCAAATGGTTGAGAGCTCACCACTTACCTGACTAATTGTGCTCATGGCTCTCATGTAGCTCTCATTTCTAGACCGGAATTTTGGAGATGTAAGGAGGGTTGATGGGTCAAGGCTGTCCATACTCCTATTAATGGAAACTTCACTCACTGCCCTTAAGTAACTGTGGCTTCGAATTTGAAGTTTTGGAGAGTGTTCATTTGAGATTCTGTAAAAATAAAAAACAACATGTCTTGTCAATGTTATAATTTGACTGTTATTGGAAGAATCATATATTTTTTTAATTTTTCCTGGAAATAAGTACCAATAAATGTAATTACAATAGGTACCTGCTATTCAGTTGCCTTGAGAGAAAGTGTAAACATATATGCTGCAGGAAAAAAATTTCAGATATATGCCCTATTATATATTATGCAGGTCACAATTAAACCAGGTTAAAAACCATGAAAGCTATGTGTGGTCTTTTTCATTGAAATTTATTTCATTTCTATTGTTCATTTTTTTCCCCCCTAAATGCTAAATTTGTCATCTTTCTGGCTATGCTGCTGTTTCAGATATAGATCAGTCAGTACCCTGCTCTTGACTAGGTCAGCTATGGAGTAGTGTACAGATTGAGTCTCTTAAAACAAGGGAGACGAGATCTCTCATGGGCTGTAGAAGGAGGAATGAGTACAGAAATAATGCTGGGCTAATTCATGAGAGCTAGTAAAGGGAGTATCATCCTAGTCACACAAACCTCACATCGAATATGGATCACTGGGAAGAACACACCCACATAAGAATAGTCAAAAACTAGAAGCAAGTTGCAAACTGCATATCATGGAATTGAAAATGAAGAAAGAATGAAAACTGCAGCCTGAAACTTAAAGGGGTTCACCGGGAATTAAGAAAATGAAAATACTTCAATATTACTTTATTATAAATATATTTTCAAATACCTTTCATTATTTATAATGGCTCGTTTTGTCTGGGGAGCAATGATCAGGTGAAACAAAATGGCCACTATCCCATTAGTTCACACTAAACCTGTCCTGATCACACATGAGGACAAGTTACTTTACAACACTGAGGTAAAGAGCTGCCTCATCCTCCTCTCTACTTGTCAGAGATTATGATCCTGAATACAGATGATAAGAACTTTAGCTGAATGTAGAATTTAGTTCATGAGGAGACATTAAGTATAGGGAGAATGGACAGGACAGATTGTAGTAATGTGGGGCTGTGGTAATGGAGACTGTAAACAAGTGCTGCTGCTCATTAGCCATACCTCCTCTCATGTCTCCTCATCTTGTCCAATCCCACAAAGATTCACCTGTATTCAGGATCATGATTCCTGACAGGCAGACAGGCAGAGCAGAGAGGAGGATGAGGCAGCACTATGGCTCATTGTGATGAAGTAACTTGTCCTGCTGTGTGATTAGGACAGGTTTTGTGTGTACTAATAGGACGACGGCCATTTTATTTCTCCTAATGACTGCTCCCCAGACAAAACAAGCCATTCTAAGTAATGAAAGGTATTTGTGAATATATTTATAATAAAGTAATATTTAAGTATTTATATTTTTTTTAATTCCTGGAGAATCCATTTAATGCAACATTTTAAGGTAAGGTAATCACTCATATATGTAAAACTTTTTCCATTCCATTGACTTTAACCCCTTTAGGACACAGCCTTATTTCACCTTAAGGACCAGGCCATTTTTTGCAAATCTGACCAGTGTCACTTTAAGTGGTGATAACTTTAAAACGCTTTGACTTATCCAGGCCATTCTGAGATTGTTTTTTTGTCACATATTGTACTTCATGACACTGGTAAAATGAAGTCAAAAAATTAAATTTGTATGCATAAAAAAAATACAAAATTTACCCAATTTTTTTTTTAAAATAGCAAATTTCCAAGTTTCAATTTCCCTACTTCTATAATACATAGTAATACCTCCAAAAATAGTTATTACTTTACATTACCCATATGTCTACTTCATGTTTGGATCATTTTGGGAATGATATTAAATTTTTTGGGGATGTTACAAAGCTTAGAAGTTTAGAAGCAAATCTTGAAATTTTTCTGAAATTTTCAAAAACCCAATTTTTAGGGACCAATTCAGGTCTGAAGTCACTTTGCGAGGCTTACATAATAGAAACCACCCAAAAATGACCCCATTCTAGAAACTTCACCCCTCAAGTTATTCAAAACCTTAGGAGTTTATAGGGGGGATCACACACGCCCGGAACCAGTGTAGGCCTGAAGTAAATATATCTTTGCACAAAAGGCTGTATTTCAAATGGCTATATTTCAAATGCCTAATTCAAACCCCTGTATGTATAGGGGGGATCACACACGCCCTGAACCAGTGTAGGCCTGAAGTAAATATATCTTTGCACAAAAGGCTGTATTTCAAATGGCTATATTTCAAATGCCTAATTCAAACCCCTGTATGTATAGGGGGGATCACACACGCCCTGAACCAGTGTAGGCCTGAAGTAAATATATCTTTGCACAAAATGGCTGTATTTCAAATGGCTGTATTTCAAATGCCTAATTCAAACCCCTGTATGTAGAGGTGGTATCTCAGAGGGCCTGAACCTCTGTAGGCCTGAAGTAAATATATCTTTGCACAAAATGGCTGAATTTCAAATGGCTGTATTTCAAATGCCTAATTCAAACCCCTGTATGTATAGGGGGGATCACACACGCCCAGAACCAGTGTAGGCCTGAAGTAAATATATCTTTGCACAAAAAGGCTGTATTTCAAATGGCTATATTTCAAATGCGTAATTCAAACCCCTGTATGTATAGGGGGGATCACACACGCCCTGAACCAGTGTAGGCCTGAAGTAAATATATCTTTGCACAAAATGGCTGTATTTCAAATGGCTGTATTTTTCAAATGCCTAATTCAAACCCCTGTATGTAGAGGTGGTATCTCAGAGGGCCTGAACCTCTGTAGGCCTGAAGTAAATATATCTTTGCACAAAATGGCTGAATTTCAAATGGCTGTATTTCAAATGCCTAATTCAAACCCCTGTATGTATAGGGGGGATCACACATGCCCAGAACCAGTGTAGGCCTGAAGTAAATATATCTTTGCACAAAAAGGCTGTATTTCAAATGGCTGTATTTCAAATGCCTAATTCAAACCCCTGTATGTATAGGGGGGATCACACACGCCCTGAATCAGTGTAGGCCTGCAGTAAATATATATTTGCACAAAATGGCTGTATTTCAAATGCCTAATTCAAACCCCTGTATGTAGAGTTGGTATCTCTGAGGGCCTGAACCTCTGTAGGCCTGAAGTCAATATATCTTTGCACAAAATGGCTGTATTTCAAATGTCTAATTCAAACCCCTGTATGTAGAGGTGGTATCTCAGAGGGCCTGAACCTCTGTAGGCCTGAAGTAAATATATCTTTGCACAAAATGGCTGTATTTCAAATGGCTGTATTTCAAATGCCTAATTCAAACCCCTGTATGTATAGGGGGGATCACACACGCCCTGAACCAGTGTAGACCTGCAGTAAATATATCTTTGCACAAAAAGGCTGTATTTCAAATGCCTAATTCAAACCCCTGTATGTATAGGGGGGATCTCACACGCCCTGAATCAGTGTAGGCCTGCAGTAAATATATCTTTGCACAAAATGGCTGTATTTCAAATGGCTGTATTTCAAATGCCTAGTTCAAACCCCTGTATGTATAGGGGGGATCACATACGCCCTGAATCAGTGTAGGCCTGCAGTAAATATATCTTTGCACAAAATGGCTGTATTTCAAATGGCTGTATTTCAAATGCCTAATTCAAACCCCTGTATGTATAGGGGATATCACACACGCCTTGAACCAGTGTAGGCCTGAAGTAAATATATCTTTGCACAAAATGGCTGTATTTCAAATGGCTGTATTTCAAATGCCTAATTCAAACCCCTGTATGTATAGGGGGGATCCCACACGCCCTGAATCAGTGTAGGCCTGCAGTAAATATATCTTTGCACAAAATGGCTGTATTTCAAATGGCTGTATTTCAAATGCCTAATTCAAACCCCTGTATGTAGAGGTGGTATCTCAGAGGGCCTGAACATCTGTAGGCCTGAAGTAAATATATCTTTGCACAAAATGGCTGTATTTCAAATGGCTGTATTTCAAATGCCTAATTTAAACCCCTGTATCTATAGAGGGATCACACACGCCCTGAACCAGTGTAGGCCTGAAGTAAATATATCTTTGCACAAAATGGCTGTATTTCAAATGGCTGTATTTCAAATGCCTAATTCAAACCCCTGTATGTATAGGGGGGATCACACACGCCATGAACCAGTGTAGGCCTGCAGTAAATATATCTTTGCACAAAAAGGCTGTATTTCAAATGGCTGTATTTCAAATCCCTGATACAAACCCCTGTATGTAGAGGGTGTATCTCACAGGGCCTGAACCAATGTAGGCCTGAATTCAATATTGGTGAACCAAATGGCGGTATTTAAAATCTCTGAATGTAACCCACATGTATTTAGGGTGTATCTCACAATGACATCTGCATCAAAGGCTGCCAACTACATTTTGTGTGCCCAAATGAGTGCTTGTTTAAAAACTGAATTTGACAGCAGTATTTAAGCCTGTAATTTCACACGTGCTGATGCTGCAAGGCCTGAAAATAGTGGTTTTTGTCAAAAGAGTGTGTTTTTCAAACCCCAGAAAATGATGGGTGTATTTCTACCTTAAATTGCACACTGACTAATACAGATGTTGTAGATTGCCCCAAAAAAATGGTGATTTGCAATGTCCCAAAAGCTCAGATGCAGTGCTGGTGCACTGAGCATGCATAAAATGGCCGCCGCCGCCACCCACCTAACTAACAGAATTCTAAAAGTTTGTATTTTTTGGTCAATGAGCTCAGGGCAGGGTAAAACGATAGTGCCCTGCACCCACATAACTATTTGTCTGTAGATCGCTGAGTTAGATTCTCTCCTATGCTCTCCCTGAAATCACAAGTCCAGCAGCATCCTCTCCCTACACTTGTAACAGCAGAGTGACGTGCAGCGCTACGTGACTCAAGCTTTTATAGAGCCTGGGTCACATGCTGCTCTGGCCAATCACAGCCATGCCATTAGTAGGCATGGCTGTGATGGCCTCTTGGGGCAAGTAGTATGACGCTTGTTGATTGGCTGCTGTGCAGCCTTTCAAAAAGCGCCAAGAAAGCGCCGAACACCGAACCCAAACCTGAACTTTACAGTTCGGGTTCGCTCAACCCTAGTTAACAGCCAAACAAAACTCAATATTTATTGCCCGGATTCTGTAGTTTACAGAAACACCTCATATGTGGTCGTAAACTGCTGCACGGGCACACGGTAGGGCGCAGAAGGAAAGGAATGCCATACGGTTTTTTGAAGGCAGATTTTGCTGGAATGTTTTTTTTGACACCATGTCCCATTTGAAGCCCCCCTGATGAACCCCTAGAGTAGAAACTCCATAAAAGTGACCCCATCTAAGAAACTACACCCCTCAAGGTATTCAAAACTGATTTTACAAGCGTCGTTAACCCTTTAGGTGTTCCACAAGAGTTATTGGCAAATGGAGATGAAATTTCAGAATTACATTTTTTGGGCAAATTTTCCATTTTAATCCATTTTTTCCAGTAACAAAGCAAGGGTTAACAGCCACCCCTAGAGTAGAAACTCCAAAAAAGTGACCCCATTTTAGAAACTACGGGATAGGGTGGAATTTTTCTTGGTACTAGTTTAGGGTACATACAGTCAGGTCCATAAATATTGGGACATGGACACAATTCTAACATATTTGGCTCTATACACCACCACAATGGATTTGAAATGAAACTAACAAGATGTGCTTTACCTGCAGACTGTCAGCTTTAATTTAAGGGTATTTACATCCAAATAAGGTGAACGGTGCAGGAATTACAACAGTTTGCATATGTGCCTCCCACTTGTTAAGGGACCAAAAGTAATAGGACAGAATAATAATCATAAATTAAACTTTCACTTTTTAATACTTGGTTGCAAATCCTTTTGCAGTCAATTACAGCCTGAAGTCTGGAACGCATAGACATCACCAGACGCTGGGTTTCATCTCTGGTGATGCTCTGCAAGGCCTCTACTGCAACTGTCTTCAGTTCCTGCTTATTCTTGGGGCATTTCCCTTCAGTTTTGTCTTCAGCAAGTGAAATGCATGCTCAATCGGATTCAGGTCTGGTGATTGACTTGGCCATTGCAGAACATTCCACTTTTTCCCCTTAAACTCTTTGGTTGCTTTTGCAGTATGCTTTGGGTCATTGTCCATCTGCACTGTGAAGCGCCGTCCAATGAGTTCTGAAGCATTTGGCTGAATATGAGCAGATAATATTGCCCCAAACACTTCAGAATTCATCCTGCTGCTTTTGTCAACAGTCACATCATCAATAAATACAAGAGAAGCAGTTCCATTGGCAGCCATACATGCCCACGCCATGACACTACCACCACCATGCTTCACTGATGAGGTGGTATGCTTAGGATCATGAGCAGTTCCTTTCCTTCTCCATACTCTTCTCATCCCATCACTGTGGTAAGAGTTGATCTTGGTCTCATCTGTCCTTACATGTTGTTCCAGAACTGTGAAGGCTTTTTTAGATGTCGTTTGGCAAACTCTAATTTGGCCTTCCTGTTTTTGAGGCTCACCAATGGTTTCCATCTTGTGGTGAAACATCTGTATTCACTCTGGTGAAGTCTTCTCTTGATTGTTGACTTTGACACACATACACCTACCTCCTGGAGAGTGTTCTTGATCTGGCCAACTGTTGTGAAGGGTGTTTTCTTCACCAGGGAAAGAATTCTTCGGTTATCCACCACAGTTGTTTTCTGTGGTCTTCCAGGTATTTTGGTGTTGCTGAGCTCACTGGTGCGTTCCTTTTTTTTTTAAGAATGTACCAAACAGTTGTTTTGGCCAGGCCTAATGTTTTCACTATCTCTCTGATGGGTTTGTTGTGTTTTTTCAGCCTAATGATGGCTTGCTTCACTGATAGTGACAGCTCTTTGGATCTCATCTTGAGAGTTGACAGCAACAGATTCCAAATGCTAATAGCACACTTGAAATTAACTCTGGACCTTTTATCTGCTCATTGTAATTGGGATAACGAGGGAATAACACACACCTGGCCATGGAACAGCTGAGAAGACAATTGTCCCATTACTTTTGGTCCCTTAACAAGTGGGAGGCACATATGCAAACTGTTGTAATTCCTGCACCGTTCACCTGATTTGGATGTAAATACCCTCAAATTACAGCTGACAATCTGCAGGTAAAGCACATCTTGTTCGTTTCATTTAAAATCCATTGTGGTGGTGTATAGAGCCAAAAATGTTAGAATTGTGTCGATGTCCCAATATTAATGGACCTGACTGTATGATTTTTTGTTGCTCTATATTACACTTTTTGTGAGGCAAGGTAACAAGAAATAGCTGTTTTGGCACCGTTTTTATATTTTGTTATTTACAACATTCATCTGACAGGTTAGATCATGTGGTATTTTTATAGACCAGGTTTTCACGGATGCGGCGATACCTAAATATGTATACTTTTTTTTTATTTATGTAAGTTTTACACAATGATTTCTTTTTTGAAACAAAAAAAAAATCATGTTTTAGTGTTTCCATAGTCTGAGAGCCATAGTTTTTTCAGTTTTTGGGCGATTACCTGGGTAGGGTATGATTTTTTGCGGGATGAGATGACGGTTTTATTGGCACTATTTTGGGGTGCGTGTGACTTTTTGATCACTTGCTATTACACTTTTTGTAATGTAAGGTGACAAAAAATGGCTTTTTTTACACCGTTTTTATTTTAAATTTTTTAAGGTATTCACCTGAGGAATTAGGTCATGTGATATTTTTATAGAGCAAGTTATTAGACGCTGCGATACCTAATATGTATACTTTTTTTTAATTTATGTAAGTTTTACACAATGATTTCATTTCTGAAGCAAAAAAAATCATGTTTTAGTGTTTCCATAGCCTGAGAGCCATAGTTTTTTCAGTTTTTGGGCGATTATCTTGGGTAGGGTATGATTTTTGCGGGATGAGATGACGGTTTGATTGGCACTATTTTGGGGTGCGTGTGACTTTTTGCTTGCTATTACA
The DNA here is from genome assembly GCF_905171765.1 of Bufo bufo. Classification (NCBI taxonomy): domain Eukaryota; kingdom Metazoa; phylum Chordata; class Amphibia; order Anura; family Bufonidae; genus Bufo; species Bufo bufo. Next base: position 166,876,067 of record NC_053393.1, read on the forward strand.
CTTTTTGTGATGTGAGGTGACAAAAAATTGTTTATTTAGCACAGTTTTTATTTTAATTTTTTTTACGGTGTTCATCTGAGGGGTTAGGTCATGTGATATTTTTATAGAGCCGGTCGATACTAGATGCGGCGATACCTAATATGTATACTTTTTTTTTTATTTATGTAAGTTTTACACAATAATATAATTTTTGAAACAAAAAAAATCATGTTTTAGTGTCTCCATATTCTGAGAGCCATAGTTTTTTCAGTTTTGGGGCGATTATCCTAGGTAGGGTCTCATTTTTTGCAGGATGAGATGACTGTTTAATTGGCACTATTTTGGGGTGCATATGACTTTTTAATCGCTTGCTATTACACTTTTTGTGCTGTAAGGTGACAAAAAATTGTTTATTTAGCACATTTTTTATTTTTTATTCTTTACGGTGTTCATCTGAGGGTTAGGTCATGTGATATTTTTATAGAGCCGGTCGATACGGACGCGGCGAACCTAATATGTATTCTTTTTTTTATTTATGTAAGTTTTACACAATAACAGCTTTTTTAAAACAATAAAAATGATGTTTTAGTGTCTCCATATTCTGAGCCATAGTTTTTTATTTTTTGGGCGATTGTCTCAGGTAGGGGCTCATTTTTTGCGGGATGAGGTGACGGTTAGATTAGTATTATTTTGGTGGGCAAACGCCTTTTTGATCGCTTGCTGTTGTACTTTTTGTGATGTAAGGTGACAAAAAAAAGGTTTATTATTTTTTACTTTTTACATTGTTCATCTGAGGGGTTAGATTATGTGATATGTTTATAGAGCCAGTCGATACGGATGCGGCGATACCTAATATGAATACTTTTTCGCCCTCCCTATTTTTTACCAATTTTTTTAAACTTTATTTGGGGAAAATGAAGTTTTTGTTTATTTTTACTTGAAACTTTACATTTTTTTGGGGGAAACCCTTATTTTTTCAACTTTTTTTTTTTTCCAGGCGGCAGTGATCGGAGCTATACATGACGTACCAGTACGTCATGTGTCCTTAAGTACCAGGACAACATGCCGTACCGGTATGTCATGTGTCCTGAAGAGGTTAAAGTACAACTGTCAGTAAGGGTATAGGAACAAAAGCAGAATGGTTTGGCTTTTTTATATGTGTGTAAGACTTAGGCCTCATGCACACAACCGTTTTTGTGGTCCGCATCCGAGCTGCATTTTTTGCGGCTCAGGTGCGGACCCATTCACTTCAATGGGGCTGCAAAAGATGCGGACAGCACTCCGTGTGCTGTCCGCATCCATTGCACCGTTCAGTGGCCCAGCAAAAAAAATATAGCATGTCCTATTCTTGTCTGTTTTGCGGACAAGAATAGGCATTTCTACAATGGGCCGCCCGTTCCACAAATCGCAGAAGGCACACGGGCGGCATCCGTTTTTTGAGGATCCGCGGTTTGCGGCCTTACAGTCAAAAATGATCTTCCTGGCGCTCACTAACTAACCAGTAGTCAGAATGTGTCGGCAGATAGAGGGGAGTGGGGCTGCCCAGATCAGCACTAACAGCAAGTCAAATAGGCAGAGACACTTGCCAAAGCCATAGGTTCTAAGTATAATATTGTATATCAAGGCAGTGGCTGGTGCAGGGAAAGAAGAGGCAGGCTGAGAAGCTTATCTGTATCTTACAGTTAGCCGTGTTCAGGATACAGTGTATGTTGAAGATGGATTCTTATTATCAATGCTTAGTTACAGTCTTGCTAAGAGGACCATTTACAGGCTGTTTTTTGTAAGTACTACAAATTCCTTAAAATATATTACAAAATTGTATCCAAATCACTGTCCCTACACATTGTTTTCTAAATTTAAATGAGTTACAAATTAAGGCCTCATGCACACGACCATACCGTGTTTTGCAGTCTGCAAATCGCAGATCCACAAAACACGAATACCAGCCGTGTGTGTTCTGCATTTTTCAGAATGGAACGTCCCATCCTATGATAACAATGTCTATTCTTGTCTACAAAACGGACAAGAATAGGACATGTTCTATTTTTTTGCTGAGCTGTGTAATGGAGCAATGGATGCAGACAGCATACAGAATGCTGTCCACATCGTTTGCGGCCCCATTGAAGTGAATTGGTCCGCATACAAGCAGCGAAAAATGCGGCTCGGATGCTGACCAAAACAACAGTTGTGTGCATGAGGCCTAAAGGGATTGTCCAGCTTTTTTGTACTTTCACTGGCAGCCTTTTGGACCTATAAAAAAATAAAGCACATAACCCTGTCCATCCGGAAGTTTACAGGATGGCAACCAGAAGGGGGGAGGAGAGCCAGTATGCCAGAATGGAGCAGCAAGGAGCAAGTGAATATGATGTTTTCAACAGGTACAACAACTTTTTGACAGCAGATCTAGTGTAATTATATACAGTCAGGTCCATAAATATTGGGACACAATTCTAAATTTTTTGGCTCTATGCACCACCACAATGCATTTGAAATAAAACAAACAAGATGTGCTTTAACTGCAGACTGTCAGCTTTAATTTGAGAGTATTTACATCCAAATCAGGTGAACGGTGTAGGAATTACAACAATTTGCATATGTGCCTCCCACTTGTTAAGGGGCCAAAAGTAATGGGACAATTGGCTTCTCAGCGGTTCCATGGCCAGGTGTATGTTATTCCCAAATTATCCCAATTACAATGAGCAGATAAAAGTTCCAGAGTTCATTTCAAGTGTGCTACGGATGGAGTAGAGTTAATACTCCTGTTTTCTGAGATTTCTGAGTTGTGTTATCAAATCTAAGCAAACACCTTCAATTGCTTTTCAATGGCTTTTGTCTCAAGATAACGCAATGAGTTAAGAAATTTGAGTTAAGAGCTGGAGTGCTAACCCTGCTACATCTGTATTTGCATTTGGAATCTGTTGCTGTCAACTCTCAAGATGAGATCCAAAGAGCTGTCACGATCAGTGAAGCAAGCCATCATTAGGCTGAAAAAACTAAACAAACTCATCAGAGAGATAGCAGAAACATTAGGCGTGGCCAAAACAACTGTTTGGAACATTCTTAAATAGAAGGAACGCACAGGTGAGCTCAGCAACACCAAAAGACCCTGAAGACCACGGAAAACAACTGTGGTGGATGACCGAAGAATTCTTTCCCTGGTGAAGAAAACACCCTTCACAACAGTTGGCCAGATCAAGAACACTCTCCAGGAGGTCGGTGTATGTGTGTCAAAGTCAACAATCAAGGGAAGACTTCAACAGAGTGAATACAGAGGGTTCACCACAAGATGTAAACCATTGGTGAGCCTCAAAAACAAGAAGGCCAGATTAGAGTTTGCCAAACGACATTTAAAAAAGCCTTCACAGTTCTGGAACAACATCCTATGGACAGATGAGACCAAGATCAACTTGTACCAGAGTGATGGGAAGAGAAGAGTATGGAGAAGGAAAGGAACTGCTCATGATCCTAAGTATACCACCTCATCAGTGAAGCATGGTGGTGGTGGTGTCATGGTGTCAGCATGTATGGCTGCCAATGGAACTGGTTCTCTTGTATTTATTGATGATGTGACTGCTGACAAAAGCAGCAGGATGAATTCTAAAGTGTTTCGGGCAATATTATCTGCTCATATTCAGCCAAATGCTTCAGAACTCATTGGACAGCGCTTCACAGTGCAGATGGACAATGACCCAAAGCATACTGCAAAAGCAACCAAAGAGTTTTTTAAGGGAAAGAAGTGGAGTGTTATGCAATGGCCAAGTCAATCACCTGACCTGAATCCGATTGAGCATGCATTTCACTTGCTGAAGACAAAACTGAAGGGAAAATGCCCCAAGAACAAGCAGGAACTGAAGGACAGTTGCAGTAGAGGCCTGGCAGAGCATCACCAGGGATGAAACCCAACGTCTGGGGATGTCTATGCGTTCCAGACTTCAGGCTGTAATTGCCTGCAAAGGATTTGCAACCAAGTATTAAAAAGTGAAAGTTTGATTTATGATTATTATTCTGTCCCATTACTTTTGGTCCCTTAACAAGTGGGAGGCACATATGCAAACTGTTGTAATTCCTACACCGTTCACCTGATTTGGATGTAAATACCCTCAAATTAAAGCTGACAGTCTGCAGTTAAAGCACATCTTGTTTGTTTCAAATCCATTGTGGTGGTGTATAGAGCCAAATATGTTAGAATTGTGTTGATGTCCCAATATTTATGGACCTGACTGTATGTAACTAGAGCTAGAGTAAAAGAAAAAGGTTTGGTACCGCCTTAGCCAGTAGTCTTGATGCTCTCAAAAAGAGAAACAATATAAAATATTGTAATTTGATACCTTTAAATGGCTAACTAAAATAAATGATGTTATAAGGCAAGCTTTCGAGACTCTGAGATCCCTTTTTCAGGCCAGAAATGAAAAAATCTCTAATACTACAATGTGGTGCATGCCTATTATTATTTTTTTTAAATCACACAGCATAAATTAGAAAACCTGTAATCCTGACCAACCTTTCATTCCACTTCTGAAAAGTGGCAAGCAGGGTGGGATTAGCCCACCAGAGGACCAGAAGATCCTCTGGTGGGTCCAAGCTCTGACAGTAATGGACTCCTAATAAAATAGTGTCATATACAGAAGGTTGGCCCTTAAAATCATTTCCTCTGGTTGGACCAAGGAACTTCAGTCCGATGCTGGTGGTGAGGCTCACCAAATGTCGCAAAATTATGCACTTAAAGTTGAATGTGGCCATCACTGTGACATTTTACATAACAAAACTGAGGTTGCAGATTTGATAAATGTCCCTCAAAGTGTCTAAACCTTGTTTCTCCTATTTGCAGCTGTATAGAATGTGTTCATTTTATATCAGACAGCGATTACGACTTGTTGCAGTACACTATAAGGTCCCTGCTTGTAATGTGTCAGATGCTACTCTGAGGGTAATACAGTAAGAAATGCATGCAGTGTACTGGAGAAAAATATATTAAAAAATATCCCCCGAAGGAACGAATACCCTTTACAAAATACAATAGGAAATCTGGACTTTTCCTTTGGAGAACTGAACGGTTTCATCTACTTTCTTGTTGGCAAAAACAAGTCTATAAATGGTGTTCGGATGCAAAGAGTGCCTGTAGGCGGAATTTCTCTTAACGGGGAAACGTATGTGCACGTTCTGAGTCTTGGGGGCAACTAGTGTAAAAACAGAGCATAAAAATACAAATCTCCTTGATGGATGGCTTTAATAAGGTGCTTTGGGTGGCCTAGAAAGAAATAGATTTTTGCTGCCAGGGCTACGAGGAAATGTTTAGAGGTGGGGGTTGCAAGTGGAGTGTATCGAGGGGGCCACATACTAAAAAGATGGGGAGCTCTGGCCTGTATAGTCTTATTACACATTTTATAGGACATCGTATGTTCTACATAGTAATTAAGTCCACTTGTAATATAGAACATGCTGCTCTGTTATTCAATCCACCATTTACCATCCACCATTTCACTTCTAGTAAATAACTCTACCCAAATGGAGTATGCACATACATAGCTACAAGCAATGTGCCCGGGAATCTGTCGCTTATGCAAGAGATGCTGTGTATTGTGGCATATTATACCATACACAATGCACCTGGCCATCTTCGGGGTGAAAATAAAAGGACCTTACTCGGGTTTTGTTTCTCTGTTTCTGTGGATGAAAGGGAAGAGATTATTGTGTACAACGAATGTAATTACATCTGCATGTATTAGGAGCTATTCTTGAATGTATCCTGTTTCTTCTGTAATACACAAGATAGCCCTGTCATCTATATATATCCAATGTACTATATAGGATCTATATGAGTTATTCTGCTTGGTACTAGAAACTAACCTAACAGCTAACCTAATGAACATGTTTAATGATGGGGAAATTATGTGAGTAAAAAATAAGTGGGTTCCCAGTGAGACTGACAAGCAACGGATCCTGATTTCATACAAGCTATGGTGGATAAAATATACAACCTCAGAAAAGAAATAGTGCTAGGGAAATGTGAGACACCATCAATTTCTTCGTTAAAGTTGGCTATTTCTTTATTTTTATTATTATTTATTTTATTTCCTTTTCTTTAGTGATTTTGTAAGAATATATAATCTGTTCCCACCTATCTATAGAATCGAGGAGATTCAATGACAACACACAGGAAGATTTGTGGTGGTCAGCCAGAACATTTATGGATTGTGGCTATGAAGGCAGATACTGTCTAATAGTCTATTATTCACAAACCTACAAGAGACAGCACCGACATCATGTGAAGATGTACATGGCTAACTAGGTTTTCTAACTGGATGCCTCAGCTATGTCCATCTTTTCAGCCAAAGTCCCCCTCCTTGTCTTAATTCCAACATTTACTCCATGCCATACGGCCGGAGCCCAGGAACTACCTTCTTGACGGGCAACAAGTTCTTTAGATCTTGCCTATTTTTGAAGACGTTTGCTATTTTTAATTGGACCTGGGCGGTTTCCTGACTTTGCATTAGGATCGCTGCCGGCCCTGCCTGTATCTGTCCATAATGGTGAATTATTTCTGTCGGCCACGACATTGAATTTGTACATCCATGCAGCTGTTTATTGAATCTGGTATTGGACTTTGGAAATTATATCTACTAGCAGTTTATGGTTATTATTAGTGACTTCTCCGTACAAGCATCCTGGAGACTCTTTGCGCAAAGTTCATACCCCTTTGAGTGGCATTATAAGATGACAATTACAGAATCTTAAAAACCCCGCCACATTCATTTAACCAAATCTTCTTCTTTTGATGAAATTGAATAGTCAAATGTGAGGGTAAATGCACACTTTTAGGGCATGTACACACTAGGTTTGTTTCGATACCAAAATTGTGATTCGGTTTCGATACCATTAAAAAGTATTGCGATACTCGATACCATTCGATACCAAAAAAACACACCAAAAAACACCAAAAAAAGCTGCGTGCATTCTGCATTTTATGGAAAGTCCGACCTATAATAGAACAGTCCGATCCTATTTTTTGGGGGGACAAGGTGACAAAAAAAAAATAGCGAATCGCGCATTTTTTTTTCTCTGTTACGGCGTTCACCGCATAGGAGATTTTTAAAATATTTTAATAGTTTGGACTATTTGGACGTAACGATATGTGATATGTTTATTTATTTATTGTTTATATATTTTATATGTAACATTTGGAAAGGGGGTGATTTATACCTAATAGTTTGATGGTTTTTTTAAACTTTTTATTAATATTTTTTATTTAATAACTATTTCCCCCCTTAGGGGCCAGAACCTGGGATCTTTTAATCCCTTGTCCTATTCACCCTGATAGAGCTCTATTAGATTGAATAGGATCTCACACTTTCCCTGCTGCCCTGTGCTCTGTGCACACAGCAGCAGCGAGCTGACTATGGCAGCCAGGGCTTCAGTAGTGTCCGATCGGAGCCCCGGGATTACACTGCTGGGGTACCAATCGGAACTGCCACTGCCACCAATGAGGAGGAGGGGAGGGGACCCTGTGGCTACTTCCACCAATGATTTAATGACTGGGGGTGGTTGGGGCGGCGCACTGCACCACCAATGATTTTATTCCTGGGGGGGTTGAGGGGAGGGGGCGCACTGTGCCACCAATTATTTTAATACTGGGGGTTGAGGTGAGGGGGCACACTGCGCCACCAATGATAATATAATAAAAATGTAATACAGGAGGCGGGTGCGGCACCTGAGGGGTTAACTGCTGCTGATCGCAGCTCCCCGCCAGCATCCGCATCCGGGATTTATATTAAACATTTACTTTAATTGGTGACGCAGTGAGCCCGCCCCTCTCTCCTCATTGGTGGCAGCGGCACAGGGGGGAGGGAGAGACTGCTTCCTTCTCCCCTGTGCTGCTGAGAACACAGAGCACGCTGAGAGCGCGCTCCTTGTTTTCTAATAGTAGACTACGCAATAGCAAAGCCTAGCATTGAAAAAAGGCAAATCCTGGTATTGAGGTCGATACCAGGCAAAATTATCGATTGGGAATTGAAAATTGGAACCCCGAAACAACCCTAGTACACACAGCAGTATATTCAAATAGATTTTGCTGCATATTCCATGCCAAAATATACATCAAAATCATGTTCCATTGTTTGCTGTATTCCTGTTGATATGTGACATGTCACTTCCTAAAGTGGTTTCTGCATGGTTACCTTGGTGGGGTAGCCAAATCTAGGTTATCCTTTTTAAATGTGGAAACTGCGAAAGGACTAACGTCAGATGTTAATTCGAACCTGTGGATTTTTCAGATAAAAAAATCCACTGTGTGCACAAACTAGTGCACGTGACTACAGCAAGAACTGGTAATCAGACCAGTTATCAGATAAGTACATTTTATACAAATGTACAGATCCTCATATTGATAATTTTTGAATGATCAGTTAACAAAATAGTGATACTGTTAAGCTCTGAAGAAGGTAACCCTGGAGTTGCCACCCATAAAGACCATTGTCCCCTAAATATCTTAAGTGCACCTCTTTTAACAGTTACACCTTTTTCCATGCACATAACTCCATTAAAGTGGTTCTCTGGGAATGAAGAAAATGAAAATACTTAAATATTACTTTATTTAACAAGGGAGAAGAGATCTCTCATGGGCTGTAGAAGGAAGAGTGAGTACAAATAATGCTGGGCTAATTCATGAGAGCTAGTAAAGGGAGCATCATCCTAGTCACACAAACCTCACATCCAATATGTATCACTGGGAAGAACACACCCACATAAGAGTAGTCAAAAACTAGAAGCAAGTTGCAAACTGCATATCAGGGAACTGAAAATGAATGAAGGAATGAAAACTGCAACCTGAAACTTGAAGGGGTTCTCTGGGAATTAAGAAAATGAAAATACTTCAATATTACTTTATTATAGATATATTCTGAAATACCTTTCATTATTTATAATAGGTCGTTTTGTCTGGGGAGCAATCATCAGGGGAAACAAAATGGCCGCTGTCCCATTAGTTCACACAAAACCTGTCTTGAACACACATGAGGACAAGTTACTTTACAACACTGACGTAAATAGCTGCCTTATCCTCCTCTCTGCTCTACTTGTCAGGGATTATGATCCTGAATAGAGATGGCCTTGCGGTTCGCCCGGCAGTAGTTTCGCTGCAAACTTTGCACGTTCGCGATTCGCCGAACATGCGAACATATGGCAATGTTCGCCGGCACCATATTCTTTTGCATTGTGCCGAACTTTGACCCATGACACATCCATCAGGTGGGACAGGACAGCCAATTGAGACGTTTCAGCACATGGACACACCCCCACCCTATAACAGAACCCGATCTGGCAGCCATTTTACATTCAGTGCTTTGCCAGTGAAGGGAGAGGTTGCTTTGTGGAGCGTGGACAGGCTGTTAGGGACACCAAACGCTAGCTAAAAGGGACACAAAAGTCCTTTTAAGGACTGGTATAGGTGTGCTATCGATAGGTGTGATATACTGAGGGGTGTGATGTACAGTCGTGGCCAAAAGTTTTGAGAATGACACAAATATTAGTTTTCATAAAGTTTGTTTCAGTTGTTTCTGTGATGTAGTGAAATATAATTACACGCACTTCATACGTTTCAAAGGCTTTTATCAACAATTACATGACATTTATGCAAAGAGTCAGTATTTGCAGTGTTGGCCCTTCTTTTTTAGGACCTCTGCAATTCGACTGGGCATGCTCTCATTTAACTTCTGGGCCAATTCCTGACTAATAGCAACCCATTCTTTCATAATCACTTCTTGGAGTTTGTCAGAATTAGTGGGTTTTTGTTTGTCCACCCGCCTCTTGAGGATTGACTACAAGTTCTCAATGGGATTAAGATCTGGGGAGTTTCCAGGCCATGGATCCAAAATGTTAACGTTTTGGTCCCCGAGCCACTTAGTTATCACTTTTGCCTTATGGCACGGTGCTCCATCGTGCTGGAAAATGCATTGTTCTTCACCAAACTGTTGTTGGATTGTTGAAAGAAGTTGCTGTTGGAGGGTGTTTTGGTACCATTCTTTATTCATGGCTGTGTTTTTGGGCAAAATTGTGAGTGAGCCCACTCCCTTGGATGAAAAGCAACCCCACACATGAATGGTCTCAGGATGCTTTACTGTTGGCATGACACAGGACTGATGGTAGTGCTCACCTTTTCTTCTCTGGACAAGCCTTTTTCCAGATGCCCCAAACAATCATAAAGAGGATTCATCGGAGAATAGGACTTTGCCCCAGTCCTCAGCAGTCCATTCACCATACTTTCTGCAGAAGATCAATTAGTCCCTGATGTTTTTTTTGGAGAGAAGTGGCTTCTTTGCTGCCCTTCTTGACACCAGGCCATCTTCCAAAAGTCTTCGCCTCACTGTGCGTGCAGATGCGCTCACACCTGCCTGCTGCCATTCCTGAGCAAGCTCTGCACTGGTGGCACTCTGATCCCGCAGCTGAATCCTCTTTAGGAGACGATCCTGGAGCTTGCTGGACTTTCTTGGACGCCCTGAAGCCTTCTTAACAAGAATTGAACCTCTTTCCTTGAAGTTCTTGATGATCCTATAAATTGTTGATTGAGGTGCAATCTTAGTAGCCACAATATCCTTGCCTGCAAAGCCATTTTTATGCAACGCAATGATGGCTGCACGTGTTTCTTTGCAGGTCACCATGGTTAACAATGGAAGAACAATGATTTCAAGCATCACCCTCCTTTTAACATGTCAAGTCTGCCATTTTAACCCAATCAGCCTGACATAATGATCTCCAGCCTTGTGCTCGTCAACATTCTCACCTGAGTTAACAAGACGATTACTGAAATGATCTCAGCAGGTCCTTTAATGACAGCAATGAAATGCAGTGGAAATTTTTTTGGGGATTAAGTTAATTTTCATGGCAAAGAAGGACTATGCAATTCATCTGATCACTCTTCATAACATTCTGGAGTATATGCAAATTGCTATTATAAAAACTTAAGCAGCAACTTTTCCAATTTCCAATATTTATGTAATTCTCAAAACTTTTGGCCACGACTGTACTTCTAATATACACTGCCTGTCCAAAAAAAAAGTCATCACCTGGATTTTACTAAGCAAATAGTTATGAGCCTCCTATTGGAAAATTACTGCATGGGCGATTATCTTTCAGCTGGCAACAAGTTATTTAACCCCAACTTGTGCAATGAGTTGCTTCTCATTTCTTAAACAATCATGTCGAAAGACACATCTCTTGGTTGTGGAAAAGATGTTAGTCTGTTTGAGAAGGGTCAAATCATTGGCATGCATCAAGCAGAGAAAACATCTAAGGAGATTGCAGAAACTACTAAAATTGGGTTAAGAACTGTCCAACGCATTATTAAAAACTGGAAGGATAGTGGGGACCCATCATATTCGAGGAAGAAATGTGGCGGGGAAAACATCCTGAATGATCGTGAAATCAAATCAAAGAAAAACTGTAGAACTCAGGGCTATGTTTAATAATGAAAGTAAGAGTATTTCGACACGCACAATGCGAAGGGAACTCAAGGGATTGGGACTAAACAGCTGTGTGGCCGTAAGAAAACCACTAATCAGTGAGGGAAACCAGAAAAAAAGGCTTAAATTTGCTAGGGAGCATAAAGATTGGACTGATGGGCGCATCAGGGTAAGAAGAGAGGCAGATGAAGTGATGCATCCATCATGCCTAGTGCCTACTGTACAAGCCTGTGGGGGCAGTGCTATGATCTGGGGTTGCTGCAGTTGGTCAGGTCTAGGTTCAGCAACAGTATGTGCTCCAAGAATGAGGTCAGCTGACTACCTGAACATACTGAATGACCAGGTTATTCCATCAATTGATTTTTTGTTCCCTGATGGCACGGGTATATTCCAAGATGACAATTTCAGGATTCACCTATTTGACGTGCCAGTTGAGACAATGCCATGCTGTGCTGCGGCTGTTGTGCCTGGAAGCCAAGAGTCACACCAGTCCTGCACTGTTTTCAGCTCTGAGGTCACAGGCCGATCAGTGGCTAACCCCGCTCAATTTGACAGTTAGTAAAGTGGAGTGCGACAACGGTGCCCATCTGCTGAGCGCGCTGAAACAGGGCAAAATGACACACGCATGGCACACGTCCAGGACGTCTTGTGGCAGGCCAGGAAAATCACTGGCCATTTTAAAAGATCTTTCACCATGGCTTGGCTTGCTGACGTTCAGTGGCGACACCACCTGCCCGTCACACGTCTGATTTGTGACAACCCAAGGTGCTGGATCTCCACCTTGTATATGCTTGATAGGCTGCTCCAGCAGCAATGTGCTGTTAACGACTAACTGTACGAACTCTGCAGCAGGACAGGTTCTGGGGAGCTTGGTTTCTTTTCACCGCGCCAGTGGCTGCTAATGCGTGATGCATGCAGACTTCTGCGGCCATTTGATTAGATCACCAAACTGGTCAGTCGCAGCCAGGGCGCCATCAGTGATATCGTACCTTACGCCTTTTTTCTGGAGCGTGCATTGCGTTGGGTCATTGATCAAGCCGTCGAGGAGCAGGAGCTGGAAGATGAGGAAGTCGCAATGCTGAATGTATTCCCAGGAGGAGCAAGAAGAGCAGGCTTTGAGGGGGATTTGAAACTTTTTGGGGATCCCTGGTGTTGTCTGTGGCTGGAGGGAAGAGACCGAGGACGACATTCTCCTGGGCGATGAGCAGGAGCCAGGGCGCTGCACCGCTTCCAATTTAGTGCAAATGGGGGCCTTCATGCTCCAGTGTTTGAAGAGGGACCCCCGTAAAAAAAGCATAAAGGACAAGGACCAGTACTGGGTGGCAACGTACTTAGACCCCCGATACAAACACAAAATGGCAGACATGTTACCAGCATCACAGAGGGCTGGCAGAATGCAGGACTTGCTGCATTCTGCTGTTGCTGGCACTGGCAGAGGAATTTCCACCCACAGCGAAACAGGTGCGTGTACCAATCCTACCTCACCTGCAAGGGCGGTTTGAAAATGTGTTGGTCACTTCGGATATTAAATCATTCTTGCAGCCAACCCATCGACAGCCACCCTTCAGATTCTGCCTCAGGGAACACCTAGACCAACAGGTGTCCGACTACATCGGGTTAACGGCCGATGTGGACGCTCTGAGAAGCGAGGAACCCCTGGACTACTGGGTGTGCAGGCTTGACCTGTGGCCAGAGCTGGCACAATTTGCCATGGAACTCTTGGCTTGCCCCTCGTTGAGTGTCCTGTCCAAAAGGACATTCAGCGCAGTAGGGGGATCGTGACCGATAAGTGTACTCGCCTAGCTCACAACAGTGTGGACTACCTCACATTTCTAAAATGAATGAGGCATGTTTCTCTGAGAAATTCAACACCTGTGACGACCACATGTAATTGAATTTCCTCATGCCAGCCCACACATATCCGCCACCACCCAGAACAAAGAATGGTCCTTGTCTTATGTATATACAGTGGTATAGAAGGCCTTTTATGTCAGGTGAATGCCTCTACTCCAGTGGTCTATAGTAAATTTTTTATCCAGTGACCGCCTAATGTACCTCCAGTCACATCATCACAAGTTATTTTCTGTCAGGTGAATGCCTAATTTTTGGGGTCTGTACTGGCCTACAGTAACATTTTTATCCAGTGACCACCTAATGTACCTCCAGCCACATAATCCCAAGTTCTTTTCTGTCAGGTGAATACCTAATTTTTGGGGCCTGTATTGGCCTACAGTAAAAATTTTATCCGGTGACCGCCTAATGTAGCTCCAGCCACATCATCACAAGTTCTTTTCTGTCAGGTGAATGCCTAATTTTTGGGGCCTGTACTGGCCTACAGTAAAATTTTTATCCAGTGACCACCTAATGTACCTCCAGCCACATAATCACAATTTCTTTTCTGTCAGGTGAATACCAAATTTTTGGGGCCTGTACTGGCCTACAGTAAAAAATTTTATCCAGTGACCGCCTAAAGTACCTCAGCCACATGATCACAAGTTGTGTTCTGTCAGATGAATGCCTAATTTTTGGGGCCTGTACTGGCCTACAGTAAAATTTGTATCCAGTGACCGCCTAATGTACCTCTAGCCACATCATCACAAGCTCTTTTCTGTCAGGTCAATGCCTAATTTTTGGGGCCTGTACTCCAGTAGCATACAGTAAACTTTTTATAAGCTGCAGCAGGGCACATTTTTAAAAGTTTCCCTTTTATTCAGGATCATGATACCTGACAAGCAGAGCAGAGAGGAGTATGAGGCAGTTCTATGGCTCATTGTGGTGAAGTAACTTGTCCTCCTGTGTAATTAGGACAGGTTTTGTGTGCATTAATAGGATGGCGGCCATTTTATTTCTCCTAATGATTGCTCCCCCGACAAAACAAGCCATTCTAAGTAATGAAAGGTTTTTGTGAATATATTTATTATAACATAATATTTAAGTATTTTTTTGTTTAGTTCCTGGACAACCCTTTAAGGTAGTTTACCCATATCTTAAATGGTGGATTTAGTAATTTGGTAGCTATTAATTTGGGAACCTAATACAGGCTTGGCTCAACTTCCAGCAGTAAAAGTTTCTCAATGTAACCCAAAATGACTATGAAAGGGGTCATGGTGGAGCTAATTTGAAATCGTAAAGAGAGAAGATGAAACACCTTCCCCCTCAAAACCTTTGCAGTGTAAACAACAGCTTGTGTAATAGACCGGCCTGCTCTTCTAGACCCTAAGCCAGATGTAATATTGACACAGTCCCTGAACATGTCCAGAGATGTGACCTGTACAGTTAAACACTCCAAGTTCTCCAACACCCTGCCACAGACATACACCTACTGTATATCACTATTAGATATTAGATTATCACTATTAGATACACACCAGTGAACTATAAAGTAGCTATTACCTATCTACCCTTTATCCCCCATCAGTTGGGACTTGATCTTCTAAGTTTTCTCTATGATAACTATCAAGTACTGTTGCCCTTGGACTTGAACTGGGAACTACTATAGACTGGAAGAAAAACAAATAAGTTCATACTTTGTGAAATCAAGCCAATTACTTCTCTTGAAGCAGAAGTCACCAAACTGAAGCTACTGTGCTTTGAACATACTGTACAATATTATGAGACCCAAGTGACGTTAGGATTTACGATCTGTATGTGACCTTTAATAAAAATCATGTTTTCATGTTTGGCAACAGGTTACTTTTAGTTTTCAACAATAATAAAGAGAAAAACAAATCCTACCCAAGGTTCAATAAGGTTGAGTTGAAAAGTTTCTGTGAATAAACCAATGTTGTCATAGTCATTACTTTCTCAACTAGACTGCTCTCAAAATGAATTGTGTCCTCTACTCCATTGCCCTCCAATATTCATACAGATCATGTAAGAGAGTAAGCGGATGCCCCTCCGGGACTACTTAAAACCTGTTAATGAGTAAGTGCTTCAAACATGTCATAAAAGTTTCTCAATAAGATTTCTCTGCAAAATCAAAAAGTACAAGAAATTGTATGATGCTTACAAGAAAATCCCTGGACCAGATGGCATGGTCCCAAGAACATTTGAAGGTGGTTAGTGAATAAACAGAGTAGATACTAATCATGATCATTCAGCAGAGATAGGAGTTGTGCCAAAAGACCTGACAGTGCCAGATGTTATGTTTTATAGAAAATATAAAGCCGGAGCCAGGCAATTAAACAAAGCACCTCACGTCTCAATAGCTGCCGCATGGAAAATGCTCAGATTGTTTATTCCGCTTTGTTTTAGTGCTAAGCAGGTGAAGAATATTTTTATGCTCCAACACTAGAAAAAAATCTATATGATGGAATTTAACAAAACCTCCTTATCAGCCCATGATGGCAGTTTTTCATACTGCACCAATAATAATACTTGGTGTAAAGGGGGATGTCCCACCAGAGAAGGTAAGCAGTGAAGGCCAGTTTGCAGTGTTCGCCAGCGAACACATGCGAGCTGCCATCTTGACTCACAAGTCCGGTGATGCACAGGTAAGCCCTTACTTGTGCCGGGAGCCGGTCTGAATCAAATGCGGTCACCGGGAGCAGGCAGTTCCGAGAACAGCCCGATGAAGGCCCCCGGCGGCTGTTTCTAAGAACTGCCTGCTCCCGGTGATCGCATTTGATTTCAGACCGGCTCACGGCACAGGCACAGGCAAGGGATTACCTGTGCATCGCCGGACTTGTGAGTCAAGATGGCAGCCCGCATGTGTTCGCTGGCGAACACTGCAAACTGGCTATCACTGAAGGTAAGTCAGATCAAGATGTTGAGTGGTTGAATCAGAGTGAAAAACCTAGCTCTAATTCATATGGCTTAACCACTATGAGACTGTGCCATTTACCCCTTTTATTTTTACTACACATGCCTTAAAAAGCCCAAACATTTTTATTTCCGTTCGGTTATGTAGATTATTTTTGCACCTTTTTCAATGATACATGGAGCTTCATTTTTATGTCATTTTTAGTATTTTTTCATAGAATTTTTTTCATTTTAGGAAAAATGGTCTATTTTGTATTTTTTTTAAATTTTTTTGTTAAAGGGTTTCTGTCACCAGAATTAACCCTATTAAACTGGCTGACATTAGCGATGTGCTAATGTCAGCAGACCTTAACTCTCCTATTCTTATGCTTATGGATGCGCCCCTTACTGCACAATTTTAACTTTAATGATATGCAAATTAGCCTATAGGAGCAGGGGGGGCCTTGCTCCTGCTCCTAGAGGCTCCGTTCTCCCACCTCATGTTGCGCCCTGCCGTCCTTGATTGACAGGGCCAGCGTTCGTCTTCTCTTGCCGGCCCTGTGTGCTGGGTAAACGGCACTACACAGGCACAAGATTTATCCAGCACACAGGGCCGGCAGGAGAAGACGAACGCTGGCCCTGTCAATCAAGGACGGCAGGGCGTGACTTGAGGTGGGAGAACGGTGCCTCTAGGAGCAGTTGCAACGCCCCCCCTGCTCCTAAAGGCTAATTTGCATATCATCAAAGTTAAAATTATGCAGTAAGGGGTGCAGCCATAAGCATAAGAATAGGAGAGTTAGGTTCAGCTGACATTAGCACATCGCTAATGTCAGCCAGTTTAATAGGGTCAATTCTGGCGACAGAAACCCTTTAATAGGACAGTGTGCAACTAAAATATTGTTTTTAATTATGTCTCCTTTCCATAATGGTCTTTTTTATATATGGGATGTATGGGTTATGGTCACCAGGGTGGGGATAGAATCTGTGGTGTGGCGTGTAGTGGCATTTTTTCTTTACATTTTTTCTTATTTTTTATTTTATTTTAAATTTTTTAATACAAGACCTTTGGTGGACATTTAACATGTTTTTTTTAATTTATTTCTCCTGCAACTGGGGCTAACATGCAGGTAAATACAGCCCACAGAGAGGTTGTACAGGGCCGTACAACCTCACTGCACTGCTGATCCAGGTATGTTAAGACCCAGCAGCTAGTGCAGACTCCCAGCCCCCAGCAATTACATGACTGCTGGGACCTGAGCAGGAAGTGGCATTGTTGCTTCCTGAACTCTATAGATAGTGCTTGTTGAGTGGTGTGTATAGAATTATGCGGAAGGCCTTCTTTTTGGGGAGCCCAGCTGTCACTGACAGTGAGCTCCCCACTGCCTCAGTTGCATGATTAGCAGAAAACTGCTATAGCCATATTCTAGGACTGGAATTTGAAAGAACCACTATAAAGCGTGTACATAATATACATCTCAAGCTTATGTCACATTTACTGTATAGTTGAAGATTTATTTCTCTAAAATGTTTCAAAATATAATTACAGTACTTGGTGATATGGGATGAGTTCTTGTCACTTAGCAACACAAGGCTATGTAACAAATATTTCATATCCATTTGCAGAGGATATGTGAGATACAATGTAGCTGCAGTACAATGGGACTCTACTATCTATCATATCATAGACCAGGCAAGCAAGACAAGCTGGGACAGCTCGGTATGCTAACAATGCTCACTACTGTTCCTTTCAGTAGTATTACCTACTTTTATTAGTAATGCAATCTAGTCACTAATGATTGGTCAGGCTGATCGGGTAGTAAGAAAGCAAAGTTACTATGTAAATGTACATACAGTATAATATACTGTTATATAACTTTCAAAATTAATTGCATTACTTGTGAATTATAGTCATAAACCTGTATTCACTATTATACAAGCTTCCTATAGAATTCCTTGCTGGCTGAATGTCTGCACAGTTGTGTTGTGTGTGTGATTTACATGACTTTTATGTTATATTATGATGTGATATAATATGGGATGGACATAGGCATAGGCTCAGAATAAATACACAAAACACTATTTTTGGTGTATTTTGGTACATATTTGCTACAGGTTTTTTTTAATCCCAGGAGTCAGGCGAAGTGATAGGCCACTGGAGTTCTCACATGCAAAGAGTAAGTATAGCAGTATGCAGTTTACACTTTCATGTATTCATCATTCCATTGTGCTGCTACTTGTAGTCCTATGCAATGTTATGAACCTATAATTTAACCTGTTAGTAACCACCAATATGCCTTTTTACGGTAGTTACTAATGGGCCTTAGTCTACATTTTTATGGCAGCTTAGTCTAAGCACTGCATGGGCCTCCTATGCAGTGGAGAGTGGGGACACCGCTCTTATATGAAAGCTGGACTCATGCACTAATGGACCAGACCGGCAGGAGCAGCGATCCTGTCCTTTTACCCCCTTAAATGCTGTGGTCAATAGAGCATCTATGTGGTTTAGAGGGAGGGAGCTCCCTCTGTCTGCCATCGTCGCCCTACAAATGATATTGCGGAGTGACAATGTTTTCGCATGTCAGCCTGGGGCCTACAGTGCATGCCTAGCAGGCTGTTCCTCTCTGACACAGCCTGTTGGAGACTGTTATAGAAGCGATGAAAAGATCACCTGTTAAACTCCTCTTGTGGAATTGGTAAATGGTTAAAAAAAAGTTTTAGTAAATAAATAAAATAAAAAAATGAAAAAATACCTTTTCTCCATTTAAATGGAAAAAATTCAAAACATCCCCTCCACATATTTTGTATCACTATGTCCATAATGACCTACACTAAACAAGTATCATGTAATTTATCCTTTCTTTATCGTCCTTTAGGCAGCACAACACAAAGTGTTAATGTCTTGCTCCTACCGTTTAGAACAGAAGATAAATCATTAGTAAATCAGACTAATTACCCCCCCCCCCCCAAAAAAAGGAGTGCACACCCACTAGGTAGATGTGTTTTTTTCTTCTGTCTAGGACAATGAAGCTCACACATAGGCCTCTTGCACACGGACTTTGTGCATCTGTTCCATGCTTTGGGGACCACAATTTGCGGTCCCCAATGCACAGGCAGCGTCCGTGTGGCGGCCAGGACAGATCGAGACCCATTCAACTTGAATGGGTCCATGATCCATCCGTACCACAAAAAAATAGCTTCCGTGGGGTTCCGATTCTGCATAAAGTGAATGGCCGGTGCCTGTGTATTGCGGACCCGCTGTATACGGGCCACAATACGGCCATGGGCACACAACGTTCATGTGCATAAGGCCATACAGAGGCTCCTGCTGCTGTGAAGGTCAGTATGGCTGTTAAGCCTGATATTATATAGCTGGAAGTGGTTTCCAGAATATCATGAGGTGCTGGGAGAGTGTACATTGTTATATGCATGTTATAGAGCTGGAGGTGTGCTCCAAAATTAACTGCAGGTCATTACTGAACTAGAAGTGGTTTTCAGGGTTATATGCATGTTATAGAGCCGGAGGGTTGCTCCAGAATTATCTGCATAACATTACTGATCTGGAAGTGGTTTCCAGGGTTTATTTTTCCCATCGGGTGTTCCATGGGAGGATTGAGCCGAGATTTATCATGGAGTGGTCCTGTTGAGTTTCTCATATGCAGCGATTGTTCCCTGCAAACTACCTATGTATGTTTCAGGGTGTGTCTCTGTGAGAAGTGCTGGTACGGCTGTTACAAGCACCTTTATTACCTTCAGGTTTTCCGCAGTGTCTCTATCTCAGGAGAAGTGATGGTCAGTTCGCAGTGTTCGCCAGCGAACACATGCGGGCTGCCATCTTTAGTAAGGTAGACTCACCCGTCCGGCGATGCACAGGTAAGCCCTTACCTGTGCCGGGAGCCGGTCTGAAATCAAATGCGGTCACCGGGAGCAGGCAGTTCCGAGAACAGCCCGATGAAGGCCCCCAGCGGCTGTTCTCGGAAATTGCCTGCTCCCAGTGACCGCATTTGATTTCAGACCGGCTCCCGACACAGGCACAGGTAAGGGCTTACCTGTGCATCGCTGGACGGGTGAGTCTACCTTACTAATGATGGCAGCCCACATGTGTTCACTGGCGAACTGACCATCACTGCTCAGGAGCCATTTTGGAGGAGAAGTATACAGGAGCAGCTGAGCTAGACTTGATGGGTAACATGTTAAGTAAAAAATGGCACAAGAGGCTAACTAACTCTTTCAATGTGCTCTGTGCCATGTGTTAACAGAGTCGTTTTTAGCTCAGCTACATCTGTGGCTCTGCACAGTGTGAGATATTACTGCAGCAGCGGAATCACAGCAGCTCTAAGGATCCTGGGCAGAGGAGAAGCCTCAGGGCCCCCGGGCAAAATAAATCAAGAGCCCCTTTAGAGGCTCCACCCATGTTCTGCCGCAAGCCCCACCCACGTGTACAGGACCAGGCCCCTCCTGAGTCCTATCCTATACAGGTAAGTATTACGAGTCGCGACTAGGGTGGCCACTTGCTTCACCCCAAAAAGGAGGACATTCTAGGCCACATCCTCAACCTGATAAACGACGCCCCTCTCCCAGTAAGTGCCCGGCAAAAGAAAAAAAATACGTCACTATAGCGCTTTTGCTTTACTGGACTCTGCGGGATGGAAAAGCGCTGTATTATTAACCTAGTTCAGCAGTCCTGAGTCCCCCATTCACAGTAGTTATTAACTCCTTTCACTAGTCTCTCTTCAGTGAAGAGGGGACTGCTGAAGGGGTTAATAACTACTCTGAACAGGGGACATTTGAAAGGGGTTAATAATTACTGTGAAGGGCCTTCAATAGTTATTAACCCCTTTCAGCAGTCCCCCATTCACAGTATTTCTTAACCCCTTTCAGCAGTCCCCCATTCACAGTATTTATTAACCACTTCAGCAGTCCCCCATTCACAGTATTTATTAACCCCTTCAGCAGTCCCCCTTCACTGAAGAGGGGACTAGTGAAAGGGGTTAATAAATACTGTGAATGGGGGACTGCTGAAACGGGGTAATAACTACTGTGAAGGGCTTTCAGTAGTTATAAACCCCTTTTAACAGTCCTTCATTCACACTGGTATTTATCAGACTTTTTTATAACTTATTTTTCTCCCCTTTTCACCCCGGCCCTGCCACAGCCCACAGCAACAGCAGCGCCGCCAGCCCAGCACAGTCTTTCAATTTCTTTCAGACCATACATAGCTGAGACGTAAAGCTGCCTAGGCTACCACTTAACCAAAAACCACTACCTCAGCGAACTCTGTGCCCACGCTTCTCAGAGTTCCCTTCCTTCTCCCGCAAATCCCACAGCGCCAATGAGTGCGTGAACAGCGCTGCGGTGTGCAGGGGCGTAACTAGAAGTGACTGGGCCCCACAGCAAATATTTGTAAGGGCCCCCCAGTGAACTTCGCACTTCCCTCCTCCTGTGTAAACCCCACTCCTTTGGCACAGTGTAGCGGCATACTGTATATTGTGTGGCACAGTGTAGAGGTATACTGTATATTGTGTGGCACAGTGTAGAGGTATACTGTATATTGTGTGGCACAGTATAGCGGTATACTGTATATTGTGGGGCACAGTGTAGAGGTATACTGTATATTGTGTGGCACAGTGTAGCGGTATACTGTATATTGTGGGACACAGTGTAGCGGTATACTATATATTGTGGGGCACAGTGTAGAGGTATACTGTATATTGTGGGGCACAGTGTAGAGGTATACTGTATATTGTGTGGCACAGTGTAGAGGTATACTGTATATTGTGGGGCACAGTGTAGAGGTATACTGTATATTGTGTGGCACAGTGTAGCGGTATACTGTATACTGTGTCGCACAGTGTAGGCTATATGTGTATAACATAAACATATTTCACATGAAAACTTACAGTTACTTGGCTTGGCCCTTGGGGATCTCGGACGCCACTTCAACACTTTGGCCGGGGGCTCAGCGGAGCTGATGTTGTGTTTTATCCTAATGAGAAAGATTTTATAATAAGGATTTGGAGAAGGGGCAGAGGGATAGCAGAGCAGGGAGAGGCCGGTGCTGCTACTAGGGGGTCATACCATGGGGGAGGAATAAAGCCCACCATAATGCCCCCCAGTAGAAATAATTCTCCTTATAATGTGACAGTGCAAAAATACCCCCTTGTAATGCCCCCAGTTGAGCTAATGTCTCCATAGTGCCCCCATAATGTCCCAGTATAAAATACCCCTATATAGTGCCCCCAGTAAATTCCCCCATAGTGCTCATCTTTCCCCTCCTGCTAGTGCCCCCCATAATGTACCAGTATAAAATGCCCCATATATAGTGCCCCAGTAGATGCCCCTCAGTGTCCGGCTTCTGATAGGCTGCAGGCCTAGTGTCCCCCATAATGCCCCCCAATAATGTGCCAGTATCAAGTGCCTCTCCCCCCCCCCACATGTCCCAGTATCATAGTGCCATCTCCCCCCCCAATGTGCCAGTATCAAGTGCCTCTCTCCTTCCCACCCCCCATGTGCCAGTATCATAGTGCCATCTCCCCCCCCAATGTGCCAGTATCAAGTGCCTCTCTCCTTCCCACCCCCCATGTGCCAGTATCATAGTGCCTCTCTCCTTCCCACCCCCCATGTGCCAGTATCATAGTGCCATCTCCCCCCCAATGTGCCAGTATCAAGTGCCTCTCTCCTTCCCACCCCCCATGTGCCAGTATCATAGTGCCTCTCCCCCCCCACCATGTGCCAGTATCAGGTGCCAACCCCTCTGCCCCCCCCCATGTGCCAGTATCATGTGCCAACCCCCCTCCCCCCATGTGCCAGTATCAAGTGCCTCCCGCTCCCCCCATGGCAGTAACAGTCGGGTATTAAAAAAATTAAAATAAACACTTCTACTTACCTCCATGTCAGCCTCTTCCTGAGTCCCGCCCTGTATGTCCATATATGGAGTCAGTGCTTGTATTTCAGAAAAGTTTCTGCTGGGATTCGAACCCACGACCTTCTGAATCAGAGGCAAAGCACTTAACCACACAGCCCCAACACACCCAGCACTGCTATATCTCTATATGACAGCTGTCACAGCACACTCAGCTCTGCTATATCTCTATATATGATAACTGCCCCAGCACACCCAGCTCTGCTACATCTAATACACATGACAGCTGCACCAGCACACTCAGCTCTACTATATCTTTATATATGACAGCTGCCCCAGCAAACCCAGCTCTGCTACATCTATATATCTCTAAGTATTGCTATACAGTAGATAGATATATAGAGATATAGCAAAGCTGAGTGTGCTGGGGCAGCTGTCATGTGTATAGATGTAGCAGCCCTGGGTGTGTTTGGGCAGCTGTCACGTGTATAGATGTAGCAGAGCTGAGTTTGCTGGGGCAGCTGTCATATATAGAGATATAGTAGAGCTGAGTGTGCTGGGACAGCTGTCATATAGAGATATAGCAGTGCTGGGTGTGTTGGGGCAGCTGTCATGTATATAGATGTAGCAGAGCTGGGTGTGCTGGGGCAGCTATCATATATAGAGATATAGTAGAGCTGAGTGTGCTGGGACAGCTGTCATATAGAGATATAGCAGTGCTGGGTGTGTTGGGGCAGCTGTCATGTGTATAGATGTACACACAGCCATCTACAACAGTAGAAGTCTCATATTTTTCCAGTCATTGGCAAGGCAGCCTTTATGGCTGTGTGGGTAAATGCTTTGCCTCTGATACATGAAGGTTGTGGGTTCGAATCCCAGACACATCGGGAGACTTTAGGAGACAGTAAGATTAAGATCACATTAGTCGAGGGGGCCTGGTCCGCTAAAACTAACTTGAAAATAAACTGTCACACACGCTGCCGGGCACCGGCGGTGTGTGTGTGACGTCAGTGCGGTGCAGAAGGAACACAATGACAACTGACGTTATGTGCACTGCTGCGGCAGGCCCCCATCCCGGCCGGGCCCTCGGACCACGTCCGAAGTGCCCGACCGCTCAGTCCGCCCCTGATGCTGGGTCTGGGAATGGCTCATATGTAGCTTTTATGTATGTGTGTGTGAATTAATGTTACAATTACAGAACTCTGCAAAGAATCCCATGAAGCCATAAATGTTAGTATGTGCACCAACTCCTTTACCTTATCTCCTGCCTCATCTCACCTGAATGAGGACTCTGTCTCTGTGATCAGGAGGATTTGCAAGATCTTTGTTTTCATGATGGTGTACCTTCATTATTAAAAGCTGTGCTAGCTCTCCTTGAAATAGTTGCACCCAGAAGGGATAAGCCCAAAATGGAGGGGGATAAAAAAAATTATGGCTGGAGTGTGGTTCCAGCCAGACAGGTAACATTATGTGGGAGCTAGATTACAGTGGTGTGTTACAGATCCTGCAGTCTCAGCTCAGCAGGGTAACACCCCTAAGGTAATATTCCTGTGGCCGGTCTGGCTGGGAAGACTTTTTTTCTGCCTGTCAGGTTATCCCTATGGTCAGAAAGATTGTTTCCCTGCTGAAACATAGCAATTCCTTGTCTATGCAGAGAGCAAAGCCTCTTTGGCTTCAGTTTCCTAGTGACATAGGGATCGCTTCCTCATGAAGTCTCGCTTAGTCACTAAGATTGGGGGTCCATTCATAGAACCATATCCGATTTTGCGGACCACAAGTGCTGATTCATAAGACATGGATCTGCTGTGTGCATTCTGCATTTGCAATTCAGAACTTCCTGCTCTATATGGTAATTCCCATTCTTGTCTGCAATATGGAAAAGGGTGGGACATTTCTATCTCTGTTCGGGGCCGCGAAATGGATGTGCGGATGTGGACGGCACATTTTATGCTGTCCGTGTCTCACAGTCCCATTGTTATAATGGGTTTGCATTGGGATCTGCAAATTGCGGAACGTGTCGGAATGAAATTATACTTTCATGTAAATGGGCTCTGAATGTGCCTCTCAGATCATGTGATCCCCATAGACACTCTGTGCAGAGGGACATTCTGTTAGCGCCATTTTGTTCCTCACCAAATTAATTCTATTTATCGTTGTTAGAGAGGTGTCCCTTCCACAATATACCTCTAGGTCTAGTTTCATTCTTGTCATTTTCATTCCAAAGATCACCTAAGAGGGGCTCAGAAGGAACACAGAGAAAAGTAAGTTCTAAGTGTTCCAGCTCTCCCAGCACTATGAAGTAGAAATTTGGAACGGGAAACATCGAATTTAGGACACCAGGCTTCCGGTGGGGTTACAGAACCTTTTCTCAAATTGTGCAAGGATTACGTCAGACTCCTGGATAGAATCTTGTACCCAAGTTACTCCCTCAGGTTAAAGAAGTTGCCCCCCAAGGCAAAATAGTCAACCCTTCACAAAGCCTCATATGGTGGTTGTTTCAGGACTTTACAGGAAAATCTTGACCTGTTTCCCAGGAAATTTCTGGGGTCTTTTCAAGAGTGTATGCAGTGCCAAAGCCACAGGTAAGACGGAGGTTAGATCTGACGTGTCTAAATAAATACCTTCATGGAACAATTTCATGATGTGAACATTCACCAGCAGGATGATTTTATGGCCAAGATCTCATATATACTTATATGTACGTTACTGTCAACCCATCGCAGGTTCTCAGGTTGGCCATCACTCTCCAGGGTATCTCATCTTCAATTCACTGGCCTTTGGTTTCATCGCCTGGTGTTTTTACTTAGTGGTGGCAGTAACTCAGCCCTTAGCTTCCAGTTAGACTCCAGAAACTGGTTGCTTAAGCTCTCACAGGAGCAGATCCATAAATCAAGGTGGATGTGAGTTCTAAGGTCCCATCACAAAGTGCCAGTGGAGTAACTAGAAATAACTGGGCCCCACAGCAAATATTGAACAGGGCTCCCCAAGCATCTTCTGTGCAAGCCCCCCTCCTCTCGTGCAACCACCGCTCCTGTCGCTAGTCAAGATCGCTATCAGGCCAGGCAGCTGCTCTGTCTACAAATATATACTTTCCTGACCTCTCAGATAGAAGCCGTAACATGGGCATTAGTGTACATTGCAAACCAGCATTGTTTCAAGAAGAACCCAATGTTTATCAAGTCTGGTTCGTTGATCAAGCCAGAAACTCAGGATGACCTGTATTGATGGCTTCATTCAAGAAATACTGGCCATTCCAATAACTCTGGTCGGGAAGTACACTTCCACAGTCTTTAAGTTCAGGGGAGGTGGTCTCCTCAAGAGATGTATCTGTGATCCAATATTAGAGTCCTGGGAGCAATATATCTAGCTCCTTATTTAGGGGAGGCTCAAGAATCAGTCAGTGGTGGAGCAAACAGATAATCTCCACCACGTGCTATATAAGCAATTGGCACAGGACTGGCTCTGATCCACGGTACAGTCGATATAGTCAAATTTTGACTTGGTCAGTGGAATGTCAAACTGTAGGCAGCCATCCACATTCAAGGTATTCTGAATATTCAGACGGATCTGGTAAGTAGGTACAGTTGAAGTCTCAGCAACTGTATTTTTAACAGATTGTGTGCAGATAGGGTACCCCCATTTAGATTCTAAGGGGTAAGCCTCCTATACGAAGCTCAAGAAGTTCTGCTACCTGAATCCAGCGGATCCACCAGAAAGAATAGATGGCCTGTCTTTCAGTTGGGAAGGAATTTTTCATCCAAATTTTCCTCCATTTCCTGAGTGCTCAGGAAAATAAGCACTATGGCTATGGCTGAGACTCTTGTGTTATCTGGCCAGGAGGGCATGATCCCTCACTGGCTACAACTTTCCAGAATAAATTACTGGAGATACAATCCAGCCAAACCTTCTGGTTCAAGCAGGCCTACAGAATCCACCGGAAATGTTTCAGCTTATAGTCTGGAATCTGATGGTTCAGGACTGGAGAAGGGCTTGTAAGATGTGGTGGAGGAAACTTTGCAGAACCCTGATTGGTCTGAAGCCTTAAATTATTTTTACAGGAAGGTTTCCAGTTTGGGTTAAAATCCAACACTGTAAGAGTGCATTTCACAGCCCCCACTGCTTGCATAGATGGAGCCTTCGTGCATTAATGCATTTTTTTTTTACGTACTTTATTTAATTTAATTGGTTAAGCCTCTTATTCCAGCCTGGGATCGGGCTGTTCTCCTCAAGACCCTGGTTGAATCTCTATTTCAGCCTCTTACAGAAGCACCAGTAAGGTTTGAAGGTTTTATCTCTGGTGGCATTTGCATCAGCCAAGAAGGTGTCAGATTTTGCAAGGGCCATATCTGAAAGTACATCAAGAAGACTCGATTGTAAGGTTGATGTCCTATATCCTACCAAAGCTCTCATCTGACATGAATCTAAGTTAAGAAATTCATCTGTCAGAATCCTCATTCAGCTGAACAAGACAAGCTTCATCTACTGGTTATTGAAGAACCAGGGTCCTTCAGGTCGGTTGACCAGCTGTTTATATAGAGAAGTATAAAAGCCAACAAGTACACTGCTTGGATTAAGAATACTATTAAAGTCTGCTTCTAAATTCCAAGTACTCCAGTTACTAGTTGGAGTTACAGCACACTCAACTCAGTCCACTTAGTTGCTTGGGCAGAGGAAAGAAGAAGAAAAAAAAGAGCATTGGATCAAATATGCAGAGCCTCTACATGGTCTTCTCCATGCATTTTTAAAAAACAATATAAGTTGGATATATCTGGTGCTTGCGATTCGGCCTTTGACAGACTAGTGATTATTAAGGCTGCAATTTCGACCCCTCCCTTATTGAATACTACTTTTCAGGTCCCTTTGTGTTGTGCTCCCTGATGGACGATTTGGAAAGTCTAAATTTGCTTACCGTAATTTATCTTTCCTTGAGTCCAAAGGCAGCACAAATATCCCTCCCTAAAAAGACATTGCTTGAAAAAAACACATCTACCTAGTGGGTGTGCACTCCTTTATAGGGGGGTTAATTAGTCTGATTTACTAATAATTTATCTTCTTACCTAGACGGGAGGAGCAAGAAATTAACCCTTTATGTTGTGCTGCCTTTGGACTCAAGGAAAGATACATTTTGGTAAGCAAATTTAGACTATACAGTGAACACCGTAAAAAAAAATCTGCCAGAATTGCTGTTTATTGCTTATTTGCAAAACAAAATAAAAAGCGATAAAAAAGTTTTATTAGCCCAAAATGATACCAATGAAAAGTTCCAGTTGTCCCGCAAGCCCTCACACAGCAATGTACATAGAAAGATTAAAAAGTTATAGGACTAGGGATGCAGCAATGCAAAAACATTTAATATTTTTTTTAAAGGATTTTTATTGTGCAAAAGTACCAAAACATAAAAAATATGTATTTGGTATCACTGTAATCATACTGACCCAGAGAGTACAGTTATCATGTTGTTCATGCCAAGAAATTAACGCTGCTAAATTTATAACATAAAAACAGTATTGCCGTTTTTTTGTTTCCCCCTAGAAAGAGTTAATAAAAGTTGATCTGTAAGTTATGTGTACCCCCAAATGGTGCCATGAAAAACTACAACTTTTCCTTCAAAAAAACAAGCCCTTGTATGGCTACATAGGCAGAAAAGTAAAAAGTTATAGCCCTTGGAATGTGATGATGAAATAATGAAACAAATCATTTGGTTACTAAGACCCAAAACTGGCTGGTCACTAAGGGGTTAAAATATCCAGGCAAAATTGATAAAAAATTTACTAAATAGGGCAAACCTCTGACTCATGAGGAGTGATCCTACAGTGCTCAGGAGAGGAAAACCCCTCCAGGGAAGGAAACCTCTAGGGAACCGTATCTGCAGTCCTTGGGCATAGAAGGACAATAGCAACTCATGATTCATCAATGTCATAATGGAAATGTGTATGGTACCAAATAGCAAATACAATGATACATCATTACAGGAAATAGTGAAATAAATAATTACATAAAGTAGTAATTAACACAGGGTGAGTGGGAAGACAATGTCCCCTCCAGTTCTTCTGAAGAGGGTAAGAGGAAGAGAGAAAAAGGTGGCCATACACATTCGTCGAAAGTTGATGAAAATGCGTGATTTCAACCAAAATGCTTGCTTGACAGGTTAAATTTATTAACAAATGTTTATTTTAGCTGTCTGATGACAGATCATCGATCGTCTGAAAAGAAGTCACCTGTGCTTGAACTTTTCAGCGGATAATGGGACAAAAGATCTTTCTTTCAAAGAAGGATTGTTCATCAATGATTTCTCCATTATATTATTTAAAAAATTTCTTGAAAATCGATTTGGATTTGGTTTTGCTGAAACAGTCGGGTGATACGATTTGGGTCTGAATAACTTTGATCCGAATCAAAAATGCACCAATTACCCTAAAATGTTGTGTATGACAATCTGGGATCTCCTAGGACTGTATGCAAATGTTTTTAAGTTCTTTAATACCAAGACAGCATTAGTAATATCAAAGTTACAATAACATATATGAGTATGGGTATGGCTGCTGTAGTAAACAACCTTTTTATAAAAAATGCACTGTGGGATTTTTTATTTATTCTGCCTTGGGGTCATGTGCTCCTCTTTTTTTTTCATTTCGAATCGTAAGATTTGACCCACATTTTCGGAAAGTTCACGTCAAATTCGATTTGTTTAAAATCTATTCACTCATTTTTAGGGTTATCGCTTTACTTTACAGCTGAAACCACTGCGCTATGCTGGATCCATCACGCAACAGGCACCAGTGATGCCCAACGGATTCCACTGACTAGATTTTCTGTCGTAAAAGAGCCTTATTAGGCAAAATAAAAAATACTTTATTTTGATTTTGATTATGGTATTTGCATCAAACTTTATTTTTTCCTTAAATCCTTTCAGGACCTTGGATAGCAGACTGAAATGCCTTCAATAACAAAACATATCATTAGAGCTAAATCTTAGTATAACTTTTCCAGTCCTCGTTATGGATTCACTAGCTTGTTAGAGAAGGATCTTCATCTTTCATAACAAACTGATACAGAGTAGGGCCCAAGAATTCAAAAGCATTAGACCTCTTTAAAAAAGCATATGCAGTTTTCAACCTGCATTGAGTTTAGAACTTTTCTGATGTGGGTACAGTATGTTCTTCCCAGTAATACACACTGGATATGAAATCTGTGTGTCCGTGATGCTGTTGTCTTCACTAGCTCTAATGTACTAGCACAGCTTTGTACCTGTACTGATTTCTTCTTATAATGCATCTGTAAAATTCTAATTGTGATATTTCTCCTATGTCTTATGCTTCCTGTATCCTGTCTCATCACTTCAGCCTTCACCTGCAGATTCTGGAGCTAACCCTACACTGTTGCTGCCTGTGAGTGTCATCTACCCCCTCCTTCCCCTACAGTTTCTATCCTGGGTATTATCCTCTCTCTCTTCACACAGACTGATGTCATTCCCCCCACCTCCCCCAGCAGATTATTGGTTCTTCTTTCCCTCTCTAATTCAGTTTACTCTGACACTCAGATTTCTGCCTTTTGTCATGCCGCGGACTTGCAGCTTGTAAAGCCGTTGATCCGCATGTGGATTAGCCCTATTCAATGTGGCTACCTAAGGAGGTTTTCAGATGGAATTGTCATGTCACTTTTTTCTGTGACAGAAATTTCAAATCAGTGTGAGTGGATTTTGGTGTGGAATAGGCACATTTCCACCGTGGGAAAATAGGTTAACACTGACGAAAGGGGATGGTGGAACGAAAATGACGGCAGACCTGAGGGGGGCAGGAATAGTGTGATGTCCTATCTATATTAGAAGATGCAGCACAGCTAGCTATTTAAAGAAGCGGCACAGAATCTACAGCAGTAAAATGGTAGCAAATTTTTTACGAAGACTATATAAAGGGCAAATGAACAACAAAATAATCTGCGCAAAGGAACCCATAGCCCTTTTGATATGAGGCTTCATTTGTGCAATGCTCTAAAACACCATACCTGGATCATGCTGCGTTTTGATAAAAATGGTGCTGACCCCCCAAAATGCTACAAAATACCACAAACCTACATGCTGTGTATATAGACTTATATTTACAAAGAACATGTCAAGATGCAGTGTATCAAACCAGTCTGAAACAGATGTGTTGAGTGTAACTGAAACACCTGACTGATCTCCTAGTGAGCAATCTTCATACATCCGATTTTTAATCCTAGAACAAAACAACAGGAACATTCCTGGGGGGAAGCGAATAATTGTTCTGATCAGAATATGAAGTTGATCCAAGTACTTAGCATGAACCTTTGCCTCTCTGCCTGACAGATGCTGATCAGATAATGTGCACCCTCAGACTCCTGTACTGCAATTAACCTTACTACATCGTTTTAGAAATAGTAAGGTGTTATATTTATGTTGAATGGTGCTAGGAATATCTTCAGATGCTCATGTTATTTTAACTTGTGCCCATGAAATAGCATGCACTGTAAGAAGGGCTGAAAATTCTAAATAAAAAATATACAGAAGCAGTTATGGTTGTAAATGGTGGCTCTTATTATATTCTCTACAAAAATAGAACATAAAATATAGTACAATGTCGAGAAGTTACAAAGTAGCCTTACCTACCCTTTACATGTGAATAGTTATATTTCATTTTAGATACTGACTGATAAAAATTACTTAAAGGGGTTCTCAGGGAATTAAGGAAATGAAAATAATTAAATATGACTTTATTATAACTATATACCATATACCTTTCATTAGTTATAATGGATCACTTTTTCCAGGGAGCAATCATCAAGGGAAATAAAATGGCTACCATCCTATTACTACACACAAAACCTGTCCTAATCACACAGGGGGACAAGTTACTTCACAACACTTAGCTGAAGAGCAGCCTTTACCTCCTCTCTACTCTGCCTGTCAGGTATTATGATTCATAGTTACATAGTTACATAGTTAATACGGTTGAAAAAAGACAAACGTCCATCAAGTTCAACCAAGGGATAGGTGGGGACACAAATCCCAGAAGGAAGTGAGACTCAGATTTCTACACGTTTTCATAAGCATTTATGTTTTTTACTTTTAAGAATTCGTCTAAACCCTTTTTGAAACTATCCACTGTTCCTGCTGTGACCACGTCCTGAGGAAGTCTATTCCACAGATTCACATATCTTACAGTAAAGAAGCTTTGACGCTTCTGGAGACTGAACTTTTTCTTCTTCAGTCGGAGGCAGTGCCCCCTTGTCTTTTGAGCACATTTTACATGGAACAGCTTTTTGCTATTTTTTTTGTATGGCCCATTTATATACTTGTACAGGTTAATCATGTCCCCCTTAGACATCTCTTCTCAAGACTAAATAAATTTATTTTAATCTTTCTTCATAACTAAGACCCTCCATGCACCTTATCATTTTAGTCGCTCTCCTCTGTACATTTTTCCAGCTGCAGTGCATCCTTTCTATGTACTGGTGCCCAGAACTGGACAGCGTATTCCAGATGTGTCCTCACCAGCGCTTTGTAAAGTGGTAATATTACATCCCTGCCCCGTGAGTCCATGCCTCAGTTAATGCATGACAATATCCTGGTGGCCTTAGAAGCAGCTGATTGACATTGTATGCTGTAATTTAATCTACCATCCACAAGGACACCTAAATCCTTCTCTATCAGTGACTCTCCCAGTGCTACATCACCTAGGACATTTGAAGCACAGAGATTATTACTATCAAGATGCATAACTTTACATTTGTCCACATTGAACCTCATTTGCCAAGTTGATGCCCAATCACTCAGAGTGTTCAAATCAGCTTGTAGTTTGTGGACATCTTCCATAGACCGTACAGTTCTACACAGTTTAGTGTCATCTGAAAAAATTGATATGGTGCTATTAATCCCGTCCTCAATATCATTAATAAATAAATTAAATAATAAAGGGCCCAGCACTGAACCTTGGGGTACACCATTTATAACCTAGGACCATTCTGAATAGGAATCATTGACCACAACTCTCTGGACACGGTCCTTCAGCCAGTTTTCAATCCAATTACAAACTATACTTTCCAAGCCAATAGACCTTACTTTACTTATTAAGCTTCTATGAGGGATAGTATAAAAAGCCTTTGCAAAATCCAGAAACACTACATCCACAGCCGCCCCTCTGTCCAGGCTACTACTCACCTCCTCATAAAAACAAATCAGGTTATAGTCTGACAACTTCTGTCCTTGGTAAACCCATGCTGGTTATCACTTATAATATTATTTATAGTCACATAAATAATATTCTGAATACAGATGACAAGATCTTCAGCTGAATCTCTATAGGAATGGAGTTCATGAGGAGACATGAAGTACAGAGAGGAGGGTGGGGATGTGGTAATGAGCAGCAGCATTTGTATGCAGTCTCCATTACCACAGTCTGTCCTGTCCATCCATTCTGTACTTCATGTCTCCTCATGAACTCCATTCCTACAAAGATACAGCTGAAGATCTTATCATCTGTATTCAGGATCATAATCCCTGACAAGCAGTGCAGAGAGGAGGATGAGGCAGCTCTTTAGCTCAGGGTTCTGAAGTAACTTGTCCTGCTGTGTGATTAGGACATATTTTGTGTTTAATTTGATGGTGGCCATTTTATTTCTCCTGATGATTGCTCTCCAGACAAAATGAGTCATTATATCTAATGAAAGGTATTCGAGAATATATTTAAAATAAAGTAATATCTAAGTATTTCCATTTTCTTAATTCCAGGATAACCCTTTAAGATGGTCATACACATTCAATAGCTGTTGTCCGACATCCATTCTTTCCACCAACTTCAGGTGTTAGCAGAAGGTAGTGAGGCTCTTATACACATTAGATTGACTAGTCCAATATGACCAGTCCAGCTTAAAGGGGTCCTCTGAACATTTAGTAAAATCCCTCTATCGACTTACATGTGGAAGCAAGATCATTTAGCAGCACTTCCCCTTTGTTGCACCACTGATGACTGGCTGTGGGCTCTTCCTCTGAGTTCCTGACCAGATGTGCTCTTGAGTCTTCCTGTTCAGTTGTATTTACATTACGCAGCTAAACAGAAAAGTCAGGAGCACATCCAGTCGGGACCTCAGCGGAAGATCCAGCAGCTAGTGCAGGCGGTCATGTGAGAGTAGCAGAGATGGCGGAATTGGCAGCACAATGTAGGGGTAAGTATTGCTGAAATGATCTTGCTTCTACCGGTTAGAAGAAGGGATATTAGTAAAAAACTAGAGAACCCATTTAACCTATGATTACAGCAAATCAGAAATCATTGGGTCAGTTTATTGAATGCTGACTAATATTTATACTGTGTAAATTTAGACCAAGAGGTCAGGCAGTTTAAGGATGCTCTAGATTTATCACAATAATTAAAGCAATATATATTGGTACATTTTGCTAGAAGTTTGACTTTTTTTTATTTATGCCACCTATTTACACTATTTACACTTTGTGCTAATATGTTGGCTCTGTTTTGGTGCATTTTGCATATCTAACAGATGTGGTGCACGTACAGCAGTTTTTGGGGCAAACGAGCCAAAATGTTGGAGTGTTTAGCTTGGTAAATCTCACCCATTAGTGGCTTACTCATTGATAGTGTTGATCACGAATATTCGAATTTCGGATTTTTATCGCGAATATAGGTACTTCGAAAATTCGCGAATATTTCGAATATAGTGATATATATTCGTAATTTCGAATATTCGATTATTATTATTTTTTTTTTTATATTCGATTTTTTTTTAAACTTCTCTTTATTTGAAAAAAAGACAGCATTGACAAGTTACATAATACTCCAAAGTATATCAGCATACATTATTATTATTATTTTTTTTCCAAAACATAATCCCCATACCTTAACTTTAACTTTCTCCCCTCCCTCCCCCCTCCCCCCTCTCATCTCGACTTCAGCATATGATGAACCTCTAATTATGACTCGCCATCCCTCTCCCTAGTTCCATGTCCTGCATTTCCATTTAGTAACAAATACCATGGATCTGAAGTTCCCAATTTTAAAAACCATTCCGTTTGGATAAATGGTGTAACAATATCCTGAATTTCTTCCTTGGTAAAGAAATGTTCCATATACGGTCTCCACTTTTTGAAGAAGGGCACCGTCGACTGTGACTTACAAATTTCCGCCTCAATACATTCCAGCTTCAAACAATGCGTGGATAAGCGAAATGCCTCATCTATACTAGGTAACTCTGGACGCAGCCAATGAGCTAGTATACTCCGCTTGGCTGCCAACAGTATCACATGTATTGAGTCATTTAGACGTGGTTGCGCCTCAGCTCTCCCTACGTGAAATATAATTAATTCTGGGTCCAAAGGAATCTTCATTCTGCACTTGTTGTTAATCTTATCAATGATAGATTTCCAGTAAACCTGGACTTTTACACACGCCCACAGCCCATGTGTGAGATCAGTGTTTGGAATATTGCATTTAGCGCATTGCGTTATTCTATCTGGTAAGACATTGGCTGCCCCCCTTGGTATGTGGAAGCCATA
The DNA here is from genome assembly GCF_905171765.1 of Bufo bufo. Classification (NCBI taxonomy): domain Eukaryota; kingdom Metazoa; phylum Chordata; class Amphibia; order Anura; family Bufonidae; genus Bufo; species Bufo bufo. The sequence goes on from NC_053393.1 coordinate 166,911,621, forward strand.
TATGGCTCTATGCAGTATTTTAAAGTAAGATTCCCTCCATATTTCATTGCTAATTATTTTCCGTATTTTGTCCCATCCTTCCAATAACTGTTCGGGAAGGTTCATATTCGGGAAGTCTTTAAGCCAACTCTTGAATAAAGCTGCATCCCCCCTCCTTGACTCCTAATCTCGCAAACAACTATAAATGAAGGACAAATCCTTACGACTCCCTTCACTACCTATCAAAGTATCAAAAGGGCCAGGTAGAAAAACCTTAGATAAATCTCTCGCCTTTCTTTTTAGGAAAGCTTTTATCTGATAGAATGCTAGAAAGTGGTTAGGAAAGATTCCATACATGGTCTGTATTTCCTGGAACTCATATAACCTCCTTTCTTCCTGTTTCCATAAATGACTGATCTTTAAGATCCCTTTCTGCGCCCATTGAACCAATTGTTTATCATTTATGGCCGATTCAAACTCAGGATGACCCCAAAACACCATTCCGTTAGAGATCTCACATGCCAGGCCGAAAGTTTTCCTGACTGCCTTCCATGTTGCTATAGGGTCTCTAAGGAGAACGCTCTGCTTCACTGATGAAGGCAGTCGAGAAAACTTAGTACGCAATAGAGCATTCAGTTTCCACGGCCTTACCAATTCCCTTTCTACATGAAGGATCGAATAGTAGGATGTACCCTGAATCCAATTCAGCCATGCCTCATCAAGCTAGCAAGATTATACTTTCGAATGTCTGGGAAACCCAATCCCCCTCTTGATTTATGTCTTGTAAGCGCCCGTATAGATATCCTGCTTTTCTTATTCTGCCAGATAAAGGCGCAAAATGCCCTTGTTATCAATTGGATATCAGCATGTTTCAATAGGATTGGCAAGGTCTGCATGTGATAAAGGAGTTTACTGAAGCTCATCTTTTTAATCAAATAAACCCTACCAAGAAATGAGATAGGCAAGTTTTCCCACTTTGTTAATTCCGCCAAAATTTTCCTAATTAATAGAGGATAGTTTAAGGAATAAAGTGTATCCGGGGTCCTACCAATCTTTATACCCAGATATTTGATGTGCTGAGGAGCTATCTTTACCAGAATATCCCTTTGGTCCCTCTCCACCCTATGTTGAGGTGGAGATAGATCTAGTAATTCAGACTTAGTCATATTAACTTTAAAACCCAACATACTTCCAAAATACGCTAGAAGGTCAAAAAGTACTGGGATGTCAGAATCTGGGTGGGCAAGAAATACTAATAAATCGTCAGCAAATAAAGCGTGAGTGAGCGTTTGAGATCCAATGCGTATCCCCCTAATTGAGTCATTTGTACTCAGTACCTTTGATAGCGGCTCCAGAGCAATATTAAAGAGCAAAGGTGACAGTGGGCACCCCTGCCTGGTCCCCTTTTGCAGTTGGAAGGAGGCTGATAAAAAACCCGGAATAGCCACTCTGGCCATCGGGGAATTGTACAAGGAAGCGACATAAGTGAGGAAAGCACCCGTAAACCCCATGGCGTCCAATACCTTGTTCAGCCATCCCCAGCTCACGTTGTCAAAAGCCTTCTCAGCATCAATGGCCAATAGAGCTGGGGATGAGTGAAGTTGCGGATTGGCTTTGATATCATCTAACACCGCCATTATTTTCCTGATGTTGTATACAGCTGACCTGCCCTGTATGAATCCTACTTGGTGGGGGGATATAAGTTTTGGTAGAAATATCGCCAGCCTATCTGCTAACAATTTGGAAAGATATTTTAGATCATTGTCTATAAGCGAGATTGGGCGATATGATGCTGCTAATCTACTATCCTTCCCCTCCTTGGGCAAAACCTTAATATAAGCTGTGTTCATATCAGTTGGTATCGGCTGCCCTTGTAGAAGGTCATTATACAGTCTTGTGAGTGTCTTAGACACATCTTGGGCCATGACTTTATAAAATTCATTGGTATACCCATCCGGGCCTGGGGCCTTCCCATTACTTGATTTTTTAATTACCTCTGTTACCTCTTCCTCCGTGACAGGCCTATTTAGCGTCTCCAGATCTTCCTGCGACACTTTTGGCAAATTTAAAGAATTTAACCATCCTACACCCTGTGCATCTCCCTTCTCCTCCCTTGAGTAAAGTGACTTATAAAAGTCTCTCAAAATACCCACTATCTCTTGTGGTTGGTGACATAAGATATCCCTGTCATTTTTTAATCCAGTAATGGGAGTAGACTGACGCAGACCCCTCGCTAATGAGGCCAGCAACCTCCCAGATTTATTTCCGTATCTGAAAAATTTTGCTTCACACTTTTTACCCTCTAACTCCTCCTTTTGTCTCAACCAGTGCTCATAATCAAATTTTTTCTCTTGCCACTTTCTTTTTGTACTTTCCGAGGGGTTACTTTGGTGGGCTGTGTAAGAATCCTTCAACGCAGACGATAAAACTCTAAGTTTCTGCGCTGTCGTTTTTCTAAGTCTATTTACGTAGGCCATAATATTTCCCCTAAGAACTGTTTTTCCTGCCCTCCATATTAACTGAGTGTCACCTGAGTCAGCATTATGCTCCCAATATTCCATCCACCAATGTTTTGACATTTCTACAAATGACTCGTTTGAGGCTAGGTCAGACGGAAATCTCCACAAAAAATCCTTACCCCTCGGGTAGTTGTCTGCAAGATACATGATCACGGGAGAGTGGTCAGATATCACCAGTTCCCCTATTTCCACCTCTTGGATTTTGTGTAATATCGATTCAGATGTCAGAAAGTAATCCAAACGGGACCAAGAGTCGTGTACTAGGGAGAAGTGGGTATATTCCCTGTCCTCTGGATGTTTAATTCGCCATGCGTCATACAGCCCCAGATCTCTCACCACTGTACCTAAGATCTTATCTCTCTGACGGGGTGTTATATGTTTGCCTTTCACATTACGTCTATCCTCTTCATGACACATCACTGAGTTCATGTCCCCTGCCACAATTTAATGAGAATTTGTGTCCTGCATGACCCTATTTCTCACAGCGGTAAAGAATTCTTTGTTAGTTTCGTTTGGTCCATATAGATTGTAGATACTTACAGCTTCTGTAGGGAATTGTAAAACCACCTGTAACCACCTCCCCTCTGTATCCTCCTGTATTGAGGTAACCTGACATTTTAAATTTCTATGTAGTAATATCAATACCCCTCCTTTATTTCCTAAAACTTGCCCCACCCACAATTTATGCATGCGGGGGAAGTCTTTCCTATCTAAGTGGGTTTCTTGAAGTAAAGCGATATCCGCTTTAAGGCGTTTGAGATGTCTGAGGACCATCATGCGCTTTTGGGGAGACTTTAGCCCTTTGACGTTCCAAGTGACTAACTTCGTCATCTTGCTTTTTTTAAGCTACCTGGCCGACACATAATATTCCAGTCGAGATGAGCCACTTTTACCCTCCCCCCCTCCCCCCCCAAACCCCTAATGCAAAACACAAATTAACTGCAACCTTAACCAAAAGCCCATCTTTGGGCCATAAGTAGTAACATATGTCGACTTCTCTTCTTCCCAGCATAATCTCCTCCTCCCACAGGGACGCACTGCACCTAAACTCTGCCCCTGAGAAAGACTTGGCTCTTAATGTAAGATACAACATATAAGCATTAGACCCGCCTCCCCCTTAAAGGAACAATACCCCACAACATTACCCAACGACCCACAAAGCATAGAGTTCAGGTGAAGGTCACTTTCTTCTTGGCTTTGATCTTCTTTTTGTTCTCGAGTAGCTCTAAGTCGCTGGTCTCCATCAGGTCTTGGGTAAGAACTGTTGCAGGTCTCGGCGAGCTATCTTCGGGTCTTGAAATGTAAATAGTTGGCCATCTGGCGAATGAACTTTTAGTGTGGCAGGGTAGATCAGCGCAAATTTGATTTGCTCCTGGTAAAGAGTGGAGCAGATTGGCGAAAACTCCCTCCTACGCTTCGCCACATCCACAGAAAAGTCCTCAAAGAGGAGGATTCGGGAGCTTCCTATCTCTAGAGGATCCCGCCGTTTCTTGTAGGCTCGCAAGATCGCCGCTTTGTACGAATAATCCAGGTATCGGACTATCACTTGCCTTGGTCTCTGAGTCAGAGCTGTGTGATTTTGCGATCCTCCCTGTCGCTGTTCCGCCTGTGATGGAGGCGCTGGACCAATTCTGTGAGCCCTTTCCACTTTGCACGCTGCTGGCAATTGCAATGCTATAGGTAGATCCTTCTCACAGAGGGCCACAAGGTCATGCGCGGGAACCAATTCAGGAACTCCAACTAAACGTAAGTTGTTCCTGCGGGACCGATTTTCCAGGTCCTCTATTTTCGCCTTCATCTGTTTATTCTCTATCTGGAGTAGAGAGCATGCAGCCTGACTTTGAGCTTGCGCTTCTTCCAATGCACTTACTCTTTTCTCCACCGATTCAATCCGGCGACCTTGTTCAGTAATATCTTGGTGCAGCTGCGCCAGCGAGGCCGTAACCGTAGTGGCCAGTGATTCCTGCAAATCAGGTAAAATGCGCACTGCTACTTCCAGCGCTAGGCTTTTGTAATCTATGCCTGCAGATTGCTTATCTCCGTCCTCACTCATGTCCTCATGAGGAGGTGCAGAACGATCTTCACTGGATAGCGGCGTGGGGGGGGGGGGCAGGTCCGCCATTTCGCGCGGCACCGCCAGTGCCTGAGTCGCTTTCTGCTGGTTCTTTTGCTTGCTTCTGCTCCCCATAGTTATTAGAAACCGTTCCATGCACCCCGCAAGGGATACACAGAGTACCGGTCTGGTCGGGTCTTGACAAGTTAGCCGAGGAGCAGTGATTCTCAGAGCAAGTCGGAGCGGAGCTCTACTCAGTGCCTCCGACCATGCTGGCGCCGGAACCAGAAGTCCGATTTTTTATTTTTTTTAATCAGTACACATGATTCCTCACTGCTTCTAGCTTGTGGGCCAATAAGAAGGCTGCAATATACTTGAATTTAGGAGTAGTGTTTGCGAATTTTGCTCTATATTCTTTTTTTTTCGAATATTCGCTATATTGCTATATATTCTTGTTTTAGCAATATAGCGAATATTCGGAAAAAACGAATATAGAGCAATTTAGCTAATATATTGCTATAATCTTTTTTTTTTTATAGTTGTAATTTTTTTCCAATCCGAACTTCAGATGAGAAAAAAATGACAACTATTAGACAAAAAAAAATATAGCACTATATTAGCTAAATTGCTCTATATTCGTTTTTTTCGAATATTCGCTATATTGCTATATATTCTTGCTTTAGAATATTACGAATATTCGAAAAAACGAAGTTATAGCAATATAGCGAATATTCGAAAAAAACGAATATAGAGCAATTTAGCTAATATAGTGCTATAATATTCTTTGTCTAAAAGTTAAAAAATTTGCAATAAAAATGTGAAAATTCGAATACGAAAATTTGCATGTGACACGATCATTACCTTGCCGATTTTTTTAGTAAAAAAAATCGTAGAATATAACGAATATTCGAATTTGCGAATATTCGACGAATATTCAACTAAATATTCGCGAAATATCGCGAATTCGAATATGACCCTTGCCGCTCATCACTACTCATTGACTGCCATCACTTGAGAATATCTGTCTTTTACATCCAACAGTTCAACACATGTATAAGTATATAGACGCCTGCAATTACATAAATACATGGTTGTAATCTCATTCCAAAACCATGGGAATTATTATAGTTGGTCTCTCTTTGATGCTCCAACATTATTATTTCTTATAGGAAGGCTTGTCAATAGGTTTTGGAGCATGAAACATTGTATCCATTTAGACACATAATTGAGATCGGGCACCTGAAGTTTTTCCAAATAATTTTTTTTTCATGGATACTGGTGTCATGGGCATGGCTATATAGAAACAGGGAAGGCACAACTTTACTCTGCTGTTCCAAATTAGGGTATTATAATGGTATTATATTCTGTAAACCTTAACTTTAGTCCATTAGTCCTTCTCTACCAAACATTGAATTGCTTAGAGTCCCTTTCTGTTAGATTGTGTTTATCTCTTTAGCTTGCAGCATGTGGTTGAAAGTCATTGAGATCTTTATTGGGATCTATTCTGCTGTTAATGTTTGTTGAGGTTGTATAGCCGTATGCTTGATTTTGTGCATTTTAGCAATAAAATGCACTTTAGCTATAAAACCTCTTACGGGATATTGCAATAGAGCTGAAACACTGAATCATTGTTTAAATGTTTTTTGTTGTACACAAAATGAACTTCAATCATATGTTGTACAAAACACATGAAATGGTGCATTGGCGGACTACTACTTTATAGTAAACATGACCATCTCACTGAAAAGAATGGCTAAACTGTATCTAACATGAACACTGAGCGTGGAAATAATAAAGTAGAGATGCAAAGATCGGCAGCTGATTTTTACAGCATGTTCCCATCTCGAGCATTAATACAGCATGTGCTGGCTTATAATAACACAATAAGAGCCATTTTTATTTCCGTCATCAATCTGGCCATTTTTTAAGAAGCATCAGCCGGAAGCCTCAGAGAGAAACAGAAGAAATTAATGCAACTGAAAAATTGGCATATTACTGAACACAGTAAAGTCCTTTCTAATTTCAGTATACATCATGGAGAACAACTCAACTCTTTATTCCCAATCTGTAGATTGTGGATACCTAAAGGTATCTATAACAATTCACCTTACTGCAAAAGTAAGATGATTAAAGTACCCCTATAACTTTTTATATTCATAGAATAATAAATTGTAATATTAAGGCTAAATATGAGTGTTAAATATGAATAAGCTAGACATAAATCATTAAGATTTTGGGAAGGCTGATAAATATTTATTTTATACTTGACAACATCAAATTTGATTTAATTTAGAAGCAAGTGCAGATCAATTACAAATTAGAATGCAGATTAATCCCATAAAAGAAAAAAAAAAATCATACTTTAGTTAAACCTTCATCAGGGATGGACTGGCCATAGACCTTACAAGGAAATTTCCTGGTGGGCTGATGCCTGGGGTAGGGCCGCCCAAGGCCTCCTTAAAGCTACCCGCTGGCTACATAATGATCTAATTCTCTCCTATGCACCTGGTCAGGAGCCGGTGACTTCCTGAATTCAACTATTCTGTTGTTCTTGGGATGGCAATACAGTTGAATACTATGGTGTGGGCGTCAGTATTTTGTGCTGCATTCTAGTATTTGGTTCTGCTGGGTTTTGCATTATGGTATTGTTGTCCCTGCCAACATATGTTGTCCCTGCCTACTTTTTTTGCCCTACTTTCTGTCATTTTAAACCCACCTACAACATGAGGCCACTTTTATATTTTTTTCCTGGGCCACTTGAAGTTCCCAGTCCGCCCCTGACCTTCACACTGTATAATGCACAGACATGTCAGGTCCTCCAGTGCAAGAGACACTCCTCATAGTGTAGCTGATCTCATGGATGGACTGGGAACTTAACACCTTAGTGACCGGGTGATTTTCCATTTTTTCATTTTTGTTTTTTTACTTCCAGCCTTCCCAAAGCCATAACCTTTTTATTTTTGCATTCACATGGCCGTATGAGGGCTTGTATTTTTTGGGACAAGTTGTGCTTTCTAATGGCACCATTTATGGTTGCATACTCTGTGGTGGGAAGCAGGGGAAAAAAATTCCAAATGGCATGACATTAAAAAAACACAATTCCACCACAGTTTTATGGGTTTTGTTTTTACACCTTTTCCTATGTGGTAAAACTGACATGTTCCTTTCATTCTCCAGGTCAGTACAATTACAATGATGCCACATATGCATAGTTTTTCTTGCATTTTATTACTGAAAAAAGATAAAAACTTTGGAAAAAAAACTGATTTTTCTTTGCATCACCATATTCTGAACCCAATAACTTTTTAAAAAACTTTTTTTTATGTGAATTGACCTGTGTTAGGACTCATTTTTTGCAGGGTGGTCTGTTCTTTTCATTGATACCATTTTGGAGGGTGTATGACTTTTTTATCACTTTTTATTCATTTTTTGTGGAAGGCGAAGAGGCCCAAAAAAAGAAGATCGGCAATTTTGACTTTTTTTTCCTATTTTACCATTTGCTGTATGGGATAAATATGTTAATATTTTATTAATATGGATGTTTTTGCACACAGTGATGACCATGATTTTTTTTTATTGTTTATGTATTTTTATTTAAATTTTGGGGAAAGGGGAGTGATTTTTGCAAGCAGACACATTTGCAATACTAACCGCAAGCTCCGTCCTGAATAAGTTAGTCATTGCAAACCAGGAATAAATATACATTTTCAGTAAGCACCGGCAAGTACTTACCTGGTGGCTGTGCTTATACTGGACACAACACTTGTCATGGGATTCACTGCCTAACACTATACACCAGCGCGGTTCTAACTTTACTTTTGTTCTTACATTCAGTTTTCGGTACACAAGGGCTTCTGTCCTTTCTTATGATTGCTGCAATAACTATCTCATGTGTTTACATACACTCACCTAAAGAATTATTAGGAACACCATACTAATTCGGTGTTGGACCCCCTTTTGCCTTCAGAACTGCCTTAATTCTACGTGGCATTGATTCAACAAGGTGCTGATAGCATTCTTTAGAAATGTTGGCCCATATTGATAGGATAGCAACTTGCAGTTGATGGAGATTTGAGGGATGCACATCCAGGGCACGAAGCTCCCGTTCCACCACATCCCAAAGATGCTCTATTGGGTTGAGATCTGGTGACTGTGGGGGCCATTTTAGTACAGTGAACTCATTGTCATGTTCAAGAAACCAATTTGAAATGATTTGAGCTTTGTGACATGGTGCATTATCCTGCTGGAAGTAGCCATCAGAGGATGGATACATGTTCTCATTCTGTTTACGCCAAATTCGGACTCTACCATTTGAATGTCTCAACAGAAATCTAGACTCATCAGACCAGGCAACATTTTTCCAGTTTTCAACAGTCCAATTTTGGTGAGTTCGTGCAAATTGTAGCCTCTTTTTCCTATTTGTAGCGGAGATGAGTGGTACCCGGTGGGGTCTTCTGCTGTTGTAGCCCATCCGCCTCAAGGTTGTGCGTGTTGTGGCTTCACAAATGCTTTGCTGCATACCTCGGTTGTAACGAGTGGTTATTTCAGTCAACGTTGCTCTTCTATCAGCTTGAATCAGTCGGCCCATTCTCCTCTGACCTCTAGCATCCACAAGGCATTTTTGCCCACAGGACTGCCGCATACTGGATGTTTTTCCCTTTTCATACCATTCTTTGTAAACATTAGAAATGGTTGTGCGTGAAAATCCCAGTAACTGAGCAGATTGTGAAATACTCAGACCGGCCCGTCTGGCACCAACAACCATGCCACGCTCAAAATTGCTTAAATCACCTTTCTTTCCCATTCTGACATTCAGTTTGTAGTTCAGGAGATTGTCTTGACCAGGATCACACCCCTAAATGCATTGAAGAAACTGCCATGTGATTGGTTGACTAGATAATTGCATTAATGAGAAATAGAACAGGTGTTCCTAATAATTCTTTAGGTGAGTGTATATCACTACACTTGTAGGAATCACTATTAGATCCAGATTGTTTTAGATAGAATAACATATGTAACACCTCTTTTCTACTTCGCAAATAATAAACCTTTTCTTCCCACATATATTGTATTAACAGAACACCTCCATACTGAAGAATCCCAGAACATGTATTTAGTTGTAAATTACTTGCTTTTGAAAAGGTTTTGTTCTTTTTTATTCTTTTTGATTATTAATTTAGACACTTAAGAAAGGAAAATAGAAAATAGACGTGTTTCCTATGAACAATTCAGATACAAGTGATTCAGGTACAGTACAAGAGCATAAATATCTCATGAATAGCGTAGTTGCTGAAATGTAATAAAATTTACCACATAGTTTATGAAACATACTGTGTGTTTGAATGTATTTCCAGATAAAAATAATTATTTTCTTGTTGGGAATATCTCACTAAATTGAACTTTATGGAGTCCTAAGTGTAGCACATGTAAATGGACTAGATTTAGCCAATACTGTGCACCCAATCTGGACTATGACAATCGCCATGTCTGGGGTGCTAATCTTAAGACGATACACGCTTTTCTAGTAAAATACCACTTGTGTATTACCGTATGTAACACTTGACTTTTTGCATGCATTTCACACATGTGCAATAAAATGATACCTGGGAGTTTTATTTTTACAGTTTTGGTTCTGTACAATTGTTAGGTCTTTATTGACGTACAAACCGGATTCCAAAAAAGTTGGGACACTAAACAAATCGTGAATAAAAACTGAATGCAATGATGTGGAGGTGCCAACTTCTAATATTTTATTCAGAATAGAACATAAATCACGGAACAAAAGTTTAAACTGAGAAAATGTACCATTTTAAGGGAAAAATATGTTGAATCAGAATTTCATGGTGTCAACAAATCCCCAAAAAGTTGGGACAAGGCCATTTTCACCACTGTGTGGCATCTCCCCTTCTTCTTACAACACTCAACAGACGTCTGGGGACCGAGGAGACCAGTTTCTCAAGTTTAGAAATAGGAATGCTCTCCCATTCTTGTCTAATACAGGCCTCTAACTGTTCAATCGTCTTGGGCCTTCTTTGTTGCACCTTCCTCTTTATGATGCGCCAAATGTTCTCTATAGGTGAAAGATCTGGACTGCAGACTAGCCATTTCAGTACCCGGATCCTTCTCCTACGCAGCCATGATGTTGTGATTGATGCAGAATGTGGTCTGGCATTATCTTGTTGAAAAATGCAGGGTCTTCCCTGAAAGAGTTGACGTCTGGATGGGAGCATATGTTGTTCTAGAACCTGAATATATTTTTCTGCATTGATGGTGCCTTTCCAGACATGCAAGCTGCCCATGCCACACGCACTGATGCAAGCCCATACCATCAGAGATGCAGGCTTCTGAACTGGCTTTGATAACAACTTGGGTTGTCCTTGTCCTCTTTGGTCCGGATGACATGGCGTCCCAGATTTCCAAAAAGAACTTCGAATCGTGACTCGTCTGACCACAGAACAGTCTTCCATTTTGCCACACTCCATTTTAAATGATCCCTGGCCCAGTGAAAATGCCTAAGCTTGTGGATCTTGCTTAGAAATGGCTTCTTCTTTGCACTGTAGAGTTTCAGCTGGCAACGGCGGATGGCACGGTGGATTGTGTTCACTGACAATGGTTTCTGGAAGTATTCCTGAGCCCATTCTGTGATTTCCTTTACATTAGCATTCCTGTTTGTGGTGCAGTGTCGTTTAAGGGCCCGGAGATCACGGGCATCCAGTATGGTTTTACGACCTTGACCCTTACGCACAGAGATTGTTCCAGATTCTCTGAATCTTCGGATGATGTTATGCACAGTTGATGATGATAGATGAAAAGTCTTTGCAATTTTTCGCTGGGTAACACCTTTCTGATATTGCTCCACTATCTTTTCAACATTGTGGGAATTGGTGATCCTCTACCCATCTTGGCTTCTGAGAGACACTGCCACTCTGAGAAGCTCTTTTTATACCCAATCATGTTGCCAATTGACCTAATTAGTGTTAATTGGACTCAAATGTACTTTTTCCAGCCTCTTATTGCTACTTGTCCCAACTTTTTTGGGATTTGTTGACACCGTAAAAATTGGAATCAACGTATTTTTCCTTTAAAATGATACATTTACTCGGATTAAATGTTTGATCTGTCATCTACGTTCTATTACAAATAAAATATTGAAATTTGCCATCTCCACATCATTGCATTCAGTTTTTATTCACAATTTATTTAGTGTCCCAACTTTTTGGGAATCCGGTTTGTATTGATTATTTGATATTAATTTTACTTGTACACATCGCTTGGTGTTTTTTCTAAAATACTACAAAATATAACGTATTGATATGCGGTGAACTCTTTTGTTCCCGTTGAAGGAAATCTTAACTATTGGCTAGTTATTTCAGCTTGCTGCTTTGATTGCACTGCATGGTCCAGAACACCAGGACTGAACTGGCACTGTCATGCAGTCATGTTGTGGGAGATCTTGACAGGACAGCATAGGCAAGGCCAGAAACACTGATTACAAGTGCAGTACCCGAGAGCTGGGGGTACTTGCAGATTTTTTGTTTTTTTATGTCTGTTATGTTATTTACTGCTATTTACTGTGATTTAGTGTTATGTATGACCAGTATGGTTATGGATGGAAGTGATGGAATTAATAAACTTTGATACACCCCCTACAGGAAGATTGAATGTGGATCCTGGATGTGCTCTCAGCTCAGTCTAGAAAGTTCTAGTCTGGACATGTGACTAGAACTTGTGCTTCCACTTCTTAGCCCCAAAAAGCTACAGAGACTCACCAATCTCTGCATGATCTGCAGAAGAAACAAGAGGGTTCACAAATCTACATAGCTGAGCATTTGAGTCAGTAAGGTATCCTTCTACCTAAGCTATTTAGACTTTACTGCAGTGACAGGAATACTGTTAAGACACCATTCACACTTGGACACGACTTGGCCAGTCATATCTTGATACACCTGTACACCTCAGTTTTAGGCACAATTGCAAAAGTGATATTGCAAGCCATAGATTCTGCAGGAAGAGACTTGAGGAAGATCATTTCCATCCTTGCTCAAATTCATATAAAAACATCTGGGGAGATTCACACTGTATATTGTGGGAACTGTGTTTTTTGCTATTTTTGAATGTACTACAATCCTCATTCTGCACATGAGTAAAGATAGATGTTTTATTCTGCTACATCTGGCCTGGTTACTGACTCCTGCACCATATATTGGCTATTGCACCCATACAAACACTCAATATTACGGGCACCCCCACATCCATCAGACAGGAGCTCCAGAACTAGGGTGCGCTCCAGGGGAAGAAAGGATGCACCCTCCTTTGACTGCATGGTACTAGGGAGCAATGGTGTGAGGAAAGCCACTGTGATTGACTGTAACAGCCAGAACAACTACCATTCTCATCCTCTGCTCCAGCTCCTCCTGGGCTTGCTGCACAAATAGAGACTGTTAAATCAACAAATGGCATACTAAATCCATACTGTAATTTATGGTCTCGTATATCAATGGACATATGGCATATGGACATAATGGTTAGGTATTGATATTCTTTTAGCCATGTAGTGTATTTTTTACTAATATAAAGCTTGAAATACTTCAGATAAACTATTGGTAAAGTGGTTTTCTGAGTGTTTTACACTGATAACCTAACGCCAAGACATGTCATCAGTAGGTAATTGGTGGGGATCTGACTACGAGCACCCCTGCTGATCAGCTGTTTGAGGAGGCCACCTTGAAGCTTATCAAGCAAGCCCTGTCCAGTGAATAGCAGCTGTGCTTGGTATCGCCACTCAGCCCCATTCAATTTAGTGGGACTGAGTTGCACCTAGGCCATGTAACTGATGAACATGACGTCACTGGCTTAGGAAGCGGCCTCTTCAAACAGCTGATCATAGGGGGTGCAATAGTCTGAATAGTGAATAGTTCATCAGTATTAAAGGGGTTATCCCATGAATAATGAAAAAAGTGAAAATCAGACATCATATAGCACATTAGAATATCTTTCTACCAAAGCTAGAATCAGCACTGTATCTCACATGGATCCAGAGATCTCCCCATTCATTGCTTGGCTAGATATATATACAGCTGGCAGCTCAAGGGGAGTGTCTTTTCTGCTGCAGCTCAAGGGGGCGTGTCTCAGCTCTCCCTATCACAGCTCAGGAGGTGTGTCTGTGCTCTCCTATCACAGCTCAGGAAGCAGTTAAAAGATTAAACTGAGCATGTGCGGCCATCTCAGTGAGCAGGTCAAAGAAATAAGAAATTAAGTGGCACTCTACAGATACATTTTATTGAATAAGGCTACTTTCACACTGGCATTTTGGCTTTCCGTTTGTGAGATCCGTTCAGGGCTCTCACAAGCGGTCCAAAACGGATCAGTTTTGCCCTAATCCATTCTGAATGGATAAGGATCCGCTCAGAATGCCTCAGTTTGCCTCTGTTTGCCTCCGTTCCATCTCTATTCCGCTTTGGAGGCGGATACCAAGACGCTGCTTGCAGCGTTTTGGTGTCCGTCTGGCGAAACTGAGCCAAACTGATTTTCTATGACACAATCTGGCACAATAGAAAATGGATCCGTCTTTCATTGACTTTAAATGGTGTTCAAGACGGATCCATCTTGGCTATGTTAAAGATAATACAAACGGATCCGTTTTGAACGGATGCATGCGGTTGTATTATCTGAACGGATCTGTCTGTGCAGATCCATGACGGATCCCCACCAAACGCCAGTGTGAAAGTAGCCTAACTCAGTAGCTATACAAAAATTTTCATCACATGCAATTACAAAAGTATTCAGATCCAGGTACTGGTTTGAAAACTGTAGAATATTTTTCATGGGACAACCCCTTTAAACACTCAGAAAACCCCTTTTAAAGGCCTTTCACCTAGGCTGATAATTAGGAATAAGCATTCATAGAAACATTAGTTTGGCCAGTCACTGGGTCCTGAACACCCCACCAATCAGCCAACAAAAGAGCATACACTCATTTATTGGTCTATCAGATATCTTATGTACACAGGGAATGTGCTGCTGACATCATTTAAAGTGTATGGCGGACAAATCATTGTAGTAACAATCATTCATCCCACATGCACATTCCAGTGGCCACCTAAAGTCTCTTCAAAGAAGCACTGATTGACGTTTTATTGCCAATTAGCACATAATATAGCCCCGTATTGGGTCATGTAAAAGGAACTAAAATAGTACCTCCAGGGCTTAGATAAGATTCCCAAAACTATTATAATTTAGTGAGACAGGTAACCCCCCCCCAGCCTGTTAAAGGGGTTGTCTCACTTCAGCAAATGGCATTTATCATGTAGAGAAAGTTAATACAAGGCACTTACTAATGTATTGTGATTGTCCATATTGCTTCCTTTGCTGGCTAGACTCATTCTTCCATCACATTTTACACTGCTCATTTCCATGGTTCCATCCACCCTGCAATCCATCACAGGTGGCCATGCTTACACACTGTAGGAAAAAGCACCAGCTTATGTGCGCACCATAGAGGTCCGTGCTTTTTTCTATATTGTGCAAGCGCGAGCACAGCTGCTGGATTGCCGGGTGGTCGTAACCCCTGGAAATTAGCAATGTGTAATGTAATGGAAAAATGGATCCAGCCAGCAAATGAGGCAATATGGATAATAACAAAACATTAGTAAGTGCCTTGTATTACCTTTTTCTACATGATTTTTCTACACCTTTTTCTATATTTCTGGAGCGTAATAATATTACAGGCTATAGCTACTAGAGAGGGGTTGTTGATCCAGGGAGTTATTCTGATTGCCTGATTGGAGTCGGGAAGGAATTTTTTATTCCCCTAAAGTGGAGAAAATTGGCTTCTACCTCACAGGGTTTTTGCCTTCCCCTGGATCAACTTGCTGGATAACAGGCCGAACTGGATGGACAAATGTCTTTTTTTCGGCCTTATGTACTATGTTACTATGTTACTATGATTAATGCTATTTGCTGAAGCGAGAAAACCCCTTTAAGGTATACTATGTCTGTTAAAATCAGCCAAGAGAACTTTAAAGGGAATATGTTATCAGAAAATTAGCTGTTGTTTAAATCACATTTTTATGTTAACAATGTTTTTTGAATCTTTGATGATTCTTAATTTTCCACATCACTATATACTCACTGTATATTTAAAAAAATATCTAAATTCCTGCAGTTTTCGTACTGGCCACTAGGACTAATGATATGTTCAAATATTGAAGATAAGGGTCGGCACTGCCTTGTGATGGCTGCGGTGCACGTGTCAAAAGGTCGGCGTCCCAGCAAACAATGTAAAGAAGAGGACCGGCACTCGCAAATGGAATTTTCACTGCTGTGGTTTATTCAGTCACTCTTAAAGACATAGTGACGCGTTTCAGCACATAGAAAGTGCTTTCATCAGACCATACATGGTCTGATGAAAGCACTTTCTATGTGCTGAAACGCGTCACTATGTCTTTAAGAGTGACTGAATAAACCACAGCAGTGAAAATTCCATTTGCGAGTGCCGGTCCTCTTCTTTACATAATGATATGTTCAGACTTCCTGTTCTGTACAGGTAACTTTTCAGTAGTCATTTCATTATTATCACAGGTAGAATTACAATGACAGATATCACCTCTGGATAGATAACACAGGATCCACCATACACAATAGGTGATATCACAGCTTGTCATCTCCCTCTTGAACTCTGCACACAGCATGCCTAAAAACTCTCCAATAGAAGTCGGATAGGTATCCAATTCTAAAAAAAAATATCTTTGAAGGGGTTGTGCCATAAACACATTTTTACTCTGAAGTATATTTTCATCAATTGCTCTAGCTCTCGTTCCTCCTTGGATATTTTATTTTCTTCAAATTTATCTCATCTGCAGTTTTCTCTTACCCCCCATGCTTGAATCCTACTTCCTTGTTTTTTTATGTGTCTGCTGTCTCATTATGACTTGGGACAATGAGATGTGTCCTGACATCAGCGGGACATGTGACACTAACCATGCCCCTTGTTCGTAACAACGATGCTTCCTGTATATCGATAGTTATTTGCAACAAGGTACAGTGGTAGGCTAATAACTTTAGAATAAGGCAGTTTTCTTAAATGGTGGTATTTGGAGAAAAGGATATAACAGTTTGGAGCGGAATACATTTATATTAGTGGAACAATCGCTTTAACCTAAAAAATTAATTTAAATATTAGGTCATTTTCTGATGACACATTGCATTTAAAATCTTCCCCACTGAAATTAAAGATAACTGTAGCCTAAGGGTGACTTTCAAGAGGAATGTTTTAATTGTGTTTTTTTTTTTTTATCTGGTTATTGGTGGAGGCGAGCAAAGTATAAAATAAATTGAATTACTTTGTCACGAAGCGCATGTCTTTGCAAGTACTGGGTGCAATGACGGGCAGCCCCGTCATTGTACCCCTCTGATGTAGCTGATTGCAGCATCTGACATTAATATTACAGTGTAACATAAAAAAATACATATTTACCGTATCCATTTGATCTTGAAGAGCCGCCTGCCACCATCTTGATTGAAGATCTAGCGCAAAATCGCCAGCCGACTTGATGACGTCTTCATGTCGGCTGGCGTGGTAATGTCCTACATCACCACGCATGGTATTTTGTGCAAGATCTTCAATCAAGATGGTGGTGGCCGGCTCTTCGTGCTCAAGCAGATGAGGTAAGTATGATTTTTTATTTTATTTTTTACCGTCAATCAGGGAAAATCGATTTGCTACCAGGAAGCATGAGGAAATTCAGCTTTGCTGTGAATCGAATTCTCCCTGAAATTCGATTTGTGGAGTTTGATTCACTCAACACTAGTCGTTGGCTTTGGGTGTGTTTACTGTGATGCTTAATTGTAGGGATGAGCGAATCAACTTCGGATGAAACATCCAAAGTCGATTTGCATAATACTTCGTTTGGATACTGTATGGAGCGAGCGCTCTGTACAGTATTAAAATGTATTGGCTCCTATGAGCCAAAGTTACTACTTTGCGAAGTCTCGCAAGACTTTGCATAATAACGTCATAAATCGGTTTCTACTGTTAAAAACCATTAATAACTTCGGCTCATAGGATCCAATACATTCTAATACTGTATGGAACGCTCGCTCCGTACAGTATTCAAACGAAGTATTATGCAAATCGACTTCGAATGTTTCATCCAAAGTCGATTCGCTCGCTCATCCCTAGTTAATTGGTACATTTGTATAGATATTCTGTAGGAATAGGAATCTTTTTTGTATTTTTCTTTTAACTGTACTAAAAACATATTTGCCTTTACTTTTCCCTAACAGAATCTCTGCAAACGACTAACATGATGGCCCTAAATAATGAATCTTTGCTTCACCCTTTGTAAGCATTCTTAATTATGTGTTATTTTCTTTATGAACAAAAGTCTCCTCAGAGTAGTCACTGTCTTAATGACTACCATGGATTTAACTTAAAAAGTAATAAACAGTACTGATCTAAATCTACCCTTTGCTTGCTTACAAATGACTCACTACAGATATTCTAATTAATCATTAATATGATTTTTGGCAGGCAGAATAGGAATGCACACAGCGTGAAACATTATATGTTGATCTCTCTAATTAAGCCCATTACAAAAGCTTAACAATCAGTGTATTCAGAATTATTATTTTGGATTATTAAGAAGCTTTGGGAAAATGTTTGCTGAATGTGAGATACTCATGAAGAGCCTCTGGTGTCCATTTCCCACATGAAACTGCAAATCCCCAATCTTCGCATGATAGTGCTCGTCGCCATGTCGTGTCACAATTCTGAAAAACGAATTTTGTGCTTCAGTACCTTCTGTTTAATTTTTAATTGACAAAATTATACTTTGGATTGGAGATAAGCAGGTGTTGATTTTAGAAATATATGATTGCTATTATACTTCTACTTTTTTTCTGGCATTAAAAAGCAATACATGTTATGGGTGACCATCAGTTGAAAAAAGGCTTCTCCTTAAAGAGGACCTGTAACCTCTCCTGACATGTCTGTTATACTGTAGCTGTTGCAGTGTTTGCAGCGGTTACGACGCTCAAACATTGTTCGATAACAAAACGTGGTTTACTTTACTTGGGACAAAACAACAACCATTAACTGTCCCATCATCATCAAAATGAAGACCACCAGAGATAACATCTACATCATCACCAGACAGAACATACACTGGAATAACTGCACTTGAATAAACAGTGATGCCTAACACAGCGCCATCTACTGTCAGCTTAACATGGTTCCTCCAGCATTAAGCTGCAGCTGTTGCTGTATTCCAACACACCTTCCCAACAGCTAAGGTTTAATCTTTAAGGCCCAGCTTCTTCATCAGCCTGGAGTGTCTTTCAACACTCTGTGGCTTTGTATCATTCTACTGTGCCATCTGTGTTGTATTTAACTTTGAAAGTCAATTGACAGCCTATGACTTTTCTTCCAGGTGGCAGTTATGTCAATGTCCATGTTTTAGTGTTGTGCATGGATCTAATTTCTTTGTCTGCTGCCTATCCATTTGTTGGCTTTCTCTTATGGAAGTTGGGATATGTCTTTCCAAGATGTAGGTTCATATACGCCGACTGTGCTCACCTTGTATGAGAGACGCAGGTGGTTTACCTTTGTTTTCTCTTGTTGAACGTCATGGCTGTGTATCTGGGTTTGGTTGTATCTGCTCATTGGCAGGACTTGGGCTTGCATTAAATTCAGCTATTTGTTCAGGAGACTCGCAGGTAGTCTGTTTGGGGTCACTCTTGATTCCAGCGATGTCATCACACAATCTTTCCAATGTTCTGCATCCAAACACTCTTAAATCTTTTACACTTGGCTTCTCACCATTTTCTCCACCATTCTGGAAGAGTCTCTTTTGTAAATAAGTAGCTGTCTTTGTGGCTTAAACCCAATATTTCTCAGGATTCTGTCAGCATGCACCTGATCATTTCAGTAAGACTTCTGTTTGTCACGAGTTGGAGGTCCCAGGAGAGACCACCGCGTCGTCAAGCAATAAACGGAAATCAGGTACAGACACAAGAGTTTATTGCACAAACAGAAACATGAAAGGCAGCACAGAGAAAACATGAGCTCTATGTACCGTCAGCACAGTGGGAGAAAACCTGTCTAGTAATACTCCAGAGGGGCGTAACTAAGCAACTCCTGGTTTTCACTAGAGCCCTAGATGGTAGGGTTAGACTTAGTCGCAGGAAGTTGCCAGGGTCCACTCTGGAGCGTGAACTAGACAGTGACAGCAGGAACAAATGGACAACAGGTACCAGAGGGTACCGACGGCACATAGGCAAATACAAAACAGGGCAACTAATAATACAAGCAGGAGTTCACGCAAGGGAGCAGGAGTGGCAATGAGCAGAGAAGGACTTGCTCCACCAGTAGTAAACTGCATGGCCTTGTCATGCCACTCTGCTGCAAAGGCTTGCTGAACACAGACATATGAATACAAAACAAAGTAACTAAAACATAACTGGCAGAACAGATAACAGAAAGACAGGAAAGAGGACATCAAAGAAGACGGGAAAGGACGTAAATGAACAAGTAGGGAAACCCACAGAGCACAGACAGACAGACACGGATCCCATGGGTCAGCAGCATGGGAGAGAGAGTACAAACCAGGAGCAGGACAAGACAACACACACCAGTAGAGCTGACCCAGAACTGAGGAAACCTCAGCCTTAAATACAGGTTCCATGGGTGCAGCAGAGAAACCACACCCATGGAGCAGACAGAGGATTAACTCCAAATAGGCACACAGGGGAGTTAACCCATACAGAACCACAAATCACACACAGGAACGGAACTTCAGCGAGGAGCGCCGAATGAGCAAGAACGGAAGGTCACAGTCAAAGGTAACGACTGTGACACTGTTTTTCCTTTTAGCTACCCCATTTTGTTCTGGTATATATGGAACTGTCTTTGATGCTCTATCACATGTTGTCTTACATATTCTTCTACTTTATATCCTGGGAATTCACCTCCATTGTTACTTCACAGCATAAGAGGATTCCTAAGAGAACTTCATCTTTTCTCTTCATTAGGTAAGTGACTGTATCTGAAGTAGTCATCTATTAAGGTATACCTGTTGCTACTGGGTGTAGGCACTTTCATAGGACCACAAACATCACTGTGTATTAGTTCAAGTGGTCATGAGGCTCTTGTCTGGATTTCTTTAGTAAGTGTCGCCCTTACAGCTTTGGATTTAATGCAGCATTCACATCTAACAAATGAACACTTTAAGATCCTGGATGTCTGTGGCCTAAGCGTCTATGCCACGTATGGATCCAATCACTGTGTCCATTCATGTAAACCCTCGTCTGTTCTTTCACAATGTTGAGAAGATATAAATGTTCATCTGCCTTAGCACTGGCTTTCACCCACTTTCCATATATACGATGATACAATTGTTCAAGCAATTGAATCAAGCAACAACAAAAATTATTTTTATCAAATTAGCGCAAAGGTGTTCAAACTACTATAAACTTTATATTTGCATATTCTAAAGCGTGACTATGTCTTTCACATACTAACTTGATGTCAGGTAAAATAGGTCAAAAGATAAGTATGTAAGTAACAGAAATGAAAAAAGTTAACAGAGGATTTTATAAGTGATATGAGTGAATTCTGGTGTGGGCTCACTTTCCCCCAGAGTCATTAGAGGGGTAGTACGATTTCAAGCCAAAATGAATTAGGGATGAAATGTCTTTAAAATAAAAATGAAGCACCCTCACTTAATCACTGCTGCTCCAATCCAGCGCTGAGGGTCCCTTCTTTTTTTGGTCCATGGTCACATACACTGCCGTAGCTACTTAGTGGCCGTAGCAGTGAGATGTCCTGAGTGGCACATAGCTCAGTGGTCATGCGACACTCGGTGATATGTTTATTAGTGAGGCCAGTGAATTGCAGCAGGGGTTCACGTGACCATGGACAGGATGTCGCACTTCCGGTCCACAGGGAGTTTGGAAGAAGTGAGGACAGGACCTTTGGCACTGAAACATACCAAGCCTTAATTAATTTATACTTGGGGGTCGGATAAGCACTTTAAATTAAAATATTCCAGAGTGGTTGCTCAAGTATGAGTAAAAATTCTATATGGATTGGCACATTAAAGAGATACTTTAGGCAGAGCTGGTACAGTGTCGCTGTTTTAGAGAAACACCACTCAGCCCTGCTTATTCACAGTTGGAGCAGACCTAAGGCTATCATGCCAACAGCTGCCCACCCACCATTAAATCTGGTACCTTTGTAACTAGAGTCACATTTACTGCATATAGCCCGACATATGGCAATCCACTGTTTTTCATGTAGTTTGTTTAGATTTCTATAATATCACTGCAGACCTACCTCCCTCAAATATGAAGAAATACAAGCAAGTTCCTACACAGGGCCACATTTCTATCTCTTTTATGTGCATATATCTATGTATACTTTTTTTTAACCGTGGTATTTTTGTACAAATTTATTTTAGACGCTATTTTATCAGATTTAGACGTGTTGATTTTACTTGGTTTTGTAATAGTTCACGGGAAGCACAGCAAGCTGTAATTAGTGTTATGTAATTGCACAGAGTTTACATAATTATGAGCACAAATTAGCATCTAAAAATATAATAAAAGAGTATGAGATATGAGCCGTGGGGGGCTTGAAATGAAAATGGTGGTAAAAATATTCTACAAGGATATATCTAAAAAAAATAAAAGTGGACCTCCGGGCACATATTACACTCAGACTACTATATTTAATAAATACTTTAAAGTGCCATAGGTCATGTGTAAATGTTCCAAGCAACCTGATTAAAGCTTCTTTGCTGAAGACATCGTAATATAGCATCCTCTGCTTTTTGTGGGTATGTGCGTCACTACCACATTACTGTCGTTTGCAGATTCAACAGACTATTTGTAGAGCTGCAACTGCACGGATTTAGTCATAGTTTACATGCAATAAGATACTGTATGCTGCATTACTGCTACAGAATTATATAACTGGTACAATATGTGGGTGCACTCCACCTCATTGCCTGTGGGCGCACTAGTAAACAGTGCTTTGTGCAAGGGACAATCCCGGGACAGTAAAAATTCATAGGGCTGTCATAGTTTGTTTGGATTGTTTCTGTTACAAAAGAAAGCAATTTGAAGTGACAAAACAAATATTTTAAAACTGACCCACCAAGGTGGACGTCATTAAACTTTTCTGGGTTACAAATCGCTGCACTAGAAATTAAAAAGGTAAAAGTCTACTAAATGTTCGAGGCATATAGTGCAGTGACCCAGGCAGAGCCACACACAGTCAATCACAGTGGCTTTCCTGAAACTGTTGCTCTTTAGGGCCGTGCAGTGAAATGAGGGCACACCCTTTCTTCCCCCAGGCACCCCCTGGTTCTGGTGCTCCTGCCTGATGGTAGTTGGGGTGTCCGTGATGTTAAGTGTCGGAGTGGATGCAAGGCAGAGCTAGTGGAGTGCAAAGACCAGCATATAGTGTTGTAGTACACCCAACTATAGTAGAAGTTCCAACTCTACACAGTGCAACTCTCTCCCAGATTGGCATGTATGAATTTAAGCAATGATGGGAGTTATGGCCCTCTTTGCACGCTATGGATGGCAACAGTACCTTGGCAATAATGGTTGTAATTGGAATACAGGGTTTTGAAGGCACGTCTGGCCAGGACGTGTCCAGGTATGAGGGGTGTATGAACAGCATCCCCCACCGCAGCAAAGTCTCAATAGTGTAGTAGCAGATAACCTTGCAGACTCCTATGCTTTACCATGCAGATTACAAGTTTTCTAGTTCACTCCTTCTCTTTCTGTTAATCTTGCAGAAATTCAAACAGATCTGTTGGTTTCTGGGCCTGAGAAGGAGCACATGGACTTTTCCTACTCTCTCTCTCTTCGAACTCTCCTTATACACAGACTAACTGAGCTTGGGTTGGATCCTATATCACCACCCAACCTGCTGCAAAGGGCTGAGCTAGGACTGTTAACCATAGTTGTGCTATCAATACATGGCTATATTGGACATAATACATAAACATAACAATACATAGTATAACCTTACATTACATTAAATAACAAACCATTTGTAGATACCGCCTGCTCTGGGGTATTGCAATGACTCTTACTATAATGTTAAGTACCTGTGATGTGGATTGGACTTTAGTGTCATCTTTCAGTTGTAGCCTTAACATCCCTGCACAAAATTAGTTGTGGGTTCTACGAGGTGGGGAGCCACATACAGGGAGCCTGAGAGTCACATATGACTCCTAAGCCATGGGTTAGGGAACACTGTAGTAAGAACATCTTTTGTACCAATGCCTTTACTAGGTGTTCCTCCAAAAGTCTGTAGGTGTCCCTTGTGTGAATAGCCTATGTGCCATAGATATAACAGTCTCTGCTGCACAACACTGGGATGGTAGTAGCTATTGTCATAACCAGGTCCTATTTTCTGAGCCGTTGAGTGAAGAGGTGGGGTATTACATTACTACCTACCTACTTAAATGTTTTTTTTATGTTATACTATTCACAACAGTTGATATCATAGCTCATCTACTTCCTCCTGACCTATGCACAAGTCACAGAGCAAGCCTAGAAAAATCTCTCACATCATTCAATGAGGGCCGCTCCAGTCTATGGCTGATGTAGCTGCTCTCAAAGAGCAGAAAGTCTAGACATATTTAGGCCTAGCAGTCGGTGTGGAAACTGCCGGATTTGTTTTAAATATAGATATGGAGATGGAACAGTAAAAGTTTAGGATAAAAATATGAATCAAACAATTGGTCATTTTATTATGACTAGAGTTGAGCGAACACCTGGATGTTCGGGTTCGAGAAGTTCGGCCGAACTTCCCGAAAATGTTCGAGTTCGGTATCCGAACTCGACCCGAACTTCACCCCGAACCTGAACCCCAGGAAAGGGCTAGAGGGCTGCAAAAAGCAGCAAAATGTAGGTAAATCCCTTGCAAACAAATGTTGATAGGGAAATGAATTAAAATAAAATTAAATAAATAAAAATTAACCAATATCAATTGGAGAGAGGTCCCATAGCAGAGAATCAGGCTTCATGTCACCCACCAATGGAGAAGGCCACTTTTGCTTGTTTAGGCCCCAGCACCCAGACAGAGGAGAGAGGTCGCATAGCAAAGAATCAGGCTTCATGTCACCCACCAATGGAGAAGGCCACTTTTACTTGTTTAGGCCCCAGCACCCAGACAGAGGAGAGAGGTCCCATAGCAGAGAATCAGGCTTCATGTCACCCACCACTGGAACAGGCCACTTTCAGATATTTAGGCCCCGGCACCCAGACAGAGGAGAGAGGTCGCATAGCAGAGAATCAGGCTTCATGTCACCCACCACTGGAACAGGCCACTTTCAGATATTTAGGCCCCAGCACCCAGACAGAGGAGAGAGGTCGCATAGCAGAGAATCAGGCTTCATGTCACCCACCAATGGAGAAGGCCACTTTTACTTATTCAGGCCCCAGCACCCAGACAGAGGAGAGAGGTCGCATAGCAAAGAATCAAGCTTCATGTCACCCACCACTGGAACAGGCCACTTTCAGATATTTAGGCCCCGGCACTCAGACAGAGGAGAGAGGTCGCATAGCAGAGAATCAGGCTTCATGTCATCCACCAATGGAGAAGGCCACTTTTACTTATTTAGGCCCCAGCACCCAGACAGAGGAGAGAGGTCGCATAGCAAAGAATCAAGCTTCATGTCACCCACCACTGGAACAGGCCACTTTCAGATATTTAGGCCCCGGCACCCAGACAGAGGAGAGAGGTCGCATAGCAGAGAATCAGGCTTCATGTCACCCACCAATGGAGAAGGCCACTTTTACTTATTCAGGCCCCAGCACCCAGACAAAGGAGAGAGGTCCCATAGCAGAGAATCAGGCTTCATGTCACACAATGATGGAGAATGCCACTTTTACTTATTCAGGCCCCAGCACCCAGACAGAGGAGATAGGTCCCATAGCAGAGAATCAGGCTTCATGTCACCCACCAATGGAGAAGGCCACTTTTACTTGTTTAGGCCCCAGCACCCAGACAGAGGAGAGAGGTCACATAGCAGAGAATCAGGCTTCATGTCACCCACCGACGGAGAAGGCCACTTTTACTTATTTAGGCCCCTGACACCCAGACAGAGGAGAACAAAGGACCGGCACTTCACTGGTAATCACGAATCTTAGCTCTATTGGAGCATGGAGGAAAAACAGAGCAGATCTGTGCTGTTTTTCCTCCATGCTCCAATAAAGCTAAGATTCGTGATTACCAGTGAAGTGCCAGTCCTTTGTTCTATATCGTAAGTGGGCTTTCATACCTTGGACGCGAGCACCACGACTCTGCAAGAGGAGTGCCGACCGTC
Organism: Bufo bufo; assembly: GCF_905171765.1. NCBI lineage: Eukaryota > Metazoa > Chordata > Amphibia > Anura > Bufonidae > Bufo > Bufo bufo. The sequence continues at coordinate 166,937,516 of NC_053393.1, forward strand.
TTCAATTTTGTATTCATCAGACAGAGGAGAGAGGTTGCATAGCAGAGAATCAGGCTTCATGTCATCCACCAATGGAGAAGGCCACTTTTACTTATTCAGGCCCCAGCACCCAGACAAAGGAGAGAGGTCCCATAGCAGAGAATCAGGCTTTATATCACACACTGATGGAGAAGGCCACTTTTACTTATTCAGGCCCCAGCACCCAGACAGAGGAGATAGGTCCCATAGCAGAGAATCAGGCTTCATGTCACCCACAGATGGAGAAGGCCACTTTTACTTATTTAGGCCCCTGACACCCAGACAGAGGAGAGAGGTCGCATAGCAGAGAATCAGGCTTCATGTCACCCACCGATGGAGAAGGCCACTTTTACTTATTTAGGCCCCAGCACCCAGACAGAGGATAGAGGTCGCATAGCAGAGAATCAGGCTTCATGTCACCCACCAATGGAGAAGGCCACTTTTACTTATTCAGGCCCCAGCACCCAGACAGAGGAGAGAGGTCCCATAGCAGAGAATCAGGCTTCATGTCACCCATCGATGGAGAAGGCCACTTTTAATTATTTAGGCCCCTGACACCCAGACAGAGGAGAGAGGTCGCATAGCAGAGAATCAGGCTTCATGTCACCCACCAATGGAGAAGGCCACTTTTACTTATTCAGGCCCGAGCACCCAGACAGAGGAGAGAGGTCGCATAGCAAAGAATCAGGCTTCATGTCACCCACCAATGCAGAAGGCCACTTTTACTTGTTTAGGCCCCAGCACCCAGACAGAGGAGAGAGGTCCCATAGCAGAGAATCAGGCTTCATGTCACCCACCAATGGAGAAGGCCACTTTTACTTATTCAGGCCCCAGCACCCAGACAGAGGAGAGAGGTCCCATAGCAGAGAATCAGGCTTCATGTCACCCACCGATGGAGAAGGCCACTTTTACTTATTTAGGCCCCTGACACCCAGACAGAGGAGAGAGGTCGCATAGCAGAGAATCAGGCTTCATGTCACCCACCACTGGAACAGGCCACTTTCAGATATTTAGGCCCCGGCACCCAGACAGAGGAGAGAGGTCGCATAGCAGAGAATCAGGCTTCATGTCACCCACCACTGGAACAGGCCACTTTCAGATATTTAGGCCCCGGCACCCAGACAGAGGAGAGAGGTCGCATAGCAGAGAATCAGGCTTCATGTCACCCACCAATGGAGAAGGCCACTTTTACTTATTTAGGCCCCAGCACCCAGACAGAGGAGAGAGAGGTCGCATAGCAAAGAATCAAGCTTCATGTCACCCACCACTGGAACAGGCCACTTTCAGATATTTAGGCCCCGGCACCCAGACAGAGGAGAGAGGTCGCATAGCAGAGAATCAGGCTTCATGTCACCCACCAATGGAGAAGGCCACTTTTACTTATTCAGGCCCCAGCACCCAGACAAAGGAGAGAGGTCCCATAGCAGAGAATCAGGCTTCATGTCACACACACATGGAGAACGCCACTTTTACTTATTCAGGCCCCTGCACCCAGACAGAGGAGATAGGTCCCATAGCAGAGAATCAGGCTTCATGTCACCCACCAATGGAGAAGGCCACTTTTACTTGTTTAGGCCCCAGCACCCAGACAGAGGAGAGAGGTCCCATAGTAGAGAATCAGGCTTCATGTCACCCACCAATGGAGAAGGCCACTTTTACTTATTCAGGCCCCAGCACCCAGACAGAGGAGAGAGGTCAGATAGCAGAGAATCAGGCTTCATGTCACCCACCGACGGAGAAGGCCACTTTTACTTATTTAGGCCCCTGACACCCAGACAGAGGAGAACAAAGGACCGGCACTTCACTGGTAATCACGAATCTTAGCTTTATTGGAGCATGGAGGAAAAACAGCGCAGATCTGCGCTGTTTTTCCTCCATGCTCGGATAAAGCTAAGATTCGTGATTACCAGTGAAGTGCCAGTCCTTTGTTCTATATCGTAAGTGGGCTTTCATACCTTGGACGCGAGCACCACGACTCTGCAAGAGGAGTGCCGACCGTCTTCAATTTTGTATTCATCAGACAGAGGAGAGAGGTTGCATAGCAGAGAATCAGGCTTCATGTCACCCACCAATGGAGAAGGCCACTTTTACTTATTCAGGCCCCAGCACCCAGACAAAGGAGAGAGGTCCCATAGCAGAGAATCAGGCTTTATATCACACACTGATGGAGAAGGCCACTTTTACTTATTCAGGCCCCAGCACCCAGACAGAGGAGATAGGTCCCATAGCAGAGAATCAGGCTTCATGTCACCCACAGATGGAGAAGGCCACTTTTACTTATTTAGGCCCCTGACACCCAGACAGAGGAGAGAGGTCGCATAGCAGAGAATCAGGCTTCATGTCACCCACCGATGGAGAAGGCCACTTTTACTTATTTAGGCCCCAGCACCCAGACAGAGGATAGAGGTCGCATAGCAGAGAATCAGGCTTCATGTCACCCACCAATGGAGAAGGCCACTTTTACTTATTCAGGCCCCAGCACCCAGACAGAGGAGAGAGGTCCCATAGCAGAGAATCAGGCTTCATGTCACCCATCGATGGAGAAGGCCACTTTTAATTATTTAGGCCCCTGACACCCAGACAGAGGAGAGAGGTCGCATAGCAGAGAATCAGGCTTCATGTCACCCACCAATGGAGAAGGCCACTTTTACTTATTCAGGCCCGAGCACCCAGACAGAGGAGAGAGGTCGCATAGCAAAGAATCAGGCTTCATGTCACCCACCAATGCAGAAGGCCACTTTTACTTGTTTAGGCCCCAGCACCCAGACAGAGGAGAGAGGTCCCATAGCAGAGAATCAGGCTTCATGTCACCCACCAATGGAGAAGGCCACTTTTACTTATTCAGGCCCCAGCACCCAGACAGAGGAGAGAGGTCCCATAGCAGAGAATCAGGCTTCATGTCACCCACCGATGGAGAAGGCCACTTTTACTTATTTAGGCCCCTGACACCCAGACAGAGGAGAGAGGTCGCATAGCAGAGAATCAGGCTTCATGTCACCCACCACTGGAACAGGCCACTTTCAGATATTTAGGCCCCGGCACCCAGACAGAGGAGAGAGGTCGCATAGCAGAGAATCAGGCTTCATGTCACCCACCACTGGAACAGGCCACTTTCAGATATTTAGGCCCCGGCACCCAGACAGAGGAGAGAGGTCGCATAGCAGAGAATCAGGCTTCATGTCACCCACCAATGGAGAAGGCCACTTTTACTTATTTAGGCCCCAGCACCCAGACAGAGGAGAGAGAGGTCGCATAGCAAAGAATCAAGCTTCATGTCACCCACCACTGGAACAGGCCACTTTCAGATATTTAGGCCCCAGCACCCAGACAGAGGAGAGAGGTCGCATAGCAGAGAATCAGGCTTCATGTCACCCACCAATGGAGAAGGCCACTTTTACTTATTCAGGCCCCAGCACCCAGACAAAGGAGAGAGGTCCCATAGCAGAGAATCAGGCTTCATGTCACACACACATGGAGAACGCCACTTTTACTTATTCAGGCCCCTGCACCCAGACAGAGGAGATAGGTCCCATAGCAGAGAATCAGGCTTCATGTCACCCACCAATGGAGAAGGCCACTTTTACTTGTTTAGGCCCCAGTACCCAGACAGAGGAGAGAGGTCCCATAGTAGAGAATCAGGCTTCATGTCACCCACCAATGGAGAAGGCCACTTTTACTTATTCAGGCCCCAGCACCCAGACAGAGGAGAGAGGTCAGATAGCAGAGAATCAGGCTTCATGTCACCCACCGACGGAGAAGGCCACTTTTACTTATTTAGGCCCCTGACACCCAGACAGAGGAGAACAAAGGACCGGCACTTCACTGGTAATCACGAATCTTAGCTTTATTGGAGCATGGAGGAAAAACAGCGCAGATCTGCGCTGTTTTTCCTCCATGCTCGGATAAAGCTAAGATTCGTGATTACCAGTGAAGTGCCAGTCCTTTGTTCTATATCGTAAGTGGGCTTTCATACCTTGGACGCGAGCACCACGACTCTGCAAGAGGAGTGCCGACCGTCTTCAATTTTGTATTCATCAGACAGAGGAGAGAGGTTGCATAGCAGAGAATCAGGCTTCATGTCACCCACCAATGGAGAAGGCCACTTTTACTTATTCAGGCCCCAGCACCCAGACAAAGGAGAGAGGTCCCATAGCAGAGAATCAGGCTTTATATCACACACTGATGGAGAAAGCCACTTTTACTTATTCAGGCCCCAGCACCCAGACAGAGGAGATAGGTCCCATAGCAGAGAATCAGGCTTCATGTCACCCACCGATGGAGAAGGCCACTTTTACTTATTTAGGCCCCTGACACCCAGACAGAGGAGAGAGGTCGCATAGCAGAGAATCAGGCTTCATGTCACCCACCGATGGAGAAGGCCACTTTTACTTATTTAGGCCCCAGCACCCAGACAGAGGAGAGAGGTCGCATAGCAGAGAATCAGGCTTCATGTCACCCACCACTGGAACAGGCCACTTTCAGATATTTAGGCCCCGGCACCCAGACAGAGGAGAGAGGTCGCATAGCAGAGAATCAGGCTTCATGTCACCCACCACTGGAACAGGCCACTTTCAGATATTTAGGCCCCGGCACCCAGACAGAGGAGAGAGGTCGCATAGCAGAGAATCAGGCTTCATGTCACCCACCAATGGAGAAGGCCACTTTTACTTATTTAGGCCCCAGCACCCAGACAGAGGAGAGAGAGGTCGCATAGCAAAGAATCAAGCTTCATGTCACCCACCACTGGAACAGGCCACTTTCAGATATTTAGGCCCCGGCACCCAGACAGAGGAGAGAGGTCGCATAGCAGAGAATCAGGCTTCATGTCACCCACCAATGGAGAAGGCCACTTTTACTTATTCAGGCCCCAGCACCCAGACAGAGGAGAGAGGTCCCATAGCAGAGAATCAGGCTTCATGTCACCCACCGATGGAGAAGGCCACTTTTAATTATTTAGGCCCTGACACCCAGACAGAGGAGAGAGGTCGCATAGCAGAGAATCAGGCTTCATGTCACCCACCACTGGAACAGGCCACTTTCAGATATTTAGGCCCCGGCACCCAGACAGAGGAGAGAGGTCGCATAGCAGAGAATCAGGCTTCATGTCACCCACCATTGGAAGAGGCCAGTTTACGATATTTAGGCCCCTGGCACCCGGACGGAAGAGAGGTTCTTTCAACTTTGGGTTGCCCCGCAATATAATGGTAAAATAAAAAAAAGAGGATTGAATGAAGAAGTGCCCTGGAGTACAAGAATATATGGTTAAGGGGAGGTAGTTATAAATGTCTAATCTGCACAAGGGATGGACAGGTCCTGTGGGATCCATGCCTGGTTCATTTTTATGAACGTCAGCTTGTCCACATTGGCTGTGGACAGGCGGCTGCGTTTATCTGTAATGACGCCCCCTGCCGTGCTGAATACACGTTCAGACAAAACGCTGGCCGCCGGGCAGGGAGGGGTGGGCAAACATACTGTTCCACCATGTTAGTGAAATGCTGCCTCCTGCTAACACGTTCCGTATCAGGTGGTGGTGCAGTTAGCTGTGGCGTGGTGACAAAACTTTTCCACATCTCTGCCATGCTAACCCTGCTCTCAGAGGAGCTGGCCGTGACACAGCTGCGTTGGTGACCTCTTGCTCCTCCTCTGCCTTCGCCTTGGGCTTCCACTTGTTCCCCTGTGACATTTGGGAATGCTCTCAGTAGTGCGTCTACCAACGTGCACTTGTACTTGCGCATCTTCCTATCACGCTCCAGTGCAGGAAGTAAAGTGGGCACATTGTCTTTGTACCGGGGATCCAGCAGGGTGGCAAGCCAGTAGTCCGCACACGTTAAAATGTGGGCAACTCTGCTGTCGTTGCGCAGGCACTGCAGCATGTAGTCGCTCATGTGTGCCAGGCTGCCCAGAGGTAAGGAGAAGCTGTCCTCTGTGGGAGGCGTATCGTCATCGTCCTCCGTTTCCTCCCAGCCACGCACCAGTGATGGGCCCGAGCTGCGTTGGGTGCCACCCCGCTGTGAACATGCTTCATCCTCATCCTCCTCCACCTCCTTCTCATCCTCCTCGTCCTCCAGTAGTGGGCCCTGGCTGGCCACATTTGTACCTGGCCTCTGCTGTTGCAAAAAACCTCCCTCTGAGCCACTTCTAAGAGACTGGCCTGAAAGTGCTAAAAATGACCCCTCTTCCTCCTCCTCCTGGGCCACCTCCTCTTCCATCATCGCCCTAAGTGTTTTCTCAAGGAGACATAGAAGTGGTATTGTAATGCTGATAACGGCGTCATCGCCACTGGCCATGTTGGTGGAGTACTCGAAACAGCGCAACAGGGCATACAGGTATGGCATGGAGGCCCAGTTATTGGTGGTGAAGTGGTGCTGTTCCGCAGTGCGACTGACCCGTGCGTGCTGCAGCTGAAACTCCACTATGGCCTGCTGCTGCTCGCACAGTCTGTCCAGCATGTGCAAGGTGGAGTTCCACCTGGTGGGCACGTCGCATATGAGGCGGTGAGCGGGAAGGCCGAAGTTACGCTGTAGCGCAGACAGGAAAGCAGCGGCAGGATGTGAACACCGGAAGCGCGCACAGACGGCCCGCACTTTATGCAGCAGCTCTGACATGTCGGGGTAGTTGTGAATGAACTTCTGCACAAACAAATTCAGCACATGCGCCAGGCAAGGGATGTGCGTCAAACCGGCTAGTCCCAGAGCTGCGACGAGATTTCGCCCATTATCGCACACCACCAGGCCGGGCTTGAGGCTCACCGGCAGCAACCACTCGTCGGTCTGTTGTTCAATACCCCGCCACAACTCCTGCGCGGTGTGGGGCCTGTCCCCCAAACATATGAGTTTCAGAATGGCCTGCTGACGTTTACCCCGGGCTGTGCTGAAGTTGGTGGTGAAGGTGTGTGGCTGACTGGATGAGCAGGTGGAAGAAGAGGAAGAAGAAGCCGAGTAGGAGGAGGAGGCTACAGGTGGCAAAGAATGTTGGCCTGCGATCCTTGGCGGCGGAAGGACGTGCGTCAAAGAACTCTCTGCCTTGGGCCCAGCCACCACTACATTTACCCAGTGTGCAGTTAGGGAGATATAGCGTCCCTGGCTTTGCTTACTGGTCCAAGTATCTGTGGTTAGGTGGACCTTGCCACAGATGGCGTTGCGCAGTGCACACTTGATTTTATCGGATACTTGGTTGTGCAGGGAAGGCACGGCTCTCTTGGAGAAGTAGTGGCGGCTGGGAACAACATACTGTGGGACAGCCATCGCCATCAGCTGTTTGAAGCTGTCTGTGTCCACCAGCCTGAATGACAGCATTTCATAGGCCAGTAGTTTAGAAATGCTGGCATTCAGGCCCAGGGCTCGAGGGTGGCTAGGTGGGAATTTACGCTTTCTCTTCAATGTTTGTGAGATGGAGAGCTGAACTCTGCCGTGTGACATGGTGGAGATGCTTGGTGACGGAGGTGGTGGTGTTGGTGGTACATCCTCTGTTTGCTGGGTGGCAGGTGCCAACGTTCCTCCCGAGGCGGAGAAAGAAGCCGAGGCAGCAGCAGAAGAGGGAGCAGGGGGAGCCTGGGTGAGTTCCTTGTTTTTAAGGTGTTTACTCTACTGCAGTTCATGCTTTGCATGCAGATGCCTGGTCATGCAGGTTGTGCTAAGGTTCAGAACGTTAATGCCTCGCTTCAGGCTCTGATGGCACAGCGTGCAAACCACTCGGGTCTTGTCGTCAGCACATTGTTTGAAGAACTGCCACGCCAGGGAACTCCTTGAAGCTGCCTTTGGGGTGCTCGGTCTCAGGTGGCGGTGTCCAGTAGCAGGCGAACTCTCTTGGCGGCGGGTGTTCTGCTTTTGCCCCCTGCTCCCTCTTTTGCTACGCTGTTGGCTCGGTCTCACCACTGCCTCTTCCTCTTTCTCTGAAAGTCAGTGGCACAACCTTCATTCCATGTGGGGTCTAGGACCTCATCGTCCCCTGCATCATCTTCCACCCAGTCTTCCTCCCTGACCTCCTGTTCAGTCTGCACACTGCAGAAAGACGCAGCAGTTGGCACCTGTGTTTCTTCATTATCATAGACGTGCTGACTCTGATGAGGTGGTATTCCCATGTCCTCATAATCAGGAAACATAAGTGGTTGTGCGTCAGTGCATTCTATGTCTTTCACCGCTGGGGAAGGGCTAGGTGGATGCCCTTGGGAAACCCTGCCAGCAGAGTCTTCAAACAGCATATGAGACTGCTGCATAACTTGAGGCTCAGACAGTTTCCCTGATATGCATGGGGGTGATGTGACAGACTGATGGGCTTGGTTTTCAGGCGCCATCTGTGCACTTTCTGCAGAAGACTGGGTGGGAGATAATGTTGTGAACGTGCTGGATCCACTGTCGGCCACCCAATTGACTAATGCCTGTACCTTCTCAGGCCTTACCCATCCTTAGAACGGAATTGGGCCCCACCAAATATCGCTGTAAATTCTGGCAGGTACTGAGACCTGAGGCAGTTGGTTCACTAGGACGTGTGGCTGTGGCAGAACGGCCACGTCCTCTCCCAGCACCAGAGGGTCCACTAACACCACCATGACCATGTCCGTGTCCAGTAACCACAGATTTAGGGGAATATCAATTGTAGGCCTAGTATTTAGGCCCTGGATGAAATTTATCCTTTTACGGACAGAATTACACTTGAAGATGCACAGTAGCGTGTGAAAAAATATATAGGATTATGCTTTGAGCACTTGTATTTTAACACTTAGTGTAATATACCCTTTAACGGAAAGAAATACACTTGGAGATGCACGGTAGCGTGTGAAGTTATTGAGGATGACCCTATCAGCACTTGTATTTACACCTTGAGTGTAATATACCCTTTTACGGACAGAAATACACTATGAGATGCACAATAGTGCGTGCAAATTTAAAGGATTATGCTTTCAGCAATTGTAATTTAACACTTTGTGTAATATACCCTTTTACGGAAAGAATTACACTTGGCCTGCAACAACAGAAACCACTGATTTAGGGTATTGCTATTTTGGCAATTGAAATTCACCCCAGAAAAAAAGCTATGCTTTGACGGACACTATAAAACTTGTCCTGCCACAGCTGGAACACCAGATTTAGGGTATTGCTATTTTGCCAATTGAATTTCAACCCAGAACAAAAGCTATTCTTTTACGGACACTATGAAACTTGTCCAGCCACAGCTGGAACACCAGATTTATGGTATTGCTATTTTGGCAATTGAATTTCAACCCAGAACAAAAGCTATTCTTTTACGCACACTATGAAACTTGTCCAGCCACAGCTGAAACCACTGATTTAGGGTATTGCTATTTTGGCAATTTAATTTCACCCCAGAACAAAAGCTATGCTTTGACGGACACTATAAAACTTGTCCTGCCACAGCTGGAACACTTTACACAGATTTAGGGTATTGCTATTTTGGCAATTGAATTTCAAGCCAGAAAAAAATATATCCTTTGCCAGACAGCAGACAGTTTTACACTTGGCTAGCCACAGCTGGAAAACCAGATTTAGGGGATTGCTATTTTTGCAAGTGAATTTCACCCCTCAATAAAATATAGAAAATTCTATCCTGAGTTTCTAGGGGTGACAATAAGCACAGCCAAGCCCCTGATGTAGGATATAGCAAAAAAAATATATACTATTGATGGATTAATGGACTTGGTGGCAGCTTGTGCTGGCGCACCACAAGACACAAAATGGCTGCCGATCACCCCAGAAAAAAGTGACAGAAAAACGCTCTGGTCAGCCTAAAAACAGTGAGCAATTAACTAGCAGAAGTTGAATGATCCACAGCTGTAGATCGATCACTTCATTAAGTGTTTTTGCTGAGTTAATCCCTGCCTAATCTCACCCTAACAGAAGCTGCATCCTCTCCCTACACTAATCAGAGCAGAGTGCCGGGCGGTGCTACGTGACTCCAGCTTAAATAGAGGCTGGGTCACATGCTGCACTTGGCCAATCACAGCCATGCCATTAGTAGGCATGGCTGCGAGGGCCTCTTGGGGCAAGTATTATGACGTAATATGACGTTTGTTGATTGGCTGCTTTGCAGGCTTTTAAAATGCGCCATAGAAATTGCCGAACAACGAACCCGAACCCAAATTTTTACGTAAATGTTCGGGTTCGGGTCCGTGTCACGGACACCCCAAAATTCGGTACGAACCCGAACTATACAGTTCGGGTTCGCTCATCCCTAATTATGACACATTCCCTTTAAAGTACATAGAATATCTATAAAATAGGCTTTTAGAGAAAGACATGACACAAGAGAAGGCCCTGGTATGTTAAATGCCCATAGTGGGTCAGACTTACCAATAGTTAATTTAGTCAGTGTAGCAACAATAGATTATGGAGTTGCTAACAATATAATTCTTAATATTTCATGAAAGGTACATTCAACCAGTATGCAAATATGTTATATCAAACACAAGTTCCAACAGGACCTCATACAAAGAAGTAATATTTTCTTATTTTTTCAGCTGTACCCTAAACTTGTGTTTCTTTAACACCACAAGTCCAGAGCAGCATCAACAACAAGCTATATAGACTGAGCGCTTCCTATAGGACTGAATAAGCACCACTTTCTTCAAGGAGGTCCATGTCATAACTATTGTCCTTTACCAGTACAACCAAACCTGGATCAGATATCTCCGCTCTATATCATAAAGCAACTATGTTGCCTCTCCTTGTTTGTTCATTTGTATCGATCACTTTTCATTTTACTTATTTATGTCTTCAGCTGTAAATCCCTACATAAGATATAAATCTATATAGAAAGATTACTACTTTTTATTCTAGATTTTTGTCTGGGTAGGTTAACACAGAAGAAATTAATACTGCTGACACAAAAAGAAGCTCTTGCCCTTTGCATGAAATTTTACCTAACTCATTTTGTGCTTCTGGGGCATAGATCATTCATCACTTATATATATATATTATTAAATCTGAGCCTCTTACATAATCAATATCTAAATTTATAAACTTTCTTGTCAAAAGTGCCAACTATAGCGTGTCTACATGACAGACATATCCTCTCCCACAGAACATACCTCACAATGAAGACTAGAAAACTGTCTTACTTGAGAGTAGTGAGTTCTGTGAGTGACGGCTGGGTAGCCTTAAGATAGCTTTCTCTTCGTGCTGCAATCTTTGGAGATGGCTTTGGGCTGTTTGTGTCGGAGTCCCCGCTGTCATCATCTCCCATGGCTTTGATGTAGCTGCCACTGCGCATTCTTCGACATGGAATCTCCTCTTTGCTATTAGGGGTATAACCACTCCATTCATCTTGTGGAACCTAAAAGTAAAAAAGAGTGATGACTATGGGAAAGAACATCTTTGTACCCTGGTTAGCCAGTAGACAGAGAAGGTAGAAATTGAGAATCCTCCGTTTCTGACACATTATAAAAGCTTACTAAATCATCTATTTAGTTAGCCATTAAGACTAGAGGTATCACTGATAAGGACTCTCAATTTTTACGTTCTCATTGATGACCAAAACATGATAGCTGGATGCAAAATGTACTATCATTAAAAAATTATCAATTTAATACGTAATGGGAATTTACAAAAAATAATAATTATAAAATAAAAATGTATACGTGTTTAGCATGGACCTAACAATATATAATGCTCTCCATTTCTTCTACAGAACACAATGTCAAATATATATTATATATACTGTATCTATTACATAAATATAATCCAATGCAATAAAATATTCCAGCAGATTTAAGTGGTGCTACATAGACACTTCTTGTCGCTTCCTCCAGAATTAGGGTACGTTCACATATGTGTTGTGAACTCTGTTAAGCTGCTTTCACATAAGCGTTTATGCTGTCCGGTTTTGAGATCTGGCATGGGATCTCAAAACCACAGCAAACCGCTTCTGTCCGGATAATACAACCGGCTGCATCCATTCATAACGGATCCGGTTTTATTATATCGAAAAAGAAGAAACCGGATCCGGCGTTAAAACCATTGTAAGTCAATGTGCGCCAGATCAGTTTTTTTTTGTGTCCGCAACAAACCAGAATGGAATACATTCTGATGCACTCCATTCTGGTTTGTTCAGTTTTAACTCCATTGACAATGAATGGGAAGAAAACTGAAACCTTTTTCTCTTTTGATGAGTAAGCACAGTTAAAAGAAATGTGAGAAGCATTGGTTCTTTTGGCAAATCCCAGTGTTAAAGGGATTTTCTGGGATTTTAATATTGATGACCTATCCTCAGGATAGGTCATCAATATCATATCGGTGGGGGTCCAACACCTGGCACCACTGCATATCAGCTGGTTGAAGGGATGGCCACACGCCATGCCAGCGCTGTCTTCTCTTCATTGTTTACCTACTTGCCATCGCAACAGCAGTGGTGAGCAGGTGTAATTATACCCATTAATTTCAATAGGATGGCTTCTTCCTATTCAATTGTATAGAAAGGAGCCATCCTATAGAAATGAATGGGACGGCTTGTAGTTACACCTGCTCACCGCAGTGATGTCGACACCGAGCAGGTAAACAAACAAGAGAAGGTTGTGCTTGCACGGAGCGTGGCCTTCCTTTCAACAAGCTGATCAGCAGGGGTGACGGGTGTCGGACTCCCACCGATATGATATTGATGAACTATCCTGAGGATAGGTCATCAATATTAAAATCCCAGAAAACACCTTTAAGTTCCCTACATATATAAAAATCTTTTACATCACAGTTGCATCAGTTTATAGTAGATGATATCAATTGCTCTGTCATTTCTCTTCAGACTGTGAAGTATTGTATTTCACCTGTCACATCCAATATAATATCCCTTATCAAATGTATTACTGTTCAAGTGTTCATGTAGACAAAATTTTGTGATCACTGGCTATAATCAGAAAATATAGGAAAGGTGTGCCTCCAACATGGTTGTCCCAGTAGAGATTTCATAAATTAGTATGTCCAGCACCAATGTAAATACATTCTACTACAGGCATGTGTTGGGTCCCTATGATATTCCAATCCTGTATCTCAGACATATAAAATCATCGTCACCATAACACAATAACTTATATTATACTACAGAACTCAAGAGTTTTTATATAATGGTTGCAGAACCATTAAGTATTAGGGCTCATGCACGCGAACATGTGCTGGCCGTGCCCGTATTTCGGCCCGCAAAGAGCAGGGAATAAATGGGTCTGCAATCTGGAAGGTCTGGTGCGGAAGGGAGGCACGGAACCTCAGGGAAGACCTACGGAGGTTTCCGTAGGGTTTCTCTCTGTTTCTCCGCACAGCCAAAAAAATAGAACATGTTAAATTTTTTTGCGGTGCGGTCGGATAACGGACCCATTCAAGTTGAATAGGTCTGGATCTGTCTGAGGAATCCGCATGGAACGGGCCCTTAGAGCTATAGTAGTATAGTGTGGCATAATATGACTAAGTATACAACTTTCTATTTCTTCCCATAAAAGTCAAAGGAAATGCCACGGACTGCCATTGTTGCACTCTGTTTCCATTATATAGCTTATATTTTATCAGATGCAACAATTGGCTCCACAAACATTTACGTTGTGAGACTGGATGCTAGTCTATGGGCCACAATATGAAAGAGGTAATGTCCAACCCAAACCACAGATAACATAATCAGGCAATAGTTATACTATAATAATATGCTGCTTTATTTGATTCCTGAAGACCTCTTCAGTTCTTTTTATTAAAATATGGACAGCACTTGAGGGAAGCTGGGATAATATATTAAAGACTGTCTGCTTTAGAGCCTCCCTGGACCTTTTCTCATGCCTTTCTTTTGTAGAATACAACAAAAAGAATAACCCTGCCACAGGTCAAGAAGATTGTCATTCCGGGCGGAAACTTAATTTCTGCCCACTGGATGTGTTCAACAGGTGAAATGGAAAACCGTAACTTTTTGAATAATACAGAAAAAACAAAACCGGCTCATCTTCACTTTAAGTTAAAATTCCTCGGTCATGTACAGAAGATCTCGAAGACATCCACAGGGGAATTTATTGTGGGAATGTTAACCTGATTTAATTCATTCCTTGTATTTCGCAGCTGAAAATGAATCTAAGAAGAGAAGAGCGAATTTCCTGGAAGAAGCTAAATGATATGTCAACTACTTCAACAATATGTCTCTTGCCCTTGACACAAAGGAGACTTTGAACTGTGAATGCAGGGCTCTGACTACAATGCTAACATTCGGCTTTAAAAATAAAAATCTCTCATGTATTTCAACAGTCACATGCATTGAGCCTCATGAATATACTTTTCAGGCCAAACGATGCCCTTGATAGCTTGATGTTCGGCTCTCGTAACTGCCTCTGTCTTATATTGTATGACAGCTGGTGAAATAGCATATAAAAAACGAATATATTAAGAAGTAAATGTGTACAACAATAGTGCATTAGAAACACAACCCAACACTACTGAAATATAATAATCCCAAGTACACGAGAACACTACATTTTATGCATTTGCTCCTCAAGGACATGGTTCGATTAATTGGGGCAGATTTATGTTACCTTCATTCCAGAATTCTGTCTTCAAAAAGTCATAAAATGAGCCTTTTGCGACTTTTGCAGTTTTACACCACTCACTCCAGTTGGGTGGATAAGTGGGAGTGGTTAGCTATGTTAACGAGTTTCACTCCAGATTTATGATTAAGAAAAGTCACAATCTCACTCTAGATGGAGGGTGGAGAAGGAAAACTGGAGTAGCTTTTCTAGTCAAAAGTGTTAGGTTTAAGCAGAAGAAACATTTATGAAACAAAGTATGCCAACACAGACTCAAGAAAACCTGGCTTTAAATATTCCTCTGATGATAAATTCCCCCCATTATCTGTATTATTCAGATCCTGAATATGATGGTCATACCTGCTTATACTCACTCTACCTCCATATGCCCACAATTTTATAGAGGGTCACTGCCTTTTTTTCATAGATTTAAAAAATTGTTTCAAACGCCATTGTATGTCATATTACAAAAAATTGCTTCATGGGGAGAATACAATGTTGCATTGAGGGACCATATATTAGAGTTTACAGGCTGTACCCATAACTACTCCATGTACCAGAGTATAGGCTCCATGCAAAAATGCTTACTGTTACTGTAGTAGTAAGGCAATAGCTGTGACAGCCCTATTGGGCATAATGGTTCCTTGAGTCAAGGATCAGGCCAATTATCGGGAACCAATGTGCTCGCTCCAAATAATTGGCTTTTGTAAATGTGCCTCCAATTACCCAACAAACTAACAAACACTGCCGACAAACAATGCTAACAAGCAGGCAACGATCAGGAATGAATTCTTGATCATTTCCCGCCCTCTCGCCCATGTAAAGGACCCTTATTCTTATATTGGAAATATTGCTTATTTGATATATTAAATGCAGTCAAGTATCCATATTTTCCATTCCATAATATGTTGGATACATTGGATTGAATTTAATATCATTCAGGTTTTAGCAAACTCTTCCCAAAATGTTGTAATAAAGAAAATGAAAACTTAATTTTGAGATGGATCTCACTTGTATATGACTGAAATGATGAGGAATATCTAACCTTATGAACCATACAGACAGTCAATACAGTATAGCCTGTTCCCATGGTTGCCGATGCGGTCTAATGGCAGGAAATAGGGAAAAGAGGAAGGGCCTTTTTACAAATTGGCTTAGGGCAGGTTCAGATCACCATTTAGTTTTCCGTTCTTTTGGCAAAAAAAAACAGATCTTTTATTTTAAGTATCTGTTATGCTTATTCTGCATCCATTTTAGCCATTTCCACCTGAGATCCATTTTTTAGATGGAAAAAAATCTAAAATAACGAATCTCAGGCAGAAATGGCTAAAATGGATGCAAAATGAGCATCAATGAGCATAACTGGAATTAGTGATGTGTGAGGAGGACTATGACATAGTGGGAATAACTGAGACATGGCTGGATGATAGCTATGACTGGGCAGTTAATGTACAAGGTTACAGTCTGTTTAGAAAGGATCGTCAAAACCGGAGAGGGGGAGGGGTCTGCCTTTATGTAAAGTCCACTCTGGGAATATATAAGTGAGGGACATGAACATGTGGAGTCACTGTGGGTAGAGATACATGGAGCTAAAAACAATAATAAATTACTAATAGGAGTTTACTATAAAGCACCTAATATACCAGAGTCCACAGAAAATCTACTACTAAACGAGATAGACAAGGAGGCAAATCATAATGAGGTGGTTATTATGGGGGACTTCAACTACCCACATATAGACTGGGAAACTGAAACTTGTATATCTCATAAAGGAAACAGGTTCTTGGCAATAACCAAAGACAATTACCTCTCCCAACTGGTTCAGGACCCGACTAGAGGGACGATGATACTGGATTTAATATTAACCAATAGGCCGGACAGAACAACAGACGTGCAGGTTGGGGGACACCTGGGAAATAGTGACCATAAGGTAATAACCTTCCAATTATCATTCAAAAGAGCGTTTCTACAGGGAGGAACAAAAATACCAAACTTCAAAAAAGCTAAATTTAGCCAACTAAGAGAGGCCATAGGCCTAACTAACTGGGACAAAGTCCTCAAAAATAAAAATACAGCCACAAAACGGGACATCTTTAAAAGCATACTGAAATCTTATTGTGAGAGGTACATACCGTATGGGAATAAAAGGTTAAGGAACAAAAAGAAACCAATGTGGATAAATAGAACTGTAAAGAAAGCAATGAATGACAAAAAGAAAGTATAGAAATCACTAAAACAGGAGGGTTGCACGGAAGCACTGAAAAACTATAAGGAAAAAAATAGTACATGTAAAAAACAAATAAAAGCGGCCAAACTAGAGACCGAGAGATTAATTGCCAAAGAGAGTAAAACTAACCCTAAAATGTTCTTCAATTATATAAATGTTAAAAAGTATAAATCTGAAGGTGTCTGCCCTTTAAAGAGTAATGAGGGGGGAGTCGCAGAGAGCGACGAGGAGAAAGCAAAGCTGTTAAATATTTTTTTCTCCAATGTATTCACTTAGGAAAATAAACTGTCAGATGAAATGCAGAATGTAAAAATAAATTCCCCATTAAAAGTGTCCTGTCTGACCCAGGAAGAAGTACAACAGCGACTTAAAAAGATTAAAATAGACAAATCGCCAGGATCGGATGGCATACACCCCTGTATCCTAAGGGAATTAAGTAATGTCATAGCCAGACCCTTATTTCTGATATTTGCAGATTCTATACTGACAGGGAATGTCCCACAGGATTGGCGCATAGCAAATGTAGTGCCAATATTAAAAAAGTGTCCAAAAACAGAGCCTGGGAACTATAGGCCGGTAAGTTTAACATCTGTTGTGGGTAAACTGTTTGAAGGTTTTCTAAGAGATGCTATCTTAGAGCATCTTAACGGAAATAAGCAAATAACGCCATATCAGCATGGCTTCATGAGGGATCGGCCATGCCAAACTAATTTAATCAGTTTCTATGAGGAGGTAAGTTCTAGACTTGACAGCGGCGAATCAATGGATGTCGTGTATCTGGACTTCTCCAAAGCATTTGACACTGTACCATATAAAAGGTTAGTATATAAAATGAGAATGCTCGGACTGGGAGAAAACGTCTGTATGTGGGCAAGTAACTGGCTGAGTGATAGAAAACAGAGGGTGGTTATTAACGGTACACACTCAGATTGGGTCAATGTCACTAGTGGGGTACCTCAGGGGTCAGTATTGGGCCCTATTCTTTTCAATATATTTATTAATGATCTTGTAGAAGGCTTGCATAGTAAAATATAAATTTTCGCAGATGACACTAAACTGTGTAAAGTAATTAACACTGAAGAGGACAGTATACTACTACAGAGGGATCTGGATAGATTGGAAGCTTGGGCAGATAAGTGGCAGCTGAGGTTTAACACTGACAAATGTAAAGTTATGCACATGGGAAGGAATAATGCAAGTCAACCGTACATACTAAATGGTAAAACAATCGGTAACACTGACATGGAAAAGGATCTAGGAATTTTAATAAACAGCAAACTAAGCTGCAAAAACCAGTGTCAGGCAGCTGCTGCCAAGGCCAATAAGATAATGAGTTGCATCAAAAGGGGCATAGATGCCCGTGATAAGAACATAGTCCTACCATTTTACAAATCGCTAGTCAGACCACACATGGAGTACTGTGTACAGTTCTGGGCTCCTGTGAACAAGGCAGACATAGCAGAGCTGGAGAGGGTCCAGAGGAGGGCAACTAAAGTAATAACTGGAACGAGGCAACTACAGTACCCTGAAAGATTATCAAAATTAGGTTTATTCACTTTAGAAAAAAGACGACTGAGGGGAGATCTAATTACTATGTATAAATATATCAGGGGTCAGTAAAGAGATCTATCCCATCATCTATTTATCCCCAGGACTGTGACTGTGACGAGGGGGCATCCTCTGCGTCTGGAGGAAAGAAGGTTTGTACACAAACATAGAAAAGGGTTCTTTACGGTAAGAGCAGTGAGACTATGGAACTCTCTGCCTGAGGAGGTGGTGATGGTGAGTACAATAAAGGAATTCAAGAGGGGCCTGGATGTATTTCTGGAGTGTAATAATATTACAGGCTATAGCTACTAGAGAGGGGTCGTTGATCCAGGGAGTTATTCTGATTGCCTGATTGGAGTCAGGAAGGAATTTTTTATTCCCCTAAAGTGGGGAAAATTGGCTTCTACCTCACCTTTTTTTTTTGCCTTCCTCTGGATCAACTTGCAGGATGACAGGCCGGACTGGATGGACAAATGTCTTTTTTCGGCCTTATGTACTATGTTACTATGTTAAAATAAAGGATCTGTTTTCTTGTTTTTTTTCTGGCGGATCGGAAGAACGGAAAGCCAAACAGTTATGTGAACCCGGCCTTAGAAACATCAGAAGGTCTTTTATTTTAGTAAATGTGTCAGATCCATCTGACCCTAGTTAACTGAGATAAGTTTGTAATATATTCCTAAAAATAAGTATATATCGGACTGCTGAAGTGTGAAGTCCTACCCTAGTGCAATTGTATTTATCTAGTGTGATTAGACTAATTACAAAAAATATGAAATAGCTAATTCCTAATCGATTCCACGTCATAAAATTGTCCATGTCTTTAGGAAATTCTTACACAAAACATCTTTTAACCCTTTAATGCGCAACCTGTTTTGGACCTGAATGATCAAATCATTATTTTTTTTTATTTATCATTGTCGCATTGCAAGAGCTATAGCTTTTATTTTTTTTTCCATCTATGTAGCCTTATTATGCTTATTTTTTGTGAGACAAGTTGTAGTTTATAGTGGCACCATTTTGGGGAACACGTAACTTACTGATTAACTTTTATTAACTCTTTTTGGGGTGCATGGGAAAAAACTGCCATACTACCACTGAGTTTACATTATAATTTTTGCGGCATTAATTTTTTTACATAAATATGATAATTTTACTCTCTGGGTCAGTACAATTACAGTGATACCAAATACAGTATATGTCGTTTAACGTTTTATGCACAATAAAAACCCTGGTTGTCATTTATTAGGCTGCAATATGCCTATATTAGGTGGATTTCAGGTGCAGATTGCAGTGCAGTGGTTAGTTGCGCTGCAATTTGCGACTTCTCTCCACTCACGCTAGGTCTAAAATTGTGGGAGGGGAAAGGAACAGGCTGGGAGGCTCGTCTCATTAACCATTTTCTACGACTGTTTCCGGCATAGAAAAAGGTCTAAATGTGAGACACCTAGGAAGTTGTCTTACATTTAGAACTGGTGGAGGATCCACCGAAGTTATGAAGAGGCCAGCGCCTAAAACGCTGATCTTAATAAATGTGTCCCCATAGTTTTTAAAAAGAAGAAAATATTTTTGCATCGCCGCATCCCAAGACCCATAACTTTTTATAATTGCTTTCTATGGAACTGTGTGGGGGCTTGTTTTTTGCAGGATGACTTATTGTTTTCATTGGTATCATTTTTGATTCCCTTCTTTTTTTAGTGGCATTTTTTTTATGTTGTTTACCTTACAGGATAAATTACATGATAATTGTGTAGTGTGGGTCGTTACTGATGCGACAGTACCAAATATATGCATTTCAAAAGAACTATACTGTCAGTGATATGCTGACAGTCATGAGTAGGATGCGGCAAATAGGGGCCTTCAGTACTATACCGATTAATTGCCGTGGTTACTACTGACTGAGGCATCTATGGGGTTGAATGGACCAGATCGGCACTTCTGTCAGTCTGGGCTATTACAGCAGGAGTCTGGCTCTCAGGTGAGAGCTGACCTCCTGCTCTCCACTGCACAGGAGACCCATGCAGTGCTTCGATTGGGCTGCCATAAAAAGGTGATGACCCAGTCTCAGGCCCCTTAGTGACTGCTATATAAAGGTGTATGGGTGGTTAATAAGTAGTTAATTACCGTGGAAAGCATGATATTACAGAATAGCATTTCAACTAATATCACATGTTAATGTGCAGATACAGGATGACTTTTAACCTGGCCAAGTAAAAAAGATCAGTAACAAGGATGGCATTACTCTGCTATCAGCTAAAATATCAGCTATGAATAGGTCACAGTGAATACTGCAGATTAAAGTATTATTTTAATTATGATGCAACTTTGTTAACTTATTGTCGAGGATCAGCATAGGTCTGCCCCTGACAGTTTTATTGCCTTTTTAAATCAGCCTTGGGCTCTTTCACACTTGCGTTCTTTTCTTCCGGCATAGAGTTCCGTCGTCGGGGTTCTATGCCGGAAGAATCCTGATCAGTTTTATCCTAATGCATTCTGAATGGAGAGAAATCCGTTCAGGATGCATCAGGATTAGTGTTGAGCGAACAGTTCGAGCATAGTTCGGGTCCGTACCGAATTTTGGGGTGTTCGTGACACGGACCCGAACCCGAACTTTTTCGTAAAAGTTCGGGTTCGGGTTCGTCGTTCGGCATGTATTTTGGCGCATTTTGAAAGGCTGCAAAGCAGCCAATCAACATGCATCATACTACTTGCCCTAAGATGCCATCGCAGCCATGCCTACTATTGGCAAGGCTGTGATTGGCCAAGTGCAGCATGTGACTCAGCCTCTTATAAGCTTGTGCGCACGTCGGGACGTGCTCACTCCCGATGTGAATAGAACAGGGTTAGACGCAGCTGATGCTAGGGCGAGAATAGGCAGGGATAATTGAATAACTGGAAGCAAATTTCTCTCCTCCACCTGTGATTCATCTGAACAACTGCAGCTGAGCTGCTTTTTTGATAGGGATTGGCTATTTTTAGAGTGGCCAGAGTGATTTTTCCATCCACATGTACCCGGGCTGACCGCCGGCCGCCATTTTGCGACTTGTAGTGCTGCAGCAGAAGCTGCCACAGTGTGCATTCCAAAGCTCCAAACAAGTCAGACATCTACACCTGGGATTCAGACCAATAGCGATTTAGCAGCACAGTCCAAGGCTATTTTTTTTAAAGGTTGTGCAGACCATTTTGTGGCACATGTTACTGGGCTGATAGGCGGCGGCTATCTTGGGACTAGTGCTGCAGCACAATCTCTCCCAACGTCCATTAATCACTTGTAATAGTGGTCTGTGCCATAGAAATCCTACATCAGGGACTTGGGTGTGCTTGTGTCACCCCTACTAATACCAGTCCACCTGTAATCCATACAGTGAAAAGCCATAAAGTATTCCAGTGAGGGAATTTTTTTTTTATTTAAAAAAGGCCAAGTTAGTTTATCTGGCGTTCAATATACTAGATACAGTTAGGCCTGCGTTTCAT
Source organism: Bufo bufo (assembly GCF_905171765.1). NCBI lineage: Eukaryota > Metazoa > Chordata > Amphibia > Anura > Bufonidae > Bufo > Bufo bufo. The sequence goes on from NC_053393.1 coordinate 166,959,277, forward strand.
ACATCTGGAATTAGCAAACTAATGTGCTGGGGTTGGGAAAACATATATGTACCCATACTAGAATCTGTCAAAGAAAGCGGTACTCACATATAACAGTCATTCCATCTGTAATCCATACAGTCAAAAGACTGAAAGTATTCCAGTGAGGGAATTTTTTTTATTTAAAAAAGGCCAAGTTAGTTTATCTGGCGTTCAATATACTAGATACAGTTAGGCCTGCGTTTCATACATCTGGAGTTAGCAAACTAATTTGCTGGGGTTGGGAAAACATATATGTACCCATACTAGAATCTGTCAAAGAAAGCGGTACTCACATATAACAGTCATTCCATCTGTAATCCATACAGTCAAAAGACTGAAAGTATTCCAGTGAGGGAATTTTTTTTATTTAAAAAAGGCCAAGTTAGTTTATCTGGCGTTCAATATACTAGATACAGTTAGGCCTGCGTTTCATACATCTGGAATTAGCAAACTAATGTGCTGGGGTTGGGAAAACATATATGTACCCATACTAGAATCTGTCAAAGAAAGCGGTACTCACATATAACAGTCATTCCATCTGTAATCCATACAGTCAAAAGACTGAAAGTATTCCAGTGAGGGAATTTTTTTTATTTAAAAAAGGCGAAGTTAGTTTATCTGGCGTTCAATATACTAGATACAGTTAGGCCTGCGTTTCATACATCTGGAATTAGCAAACTAATTTGCTGGGGTTGGGAAAACATATATGTACCCATACTAGAATCTGTCAAAGAAAGCGGTACTCACATATAACAGTCATTCCATCTGTAATCCATACAGTCAAAAGACTGAAAGTATTCCAGTGAGGGAATTTTTTTTATTTAAAAAAGGCCAAGTTAGTTTATCTGGCGTTCAATATACTAGATACAGTTAGGCCTGCGTTTCATACATTTGGAATTAGCAAACTAATTTGCTGGGGTTGGGAAAACATATATGTACCCATACTAGAATCTGTCAAAGAAAGCGGTACTCACATATAACAGTCATTCCATCTGTAATCCATACAGTCAAAAGACTGAAAGTATTCCAGTGAGGGAATTTTTTTTATTTAAAAAAGGCCAAGTTAGTTTATCTGGCGTTCAATATACTAGATACAGTTAGGCCTGCGTTTCATACATCTGGAATTAGCAAACTAATGTGCTGGGGTTGGGAAAACATATATGTACCCATACTAGAATCTGTCAAAGAAAGCGGTACTCACATATAACAGTCATTCCATCTGTAATCCATACAGTCAAAAGACTGAAAGTATTCCAGTGAGGGAATTTTTTTTATTTAAAAAAGGCCAAGTTAGTTTATCTGGCGTTCAATATACTAGATACAGTTAGGCCTGCGTTTCATACATCTGGAATTAGCAAACTAATGTGCTGGGGTTGGGAAAACATATATGTACCCATACTAGAATCTGTCAAAGAAAGCGGTACTCACATATAACAGTCATTCCATCTGTAATCCATACAGTCAAAAGACTGAAAGTATTCCAGTGAGGGAATTTTTTTTATTTAAAAAAGGCCAAGTTAGTTTATCTGGCGTTCAATATACTAGATACAGTTAGGCCTGCGTTTCATACATCTGGAATTAGCAAACTAATGTGCTGGGGTTGGGAAAACATATATGTACCCATACTAGAATCTGTCAAAGAAAGCGGTACTCACATATAACAGTCATTCCATCTGTAATCCATACAGTCAAAAGACTGAAAGTATTCCAGTGAGGGAATTTTTTTTATTTAAAAAAGGCCAAGTTAGTTTATCTGGCGTTCAATATACTAGATACAGTTAGGCCTGCGTTTCATACATCTGGAATTAGCAAACTAATTTGCTGGGGTTGGGAAAACATATATGTACCCATACTAGAATCTGTCAAAGAAAGCGGTACTCACATATAACAGTCATTCCATCTGTAATCCATACAGTCAAAAGACTGAAAGTATTCCAGTGAGGGAATTTTTTTTATTTAAAAAAGGCCAAGTTAGTTTATCTGGCGTTCAATATACTAGATACAGTTAGGCCTGCGTTTCATACATCTGGAATTAGCAAACTAATGTGCTGGGGTTGGGAAAACATATATGTACCCATACTAGAATCTGTCAAAGAAAGCGGTACTCACATATAACAGTCATTCCATCTGTAATCCATACAGTCAAAAGACTGAAAGTATTCCAGTGAGGGAATTTTTTTTATTTAAAAAAGGCCAAGTTAGTTTATCTGGCGTTCAATATACTAGATACAGTTAGGCCTGCGTTTCATACATCTGGAATTAGCAAACTAATGTGCTGGGGTTGGGAAAACATATATGTACCCATACTAGAATCTGTCAAAGAAAGCGGTACTCACATATAACAGTCATTCCATCTGTAATCCATACAGTCAAAAGACTGAAAGTATTCCAGTGAGGGAATTTTTTTTATTTAAAAAAGGCCAAGTTAGTTTATCTGGCGTTCAATATACTAGATACAGTTAGGCCTGCGTTTCATACATCTGGAATTAGCAAACTAATTTGCTGGGGTTGGGAAAACATATATGTACCCATACTAGAATCTGTCAAAGAAAGCGGTACTCACATATAACAGTCATTCCATCTGTAATCCATACAGTCAAAAGACTGAAAGTATTCCAGTGAGGGAATTTTTTTTATTTAAAAAAGGCCAAGTTAGTTTATCTGGCGTTCAATATACTAGATACAGTTAGGCCTGCGTTTCATACATCTGGAATTAGCAAACTAATGTGCTGGGGTTGGGAAAACATATATGTACCCATACTAGAATCTGTCAAAGAAAGCGGTACTCACATATAACAGTCATTCCATCTGTAATCCATACAGTCAAAAGACTGAAAGTATTCCAGTGAGGGAATTTTTTTTATTTAAAAAAGGCCAAGTTAGTTTATCTGGCGTTCAATATACTAGATACAGTTAGGCCTGCGTTTCATACATCTGGAATTAGCAAACTAATTTGCTGGGGTTGGGAAAACATATATGTACCCATACTAGAATCTGTCAAAGAAAGCGGTACTCACATATAACAGTCATTCCATCTGTAATCCATACAGTCAAAAGACTGAAAGTATTCCAGTGAGGGAATTTTTTTTATTTAAAAAAGGCCAAGTTAGTTTATCTGGCGTTCAATATACTAGATACAGTTAGGCCTGCGTTTCATACATCTGGAATTAGCAAACTAATGTGCTGGGGTTGGGAAAACATACAGTATATGTACCCATACTAGAATCTGTCAAAGAAAGCGGTACTCACATATAACAGTCATTCCATCTGTAATCCATACAGTCAAAAGACTGAAAGTATTCCAGTGAGGGAATTTTTTTTATTTAAAAAAGGCCAAGTTAGTTTATCTGGCGTTCAATATACTAGATACAGTTAGGCCTGCGTTTCATACATCTGGAATTAGCAAACTAATTTGCTGGGGTTGGGAAAACATATATGTACCCATACTAGAATCTGTCAAAGAAAGCGGTACTCACATATAACAGTCATTCCATCTGTAATCCATACAGTCAAAAGACTGAAAGTATTCCAGTGAGGGAATTTTTTTTATTTAAAAAAGGCCAAGTTAGTTTATCTGGCGTTCAATATACTAGATACAGTTAGGCCTGCGTTTCATACATCTGGAATTAGCAAACTAATGTGCTGGGGTTGGGAAAACATATATGTACCCATACTAGAATCTGTCAAAGAAAGCGGTACTCACATATAACAGTCATTCCATCTGTAATCCATACAGTCAAAAGACTGAAAGTATTCCAGTGAGGGGATTTTGCTTATAAAAAATAATATATTTCATTGTGGTGCGAGTTGAATCGCAACAATGAAGAAAAATACTATTAAGGGACGAGGACGCGGTCGTGGTGGTGTCCGTGGAGCCTCTGTTGCTGGTAGAGGACGTGGCCGTTCGGCCCCAGGCGCACACAGTAGGGAACGAACTCCCTCAACTAGCCGGCAGAATGTACCGCAATATCTCGTGGGGCACAATGCCGCTCTTAGGATGGTAAGGCCTGAGCAGGTACAGGCATTAATCGATTGGGTGGCCGACAGTGCTTCCAGCACGTTCACCACATGGTCTTCCACCCAGTCTTCTGCGGAAAGCGCACAGGTGGCACCTGAAAACCAAGCCCATCAGTCTGTCACATCACCCCCAAGCATATCAGGGAAACGGTCTGAGCCACAAGTTATGCAGCAGTCTCTTCTTCTGTTTGAAGACTCTGCTTCCAGGGTTTCCCAGGGGCGTCCACCTAGCCCTTCCCCAGTGGAGGAAGACATACCATGCACTGACGCACAACCACTTATGTCTCCAGATGAAGAGGACATGGGAATACCACCACAGCAGAGTCACCGACTCTCTGATGATGACGAAACACAGGTGCCCACTGCCGCGTCTTTTTGCAGTGTGCAGACTGAACAGGAGGAGGTCAGGGAGGGAGACTGGGTGGAAGACGATGCAGAGGACGATGAGGTCTTAGACCCCACATGGACTGAAGGTCGTGGCGATGACTTTCACAGTTCAGAGGAAGAGGTAGTGGTGAGACCGAGACAACAGCGAAGCCAAAGAGGGAGCAGGGGGCCAAAGCAGACGAGCCGCCGCCCCCAGAGTTCGCCTGCTACTGGACATCGCCAACAGGGACCCAGCCCCACAAAGGCAGCTTCAAAGAGTTCCCTGGCATGGCACTTCTTTAAACAATGTCCTACCGACAAGACCCGAGTGACTTGCACGCTCTGCCATCAGAGCCTGAGGCGAGGCATTAACGTTCTGAACCTCAGCACAACCTGCATGACCAGGCATCTACATGCAAAGCATGAACTGCAGTGGGGTACACACCTTAAAAACCAGGCACTCGCTGAGGCTCCCCCTGCTCCCTCTACCGCTGCTGCCTCGGCTTCCGCCTCGAGAGGAATGTTGCCACCTGCCGAGCAGCAAACAGAGGATGTGCCACCGACACCACCACCACCGCCACCGTCAACTAGCGTCTCCACTATATCACACAGCAGCGTTCAGCTCTCAATATCTCAAACCTTAGAGAGGAAGCGCAAATTCCCCCCGAGTCACCCTCGAGCCCTTGGCCTGAACGCCAGCATTTCTAAACTGCTGGCCTTTGAAATGCTGTCATTCCGGCTGGTGGACACAGACAGCTTCAAAAAGCTGATGGCCATGGCTGTCCCGCAGTATGTGGTTCCCAGCCGCCACTACTTCTCCAAGACAGCCGTGCCTTCCCTGCACATGCAAGTGTCCGATAAAATCAAGTGTGCACTGCGCAACGCCATTTGTGGCAAGGTCCACCTAACCACAGATACGTGGACCAGTAAGCACGGCCAGGGACGCTATATCTCACTAACTGCACACTGGATGAATGTAGTGGCGGCTGGGCCCCCGGCGGACAGTTCCTTGGCGCACGTCCTTCCGCCCCCTAGGATCGCAGGGCATCATTCTCTGCCTCCTGTAGCCTCCTCCTCCTACTCGGCTTCCTCCTCCACTGCTTCCACCAGCTCATCCGGTCAGCCACACACCTTCACCACCAACTTCAGCACAGCCCGGGGTAAACGTCAGCAGGCCATTCTGAAACTCATATGTTTGGGGGACAGGCCCCACACCGCACAGGAGTTGTGGCGGGGTATTGAACAACAGACCGACGAGTGGTTTCTGCCGGTGGGCCTCAAGCCAGGCCTGGTGGTATGCGATAATGGGCGAAATCTCGTGGCAGCTCTGGGACTAGCCGGTTTGACGCACATCCCTTGCCTGGCGCATGTGCTGAACTTGGTGGTGCAGAGGTTCATTCACCACTACCCCAACATGTCAGAGCTGCTGCATAAAGTGCGGGCCGTCTGTGCGCGCTTCCGCCGTTCACATCCTGCCGCTGCTCGCCTGTCTGCGCTACAGCGGAACTTCGGCCTTCCCGCTCACCGCCTCATATGCGACGTGCCCACCCGGTGGAACTCCACCTTGCACATGCTGGAGAGACTGTGCGAGCAGCAGCAGGCCATAGTGGAGTTTCAGCTGCAGCACGCTCGCGTCAGTCGTACTGCCGAACAGCACCACTTCACCACCAATGATTGGGCCTCCATGCGAGACCTGTGTGCCCTGCTGCGCTGTTTCGAGTACTCCACCAACATGGCCAGTGGCGATGACACTGTTATCAGCGTTACAATACCACTTCTATGTCTCCTTGAGAAAACACTTAGGGCAATGATGTTAGAGGAGGTGGCCCAGGTGGAGGAGGATGAGGGCTCGTTTCTAACACTTTCGGGCCACTCTGTTCGAAGTGGCTCAGAGGGAGGTTTGTTTAAGCAGCAGAGGACAGGTTCACAAGTCGCCAGCCAAGGCACTGTACTGGAGGACGAGGAGGATGAGGAGGAGGAGGTGGAGGGGGACGAGGATGACGCAAGTTCACAGCGGGGTGGCAGCCCAGGCCCATCACTGGTGCGTGGCTGGGGGGATACGGTGGACGATGACGATACGCCTCCCACAGAGGACAGCTTGTCCTTACCCATGGGTAGCCTGGCCCACATGAGCGAATATATGCTCCAATGCCTGCGCAACGACAGCAGAGTTGCCCACGTTTTAACGTGTGCAGACTACTGGGTGGCCACCCTGCTGGATCCCCGGTATAAAGACAATGTGCCCACTTTAATTCCTGAACTGGAGCGCGACCGTAAGATGCGCGAGTACAAGCGCACGCTGATAGAGGCGCTCTTGAGAGCATTCCCACATGTCACAGGGGAACAGGTGGAAGGTGAAGGCAGAGGAGTGGCAAGAGGTCGCCAACGCAGCTGTGTCACGGCCAGCTCATCTGAGGGCAGGGTTAGCATGGCAGAAATGTGGAAAAGTTTTGTCTCCACGCCACAGCTATCTGCACCGACACCTGATACGGAACGTGTTAGCAGGAGGCAGCATTTCACTAACATGGTTGAACAGTATGTCTGCACACCCCTCCACATCCTGACGGATGGTTCGGCCCCATTCAACTACTGGGTTTCGAAATTGTCCACGTGGCCAGAGTTAGCATGTTATGCCTTGGAGGTGCTTTCCTGCCCGGCGGCCAGCGTTTTATCTGAACGCGTATTCAGCACGGCAGGGGGCGTCATTACTGACAAGCGCAGCCGCCTGTCCACAGCCAACGTGGACAAGCTGACCTTCATAAAGATGAACCAGGCATGGATCCCACAGGACCTGTCCCTCCCTTGTGCAGAGTAGTCCTTATTAACTGCCTAAAACATGTCTTGTTGTGCTACGGGCCACTTCTTTATTTGATACAAATTTTATGAAACCCACAGTTGAATGAAACTCTTCTCTGTCTGGGCGCCGGGGCCTAACCAGATGAAAGTGGCCAGTTAAACTAACGGGTGACATGAAGCCATAACCTCTGCCATGCTACCTCTGTCTTCTGTCTGGGTGCTGAGGCCTAAGTCAAATAAAGCGGTCTTCTGCTGTGCTGGGGGATATGAAGCTAATCTCTGACCTCTCTCCTCTGTCTGGGTCCAAAGGCCTAAATCACTGAAAGAGGCCTTCTCCTGTGGTGTGTGATATGATGCCAGAATATGTGCTGTGGGGCCTCTCTCCTCTTCCTGGGTGCAGGGGTCAAATAAACTAAATTGTGGCCTACTCCTGTGGTGGCTGATATGATGCCAGAATATGTGCTGTGGTGCCTCTCTCCTCTTCCTGGGTGCAGGGGTCAAAGTAACTAAATGGTGGCTTCTCCTGTGGTGGCTGATATGATGCCAGAATATGTGCTGTGGGGCCTCTCTCCTCTTCCTGGGTGCAGGGGTCAAAGTAACTCAATGGTGGCTTCTCCTGTGGTGGCTGATATGATGCCAGAATATGTGCTGTGGTGCCTCTCTCCTCTGTCTGGGTCCAAAGGCCTAAATCACTGAAAGAGGCCTTCTCCTGTGGTGTGTGATATGATGCCTGAATATGTGCTGTGGTGCCTCTCTCCTCTTCCTGGGTGCGGGGGTCAAAGTAACTCAATGGTGGCTTCTCCTGTGGTGGCTGATATGATGCCAGAATATGTGCTGTGGGGCCTCTCTCCTCTTCCTGGGTGCAGGGGTCAAAGTAACTCAATGGTGGCTTCTCCTGTGGTGGCTGATATGATGCCAGAATATGTGCTGTGGTGCCTCTCTCCTCTTCCTGGGTGCAGGGGTCAAAGTAACTAAATGGTGTCTTCTCCTGTGGTGGCTGATATGATGCCAGAATATGTGCTGTGGGGCCTCTCTCCTCTTCCTGGGTGCAGGGGTCAAAGTAACTAAATGGTGGCTTCTCCTGTGGTGGCTGATATGATGCCAGAATATGTGCTGTGGGGCCTCTCTCCTCTTCCTGGGTGCAGGGGTCAAAGTAACTCAATGGTGGCTTCTCCTGTGGTGGTTAGTATGATGCCAGAATATGTGCTGTGGGGCCTCTCTCCTCTTCCTGGGTGCAGGGGTCAAAGTAACTCAATCGTGGCTTCTCCTGTGGTGGCTGATATGATGCCAGAATATGTGCTGTGGTGCCTCTCTCCTCTTCCTGGGTGCAGGGGTCAAAGTAACTAAATGGTGGCTTCTCCTGTGGTGGCTGATATGATGCCAGAATATGTGCTGTGGTGCCTCTCTCCTCTTCCTGGGTGCAGGGGTCAAAGTAACTAAATGGTGGCTTCTCCTGTGGTGGCTGATATGATGCCAGAATATGTGCTGTGGTGCCTCTCTCCTCTTCCTGGGTGCGGGGGTCAAAGTAACTCAATGGTGGCTTCTCCTGTGGTGGCTGATATGATGCCAGAATATGTGCTGTGGGGCCTCTCTCCTCTTCCTGGGTGCAGGGGTCAAAGTAACTCAATGGTGGCTTCTCCTGTGCTGATTGATATAAAGCTGATGGTTGTGCCATCTGACATGGTTGCCAGGGTCTGATTCAATGGGGGCCTACTCCTGTGGTGGGTGATCTAAATGCCTGATTCTCTGCTGTGAAACCTCTCTCCTCCGTCTGGGTGTAGGGGTCAAAGTCTTTCAAAGTCGCCTTCTCCTGTGCTGATTGATATGAAGCTGATGGTTGTGCCATCTGACATGGTTGCCGGGGTCCCATTAAATTGTGGCCTACTCCTGTGGTGGTTGATATGATGCCTGATTCTCTGATGTGGAACCTCTCTCCTCTGTTTGGGTGAAGGGGTCAAAGTAACTAAATGGTGGCTTCTCCTGTGGTGGCTGATATGATGCCAGAATATGTGCTGTGGGGCCTCTCTCCTCTTCCTGGGTGCAGGGGTCAAAGTAACTCAATGGTGGCTTCTCCTGTGGTGGCTGATATGATGCCAGAATATGTGCTGTGGTGCCTCTCTCCTCTTCCTGGGTGCAGGGGTCAAAGTAACTCAATGGTGGCTTCTCCTGTGGTGGCTGATATGATGCCAGAATATGTGCTGTGGTGCCTCTCTCCTCTTCCTGGGTGCGGGGGTCAAAGTAACTCAATGGTGGCTTCTCCTGTGGTGGCTGATATGATGCCAGAATATGTGCTGTGGTGCCTCTCTCCTCTTCCTGGGTGCAGGGGTCAAAGTAACTAAATGGTGGCTTCTCCTGTGGTGGTTGATATGATGCCTGATTCTCTGCTGTGAAACCTCTCTCCTCCATCTGGGTGTAGGGGTCAAAGTCTTTCAAAGTCGCCTTCTCCTGTGCTGATTGATATAAAGCTGATGGTTGTGCCATCTGACATGGTTGCCAGGGTCTGATTCAATGGGGGCCTACTCCTGTGGTGGGTGATCTAAATGCCTGATTCTCTGCTGTGAAACCTCTCTCCTCCGTCTGGGTGTAGGGGTCAAAGTCTTTCAAAGTCGCCTTCTCCTGTGTTGATTGATATGAAGCTGATGGTTGTGCCATCTGACATGGTTGCCGGGGTCCCATTAAATTGGGGCCTACTCCTGTGGTGGGTGATCTAAATGCCTGATTCTCTGCTTTGAAACCTCTCTCCTCCGTCCGGGTGTAGGGGTCAAAGTCTGTCAAAGTCGCCTTCTCCTGTGCTGATTGATATAAAGCTTATGCTTGTGCCATCTGACATGGTTGCCGGGGTCTGATTCAATGGTGGCCTACTCCTGTGGTGGGTGATCTAAATGCCTGATTCTCTGCTGTGTAACCTCTCTCCTCCGTCTGGGTGTAGGGGTCAAAGTAACTAAATGGTGGCCTACTCCTGTGGTGGGTGATATGATGCCTGGTTCTCTGCTGTGGGACCTCTCTCCTTTGTCTGGGTGCTGTGGTCAAAATAATAGTAAGTGACCTTCTCCATTGGTGGGTGACTTGAAGCCTGATTCTGTGCTATGGGACCTCACTCCAATTAATATTGTTTAATTTTTATTTATTTTATGTTAACTCATCATTTCCCTATCTACATTTGTTTGCAGGGGATTTAACTACATTTTGCTGCCTTTTGCAGCCCTCTAGCCCTTTCCGGGTGTGTTTTACAGCCTTTTTAGTGCCCAAAAGTTCGGGTCCCCATTGACTTCTATGGGGTTCGGGTTCGGGATGAAGTTCGGGTCGAGTTCGGATCCCGAACCCGAACATTTTTCGAAAGTTCGGCCGAACTCGTCGAACCCGAACATCCAGGTGTTCGCTCAACTCTAATCAGGATGTCTTCAGTTCCGGACCGGAAAGTTTTTTGGCCGGAGAAAATACCGCAGCATGCTGCGCTTTTTGCTCCGGCCAAAAATCCTGAACACTTGCCGCAAGGCCGGATCCGGAATTAATGCCCATTGAAAGGCATTAATCCGGATCCGGCCTTAAGCTAAACGTCGTTTCGGCGCATTGCCGGATCCGACGTTTAGCTTTTTCTGAATAGTTACCATGGCTGCTAAGACGCTAAAGTCCTGGCAGCCATGGTAAAGTGTAGTGGGGAGCGGGGGAGCAGTATACTTACCGTCCGTGCGGCTCCCCGGGCGCTCCAGAGTGACGTCAGGGCGCCCCACGCTCATGGATGACGTGTCGCATGGATCACGTCATCCATGCGCATGGGGCGCTCTGACGTCATTCTGGAGCGCCCGGGGAGCCGCACGGACGGTAAGTATACTGCTCCCCCGCTCCCCACTACTACTATGGCAACCAGGACTTTAATAGCGTCCTGGCTGCCATAGTAACACTGAATGCATTTTGAAGACGGATCCGTCTTCAAATGCTTTCAGTACACTTGTGTTTTTCCGGATCCGGCGTGTAATTCCGGCAAATGGAGTACACGCCGGATCCGGACAACGCAAGTGTGAAAGGGCCCTTAAAAGTCTCAAAAACAAGAAAATTCAAACATGACTGCAATTAACCTCAGTATCCCTCTCCATGTAGAATATTACTCAAAAAGTTGACCTATGGGCTATCACTCTGGAACAATGATTTTCCTAACAAAATAGAGGATTTGCAGGACTAAGGAATAAAAATGGTTGACTTCTGGAGACCCTGAGCTCTGTACTTTTAATAATTTGCCAAAGAAGATTCCACAGCTTTCCATCGCTCTTGATCATGAGCATGATATTGGGGAGGGATGATATGGTTAAGTGAATGGGACTACGCTTGCAGCAGATTTTCTGGCTGTTACATAACATAAGGAGTTGTTTTAGTTCCAGCAAACTGTGGCTCCTTCAAACAGCTGATCAGTGGGGGTGCCGGGAGTTGGACTCCGACAGATCTAAGGATAGGTCATTAACTTTAGAGTCCTAAAATATCCCTTTAAGGATTTTTAAAACCAAAATGGTATATCTTTACATTGACTTTTCATTTGAAATATTATATGTTTTATTGCAGAAAGTAGATCATTGTTTCAGTCTTAATTTTCTGGAAATCAAATATAATTTACTATCTCTGCATAATTAGGAGAATGTAAATATTATATCAACTGGGAAGATGTGTCTGCTGCTGTCGAGTGTCATACCGAATACAGCTGTAGCATCAGGTTGACTCTTCTTATGATCACATTTCAGCAAGTCATCTAATTACACAACTGTACAACCTGTACCCATATCAAGATATTTACCACTAGAATATACTCGAAAAACCTAGAATTTACTGAATGCGCTAAATAAAGTAATGCTTTAGATCGCTACAGAACTAAAGTGATGTGTATAAAGCAGTCGATTGTAACATATAATGAAAAAAATAATACACATTTGCAAAACCATTAGATTTAACCATACACATGGCTCAATATAGGCAATGTATGCTGGTATTTGTGGTCGGACAACACTAAAGCCCTGCAGCTGCTGTGTACTTTTGTATCAAGTCCCGTACCATACACATAGAATGTATGGATAGACATTCGGGCTTCATTTTAACACTTAGATCCTTTACATTAACTTCAATATACGTTACTTGTGATTTCATTGAAATATATGAAATTAATTTGTTGTTAGATAAACCATTTTATATATTACTTTTAAAATACATTCAACTTCCAGAAATCTAAAGTAATGAGATGCTATCAGATGAGACAGAATAAAATGATAGTCTGAGAATATATTCAAGAGACAAATATTAATTATAATTCATCATTTGAAGCTTAATTATTCATAAATTTACGGTATAATATCACAAATAAAAGCAAAAGTAATGGCAGCTTGCGAAATATAAAAAATGAATAAAAATGTGTCATCTGCTAAATATTATAACAATGTCACAAGCGAAGTATAGTATCAGCCCTGGTGGCATCAATGCAGTCTGTGTATCTGACAGCTAGGACAAGTATTTAATTTCATGCATACACAGGAATTTGCAGTGACTTACCTTTCGTCTTGAATATGCAAATAAACATTCTTTATGATAAATTATATTCATCATCTCTTCAGCTTTAGGCAGCAAAAAGATCTAGGTTTTTCTCATCGTTCCGCCATTCCAAAAGTGGGTGACTAGCAGTAAACACAGGGACTGGGGGGGAGTGCTTAACAATCACTCACAAAAACACTATATTTGTAACTTAAGCTTTCTTTTAGCATGCAAATAATTAATGAAATGAGATCACAGAACGAGAGAACAATGCTTAATGACTGCTCAGTACTGACTGCCTAACACATGTAATTTAATGTCCTCGCCAGTTATTACTCAACCCTAACTTGTTAGATGTTGCGGCCAAAAAAAACAAAATACTGAAAAAAACACGGACTGTATCATTTTCCTCATTCTCTGGCTTTTCCTTATATATCGAGATTGCCTGTTTTTTTTGGAATAATAGCTCAATGGATGCCAACCTGCAGGAGCAATGTCGATAATCATTCGTTGGCATGCAGCGCAAGCTGAATATTCCTCAGTCTTCGAAAGTAGAAGACTCAGCGTGTAATCCTGCTTCATTGCCACAGAAACCAGTTTGTGATAAATAGGGCAGGCTCACACAAAGAAAAGAAACAAATAACCAAATCTAAATAAATCAGTGAACGTAACGCAAAAGAAAATGATTGTTGACTTACAAAAGTGGCACAGCGAGAGGCAACAAAAGTTCAGATGTTCTAAACATCTATGTTTGCTAGAAGCCGAGTAGTCAGTGTGGCCTCGTTCCATTAAAATCTTAACCAAAGCGTTCAATTAAAAAAAAAAAAAAAAAAAAAGGTTGGCCATTTTAGACTAGATGGTCAGATGGCGGTTTTCAATAAAAATATTTCAGCAGGTCAATTTTATTTTATGAAACATGTTTTAAAGGGAATCTATTGTTTGGAAATTAACTGTTTATGTTACAAGTATTTGTAGATATTTTTAGAATTTTTGTTTTGTAAGTTTTTGTTTATATAATGCAAATGTAGTGATGGAGACAGCTCAGCTCCTCCTCCTCCCTCTTTCCGCAGAAAGACCACTGCACATCATTACAACACTAAACAGGACATTTCCAAACTCATTTTTGTTTCTAGGTGTCTGCCTATTTTTTATTTTTTTTTACTAATTGAAACCAGTTGGTGAAAAAAAAAAAAAATTCTAATATGTTTACATTTTTTGTAGATTAATAGCATTTAAAGAGACAGGGGCATAACTAAAGGCACATAGGCCCTGGTGCAAGAGTTCAGCTTTGTGGCCAGGAGCAGGTAAGCACATAGCCTTCATGCTGCCTGAGGCAAAATTTTAAACTGCACCCCCCTGCCAATTTCTTGACCTAACCCCTTCCCTAAAGCCAGAGGTGTAACTTGACCTTTATGAACTTTCTATAATACCAGTGTCTTCTTGTGTGGCACAAGGGTCTTTGGGCCCCCTTAGGCTCCTGGGCCCGGTAGCGACTGCTACCTCTGCACCCCCTATAGCTATGCCCCTGTATAGAGTTATGTTGTATAGTAACCATATGGGCTATAAAAATACAATAGACAGGATCACTAACCTCTATGGGAGAGTTTTTTAGGCATGCTCTGTGACCTATGCAGAGGTCATTGTGCAGGGAGGGGGAGGAGAAAGATGTAACATTACATATTGTGGTGGATCATATACATATATATATATATATATATATATATATATATAATCTTTCATCGTAATCCTGCCTGTGATGACTATTGAGTAGGGATCTCATATCTTTAACCATAAACCTTAAAATTCTGCAGTTTTCACACTAGCCACTAAGCTTAATAATAGGCATCACTTCTTGATCTGTACAGATCACTTTACTGCAATTACCTGCTTATCTGTCATTCTAATCATGCCTGTAATGATATCAGCTCTGTGTATAGATAAGACTAGATCCACCATTCACAATAGGTGATTGTCAGAGCTTATCTATTCTTTCCTTGTACAATTATCTCTGCACAGGTCACAGAGCATGCCTCGAAAAATCTATTATAGAAGTCAATAGGGACAGCTCCAGACCACTGTGATGGCTGTAAAGTAAGGCTACTTTCACATCTGCGATTTTCTTTTCCAGTATTGAGATCCGGTTTTAATGCCGGATCCTTCATAGATATTTTAAAGATAATACAACTGGATCTGGATAATGGATTCTGCCAGTTGTATTATCTAGACTGAAGCGTTTTTGCTGATCGTTTGCTGAAGCGTTTTTACCGGATCCAGCAAAAACACAGATGTGAAAGTAGCCTAAATTTCTTAATGCTTTCTATATGTTAAAAACAGTTCAGGCAAGATGGCAGCCCCCATAGTTAAGTTCAGGAAATTGAATAAAAAAAATCTGAAAATAAAAACACATTAGAAAAAGGGGGTATGTGCTGACATCTGATAAAAATTTTGGTGACATATTTCTTTTAAACAAAGATAATTTCCAGATGATACATTCCCATCAAGGAAATCCAAACTGCTATTCACATCTCAATTAGTGTTGATCGAGCACCCGAGTATAATAGAAGTCAATGGGAGAACCTGAGCATTAAACCAGGCACCCCCTGCTCTGAAGAGGGGAGGGTGCCTGGTTCATAGGAAAAGAAATTTATGGAAACACCACTGAAATGGTTCGGGAACAGCATGGGGGGCATGTTTGGATGCATCTTGGACTCCCAGGTCGCTGCTGGGAACGATGTTGTCCGAGTAGTACACCACTTTCACAGACTGACATTAATACGCACAAAACTGAAGATAAAATCGATTTTAGAGGAAAAATTGTTAGGAAACATTCTTTCCTGTATATTTACTTGTATATAAAGTGCAAGTGCTGTCAAAAATTACAAGGAAGAGGCACCTGTATATCACATAATGGAGGGCCTTATTCACAATGTGGTACAATTGTTCAGGTAGTGGGACTCCTACTACTCATAAAGCCTATGCACTAAGTGAAAGGGCTTCCAAAAATTACAAGGAACCAGCACTCCAATACACCCTTTATTACACAGAAAGGAGGGCATCATACACCGTTGAAAAATTATGATTGATGGCCTGCTGGTGACCCTCAAAAACATTAGGAGCAAAGGCCTGCTGGTGACCGTCTAAAACATTACGGGCGAGGGCCTGCTGCTCAGCTGACCATCTAAAACATTAGGGGTGAGGGTCTGCTGCAGAGCTGACTGTCTAAAACATTAGGGGCGAGTGCCTGCTGCTGAGCTGACCATTTAAAAAATTATGGGCAAGGGCTTGCTGGTGAGCTGACCCTGTAAAACATTATGGTTGAGGGCCTGCTGGTGAGCTGACCCTCTAAAACATTATATGCGAGGGCCTGCATGTGAGCTGACCCTCTAAAACATTATATGCGAGGGCCTGCAGGTGAGCTGACCCTCTAAAAGATTGTAAGTGATCGCCTACTTGTGAGCTGACCCTCTAAAACATTACATGCAAGGGCCTGCAGGTGAGCTGACCCTCTAAAAGATTGTAGGTGAGGGCCTGCTGGTGAGCTGACCCTCTAAAACATTAGGAGCGAGGGCAGACTGATAAGCATGTTGATATGATGGACGAGGAGGAGGAGGAGGACGAGAAAAGGAAGATTGAACCATATACCTTTTTTGTGGTGGAAGGGGTGCATGGGAATACAGTGTATTCAGTACATTATAAAAAACACATTTAAAGTGCTTTTATGTTCAGCCGATTTCCTCTGGTGGAGTCGAGAAGTCAGGGGCAATCCAGGCCTTGTTCATTTTTATAAGAGTCAACCTGTCAGCATTTTCAGTCGGATGTGCTTATTAGTTATTATGCCCCCAGCAGCACTAAATACCCACTCTGACAAAACTCTGGCGGCAGGACAGGCTAGCACCTCCAAGGCATAGAGCGCCAGTTCGTGCCATGTGTCCAGCTTGGACACGGAATAGTTGTAAGGCACACAGGGATCAATGCTACTTATTCCTTTACCATCTTCCAAAACTTTTCTCTCCTTGTGACACTAGGCTGCGCATCAGGGTGAGGGTGCTGGCGGGGTGTCATGAAACTGTCCCAGGCCTTGGAGAGTGTTGTTTTGCCTTTGTTGGAACTGCTGTGTGTTCCCCTTGTCTCTCCTCCTTGGTTGCCCAAGAAACTATGTACTCTGCTGCCAGAATTGTCAGCTGGAAATTTTTGGAGCAATTTTTCCACAAGTTCCTTCTTGTATTGTACCATATTGTACCATTTTGCTCATCCTCTCCACCAAAGGAATGAGAGATAAGAAGTTCTCTTTGTAGCGGGGATCGAGAAGGGTGAACAACCAATAATCGGTGTTGTCCAAAATGCGTGAAACGCGTGGGAAATGGGAAAGGTAGCCTAACATAAGTCAGCCATGTGTGTAAGAGTCCCAACAGACATCGCTGTCGTCATCAGGAGGATGATTCTCAATCTCCTCATCCTCTTCCTCCTCTTCTGCCCATCCACGCTGAACAGATGGAATTAAACTTTCATGTGTACTACCCTCTGTAGTGGAGGCAACCATCTCCTGCTCCTTATTCTCTTCCTCGTCATCATCCAATTTGCGCTGAGAAGACGAACTGAGGGTGGTCTGGCTATTAGCCTGTGTAATGTCTTCCCCCATTTCCACCTCTTTGTTTGGGTAGACACAGAAGTGGGATAGTGACGCTGATAATAGCGTTATCGCCGCTCACCATCTGTGTTGATTCCTCAAAGTTTCTTAAAACCTCACAGAGGTCAGACATCCATGCCCACTCCTCGCTTGTGAAGAGCGGAATCTGACTGGAAAGGCGCCGACCATGTTGCAGCTGGTATTCCACTACTGCCCTCTGCTGCTCACAAAGCCTGGCCAACATGTGGAACGTCGAGTTCCAGCGCATGCTCACGTCACACAACAGTCGGTGAGCTGGAAATTGTAAGCGCTGCTGCAGTGTTGACAGACCAGCGGAAGCTGTTGATGACTTGCGGAAATGGGCACACATGTGGCGCACCTTCACCAGTAGCTCAGGCAAATTGGGGTAGGTTTTGATAAACCGCTGAACCACTAAGTTGAACACGTGGGCTAGGCATGGGATGTGTGTGAGCTTCCCGAGCTCCAAAGCTGCCACCAAGTTACGGCCATTATCAGACACAACCATGCCTGGTTCTAGGTGGAGTGGCGAGAGCCACAGCTGTCTGGTCTCTTATCCCCTGCCACAGCTCTGAGGCGGTGTGCTGTTTGTCACCTAAGCAGATCAGCTTAAACACAGCCTGTTGACACTTCTCCACTGCAGTGCTGCACTGCTTTCAGACTGATGGCTGACTGGTGCTGCAAGAGGATAATTCTAAGGTAGAAGTGTAGGAGGAGGCGGAGGAGGAGGAGGAGAAGTGGGGGTTGGAGCCACTAAATTAGGTGGTGGTGGAACCCCTGATAGAATTAGGGCCCGCAATCCTTGGCATCGGTAGCACCTGTGCCATCCCAGGGTACAACTTGCTCCCGGCCTCCACAACATTCACCCAGTGTGCCATCAGGGAAATGTAGCATCCCTGGCCACAAGCACTTGTCTATGTGTCAGTGGTTAAGTGGACCTGCCAAGTAACTGCGTTGGTCAGGGCACGGTTGATGGTACGGGACACATTCTGGTGTAAGGCGAGCACGGTACACCGTGAAAAATAGTGGCGGCTGGGGACTGCGTAATAAGGGATGGCTGCCGACATCAGGCTGCGGAAGGCCTCAGTGTCCACAAGTCTAAATGGCAACATTTCCAGGGCCAGTAATTTGGAAAGTTCCACATTTAGTGCTATGGCCTGCGGGTGGGTGGCTGGGTATTTGCACTTGCGTTCAAATGCCTGGGGTAGGGACATTTGTACGCTGCGCTGGGACACGGAAGTGGATGTGGTCACTGATGGTGCTTGCGAAGGTCCAGGTGCAGAGTGGGAGGCATCCGGGCCTGTGCCTTCGACAGTGGATTGGCTAGCATGTAACACAGGGGAAAAGGAGGCAGTGGTGTGACCCACAGATGCAGATCGTGGACCCAGGCGTTCGGCCCACCTATTATGGTGCTTTGATGCCATGTGGCAGATCATGCTGGTAGTGGTGAGGTTGCTAGTGTTCACCCCCTGATCATTTTTGTATGGCACAAGTTGCAAATTACAATTCTTTTGTTGTCCGCACTTTCCTCAAAAAAGCACCAGACTGCGGAACACCTACCCCTTGGCAAGGGAGATTTCCGGCAACATTGTGCTCCGGGGAACAGTTGCAGGCCTGCTTGGTGTGGCCCACCTTCTCCCTTTTGCCACCCCACTGCCTCTTCCAGACTGTTGCGGTGCTGCAGATCCCTCCCCCTCTGTACTGCTGTCCTCGCTCAGCCGGCCACCTTCCCAGGTTAAGTCAGTGACTTCATCGTCCACTACCTCCTCTTCCACTTCCTCACTCTGCTCATCCTCTTGACTTGTTGACCTAACAACAACCTCAGTTATTGACAACTGTGTCTCATCCTCATCATCAACCTCTTGAGACACTAATTGCCGTTGACTTATTGCCAACTGTGTCTCATCATCATCATCCACCTTGTGAAACAAATTTCCGTTCCCGACCGTCATCTTCTTGTGACTGTGGATGCTCAAGAGTTTGGGAATCAGGGCACAAGATCTCATGTCCCTCTTTAAGCGGGCTTGTCGAGAGGCCCAAATGAAGGAATGGCGCTTAAAAGAGCTCCTCGGAATATCCGAGTGTGGGATCACTTGTTTGCCAAGACTCTCCATGGTGGGAAGAAGGAGGATCAGGGTGAGATTTGTGTTGACCAGACTCTTGGCTACTGAGACTGGACTTGGTGGAAGACAGGGTGGTGCTTAACTGACTGGAAGCATTATCTGCTGCAATCCAACCGACCACCTTGTGGCACTGGTCTGACTTCGAGAGTGTTGTCCTGCGCCGCCCTGCAAACTTGAAGCTAGGTATTGTGGATGATGGTTTTTCTTGTGCTCTAGCAGCAGGCACAGTTTCAATGCGCCCAGGGCCACAGCCTCTGCGTGCACATCAGCATCACGGCCACTTCCCTGTCCCTTACTGCTCGCCTTCTTCATATTAAATGTTATATAAGCTTGAAAGTATGTCACACGTACAGTAGCGTAGGATTTGTAAGTCTATGCGCAAAAAAATTAAAAAGGTATTTGGGATGCGCACACGTTACATAGGAGAAATACCGCAGATAATGTTGCTGATGTCAGCAGCGGCTAATATAAAATTACAGGGAATGTCACAGGTATTTTGGATGTGGAAACGTTACACAGGAGAAATACCACAGATAATGTCGTTGATGTCAGCAGCAGCTAATATAAAATTACAGGGAATGTCACAGGTATTTAGGATGTGGAAACGTTACACAGGAGATGTACCACAGGTAATATCACTTTTGCAGTGGACACCGTCTACAGAAAAAGTACACTGGATGTCACTGATATTTTTTGGATGTGCACACTTTTCACAGGAGATGTAGCGCAGCTAATGTCACTGTCCATAGCGGACACCGTCTATGGAAAAAGTACAATGGATGTCACTAATATTTTTGTGATGCGCACACGTTACACAGGAGAAATATTGCAGATAATGTCGCTTATTTCAGCAGCGGCTAATATAAAATTACAGGGAATGTCACAGGTATTTTGGATGTGGAAACGTTATACAGGAGAAATACCACAGATAATGTCGCTAATGTCACCAAAGGCTATGATAAAATTTCAGGGAATGTCACAAGTATTTGGGATGTGGAAACGTTACACAGGAGATGTACCCCAGCGGACACCGTCTATGGAAAAAGTACACTGGATGTCACTGATATTTTGGGATGCACACACGTTACACAGGAGATGTAGCGCAGATAATGTCGCTGTCTGCAGCGGCCTAACTATTGTACTCTATTTAGCGCAGGACTTTTGGGTCTCTGACAAGTTTTTCGACTGAAATATTTTTTTCACTCCCTACACTATCTTTCCCCTCCTCAGCACAGCTCTCCCTGACTAACACTGAGCCGAACACATGTCATCGAGTGCTATATAGCACCCGATGACGCGTTCCGGCCAGCCAATCACTGAAATGCCAGTAACCAACATGGCTATGAAGGGCAATACTTAACTGCACGTTTATTGGCTGCGTATTCTCTGCAGACTGCCTGATGTTGTCGTTGAGAATCCTCATGTATTGCTCTTTTTTCATGGTGCCGTTTACTGTGATTAGGTTCTCTGGTCCATTGGCTGAAAAACACCCCCAAAGCATTAGGTTCCCACCACCATGTTTGACAGTGGGGATGGTGTTCTTTGGGTTGAAGGCTTTTCCTTTTTTACGCCAAATGAAGGAAACATCATTGTGACCAAACAATTAAATTTTTGTTTCATCTGACCATAACACAGAAGACCAGAAGTCTTCTTCTTTGTCAAGATGAGCTTTTGCAAAGCCCAGGCGAGCTTTTGTGTGCCTTATCTGGAGAAGTGGCGTCCTCCTTGGTCTGCATTGTGCAGTGTCTGTTGGATTGTCTGCCTTGAGACATTGCCACCAGCAGAGCCCAAATTCACCAGGATAGCCTTGGTGGTGATCCTTGGATTCTTTTTCACCTCTCTAACTATCCTCCTGGCCAGCACAGGTGTCACTTTTGGCTTCCGACCACGTCCTCTGAGATTTTCCACAGTGCGGAACATCTTGTATTTTTTGCTCAAATATAAATAAAAGCTGAGAATTTTTTTCCCCCCACAATAATGCCTCTTGTACATTGTTTTATTATCTTTTGGGAGACACCTATGTCATTTCCCGTCAAAAAATGACTTGCTGGTTGAATAAAAGTAAGTCAAAATTTGACAGGGGTATGAATAATTATGGGCAGCACTGAACATGTGGTCAGTGTCTCATGTAGATAAGCCTCGCCCCAGTTTCTACCTGGCAGACACTCTTCTCCAAGATTCTGATTCAATTAGTTCCATAATGCAGGAATTCATAGCTAAAACATCCAGCATATCACATAAGACTGGGTGAATATGCAATGCTAAACACACATTAGGGCAGATTCATTAAAGGAAATTTGTCAGCAAAAGTTTTATTTGCCAGTTAAAACCAAATAGTAACACATCCTTTTTTTTCTAATTTGTTGTTATTTTCTGATTTTAGATATTTTATTTTATTTTCTGAAAATTATTATGGGGGCGGCCATCTTGCCTGAGCTGTTCTTAACAACATTTAGGCTACTTTCACACTAGCGTTAGCCTTCTCTGGCTGGCTGTTCCGGCATTATGGTCAATGGGGCTGGAGCGGACTTCCGGCAGCACGGTGCACTAGCGGCAGCATGGATCCGGCAGACTGTTCCCCTGCCGAAACAGCCTGCTGAAGAAGGATGCCGCTAGTGTGAAACTAGCCTAACACAGCAAAATGTGCAATTTTCTAGCTTTATTTGCATTAAAATGTGAGGCCACTATATCGTGACTTTCCCATTTTTTCCAATTTCTGATGATTGCAAAACCTAGTGGAAATCATATGATCTCTCCTTTTATTTGTATTCTATCAAACTAGTATTGCAATTGTATAATACCTCCTGGAAAGGTGAAAAATCCTCTATAAACTATCCTTTAAAGAGCATCTGTCACCATTATCAACTCCGTTAAGCCAGTCATACTGCCTGGTAGGATTGATCATGCTGATTACAATAATACCTTCTATTTGTTTTTATGTTTAACTGCTTAGAGCACTGCCTTTGTAACACCCCCGTGCTCCGCACACTCCCTTTGTGTTCTGGTGTGTTACAAAAGCAGTGCTCCAGGGGCTCTGGCCAGCTCCATGGTGCTCAAACCTGCTTATTTGCATATACAAAAGGTGCACACCTCATAATTGTGGTGCATGTTGGGCTACCCATAAACCTGAACTAGAATCTCCAGAGATTAGCTGTAGTAGATTTCTGGTGTAATGTGCGGCAGTTTTCTGTCACATATATTGTTAAATGAGTAAGGCAGCGGAGGTCCAACCTGGCTCCTAACTCCTCAAAGCCATTTTTTGGAAAAGAGAAAACTAAAAAGGTTGCAAGTTTTGTCTCAAATCAGCACTTGCGACAAAATGTGCAACTTTTCTACTCCAGTAAACTGGTGTTAATTTTTACAGAGCAGCATAGTTGCTTATGAATTGATTGCTAGCAAACTGTTATCAAAAGATGTTTCAAAATTAGGTATATGGAACATTGGTCGAGAGTAACGGCCATGTTTGGCACGGACAGCCACTAGATGAGCCGGAAGTGACTCAATAAGGGCCTAGTAAGTTGTCACATGTATCTGGAGCCATGCTGACTGCAGTGCATCCCACAACTGCTGGAGGGTGCGTGGGGGAGGATCCGTAGAGCAAACATGATGATTGATGTGGTCCCACAGATGCTCATTTGAGTTCAAGTCTGTGGAATTTGGGGGCCAGGGTAGTACTTGGAAGGTTTTGGTCATGCTTTTCCAACCAATGTCGGACATTTCTAGCTGTGTGACATGTCGCATTGTCTTGCTCCACCCCAGGGAAGACAATCAGCATACCTGTATTTTTTGCCCTATAAGACGCATCGGCCCATAAGACGAGGAGGAAAATAAGGAGGAAAATAAGAAAAAAATATATTTTGAACCAAAAGGTGTGCTTTTGGTGGGTTTTGAACTAATGGTGGTCTGTGGATGACACTATTATGGGAAATCTGTTGAGGACACTGTTATGGCGGATCTGTGGGTGACACTGTTATGGGGGATCTGTGGGTGACACTGTTATGGGGGATCTCTGGATGGCTCTTATTGGGGTCTCTGGATGGCACTGTTATGGGGATCTGTGGATGACACTGTTATGGGGGGGATCTGTGGATGACACATATATAGCATCTTATGCTATGTGTCATCCACAGATCCCCCCCATAATAGTGTCCCTGCGGTGTGAATGACCCCCAATACAGGGGGTGGGGGTGGCATCTGCTTTTATAATGACATCGGGGCCCGTACAGTGACTGTATTCTACTACACGGGCCCCGCTCACTGTATATAATCTTATCTATAATCGTAGGCACTGTTAATATATAAAATATATATAAAAGTATATATATAAAAGTTCAGGGTAATCAGCGCCTGTATACCATAATTACAAGCACTCGTAGCAGAGAGGAGGGAGGAGGCAGGCCGGGAGGACGGGCACTGGCAGCGTGAGTCACTACGTCATGCGCCCACGCCGCCTGCTTCATTCATAAAGTGGGCAGCGCAGGTGCGTGACGTAGTGACTCACGCTGCCAGCGCCCGTCCTCCCGGCCTGCCTCCCCCCTCCTCTCTGCTATGAGCTCTTGTAAGTATACAGGCACTGATTACCCTGAACTATATTAACAATGCCTACAATTATAGATAAGATTATATACAGTGAGCGGGGCCCGTGTAGTAGAATACAGTCACTGCACGGGCCCCGCTGTCATTATAAATGCAGACGCCGGCCCCCAGCCCCTCCTCCCTCTCAACTGATACACCCGCCGCAGCATTCACCCCATAAGACGCACTGCTATTTCCCCCCACTTTTGGGGGGGGGAGTGCATCTTATAGGGCGAAAAATACGATATATGGGTGTACTTGATGGATTTAGGATGGATTTATACCCAAACTGGATGAGTGGGCCCAAAGAATGCCACAAAAACATTCCCCAGACCATAACGCTGCCACCACCTGTTGTGTTCTTCCAGCAGTGGTTGCAGGGTGTTTTTTCACTGGTTTTTTTCACCTGACAAGACACCATCCAGCCATACGATGATGGAGAAATTTGACTCATCGGAGAAGGCAACCCTTGGCCAATCAGCAGAGGACACTCTTGGCCTGAGAGCCAAAAATCATCCCTTTTTGCAACTCTTATAAATTGCTCCTTTTACCCATTACAGCAATGAGGGATATGTGTGCAGACAGTCTATCACACACCTTATATACCCACCAAGCCAGCTCACCACACGTGACTTCCTTCATAAGCAACGCGCTGCCAACATTGAAAACAGGAAGTGGTCATAATAATGTGTCTCAACTGTATTTTTTTTAATTGAGGAGACTGTGGCTAGAATCATGAAGTATTGAAGAAAGATGCATATTTATGATCTGAATAGCCCACTATCATTGTTGCTTTGGAGGACTTTTAAGATAAAGGGTAAACTGAATGCAGCAAAGTACAGGTAAAATCCCAGAGGAAACCCTGCTGCGGTCTCCAAGAGAACTGCAATTTAGTAAAAAGAGTTTTTTCAGGAAGACAATCACGTACAGCACGGTTTCTCAACTCTGGTCCTCGGGACCCACCTACCACTCATGTTTTCAGGATTTCCTTACTATTGAGCAGGTGATATAATTAGAGTCCATGCATCAGGACTTACCACAGGTATTCATTCTGTGGGATATTCTCAAATCCTGACCAGTAGGTGGGTCTCAAGGACTGGAGTTGAGAAACCCTGACATAAAGTAACATGCACAGGGCAAAATCTCTACACAACAGGGAGTGTTAGAATAAGTAATAGTGTTAGTTGGTTGAAAGTGACCTATCCTCACAGTTTTGGCTGTGCCGAATCTGTATGTAGAATCTCACAGGGTAAGGCCAGATTCAGTAAATCTTATGCTGATTATGGCTCTGTCCCTATTAACACCATGGCTTCTGTTCATTACGGAGGCATGATATTTCTGGTATTTTTGACAATATAGACTGAGCTACTACTGCCAGCAAAAATACCAGAACCACTGGCAGAAACCTAAAAATGCTAGTGTGAACAGAACCTAAACAGAGCCTAAATTAAATCCAACTTTGAATATCATTTTGTTATTAAAGGGGTTATCTGGGAATTCCATATTAATGACTTGGAATGCTTGGAATAAGTCATGTCATCAATATCAGATCGGTGGGGCATCTCCTGGGAGAACCCTGATGATCAGCTGTTTGAAGAGGCCGCAGCGCTCCATGAGCATTTATGTCTCTTCCTAGACCAGTGACATCACTATACATTGGTGACACTCAATTAAATGGAGCTGAGCAGCCATACCAATGACAACCACTATACAATGTACGGCACTGTACTTGGTAAGCTGGGAAGAGACTGCAGTCCTGGATCTCTGATGAGCACAGTGGGCTTTTCAAACAGCTGATCGGTGGCGGTACCAGGACTCGGACCCCCGGCGATCTGATATTGATGATGACCTATCATGAGGATAGATCATCAATATCAAATTAATGGATAACCTCTATCTCTTTATTAGTTTTATAATATATCTCTTGGTGCTTTTTTTAAATGTAAATCTATGGCACTGCACTTTACTGCATACTTTCTTTTCTTACTTATTCAGTTAGGCTCCATTCACACATCCGCAATTCTGTTCCGCATTTTGCGGAACAAAATTGCGGACCCATACATTTCTATGGGGCCGCACGACGTGCGGCCCCGATCCGAAATTGCAGACCCGCACTTCCGATCCTGAAAAAAATAGAACATGTCCTATTTTTGTCCGCAATAGCGGACAAGAATAGGCATATTCTATTAGTGCCGGCAATGTGCGGTCCGCAAAATGCGGAACGCACATTGCCGCTGTCCGTGTTTTGCGGATCCGCAAAACACACACGGATGGACCCTTAGAGCTATATAAATCTGAATGTGGCAAATGCCCACAAGTGGTGATTGCAGGCATCCAGAATTTTTTTTAGTTATTTTAGCTTTGTGACTATAGGAGAGATGCAGAGCTCTGTATCAGAAAATCTGAGGTCTGGCCACTATATCTTTATTTTACAAGTCAATCAAAGTAGAATTCTGGACCTAAAAATGCCATGTTGTTCAAATTTGGAGTTACAAATCGTGGGTGATGCTAGGGAGGCTCGTCCCCGTCGCTGCTGCATCGCGGGTGATGCTAGGGAGGCTCGTCCCCATCGCTGCCTGCTATTGGCTGCATCGCGGGTGATGCTAGGGAGGCTCATCCCCATCGCTGCCGGCTATTGGCTGCATCGCGGGTGATGCTAGGGAGGCTCGTCCCCATCGCTGCCTGCTATTGGCTGCATTGCGGGTGATGCTAGGGAGGCTCGTCCCCGTCGCTGCCTGCTATTGGCTGCATCGTGGGTGATGCTAGAGAGGCTCGTCCCCGTCGCTGCCTGCTATTGGCGGTCCCACCCCATTGCCGGATGTTTTGATCCACGCAACGAGGAGATGCAGCGTCGGCCATGCGGGCATCAGAAGCGATGCGGTTGACGGGGAGCAGGGTAAGTATGATCAGTATGAGGGGCCTGGGCATTTTGGGGGGCATTATATATTCAACCCCTTTAAGAATGTCTATTGTGATGTCCATACATAATTTTTGAATAGGCAACTAAATATTATCTAAACCTAGCCATATGTTTATGTGGCATCTAAACCTCCCCTTTGACATAATGGCTGAGCAGTCACAGATGAGACATCATGTTTCTCTGCCCAAAGTCAAGTTATCCAGAAGCCATACACCAGACATCTCTCCAGCGGTAATGCATTTGTGCTGGTCCAGATTGACTCAATTTCCAAATATATTGCCAAGAACCAGAAAGCTCTAGAAAGCAAGGTCATTGACATTGCGTATAAATAAACCATAAAGAGTTCTCCTCTAAAACCATTAAGAGCAATGAGAAAAATAATGAAAATGCTCAGCAGTGTAAATGGGTTTTAATAACCAATATTTGTGACATCTGTTGGCTTGCAGATTTACGATGTCCTTAGGAAGGTCCCAAATCTGCTCAGCTTCAGTCCAGTAAAGTGATTTAATACTTATCACTTTAATGTGAAGACGAAATTAGATATAAATCACAGGACAGCCAATTAGTGAACTGTAGAAGCGGAGTTACCAACTTTACCACAAACCACGGGCTCAACTTCAGTGATTAGAACAGTGATTAGTTCCTCTGCCACAAAAGGGAACAGTGTTTATTTGCTTTGTGCTGTGATTTCGTCATCATTATTTTTGCATTATGGTTAGTGTTGAGCAAATCAAAGTTAATGAAGTGGAATTCGATCCGAATTTCAGGAAAAATTGTATTTGCCACGAATCAAAATTTCTTGGTGCTTCGTGGTAACGAGTCATTTTTTTTCTGAAATGTCAGTAAAAAAAAAAACATACTCACCTCATACATTTGATCGTGGAGAGACCATGCCAATTCTCTCGTGAGCTGATGTGTGACGTCACCACGAGCTAGAATTGGCACGTTTTCTTCAATCAAGATGGCCATGACAGCCTCTCCGTGATCAAATGGATGAGGTGAGTATGTATTTTTTTTTGTCTTAACCCCTGATAGGCTGAATGTGACTCTCAGATGCCGCGATCAACGCTGAACGCGACATATGAGGGTTTGAATGATGGGGGTGGCGTGATTGCTGTTCCCCGTCTTTGCTCCCGCTCCATACAATGGAATGCGATTTGTTACAAAGTAGTTTGTAAAGAATCAAATTTATTTTCGAAGTTGGGCGAAGCATTAGTGATTTTGCTCATCACTAATTATGATACCTTTTTTTTTTGTCATGATGCTATGACATCATTTAGAGTTTAGCTGTGACATCACTATGTTTATCATCCATATCCTGTGACATCACTGTGTGTATTGTGCCCATAGTGAGACATTATACTGTATTATGAAGCTGTGTTTATTGTGCCTGTGATATGACATTACTACAGTCCTTACTTTAGCTGTGATAGCGATAGGTCCCTTATCCCTGAGAACTCATTGTGTGCATTATTCTCAATGACATCACTGTGTGCATTAGCCTTGTATTATAATGCTGTATTTATTTTCTCTGTGTTGTGACATCACTCTGTGTCTTCTCAACACCTTGGGTGGCTTAGAAATTTTGCATGTGTTCATCATCTGCATAAAGCACACTGGAATGCTGTGATCCTCTCCTACTCTCTGTGATTATTGTCCAAGACAAGCTCTGCACTTGGTAGCCAGCTCCTATGTCTCTGGAGCGCTGCGAGTGTCATTATCGGTGTAGTCTTTACATTTGAAATCAATATGTTCAGTAACTCTAATCTGTGATATCACTGCATAATTTTCATACTGTAATATCACTATGTGCAATATCTCTTTATTATACCTTTACAGTGTTTAATACGTGTATAATTTGACATTACTGTGTGCGACAGCCTTAAATTTGTGTTCTTGCTTGTTGTAAATAATGTCACTTTGCTCCTGCTACATAATTGTGCAGTGACATCACTATGTGCATTTTCAGAGGTGAAAGTACAGTGGTGCTTGAAAGCTCCCAGACACTTTTGATCTGGTTGAACATATTTTTGTTTATAAGGCTCATACATAAAGTTTTGCTTGTTATACATTGACTTAAAGGGCATCTGTCAGCAGATTTGTACCTATGAAACTGGCTGACCTGTTACATGTGCGCCTGCCAGCTGAAGGCATCTGTGTTGGTCCCATCTTCATATGTGCCCGCATTGCTGAGAAAAATAAAGTTTTAATATATGCAAATGAGCCTCTAGGAGCAAAGGGGGCGTTGCCATTACACCTGGGGGCTCCACTTTCTCTGCAACTGCAGCACCCTCTCCACTTTGATTGACAGGAACAGTGAAAATGTAATCACACCTGACCTGTCAATCAAAGTGGAGAGGGTGCGGCGCTGGGCACCAGACGGAGATGGCTGCAGCCGGGCACCCTGTATGAAGCGACGTCCCCTTGGGCACCTTAGGTAGGTGAATGACAGGTTAGGCTACTTTCACACTAGCGTTCGGAGCGGATCCGTCTGATGTTTCATCAGACGGATCCGCTCCTATAATGCAAACGCTTGCATCCGTTCAGAACGGATCCGTTTGCATAACAGTTTATTTCAGATCTGATTTTTCACTTCGGAAAACTCAGATCCGAAAGTATATTCTAAACACAGAAGCGTTCCCATGGTGATGGGGACGCTTCAAGTTAGAATATACTGAGAACTGTGTACATGACTGCCCCCTGCTGCCTGGCAGATGCTGCCAAGCAGCAGGGGGCAGACCCCCCCCCCCTCCTGTATTTAACTTATTGGTGGCCAGTGCGGCCCCCCCTCCCTCCCCAGTATTAATTGTAACCAGTGCGGCCCCCCTCCCTCTATATTCATCGGTGGCCAGTGCGGATATTAAATATGACCAGTGCGGTCTCCCCCTCCCTCCCTCCCCAGTATTAAATATGAGCAGTGCGGTCTCCCCCTCCCTCCCTCCCCAGTATTAAATATGAGCAGTGCGGCCTCCCCCTCCCTCTATTCATTGGTGGCCAGTGCGGATTCAAAGTATTGTGATCAGTGCGGCCTCTCCTCTCCCCCCCCCCCCCATAATTGGTGGCAGCGGAGAGTACCGATCGGAGTCCCAGTTTAAATCGCTGGGGCTCCGATCGGTTACCATGGCAGCCAAGACGCTATTGCAGTCTTGGCTGCCATGGTTACTTAGCAACAAATAGAATCATTATACTTACCTGAAGAGCTGCGATGTCTGTTACCGGCCGGGAGCTCCTCCTACTGGTAAAGTGACAGGTCTGTGCGGCGCATTGCCTATAGACCTGTCACTTACCAGTAGGAGGAGCTCCCGGCCGGTCACATAGATCGCAGCTCTTCAGGTAAGTATAATGCTGCTATTTGTTGCTAAGTAAACATGGCAGCCAAGACTGCAATAGTGTCTTGGCTGCCATGGTAACCGATCGGAGCCCCAGCGATTTAAACTGGGACTCCGATCGGTACTCTCCGCTGCCACCAATGATGGGGGGGGGGGGAGAGAGGAGAGGCCGCACTGATCACAATACTTTGAATCCGCACTGGCCACCAATGAATAGAGAGAGGGGGAGGCCGCACTGCTCATATTTAATACTGGGGAGGGAGGGAGGGGGAGACCGCACTGCTCATATTTAATATTGGGGAGGGAGGGAGGGGGAGACCGCACTGGTCATATTTAATATCCGCACTGGCCACCGATGAATATAGAGGGAGGGGGGCCGTACTGGTTACAATTAATACTGGGGAGGGAGGGGGGGCCCGCACTGGCCACCAATAAGTTAAATACAAGAGGGGGGGGGTCTGCCCCCTGCTGCTTGGCAGCACCTGCCAGGCAGCAGGGGGCAGTCATGTACACAGTTCTCAGTATATTCTAACTTGAAGCGTCCCCATCACCATGGGAACGCCTCTGTGTTAGAATATACTGTCGGATTTGAGTTTCACGATGTAACTCAAATCCGATGGTATATTCTAACATAGAGGCGTTCCCATGGTGATGGGGACGCTTCAAGTTAAAATATACCATCGGATTGGAGAAAACTCCGATCTGATGGTATAATCCTGACTTTACATTGAAAGTCAATGGGGGACGGATCCGTTTGAAATTGCACCATATTGTGTCAATGTCAAACGGATCCGTCCCCATTGACTTGCATTGTAAGTCTGGACGGATCCGTTTGGCTCCGCACGGCCAGGCGGACACGAAAACGCTGCAAGCTGCGTTCGGGTGTCCGCCTGCTGAGCGGAGCGGAGGCCAAACGGTGCCAAACTGATGCATTCTGAGCGGATCCGCATCCACTCAGAATGCATTGGGGCAGTACGGATCCGTTCGGGGCCGCTTGTGAGAGCCTTCAAACGGAACTCACAAGCGGAGCCCCGAACGCTAGTGTGAAAGTAGCCTTATAAAAACCTGTTTTATATGCTAATAGAGCCACAGGCACATTTAATAAGGTCTGTTTCGGATTCAGGGACCTGGCCATATGTTTAGGTTATAGGCCTCAAATCTCATGACAGAATCCCTTTAAGTTCTGGACTGTTAAGCAACTAAAGTGGCACCAAGAAGTGAAACCAATTTAGAAATCCCTTGAAGGGAATGTGTCACCAGCAACCTTCCTATCAAACTGTTAGACACCTAAATCTTGTTCACCTAATTAAAACACTGTTTTTCTTTTGTTGATCTGAGGCTCCATTCTCAACTTTTCTTTATATGTAAATTAGGCCTTGGTGCAATGAGTGCGTCACCATTGCTCTTGTTGCACCCAAGCTCCACTCATTTCTGTTATTAGCCCCTCCCGCACTGCTTTGCCACTGCCTGGTCCTGTCAATCAAGTAGAGGGAGCGGCTTGTCAGAGGAATGGGTGGAGCTTGTGTGCATCAAGAGCAATGGTGATGCCCTCATTGCACCAAAGCCTAATTTGCATAGTAAGAATAGGTGTTTTATCTGGGGACTGGAGTTTCAATCAGGTGAACCATAGCTATGTATCTATGTAAACAGTTTAATAGGAATAGATTCTCTTAAAATAAATCTGTGCAGTTTGATGCTGAAGACATGTGTTATGTCTAAGATCTCTACTGTCTGCATGTTAGCATGAAGTAGAATCAAGATGGAGAAGAGTATAACAGCAGTAGACTACACAGGGTTTGTTTGTAGTCTGTTACTATGGAGAAATATAAACAATATTAAAGTAATATTAAAGGATTTATAGAAAGTTCAATAACAAATTATTTATAATCATATACTGCAGACAGGTTGGCATTGGCACTGATACATCAGTAACTCATTTTTACATGATCTAACAAGGGCAAGTAACTGTAAAACAAGATATTGTAAGCCTACCTGCAGGTACTGGCATGGCCTTTCTTGTTGACAGGAGTCAGACTTCACCAATGCTTGGTCCATATTTATTGCAGGTTTCTGGTAAACTTCCCGTGCCCTGCTTACTGTGAGTGTGGATGCCCAAGAACTTTTCTTTAACATCTGGCTGTCCAAACTTACAGGTAAACTCACAGGTAAGTTCGTACATGTGTTGCATTTCACATCATTATTGCTTCTTGATGATTTTAATGCATGCTCATTAATTGAATTATATGCTTCCATAAAGTACTGAGAAGCGGAGCGGTCCGGACATCTCCCCATAGTCATGACAGCAGTGGGACCATGGTACATGCAAACATCATTGTCCAAGTTATCCTGTGAACCCCACCACCCTGAAATATTTGTTCTCGGTTTCAGTTCAGCTCTCCTCTCTTTGCTTTTACTTCTCTTTCCATACCTCACAGTTTGCATTTCTTCTGGACTTGCTTTATTTCCATTAGAATTTCCTTTCGTTGGTCCTTCAAGAGAATGTGATTTTGTGAATAGTTTCTGAACAGAATGAACCAAATGTCGTATCCTACCAGGACTGTCACTGCGGTGTTCCACTGCACTCCTTTTGTATTGCAAGGTGTGATATCCATCTCGATTGATAGGAATCTGTCTTTCAAAGTGATCCAAGAGGTTGGTTGGAAGCCTGTTACCTTTTCCAACAGTCCCATGGGGTACAAGAGCGCACTCATCTTTAAGCTCATGGTGGGAACTGTAATGTCTCCTTGGAAATGTACTACTGGCAAGCTGATCCCCATAGGGCATTATGCATTCTACTGGGTAGGAGTTCCTTTGAGCATAGTAAGGGTGATCCGCAGGATGAGGATCTACTGGGTTCAGCAAATATGGCTTTCTATCTGTATGGTGAGGGAGGTTCTCACATACTGAGTCACATACAACCCCATGATGATGGCTACGGCTGCTTGATAATCCTTTCATAGTTGAGCTGAAAGGTATTCCAAAGTCATTGACTATTTATTGTAGCCAGTGGTCAAGTTCTAAACCAAGGCCTATAAAAGAACAGATATGTTAGGAAAGTGTATGTAATCTGGTTTGCAAGAATAGACCATATAAATAGGTTACCATACAAAAAAAAAAAAAGGGGTTTTCGAGACTTTGTCCATCACTATTTGATCATTGGGAGTCTGACAGCCGGGATCCCACTGGTCAAGCTGCTTGAGAAGGCACCAGCGCTCACAGTAGCGTTGTGGCCTTCTCTCAACTCATCAAGCACAGCACCGTCCATTTGATAGCTGCTGTGCACGGTATCACAATTCAGCTCCATTCACTTCAAAGGGGCTTAGCTGTGCCTAGGCCTAGGTAAAGATGCGAGTGATGGTGCCATCTCAAACCGCGTCTGACCCCCACCAATCAGATACTGATAGGTCATCAGTAGAAAAGTCTCAGAAAACCCCTTTAATAGAAAAATCTAATTATACTATATGGCTAGTTACTGAAGTAGCATATCATAATCAATTCTACCTTTCCATTTCACATCATTGATTAATACACTTTTGGATGGAAATACTATGAAAAGGCTCCATCACAAATGCAACAAACATGTTACTTTAGAATATTATGATTGTAAACAATGTCTTAAAGTCGATCTAAACATTCAAATTAACTTTATATAAGGCTGTTGTAAATGTACTGAAAGTAATTTTTGCAACATACTTTTTACTTTTCCTAGTGAAATAGGCACCTGACGTTCAGGTGCCTATCATGCTTTGAAATCTGTACATCCGCAAATCACTGTGTACTGGAGTACCGCTTCCCTGGGGCCGCACTGAGTGCTATACAGGCTGTATCACTGCTCCTGCCTGCACCAGCGCTGCTCTTCTAAAGCCTTACAGAGATGGGCTATATCAGGTATTAGCAGAGCGGGCACAGGCAGGAAGAGCAATGTGCTACGGCAGGGGTGGCCAACCCGTGGCTCTTGAGCCGCATGCGGCTCTTTGCTTCTTCAAGTACGGCTCTAGCTATGGAGCCAGGAAGCAGTCAGGCGGCTCACTCTCCACCCCATGCTCAGATCTCTTTTCCTGATCGGGCACTGTAGCTCCAGCTCACTCTCCACTACGTCCTGATGCACACAGTGTGAGAACGTAGTATGTGGAGACACGGACTATGACCTGATGTTGTGCTCATCAGGTCACAGTGGAGAGCGTGTCAGACCTGCAGAGTAGCAGGTTCCCCAGCAGGAGCCCAGTGCCTGATCAGGAGAGGGAAGAGATTTTTTTAAAATGATAGAACTGAGCATGGGGGTCTGATCTAAGCATGAGAGTTTCTGATCTTAGCAATGGGGGTCTGATCTGCGCATGGGGGGGGGGGGGTCCTGATCTGAGCAATAGGGGTCTGATCTGAGCAATGGGGGTCTGATCTAAGCATAGGGGTCTGATCTGAGCATGGGGGGGAGATCTAAGCATGGGGAGAAGATCTGAGCATTGGGGGGAGATCTGAGCTTGGGGGGGAGATCTGAGCATGGGGGGGAGATCTGAGCATGGTGGGTCTTGTTTGAGCATCGGTTGGTCAGGTTTTAGCATGAGGGGTCAGATCTGAGAAGGGGGGAGATCTGAGCATTGGGGTGCGATCTGAGCATTGGGGGGCGATCTGAGCACTGAGAGTCTGACACTGGGAGTCTGATTTGTGTTGTCTGATCCAATTCAGATTTAGGAGTCTGATCTAAGGTCTGATGAAAAATTTTTTTTTTCTTTTTTTCTCTGCTAATGAAC
Organism: Bufo bufo; assembly: GCF_905171765.1. Lineage (NCBI taxonomy): Eukaryota > Metazoa > Chordata > Amphibia > Anura > Bufonidae > Bufo > Bufo bufo. Next base: position 166,994,325 of record NC_053393.1, read on the forward strand.
AATAAGAAAAAATATTTTTAGCAGACCTCAGATCAGATGAAAAATATTTTTAAAATCTTATTTTTCTTTGCTAAAACCTAGGTGCATCTTGTAGGGCGAAAAATATGGGGACTCGTGTGTAAATGTATAGCTTGTGGCTCCTGGTAGTCATCCGTTTTTTTTTGGCTCTTTGTGTCTGTAAGGTTGGCCACCCCTGTGCTATGGGAACTCCTGCCCTGCGCTCTCTCCTCTCTGCTAATAGTCTTCATACCATAGGCTATTGGCAGAATGGAGTGAGTGCTGTTCAGGATCTCACATAGCAGCCTGTAGGAACCTCATATGAGAAGGCCTGTACTATAACGTACACCCTATAATAGGGAGAACGGTTCTTTAGCAGATTTTGCATTAGAGCCAAAGATTTCAAGTTACACCTAGAGAGTCTGAGACATAACTTGAAGCTATTGACCCCAATTCAAAATCTGTTACAGGGTCCCAACCTTCCAAATGCCATTTAGAATACTGGTCTGTACTTAAGGTGCCATCACATGAGACGATTGTCGGGTTAATCACCAGGAACAAACGTTCATTTGAACACTCATTCCCAACAATCACCCCTGAGAAAAGGTGAATTTGATCACTCAATGAATAAGCAAACGCTTGTGCGTTGGGTGAAAGTATCATTGATGCAGACACCTAAGTCATCATTTCTGGGCAGCAGATCGTGCTGTGTAAACAGCAATCTGCTCCTCAGGAACAATGGTCTTCCATGGGAACTAACAATTGCAGTGGCCATCACTTGACTCTATACATGTAAATGCAGCTCTCGCCTCTTCTGACGAGGAGGCAATTATCAGGAATGGAAGCTTCGTTCCTGATAAGTGCCTGCTCAGTCAACCAATGCAAATATTTTTTTATGTGGCAGATGGGCTAATGGGTCCTCTAGACACCAAGGCCCAGGTGCAGCTTTGTCCCCTAAGGCTTCATCCATGTTTACACCTTGGGATCTAAAGACCGGTACTTATTTCTCAAATTTACATTTGTACATAAATTGAACACAGGTGCACAACTGCTTTATTTTCGAGAAGATATTTTTCCTCCTGAACCAGTCATAAAGTAGGTAGGTAAAGTTTAACAGCACACTGCTGGAATGACCCAATTACAATGCATTGGTTAACATAACTTGACAAGTTGTGTAAGAGCTGTTAGAACTTTTAATAAGCAAATGTTTATATCACAAAGTAACAGCTACTGCGAATTTGCCATCGGAGATAAAAGAAACGAGCACCTCGAAACTGCAGACGCAGATGGAACAGGCATTTCCATGAGATCTCGTCCTCAGCACAGCATGAATAAAACAGATTGAAAAATGACATGCTTATAAGCCTTTGATCAGCACTATTTTCAGTAGAGCATTCTAGCTTCAAGGGGTATTGAGAACCATTTCTGAGCATCCAAAGACAAAGCAGAGTATTGAGTGACGTTGGCCCTTTTCCCGCAGCTCAGGTAATCACAGTGTGACTTTTTTTTTAGAGTTGATGTAGTGCCCCACTGATATGATTACTTCTCTTAAGGAGCAATTGCCAGGTCTAAAGTAGTGTTCCCATTATCTCACTCCAAAATTATATTGTAGCATGTTGTCTCCTTACCACAATTGCATGCTATAAAAAAAGTAATAATGGGATTGAGTTCAGGGTAGTGTGACAACCTGAACAATGCCTGAATGACAGCCACACATGTTAATATGCATTATTTCTATACAACATATTCCATCATCAACATATTCCATAATATTTGACAAACTGTGGTCAATTAAGTACCGTACTTCACGGAGTTACCCCATGACAAACATTTATCATCTATCCACAGGGTGATAACCCTATGCTGGAGGTCCAAGCTTCAAGACCACTAGAAAGGGGTTCCCAAGCACCCTATTCCAAAGGCATTTAAATGGATCAGTGGTCATACACGAGCCCTGCTGTACCAATTTAGCTGTTTGGGTATGATGGAGATAGCTGACTACAGGGAATCAGCATTACTGACTTTGTAGGGAGGCAGGGTGCATGAAGGCCACCACTCCATTGAAATGTCTCTGGAGTAGGGAGCATGGGACCTCTAATCTAGTCATCCATGGTGGTCCATCCGGTCACACCTATTAACTCGTTAAATGGCAAAGTTCTAATATTGCAAAAGTTAATGTGCTGACATTACATGGTTAAAAGGGAATCTGTCACCAGTTTTCTGCTGCTAGGTTCTAAGAGCTCCAGCACATGCCAATGAGTCCTAATATTCATGAGCCTATGGCTTTCTCCGCCCTCTGCCACTGATTGACAGTTTATTTTCATCCAAATTAGCAGCAGGAGGTGGAGAAAGCCAGGAGCTCATGAGTTTTCAGGATTCATTAGCATGCGCTGGAGCTGTTCAATACAAGATTTTACCAAAACGACTGGGGAAGTTAAAGAAAGTGACCCAGCATTTTGCTAAGGGGATCTGTCACTAGTTTACATTGTCCTTGGAGAACCATAAAACTGGTGATAGATTTCATGAAAGATGCATAAGGTGTACTTATTTTGTATAAACCTTCAGTATTGTATTTTTTTTCATTCCTATTCATAGCGGCTTTGAGGATTCTGTTGCTTGCCCTTGGAAACAGACTGTGACTTAAAAGGGTTTTCTGAGATTTTCCTACTGGTATCACTATCTAATCGGTGGGGGGTCCGACACCCGGGAACCCCACCGTTCAGCTGTTTTGAGAAGGCACTGGCGCTCCCAAGTATAGGTCATTAGTATTAAAATCTCGGAAAACCTCTTTAATTCCACTGTCAGATGTAACAATTTAGAGCTCCCACTATCCAGTGGTCTTTGATAACAATCAAAATCATGAATTTAACTTTTGACATGGGAAGATACAAATCAGAAGATATGTTCAAGTGTAGCATATAAATTATACTATATGAACATCGTATCTATTTAAACAATGCAAAGAAGTTCTTCTCCTAATGAAAGGAACTCATATCAGCCAAACTAAAGGCTCCAACAAAAGTAACAGATGCACATCTGTAAACAGCTGTTTTGAGGTTCTTGGCTCTAGTACAGAGGAGGGTACTGGTCATCTGAATGAGGTGCCTTGAATAAGGAGTACTCATTCTGATTGAGGACTCTTGGGCTTGGCTGATCTGAAAAAGTTTTCTCCGTTCTGGAGGAGAGCTAATTTGCATACTAATATCAGAAAATCACATTTTTAGGTGAAACATATTTTTTTTTAGAATTTTTGGTCAGTTCTTTTTACATTTCTATTCTCTTTCCACCATATTTTTCACTTTATAAGACACACTTTTTTCCTTCCTGTCCTGTCCATTGTGACTATGGTTCATGGTGGCTGCTCTCAAAGGACAGGAAGTCTTGACATATTTTAAGCCTAGTGTCCAGTGTGAAAACCCCAGGATTTTATGAATTTTATTTAAATATAGAGAGTGGTATGGAAAATAAAAAAACAACCAAAATTGTAAAAAAAAAATGTTTAAATAAAACATTTTCAATATTGTTGTAATAATGCACAGTGGAAAAATGACGTGTCTGGTCATCATATCTTCCGACTGCAGAATACTGAATCCTGTCCTTTTATAAACCTACAAAATTAGCCAGACATAGCTCAAACTGCAAAAATAAGAAAGTTATTGTGATCTGGCTGATGTCACTAGATTTTCTTGCCCGTTTACACTGTCCACCATAGAGCAGCCACATATTAAAGGATAATAAGGCTGGGAAAAGCCACAGAATTGTCATGAAAAGTATTCAGTAAAACCTAACTTTTACATGCTATATTATAGTATAGACTAATATAGTGTTCGAATTGCATCAAAATGTCTATACTTTTATACATTATTCAAAGATAGTATACTATAAAATCAAAACGCAGTTAGTCCGCATATCCTATAAAATTGAGTAAACGTGCAGATGTGCGTCACTGTGGCTGAAAATACAACGTGTATTTACTTCATTTTATAGGATGTACTGTGTTTTGTTTTGGGAGTATGCATTTGGAGGTGTAGCTCTGTCCATCTTGGTCATGTTCTCCTATCCGCCCATCCTTCCTACAGGCTCTTCTTAATTATTGCAGTGTATAGCTGCTTTCTCTGAATTAATTTGAAGCCAGTTGGCACAAACAGAGGTATTATTATAAAGTAGGTTCCCATCTAAAAGAGGTCACTTTACCATGGTGGATAGAAGTACCTCATATTCATTTATATAGTGAATATAGCATTAGTAAAATATACTATTTATGAATTAATGTTTGCAAAGTGCTGTTGCATTGTGTTTGGGTTTACTGCTGTAAAATCGCTTCGTAGACCAGTAAACGTAGGTTTACATGGCTTAATTTTAAGCCTGTTCTGGCACGTGAAAAAACATCTTCTACAGTATGAAGAATTCTGTGCAGCACTTTTTCACACAATCAATAGGAAGCAGAAACAACTGTTGTCAGCAGTGCCAAAAACAAGTCACTCGCTCATTACTTTTAATGTACTTCTGAAGTCACATAAAGCTAAACAAATATTGAACATATTCTTGGATTGAGCTCCATCTACAGGATAAGAGCAATAAATTGCAGAAAAGAAATTCTGGCAGAAAAAAACATATTTATGAAGAAACACGTTAGGCTATGCTGATAAATTGTGTTGTTTCTGTTGCTGGGCCTGATAGGGTTGTGCATGACACAAGGATTCAAGGAGAATGAAAGAGTGAATGTCATTGTCATGCATCGTCCACCCTGGCTCTGCACTAGGCATAACAGTGTATCAGTGTTCCTTTAACCCGTTAGTGACTTCCAATATGCCTTTTTACGGTGGTCACTAATGGGCCTTAGGCTAGGCTGCCAACTTTCTGTGGAGGCCTGCACAGGTCTGCCATAGAGCGGAGAGCAGAGGCTCACCTCTCACATGAGAGATGGGATCCTGCTCTAACAGCCCAAATTGGCAGAAGTACTGATCTGGGCAGTTTAACCGACCGCAGCATCTAAGTCATTTAGTGGGAGAGAGTTACCTCTGGGTCCTATCGGCAGCACGTGAATGAGATTGCATGGTGCCAATGTCTTTACATGGCAGCCTTGGTCCTAATGAAGGTCCTAGGCGTGTATGCCCATCAGGCTGCATATTTCAGGTACAGCCTGCTGGTGTCTGTCAATATAGCGCTGATAGTATAATACACTGTACTGCACAAGCAGTACAGTGTATTCTAGAAGTTATTACAAGATTGCCTGTTAAAGTTCCCTTGTGGGACTAGTAAATGGTTAAAAAATAATAATAAAGTTTTATTAACTAAAAAAAAAATCTCCAAGTTAAAAAATATACCTTTTTCCATTGAAAAAAGTTTTTAATCGTAAAAATTGCAAAAATAAAATCTCCTCCACATATTTGGTCCGTGTATGTAACAACCCGCATTACACAATTATATGATTTATGCTGTATGGTGAACGCTGACGGGAAAAAAACAAACGCCAAAATTGCAGGGTTTTTTTCTTATTTGCCATAAAAGAAGGAGAATAAAATGCCATCAAAAAGTGTTATGTACCCAAAATTATACCAAGGAAAACTACAAATTGCCCCATAAAAATCAAGCCCTCACACAGCTCCCTAGAATGAAAAGAAATACAGTTATGGGTCTTGGGATGCGGTGATGTTAAAAAACATTTTATTTTTATTTTAAAAAAAGGGTTTTATTGTGCAAAAGTATTAAAACATTAAAAAAAAGTTTATATTTGGTATTACTGTAGCGTACTGACCTAGAAAATAAAGTGCTAAATAAAATGTTAAACTAAGGGTACTTTCACACTTGCGGCAGGACGGATCCGACAGGCTGTTCACCCTGTCGGATCCGTCCTTCCGCTATTTCGCCGTGCTGCTGGACCGCCACTCCGTCCCCATTGACTATAATGGGGACGGGGGCGGAGCTCCAGCGCAGTACGGCAGTTCGCGGTGAGAGGCCGCCGGACTAAATAGTCGGACATGCAGGACTTTTAGCTCCGCCCCCGTCCCCATTATAGTCAATGGGGACGGAGCGGCGGTCCGGCGGCACGGCGAAATAGCGGAAGGACGGATCTGACAGGGTGAACAGCCTGTCGGATCCGTCCTGCCACAAGTGTGAAAGTACCCTTAGTGATATATGTTATATTTATGCAGAAAAATTAACACTTCAAAATTAATTAAGTAAAAGCTCAGTGGCATTATTGCTGGTTTTTCCGAACCCCCCAAAAAGAGTTAATAAAAGTTAATTAGTAAGTTATGTGTACCCCAAAATTGTGTTATTAAAAGCTACAACTTTCCCTGCAAAAAACAAGCTGTCATACCACTACATTGACAGAAAAAGAAAAAAAGTTATAGCTCTTGGAATGTGATGATGAAAATATGAAAACAATTGCCTGGTCGCTAAGTCCCAAAACAGGCTGGTCACTAAAGGGTTAACTGGTTTTTCCAGTACTTGGATACTGATGGCCTTTCTGACACCTGTCACTTTCGCCGATCAGCTGATCGGTGGTGGTGCCCAGTGTTGGGCCCCCACTGATCTGATATTGATAACTGTTGGAAAATGCCATTTAACTAAATCTGAATCCATTATGGGCACTTGTGAAAATATAAACATCTTTGCAGAGTGAATACATTTGGGATGAAGGGTTCTGACTTTTTTTTTATCGCGCTGCTCTTGCCAGGTTTCCTAAAGGGGTGTGTTGAGAGCGAGCTACAGTATGAGTGGGGCCATTGACCCAGGTGTATTCATCCTTATGACTAACATTTATAGCGGCTCAAGCTGGAGTAGATTTCAGTCTGGCGCACGGACTGCTGGAGGAGACATTGAATTTATGATGAGGTTTGCACCTAGTCATAAATTAAATGCCTGCTCCGGCAGCATCTGGCTCACCAAGACACTGGTCTTGATAAATCTGGACCACTGTATTTGCTAAGAGCTTCAGATATTTTTTCCAATACAGTTGAACAGATGTCCTGTTTGCTGATAGCCCACTTCCTTCTGGAATGACCTATGTACTTACTTCACGAGTAACCTGTCACCATTAACCAGGCACTAATCATAAAGTAGTGTGAACATATAAGAAAGTTGTATGTACTGTACAATACTACCAGCCAGTGCCGCTAAAAGTGAACTTTACCAACTCATTAGACTTTTAAAACGGATCTACAAGTAAACAAACATCTGTGATATTATTCAGAGATGAGAATCTGCATATCTGAATAAGCTGCAAAGGGAATTTCAGAGACTTTCTTTCAAAAACAAAACTATAAATGTGTAGAATATAAATGAACATCACGGTTGTTTTCTTCTTGACAGAAAAAAGAGAAGAAATGTTAAAATGTGAAATGTTTTTGACATTTACAAGATGTTTTATTCCTATTAAGCTGATTGATAACTGTAAACATTTATATATTTTTTTGCTGATATATCGTATGTGTCTGGGGTATTTCATCTATTTGTCTGATTATATAACTGTCTGCCCCCTCTGCACTTTGATTCACAGGGCCAGGTATTATGATGTTTTCCCTGCCTGGCCCTGTCAATCAAAATGCAAAGGACGCAGGAGTTGCAGAGGGAGCAGAGCTTCTTGGTGTAATGGTAACGCCCCCATTGCACCTAGAGGCTCATTTGCATATGATAAAACATAATTTTTCTCATAAAGGCGGACATATAAGAACATGGGAGCAACACAGATGCCTTCAGCTGCCAAGTGCACACGTAACAGGTCAGCCAGTTTCATAGGTACAAAACTGTTGACAAATGCCCTTTAATAAAGAGGACAAAGTTAGGGAAAAGGTTTTGGGATTTTAAAGCTGCAAAACATTGTTGAGCGAATATGAATTTCAGAGAAAAATTTTATTCTCAGCGAAGCTGAATTTCCTCGTGCTTCTTGGTAGCAAATCGATTTTCCCTGAAATAGAGTAAAAAACTAAAAAATCTTACTTACCTCATCCATTTGCTCACAACGGGCCTGCCGCCGCCTTGATCTTGATTGAAGATCTCACACGAAATCCCGTGCACGGTGATGTATGACATCACCATGCCAGCCGACGCAATGACGTCATCACGGGCCTGGTAAAATTTCGCATTAGATCTTCAATCAAGATGACGGCGGCTGGCCTGTTGCAAGCAAATGGATGAGGTAAGTATTTTTTTTTCCCACAACCGATTATTGCTATCAGATGCCACGATCATGTATGAATGCGGCATCTGAGGGGTATAATGACGGGAAGCGGCACAATCAGCGCTCTCTGTCATTGCACCCACTACTTACAAAGAAATGTACTTCATCACAAAGCGAATTTGTTTGTAAAATTTGGCGAAGCAGCCATATCGAATTTATGAATATCTCTAGTGCAGAACGTACAGGAAAGGTGGCGATGTGAGGACAAAGCGTGATTTTTGGGAGGGCCACACTGGAGCCAGATTATAGAAAAGTCCAATAAACCAGCTGAGATATTGCGTATCAGCTGATAAAACTAGTTCACTCTAGAACAAGAGTTACCTGCCACTGACTATTATGGGCTTATTCTACATTTCTGTGGAGTTCTTTGTTTCTAATATCTAAGTTTTATATTAATAATAATTATTCATTTTACTGTAGAGTTTTCATTCACTTCCAGTTCATTTGTTACTATTACATTTCCTAATGTATCTGCACACTTGCTTGAGATTGATATTAGATTGTGCTGATTTGATATCCTTCCAATAACAGAGACCTTCTGTTCTAAGCAGCTTAATGTTCATGCTAATTGATAAGAATTAATTCTACTTCCGATCCTCTAACTGACATTTCCATTTCATCAAACAAATAGTACTATTGTCATACAAGACACACTGTATTAAATGAGGTAATTAGGATTTCTTTGTATACTTATCTGACACCTTTTGCTAGACATACATCTACCAAATAGTCTATGACTGGGCATTCTACTGTAGAATGTGTGACCAACTGTTTCCTAGCGCCAATCTAGAACCGATAACCATGTTTGACATTCTGGTTGCTGAGGAGTAACACACCTCACTAGGATATATCATCACTTTATGATCAGTGGTGGAGTATACACTGAACCAACATTAGAACTAACAAAACAGATCTACATATCTGTCAGGCTATGGACTCCACAAGACCTCTGAAGGTGTTGTATTTGGCGTTAAGACATTAGTAGCAGATCCTTTCATTTTTGTAGGTTGCAAGGTGGGGCTCCCATGGATTGGCCATGTTTTTGTAGCACATCCCACAGATGCTTGATCAGATTGCGATCTGGGGAATTTAAAGGCCATTTCAACACCTTGAACTCTTTGCCATGTTCCTCAAGCTATCCCTAAACAATTTTTGTAGGATGGTGGGGATGTTATCATGCTAAAAGAGGCCACTGCCATTAAAGGGCATCTGTCATCAGAAGTGCAACACACATGCACCAGGCTATCAACATGATATAAAAAAACATGATTCATCAGACTAGGCCACCTTCTTCTATTGCTCCATAGTCCAGCTCTGAAGCTAAACTGCCCACTGTGCTTTCGGGAAGGATAAGCATGGGTATTCTCAGCTCTACAAGCTGTGATGCATTGTGTGATAACTTTCTATCATAGCCAGCATTAATGCTTTCAGAAATTTGTACTACAGTAGCTGTTCTGTGGGATCGGAACAGATGGGCTACCCTTTGTTTCCAGTATGCATCGATGAGCTTTAGGTACCCAGACACCAATTCATTTGTTATACTTCCTTGAATACAGAGAGCTACTAGTGACCCAAGAGAATCTATCACCATGTTTACGCTTCCCTTTCTGAGAGGGCAGCATAAGGTAGTGACAGACATGCTGATTTCAATGTTGTCGATTTTGTCTGCCTGGTGTACTTTTTGTGAAATTTACAGGTTTGTTTTAGCAGCAGTGCTTGCGTTGGACTATTTTCCAGGAGTCTCTGGCATTCTTGAGCTACAAACTAAGCCCATCCATGCCTGTCGTGCCTCCACCTATTAGCAGCTTTCACCCTATGCAGAGTTTTAGCAGCTGGAGGGCGGGGTAAGCAGACAGGTAATGAAGTAAATATACTTTGTGCATGCTGTGCCTACACTTTCAGATAATTTTTCCAAATAATGTGTGTCATGTGTGTAAGACTATTTCTGGTCTTTATGTGACTTGTGAGCTAAAATTGGCTCTATTATTGTCAGTTTTCTCTGAGCTCAGCTTCAGAGTGGGAAGAGACTATCTTCTGTGATGTCTCCCATGCCAGGCACACATAGAGCAGAGGAGATCCTACTCCCTTGTCTCCCTTTAGCAGATGCTCAGAAGCAGCAGGATGGTGGGTTTTATAAAACCTTACTTAGCAGTGTAGCTGTGAATCCACCACTGCTGTAAGATAAAACACTTACTTAGAAGCTGCTCTGTGGGTCTTCCTGCCTCTCTCACTCTCACAGCTTCCTACTCCTCCTCCTCTCTCTATAAAATTCTATGGACAACAACTGTAACCTGGTTTCTTAGTGTGTGTGGACTCCTGTGAACAGATTTTAGCAATGAATTGGAGTTGGGGGGATGGGGGGCTAGAAGAAAATATTTTTCTGTATTAAGATATATTATTTGCAAAGTTTATAATCTTCACTTGTATTAGAACTTGATTTTTTGGGGAAAAAATATACATTTTGCTACACTTTTAAGGACCAGTAAAATTCCCTCTCCCTTCTTCCAGTTGTTCTAACCTTTTAATTTTCTCTTCAACCCCTTCCAAACATGCTCCATTCATGTACAGGAAGTGAGTGCCCAACAAGCAATGTAATAGTAGCGTACTATTATCGGGCGTTCACAGGAGCTGTGCTTGCCTGATCAGCAGCAGGGGCCTCTCTGTTACCAAGAGTCAGGCCCCTGCTGTAATAGCCAGCATCAGTCAAAACTCTGATACTAGTGGATTAACCCCTTTATATGTCATGTTCAATGTTGACCGCCGCATCTAAGGGTTTACAGAGGTATGGGGCTCCTCCTCTCAACATATTGGGGTTCCCCAGGCTGGGTTCCATAGGCAACTGTCAGTATAATACTGACAGTTACAATGCACCACAATACACTATGTATTGTAATGCATTGTAGAAAGGATCAGACCCTGAGAAGTTTAAGTCCATGCACCTACACAGTGTGCACTGCAAGAACAAAACCCCAAAAAGAAAGACAGAGTTGTTGTCTTTTCTTTATCCTGCTTCCCAAAAAGCAAAATAAAAAGTGATCAAAAAGCTGTACCCCATAATAGAACCAACAATAATGGCAGCACATCCCTCAAAAAAATAAGGCCCTCACACTGCTTCGTTGAGAGAAAAATAAATGTATGGTTTTCAGAAAATGGCTGTTCTACCACTCCAGAGGCTGTTCAAGAGCAAAATGGTCTCCGTAACAATCCATCAAATTCTTCACTGCAAAAGCCAAAAGGTAATCTTTCTCTCCTGAACCCTGCACTGTACCTGCAGTACCCTAGAACAGGGTCACTGTTAGGGGTAAATTGTTGTAATGTTATGCTGTCTCACTGTATTTGTATACCTAATAGCACTGTAAGAACAGTTTAGGGCTAACACTTTGACTCATCCCCTTAGGTTGGGTCCACCCCTGGTTAGTGAGTAGTCAGAATCTAGTTAAGGAAGAGAGAGAACCTACTTGTCCAAGCTCCTCAGAGCTTGTACTGAGCTCAGAGAACTTTTCTCTCTAAGGGTACTTTCACACTAGCGTTTTTCTTTTCCGGCGCTGAGTTCCGTCCTAGGGGCTCAAATCCGGAAAATAACTGATCAGTTTTATCCTAATGCATTCTGAATGGAGAGTAATCCATTCAGGATGCATCAGGATGTCTTCAGTTCAGTCTTTTTGACTGATCAGGCTTTTCAGAAAACCGTAGCATGTTGTATTTTTACCTGAATGAAGCAGGCGGCGCAGACAAGTGACGTCACTGAGGGACGCGCCGGCGGCCCGCCTGCCGGCATTATACAGAAGAAATTCGGATATACGGTACTATTAGGAGTAAGGGGGGCATGTTTAATAACTTTAAACGGCGGCGGCGGGCACACGGAATCTGTGGATGGCACAGTTAAGGGGTGGGGGTCTGTGGATGGCACTGTTATGGGCTGGGGGGGGCACTGTGGATGGCACTGTTATGGGGTGGGGGGTCTGTGGATGGCACATATATAACAGTGCCAGCCACAGATCCCCCTGTAACAGTGCCAGCCACAGATCCCCCCCATAAGTGTCCGTCATCCACAGATCCCACCATAAGTGTCCGTCATCCACAGATCCCCCCATAAGTGTCCGTCATCCACAGATCCCCCATAAGTGTCCGTCATCCACAGATCCCCCCATAAGTGTCCGTCATCCACAGATCCCCCCATAAGTGTCCGTCATCCACAGATCCCCCCATAAGTGTGTGTCCGATCCACATTTCTTTCTTTTTTTATTCTCTTATACGTTAATAAGGATACAGTGTTATGCAGAGGTGTACTTATAACAATTTTATAGACAAATGATACTATTTACAGTCGCGCGGGGGGCGCAAAATGTTTTCTTCTTCCTAGGGGGGGCATGACAGAAAATAATTGAGAAGCACTGGGCTAAAGCAACATTTTATTGGGAAAAATGTACGTTTTCATTTTTACAGCTAAGTGTTTCTAAATTCTATAAAACACCTCGGGGGTCATAGTGCTCAGTAAACCCCTCAATAAATTCCTTAAGGGGTGTAGTTTATAAAATGGGGTCACTTTTTAGGTGTTTCCACTATAGGGGTACTTCAGGGTCTCTTCAAATTTGACATTGCACTCACAAACCATTCTAGCAAAATCCGCCCTAAAAAAAAAAGCCAAATTACGCTCCTTTAATCCTGAGTCCTACAGTGTGCCTCTACAACAGTTTATGACCACAAACTGTATGTTGGGTTTCTGTTAACTGCAGAATCAGGGTAATAAATATTGAGGTTTGTTTTTCTGTTAATCTTGCTGTGTTACAGGAAAAAATGTATTAAAATGAAAAATCTGCAAAAAAAAATTATGAAATTTCACTTCCATTTTCCTTTAATTCTTGTGGCACACCAAAAGAGTTAACAAAGTTTGCAAATCAGTCTTGAATAATTTTAATGGTATAGCTGCTAAAATGGAGTAAATTATGGATGGTTTCTATTATGCAAGACCCTCAAAGTCACATAACTTATTTGGTCCCTAAAAAAGTCGGTTTTGGAAAATTGCTTCTAAAATTCTAAGCCTTCTACCGTCCTAAAAACATTAAATGACATTTATAAAGTGATGCCGACAGTAGTAGACATCTGGTGAATGTTAATTAATAACTATTTTATAAGATATCACTATCTGTCTTAAAGGCATAAAAATTCAAATCTAGAAAATAGTGAATTTTTCAAAATTTTCTGTAAATTTTGGATTTTAGAATTTAGGATTCTTTTTTTTATAAATAAAGGTAAACATATTGACTCAAATTTACCACTACTATTAAGTATTATGTGTCAAGAGAAAACCATCTCTGAATGGCTTTGATAAGTAAAATTGTTCCAAAGTTATTACCACAAAAAGTGACACGTCTGTTTTGCATAAATAGGCAGGTTCAGGAAGGTGTAGTATATTAAGATCTTGTATCTTACAGAATTGTTTAACCCCTTCAGGACCCTGCCATTTTTCACCTTAAAGGGGTTGTCTCATGACAGACAATGGGGGCATATCGCTAGAATATGCCCCCATTGTCTTATAGGTGCGTGTCCAACCACTGGGACCCACACCTATATCAAGAACGGAGCCCTGAAAGTGAAGGAGGACTGCACATTCGCAGCCTCCCTCTATTCATTTTCTATGGGGTCGGCGAAAATAGCCGTGCGCTGGCTCGGCTATTTCCATCGAGCCCATAGAAGTGAATGGGAGTGGTGGTTGGTTATGCGCGGTGCGCTCCCATTAACTTCTATGGGTAGCAGGCTTGGTGGTGGCCAGACCGGAGTCCTCCAGCCACCACCTTGCGGCGCTCCGTTCTCGATATAGGTGCGGGTCCCAGCAGTGGGACCCCCACCTATAAGACAGTGGGAGCATATCCTATGTCTATGTGTCTATATGTCTATGATGAGACAACCTCTTTAAATCTTTTTAAATCTCGCGCCTTCGCTGTACCGGTCTTGAGTCGGCACAGGCGCACTGATAGGATGCTCGCTCGGCCGCTCCTTCCTCAGTGCACCTGCGCCGGGTGTAGATGTGACGTCATCGGCGCAGGCGCATTGAGGAAGGAGCGGCCGAGCGAGCATCCTCCTCTCAGTGCGCCTGCGCCAACTGAAGACCGGTACGGCGCAGGCGCGAGATTTAGAATGCAGTCAGGGCCAGCCAGAGGACGAGAGCGCTTGCTGGCCCTGTCAATCAATATGAGGAGGGGGCGTCTTTTTAAAAGGAGGATGCGGCTGCTACCAGCAAGTAGCCGCCCTACTTGATGGTAGAGAGGTAATTTACATATTATAAAAGTCAGTTTTTTTAAGAAACTACTGAACGAAAAAGAGTAAGAGCACTATATATTGATAAATCGCAGTATAAGGATTTTAAGTAGCCAAAAAATGAAAAATTAGTTTAGGGGGGTGACAGAAGCCCTTTAAGGACCAGGCCGTTTTGGGAAATTTGACATTTGTCACTTTATGCGGTAATAACTTTGGAAAGCTTTTACTTATCCAAGCCATTCTGAGATTGTTTGTTTTTGTGACACATTCTACTTCATGTTGTAAATTTCAGTCAATATTTTTCATTTTTTTTATCACAAATTTACCCAAAAATTTTAAAAAAAATTGCAACTTTCCAAATTTTTATTTCTCTGCTTTTAAAACAGACAGTGATACCTCATAATAGTTATTACTTTACATTACCTATATGTCTACTTTATGTTTGGATAATTTTGTAAATGCCATTAAATTTTTTGGGGACGTTAGAAGGCTTTAAAGTTTAGAAGCAAATCCAAAACCCACTTTTTTAAGGACCAGTTCAGTTATCAAGTCACTGTGGGGCTTACATAATGGAAACCATAAATGACCCCATTTTAGAAACTACAACCCTCAAGGTATTCAAGACTGATTTTACAAACTTTGCTAACCCTTCCACAATTCCACAAGAATTAAAGCAAAATGTAGATGAAATTTCATAATTTCACTTTTTTGCCAGATTTCCATTTTAATCCATTTTTTCCCGGTAACAAAGCAAGAGTTAAGAGCCAAACAAAATTCAATATTTATTACCCTGATTTTATAGTTTACACAAACACCCCATTTGTGATTGTAAACTGCTGTACGGGCACACGACAGGGCGCAGAAGGAAAGGAGTGCCATGTGGTTTTTGGAGGGCAGATTTCACTGGGATAATTTTGCCATGTCACATTTGAAGATCCCTTGATTAACCCCTAGAGTAGAAACTCCAAAAAAGTTACCCCATTTTGGAAACTATGGGATAAGGTGGCAGTTTTGTTTGTACTATTTTAGGGTACATATGATGTTTAGTTGCTCTATATTACACTTTTTGTGAGGCAGGGTAAAAAAAAATGGCTGTTTTGGCACCGTTTCTATTTTTTACAATGTTCATCTGAAAGGTTAGATCATGTGATATTTTTATGCAGCAGGTTGTTACGGACGTTTTTATTTATTTAAGTTTTACACGATAAAAGCATTTTTGAAACCAAAAAAAATATCATGTTTTAGTGTCTCCATATTCTGAAAGCCATATATATATTTTTTTTTGGGCCATTGTCTTAGGTAGAGTATAATTTTTTATGAGATGAGACGACGGTTTGATTGGTTCTATTTTGGGGTGCGTATGACTTTTTGATCGCTTGGTATTACACTTGTTGTGATGTAAGGTGACAAAAAATAGCTTTATTGACAGTTTTTTTTTTTTTACGGTGTTCATCTGAGGGGTTAGGTCATATTATGAGGTGATATTTTAATAGACCTGGTTGTTAAGGACATGACAATACCTAATATGTAAACTTTTTTTCACTTTTAACACAATAAAAGCATTTTATGTAGGGGCAAATTTTTTCTGGGATGAGGTACTATTTTGGGGGCATACGCCTTTTTGATCGCTTGGTGTTGCACCTTTTGTGATGATTGCTGACAAAAAAATGGTTGTTTTAGAACAGTTTTTTATTTTTTTTCTACGGCGTTCAGATGAGGGGGTGGATCATGTGATATTTGGCAATACCCAATATGTCTGTTTTTCCTTTTTTTTTTATTGTGTTTTATTTTGGGAAAGTTAATTTATTTATTTTTTACTTGAAACTGTATTTTTTTTAAATTATAAAACACACTTTTTTTTTTAGCTTTTTAAACTTTTTATTTTTGTCCCACTCTGGGACTTCAACTTCTGCAATGCATTACAATAAATATTGTATTGTAATGCATTGGCTGTCAGCTTTTATGCTGACAGCCTGCCAGTGAGACCCAGCCTAAGGGGCTGGATCTCACAGGCTTCTGTAGAAGTCAAGCCCCGATGCCTATGGAATGCATCAAGCTGCCTTCTCTGCCATCGGGTCCCCATCACTGCAGCATCGGGAACCTGATGGAGATGCAGAGGGCACCCGTACCCTACGCAAACTCTCTGCATGCCGCGCTCAGCTTTGGCCGTGCATACAAGGGGTTAATACATAGGCATCTGTGTTTTCACCGATGCCGGTGTATGCAGCAGGGGCCCGGCTGTCAGTGACTGTTGGGTCCATGCCACTGATCGGGAGCTTCACCCTCCCAATCAGCCCGCAGTATATGTACGGTGCTGGTCTTTAACCTCTTCAGGAAACAGGGTGTACAAGTACGCCCTTATGTCCTGGTACTTAAGGACACAGGGTGTACCTGTACGCCCTGTGTATTTCTGATCACCGCCGCGCTGCGGGAGGTGATCGGAAGCCGGTGCCTGCTCAAATCATTGAGCAGGCACCTCGGCTAAATGGGCGGGGGGGTCCCGTGTCGGCGATCACTGCAAACCGCAGGTCAATTCAGACCTGCGGTTTGCGGCTTTTACCTATTGCGGTGGCGGCGGGCAGAGGTGCCATCAGGTCCCCATGGGGCTGTAGGGGGGACCCGATGGCATGGAAGGCAGCGCAATGCCTAAGGAAGGCATCGCGCTGCCTTCCGGCGACGAGCCTGTGAGATCCAGCCCCCTGGATCTCACAGGCCGGAAGCTGTATGAGTAATACACACAGTATTACTCATAAAGCCAATGCATTCCAATACAGAAGTATTGGAATGCATTGTAAAGGGATTAGACCCCCAAAAGTTCAAGCCCTAAAGTGGGACAAAAAATAGAGTGAAAAAATTTAGTTTTCCCCCCAAAAAATTAAAAGTTTCAAGTAAAAATAAACAAAAACGTCATTTTCCCCAAATAAAGTAAAAAAAAAATTGGTAAAAAATAGGGGGAAAAAAAAGTAAACATATTAGGTATCGCCATGTCCGTATCGACCGGCTCTATAAACATATCACATGACCTAACCCCTCAGATGACCACCGTAAAAATTGGGCAGACTGGATGGGCCAAATGGTTCTTATCTGCCGACACATTCTATGTTTCTATGTTTCTATGTAAAAAATAAAAAATAAAAACTGTGCTAAATAAACCATTTTTTGTCACCTTACATCACAAAAAGTACAACAGCAAGCAATCAAAAAGGCGTTTGCCCACCAAAATAGTACCAATCTGTACCAAACTGTCACCTCATCCCGCAAAAAATGAGCCCCTACCTGAGACAATCACCCAAAAAATAAAAAAAACTATGACTCAGAATATGGAGACACTAAAACATCATTTTTTTTGTTTTAAAAAAGCTGTTATTGTGTAAAACTTACATAAATAAAAAAAGTATACATATTAGGTATCTCCTCGTTCGTATCGACCTGCTCTATAAAAATATCACATGACCTAACCCCTCAGATGAACACCGTAAAAAATAAAGACTGCTAAACCATTTTTTGTCACCTTACATCACAAAAAGTGTAATAGCAAGTGATCAAAAAGTCACACGCACCCCAAAATAGTGCCAATCAAACCGTCATCTCATCTCGCAAAAATCATACCTACCCAAGGTAATCGCCCAAAAACTGAAAAATTATGGCTCTCAGACTATGGAAACACTAAAACATGATTTTTTTTGCTTCAAAAATGAAATCATTGCGTAAAACTTGCATAAATAAAAAAAAAGTATACATATTAGGTATCGCCGCATCCGTGACAACCTGGTATATAAAAATACCACATGATCTAACCTGTCAGATGAATGTTGTAAATAACAAAAAATTAAAACGGTGCCAAAACAGTTATTTCTTGTTACCTTGCCTCACAAAAAGTGTAATATAGAGCAACCAAAAATCATATGTACCCTAAACTAGTACCAACAAAACTTCCACCCTATCCCGTAGTTTCTAAAATGGGTTCACTTTTTTGGAGTTTCTACTAGGGGTGCATCAGGGGGGCTTCAAATGGGACATGGTTTCAAAAAAAACAGTCCAGCAAAATCTGCCTTCCAAAAACCGTATGGCATTCCTTTCCTTCTGCGCCCTGCCGTGTGTCCGTACAGTAGTTTACGACCACATATGGGGTGTTTCTGTAAACTACAGAATCAGGGCCATAAATATTGACTTTTGTTTGGCTGTTAACCCTTGCTTTGTAACTGGAAAAAAAATATTAAAATGGAAAATCTGCCAAAAAAGTGAAATTTTGAAATTGTATCTCTATTTTCCATCTAAAGGGTTAACAAAGTTTGTAAAATCAGTTTTGAATACCTTGAGGGGTGTAGTTTTTTAGATGGGGTCATTTTTGGTTGGTTTCTATTATGTAAGCCTCGCAAAGTGACTTCAGACCAGAACTGGTCACTAAAGATTGTGTTTTTGAAAATTTCTGAAAAGTTTCAAGATTTGCTTCTAAACTTCTAAGCCTTGTAACATCCCCAAAAAGATCCAAACATGAAGTAGACATATGGGGAATGTAAAGTAATGACTATTTTTGGAGTTATTACTAGGTATTATAGAAGTAGAGAAATTTAAACTTGGAAATTTGCAATTTTTTTATAAATTTTTGGTAAATTTGGTATTTTTTTATAAATAAAAATGATTTTTTTTTTACTTCATTTTACCAGTGTCATGAAGTACAATATGTGACGAAAAAACAATCTCAGAATGGCCTGGATAAGTCAAAGCGTTTTAAAGTTATCACCACTTAAATTGACAGTGGTCAGATTTGCAAAAAATGGCCTGGTCCTTAAGGTGAAATAAGGCTGTGTCCTAAAGGGGTTATGTATCCAACTCAATGGGCGATGACGACTTTGCATAGGAGTCTCCCTCTGAGTGACAGAGATGAATATGGCTTAAGGCTGCTTGGTATAGGCTATGGCTACTCTCCATTGTCCGCTGTGACTCTTGATCAGCCACAGTTAGGCTCTATTCACACGTCCGCAATTGTGGTCCGCATCCATTCTGCAATTGTGCGGAACGGGTGCGGACCCATTCATTCTCTATGGGGACGGAATGGATGCGGACAGCACACAGTGTGCTGTCTACATCCGCATTTCTGGAGTGCGCCGCCGATCTTCCGATCCGCGGCTCCGGAAAAAAAGAGTAATTGCGGACAAGAATAGGCATTTCTATGGGGGTGCCGGCCGGGTGTATTGCGGATCCGCAGTTTGCCCTTGAACAAACTCTTGCCCTATAAATGAAATATTAATGAGCGTTATCTTGCACACAGGAAAGCATTACATACAGCGCTGCATGCTTCTTCGTATGAATAATTTATCGGTCTGACAATGTTTATTTATAGTGTAAAAACTCGGCATCATAGCAAATGATGGGAAAATCCATACGGTAACCTTTTAACCTTGAGTGATTGTATATTAGTGTTTAAACTTGTTTGACAATTCTAAAAAGTAAGAATTTATTTATGCTTTTTCCTCCTGGTATTTCAACTGAACTTTGGGATATGTGTCATATTTTGTCACCTTGCATATATCTACATGCTTAGTACTGATCCTTTTGGCTTCAGTATGATTGTTAATGGTCATGGTTAATGAGTTATTTGTCTTTTTTTTTCCGTTACGGTGTTCACTGCACAGGAATTTATTTTTGATATTTTAATAGCTTTCAGACATTTTCAGATGCGGTAATACCCAATATGTAATTTTTTTTTAATTGTTTATATGTTTTTATATGTAAAATTGGGAAGGGGGGGGTGATTTAAACTTTTAATATATTTTATTTTTTATTTTTTTTAAAGTTGTTTTCACTTTTTTTTAAAACTATTCTCCCCCTTAGGGGTCTAGTACATGGGATCTTTTGACCCCTCTGCTATTCACTATAATAGAGATCTATTAGGGCAAATAGGATTTTTACTCTCTCCATTCTGAGCTCGTGTAAAGCTCAGCATGCATGGCAACTGATCTTAGCCCCTCGATTTCACTGCTGGGGCTCCGATCGGAAGGAAGAGGGAGCCACATCTTTCTGCCTTCACTCACAGGTGCTGCGATCAGCATTAATCACGGCACCTGAGGGTTTAAATGACAGGGGCAGCGCGATCGCCACTTCCTGTCTGTGTGGGTGTGTGACGGCTATATGCAGCACCCGCCGTGTATGGAGCGAGCCCGCTGCAGAGGCCCGCTCAATACACGTCCAGACACATAACACCGTATATATACTGTATGGCGCTATGGGTTAAAATATAAAATAAATTTTTTATTGGGTTGGGGCTTGCTTGCATCTGGGTTGGAGGCCTCCATTGCAGATTCCGTAAGACAGATGCGTTCAACTCCATTCAGTTCAGTTATGTGCCGTATCCAGCACTTCCATTATTTTAATTGTTCTGCTCTCCTAACAGAGAAGAACAATGGAAATAAGTGAACAAGCCCTTAATAATTATTACAGCAGTGGATGTGGAACCACTGTATCAACCAAAATATTTTTATTTGGGCTAAATCTAAGAATGTTATCCTGGCAGTCCCCTACTATTCACCCTTTAACCCCTGTACAGGGATCTGGACTTTGCTGCAGGGGAACCACCAGGTGCTACATCCTGGAGTAGTCTCTGTGTCAGAGACACTAGTGAAGGGCACCGAGGGGTAAGACAAAATCGTAGTCAGGGAAAGGCCAAGGTCAGGGTAGGCAGAATACATGCTATACAGTAAATGGTCTGAGGTCAGGGCAGGCAGGGAAGGGTCAATATGAAAGTCATGCACAGGTCAGGTCATGCAGTGGAGGGTTATAATCCAGTAAATGGGCAGAAAGTCAGTAAATGGGCAGACAACTGAATACCACAGACCTTTGGAGAGAGCTAGCAAGCTAGACAACCTATTGTTCGTGCACCTTCCCACAGAGGAAGGTGCCTCGGTACATAGGATCGGTAAGAGAAGAATCAGCAGCCGCAGGCTGTCGCTGTTACAGTAATAAAATACTATATATCAAATAAGAGTGTTTGTATGTGGATAGGTTAATATTTCCAGTATTATCTATTAGAGACTCTGGTTTCCTGTGTCGAGAACTGAATTTACAGCTAGCTTACATTGCATCTAGGTATGACGAATCAGTCTATATGGACATTTATTACAAATCAGTGCACAGGGAAAAGAGCATTAACACAATGATTTTATTAGCAGATAAGTGTATGTGCACCAAAGACTAGAGGAGACACCTGTTGTCTCTCCCAGTTCTAGGAGCATGTGCATTATAAAGCTAGAATGTACTAACGTAGCTAGAACTTCATGTGACCACCAGATGCTAGATCAGCATGTAGTAAAGTATTCACATTGTGGTCAGGTAATTGCTAGGCAACATAATTCTGAGAATGAAATTGGAAGTAAATGTAGAATCTACAAAGATTTAACTAACTTTACATAATGTATGACTCCCACCAGCTGACCATCAAAGGACCACCGGGAAGCACCATCCTAATGCTTGGCTGAAAGGAGTCACATGGTGAACTCATCTTTACTAGAAAGAAGTTGTTGTGCAAATGAATACATTTTTTTTTATATAGAGGGTTCATGGGTCTGCTCTCCATAATATGCCTAAATACTGTAGTCAGGGCCATCAACTTGTACCCTAGCGCATACAGTTGGTGGCTTTTCAGACACATTAACCTGGTGATGTAATATTTACACAGCTTCTCATAGCCCATATCATAAATTTAGTGGGTCCATGGTAAGAGGAATTGGTGCCAAAACATTTAAAAGCTATGAACACCTTTGGGGACAATTTTTTTTAACTTTTGCATTTTAAGCTAGCCATATACATTAGTCTTTTGCTAAATTCAGTGAAAGTGCCGACACATTCATGTGTGCGGAAAGCTCCTGACTCTCCCCTCAGAGATGATACTGAGGGATCAGGCAAAATGAATATTTTTACCCAATCCTTTTGTACTCCCGGGAGATAAGACGCTGCCAAAAGTGTCTGGTAGGGGCTTTCTCTGCCCTCCCCATTGAGTACACATACAGTTGTGTTCAAAATTATTCAACCCCCACTGAAATTGAGTGTTTTGGCCAGTTTGACATTGATTTTGATCATTTCAGTCATCTTGTTTACAATTAAATCAAAGAGGCACTTGTAAGTCAGACAAATATAACATAACATTTATAATGAAATAACCACAAATGTCTTTTCTGTGCTCACATCATTATCAGTTTTATTCAACCCCCAAGTGACATTCAATCTTAGTACTTAGTACAACATCCTTTTCCAGTTATAACAGCTTTTAAACGTGAAGCATAGCTTGACACAAGTGTCTTGCAGCGATCTACGGGTATCTTCGCCCATTCTTCATGGGCAAAAGCCTCCAGTTCAGTCACATTCTTAGGCTTGCGCGCTGCAACTGCTTTCTTTAAGTCCCACCAGAGGTTCTCAATCGGATTTAAGTCTGGTGACTGCGATGGCCACTTCAAAATGTTCCAGCCTTTAATCTGCAACCATGCTCTAGTGGACTTGGAGGTATGCTTGGGATCATTGTCCTGTTGAAAGGTCCAATGTCTCCCAAGCCTCAGGTTTGTGACGGACTGCATCACATTTTCATCCAATATCTCCTGGTACTGAAGAGAATTCATGGTACCTTGCACACGCTGAAGCTTCCCTTTACCTGTAGAAGCAAAACAGCCCCAAAGCATGATTGACCCCCCACCATGCTTCACA
The DNA here is from genome assembly GCF_905171765.1 of Bufo bufo. Taxonomy (NCBI): domain Eukaryota; kingdom Metazoa; phylum Chordata; class Amphibia; order Anura; family Bufonidae; genus Bufo; species Bufo bufo. Next base: position 167,017,459 of record NC_053393.1, read on the forward strand.
GTAGGCAAGGTGTTCTTTTCTTCATAGGCCTTGTTCTTCCTCCTCCAAACATAGCGTTGATCCATGGGCCCAAACAGTTCTAATTTTGTTTCATCAGTCCACAGAACACTATCCCAAAACTTTTGTGGTTTGTCCACATGACTTTTGGCATACTGCAGTCGACTCTTCTTATTCTTTGGAGACAGCAAGGGGGTGCGCCTGGGAGTTCTGGCATGGAGGCCTTCATTACGCAGTGTGCGCCTTATTGTCTGAGCTGAAACTTCAGTACCCACATCTGACAAATCTTTTTTCAGTTCCTCAGCAGTCACACGGGGACTTTTCTCCACTTTGCGCTTCAGGTAGCGCACAGCAGTCGAAGTCAGCATCTTCTTTCTGCCACGACCAGGTAGCGTTTCAACAGTGCCCTTTGCCTTGAATTTGCGAATGATGCTTCCTATGGTGTCTCTTGGTATGTTTAACATCTTTGCAATCTTCTTATAGCCAGTGCCATTCCTGTGAAGAGAAATCACCTCTTCTCTTGTCTTCCTGGACCATTCTCTTGACTTCACCATGTTTGTAAACACACCAGTAAATGTCTAGAAGGAGCTGAGTATCACAGTCCTTTTTAAATCTGCCTAATTGGTGCTTATTATGCTTGATTGCTGCTCCTTGACATCCACAGGTGTTTTCAATACCTGATCGAAAACACTTGAATGAACCTCTGTTCTTAAGAGGTGGTAGTCTTTAAGTGGGTGAATAATTGTGTCAATGAAGAAATCACAAAAAAAAAACATTTAATACTGTATTACAAAAACAATTGATGTCATTTTAGTTGCATTTGGTTCTTTAAAACCCTTCACAGCATTGGGGGTTGAATAATTTTGAACACAACTGTACACGTTTAGCTCGGTATGGGATATGTGTATGAGGAAGCCAGGAGGGAGTGGGGAGAGAACAGTTCGAACAATAATTATTATTATTACAATATAATATTTTTTTTTTAAAGTGGTCTTTATTAAAAATGTACAGCAGTTTTTGTTCTAAAGGGTTAAGTTTCAATCTATCTGTAGACTGTCACGTGCTATTTTACACTGAATACCGTCATGTTGTTGTTCTGATAGCCCTTATCTCTGAATTCCTGACATCATAAACACCCATTTAAGCCATATTCTTATTAGTTTAATAAAAACTGTTATAATGAGTGTTTATGAGCTGTGAGGAGTTCAGAGTTGTTGATAGCTTTTAAAGGGGTATTCCAGTTATATTAAGTTATTCTCTATCCACAGGATAGGTAAAACCCAGCCAATCACAAGAACGGGGGCCTGAAATGAACAAAGTGACTGGTGGGGGCATGCACTCAGCCACTCCATTCATTTCTATGTACAAGATCAGCACTCCACTCTCTGATGTATGATACAATGAAAAGGTCCATTCGCCTCACTCCAGTGCTACAAGTGCCACATCGCTATCCCTTAAGGCTCTCACATTCTCTGCTTTTCTGCCTTGTAACTTTGTGACAAAGGTCTGGAACTGGACCGAAACATCAGAATTTACTGGTGGTCATATTACTACTATTACCTCTTATCAATCTCTTGTGGATTAATTTTGAGACGTCTTAATAAAGATTGGACCTTTTAATTGCATTGTACATCAGAGAAGTGATCTTGTACATGTGATTTGGACCAAGTCCGTTCAACGTAGCATCTCACTCACAAGTTCATAGAGTGCAACCCAACATAGACTCAAGCAGCTGCCCTGGTAGGGCAGCACATCCCTGACCAGCCTCGCTGTTCATTTCGGGAGGCTCCATGGGGTACAAGGCCTGCGTTCTTGTGATTGGTGGGGTTCCTAGTGGTAGGATCTTTACCGATCTAATAGTTATTCACTATTCTGAGGAATACCCCTTTAAATGTATGTGAAATGAAGGGCACCATATTGGGAACTTGGTTTGCCCATTGTTATCGGTTAACTAGAGAAAATTCATAGCTCTTATACAGCAGCTATCAGATAGCAGGTTGGCAGCAGCCCATAGAGTTTCTGCCCATTATTGGCCTGTGACTATAACAGTAGTACCCTCTGCAGTAGTCCCTAATGGTGGTTTAAGGGGCACGTTAATTCACAGAGTGCGCTTGCATTTTTTTTTTTACAAATGTCTTTAAATCAAGTGGACCGGGGGAACAGATTATCTATAAATTTAAGTTGACTATAAACAAAATGTAATTAATAATGAAATACATCATGAACTAAAGTTAATGATATGACATATGGAAACAATATCTAGAAGTTCCAGTTTAATGCATTAAATGAACAATAATCCATCCTATCAGGGTCACAGTATAATCATAGTATAGCTATTTGACAATTTGGAGAACCAGAGATGCTTTTGCAGCAGATCTTTTTATATCCTCTTGCTTCATGCACTTGTGAGGTATATTTGTGATATGAGGCATGACACAACCAATGGAACACATTCTGTCTTACTGTATTATGTAAAATTCCAGTGGTTTGGGTTATGTGTCACTATGAATTTCATACAACAGACTGAAGATACAGATTGCATTAAATATTACAATGACAACTTAGGCATCATCTTTTACAGCTAGAGAACAGCTTAACTCCCTTGTTTACTGAAAGGGTTTCGATAATATGCTGTATCTACAGTTATAGTAATAGAATAAACAGAAATTTCCACTGGGAATGAAAGACAACTGAATAATATATAATAAGACAATTAAAAATATTGCTTAATAAATGTATAACAAAATATATGTCTTGTCATGGCAGACAGGATATAGAAACACAGATAAATAAACAAACAAGTTTCTAGGCGAGAAGCTGGGGATCAAGGTCACCTCCTGATAAATCCCTACCAGCTCTCCCTATACTGCTAAGCCCACGTTCAGACCCTTAAGGTGGGAATAACGTGTCCTCGTGCCTGGGCTGAGAATACCCTAAAAATTCCTAAGATGATGAAAGGGGAATAGAGGCAGCCTGCTCCCTCCGAACCTGGAGAGGCAGGCGTCTCTCTAACAGCCTAGACAGCAAACCACAAGAGAATAAAAACCAACTTATCTTTTGAGCAGGAACAGCCAATCCTTCCTTCCTTGCAAACACAGAGCCAGAGAAAAGCTATAACCCGCAGGGAACACTGGGAGTGGGTGTGATTTAAACTGAAACCAACGACCCCACCCAGTGCACCTGAAGGGAGGCGGATCTAGCTTGACTCCAAAACAAAACAAAAGGCTAGACACGTGCTGCTAATCTGGCAGACCTCCGCACATAGCCTGAGCAGGGCATGACATGTCTTTATGAATTAAAAGGGATTTTCCAGGAGTAAAATATTGCTAATCTATACTCAGGATAGGTCATCAATATCAGATCGGTGGTGGGGTGCATGTCCACCTACTGAGGCGGTCGCACATGTTCAGTTCCATCCTTCAGCTGCAACCAGACGTATCTACTGTTAGAAGTGTGACAATTACAGGGAGAGAGCTGCAGGGGAAGCCAAGTGACCAAGGAAGGTTAACTTTAGAGATGACACCTATTGACTTTGTTATTATCAGGTAAGTGCCAAGGCTGCTATCAAGAAAGAATAGGGGAACACTGAAAAACTGCGAGAGGAGGAACATGAAGATGGCTATTTAAGTTCTACTGGAATACCTGGTGGGGGGAATACCTGGTGCTCTGATGGGAAGTGGTTAACAAATTACACTAATAGAGATGTGCCTGCCATAGTCGTCCAACTTCTAACACATTACCTTTTTAAGTTTGTTACCTGCAGTAACAGCGTTTTGTGACCGCTTTTGCCGTGTAGCTAGGCCCTGTTCACACTGTTGATGTAGTTCTGGTACGCAGTGGCAGTTCTTCTCCCTGCTCCACTATTCAGCCTGCAGGCACAGATCGCGCTGCCAGCCTGTGTGGGAGGAGCTGCATAAGCTCTGCGCACACACAGTGCTGCAGAACCTTCTGTGCCTGCAGAGGAGAGAGGACTGTGAGCTTCAGGAACAGGATAAGGTGAGTAGGTACTGTGTTTTTTTTTTAACAGAGGGGGCACAGAGGGCATTTCTACCATGAGAGGGTGCAGAGGGCATTACTACTACAAAGAGGGCACAGAGGGCATTGCTACTGCAAAGGGGGCACAGAGGACAATACTACTATAAAGGGGGCACAGAGGAAAATACTACTACAAATGGGGCACAGAGGGCAATACTACTAAAAAGGGGGAATAGATGGCAATACTACTATGAAGGTGCACAATGGGCATTACTACTATGAAGGGGCTCAATGGACATTACTACTGTGAAAGGGCACAGAGGGCATTATTACTGTTATGGGGCACAGTGAGGGCATAACTACTCTGAAGGGGCATAGAGAGGGCATTACAACTGTGAAGGGGGCACAGAGAGGGCATTACAAATGTGAAAGGGACACGGAGAGGACATAACTACTGTGAGGGGGAACAATGTGGGCATAACTACTGTGAAGGGGACAAAATGAAGGGATAAGTACTTTAAGGGGGCACAATGTGGGCATAACTACTGTGAAAGTTGTACAGTGAGGGCATAAATACTGTGAGGGGGCACAGTGTGGGCATAACTACTGTGAGGGGGCATCATATGGGCATAATTACTGTGAGGGGGCACATATCTGGACAAAACTACTGTGAATGTTGTACAATTATTTAAAAGTATTGGGGGGTGCAAGAGAAAGGACCCTCCCAAGGTGCCAAACACCCTAGGCACACCACTGCTGGTATGTGCTTTGGTCTGTTTTCCACAGCCCTATTACAGATCTCAAACATACTTTCATACAAGCAAGGAACTTGGTTGTCATTTTTGAAACATAGTCTAATAAATGATTTACAACAGTATAAATAATGTATAATTAGTATGAATTTATCATTGAGTTACTTAGGTGGTTTTGATGCCAGTGGGTTTAAATTCATTTAGTATTCTAGGTCATCCCATTTTGCTCAAACTGACCTCAAAGCCACAGAACTTCCCGGAGCAATGATATCACGATTTATAGACTAGAATGGTAGACCTAAAACATTTAGTAAAATGTATATATTACTACTGGAAAATTAACATTGTTACAGATCACCCAAGGTACCCTTTCCAGGGATGCTACAGTGTTAACAGATATGCTGGAACTCATTTTGTCAATTTTGTAATTTTCTTCTTTTTATTTTTAAAGAGAGTTATTTTAACTGGAAACTTGGAGTATGGTAAGATAACAAACCATTTTTACTCACCTCACGATCCCCCATCACTGTTTGGTTGCTGCTCCATCCTCTGTTACTCTCCACCTCCAGGTCCCAGGCTTGACATGATGGAAATGAATTAGGCTGCCTGCTCAGGCAATCACTGGCCACAGAGGTGACAAACCTCAGCTAGTGATCGGTTGAGTGGACAGTCCAGAAATTTCTGGCATCTTGAGACCAGGAAGTGAAAGGAGCGGAGACCTCAGAAGCAACCAAACAGCAGGGGATCGGTGAGGTAATTAAAGATTGTTTGTCATTTTACCCTACTTCGACAACGCTTTCAGTTAAAATTACTCTCAATTCATTTGCAGTAAAGATGACTGAACACACAGATGGTACTTTCCTGGATTTATGTAATGAAAAATAATGATGTATATTTCATGAGATCCTCAGGACACAGATTTCTGTCCTACTTACAACACTACTCAGGAAACCACAAAGGGTTTAAATCTTAAATTCAAGAGCATATTGTTTCGCCTTCAGTACTATCTGATTTCCCTGAACTGCACACTGGGGTTGATATATCATAGACTGGCATTTAACGCTGATCTTTGAAAACTCCTGTGCTGCCAGACGATGCGACTAATTTATGAAGAGGTCGCAATTCTCGTCATAAATTATGCGCACCTCCAGCTGTCCGTGCACCAGAGTGAACTCTACAGCAGCTTTGAGCTGCCGTAGATGTCTGTCTTCATTTGCACCTGAAAACAGAGGAAATTAAGATAAACGTGGCGAATCCGCTGGCTGCGACCACTCCCCATTCCTATCATGCCTCCTTTTCAGAAAGTGGCAAGGGCGGTGGACAAAAACTTGTCACAAGTGGTGCTCAAAAAGTCATAAACATTCCACCACATTTCTGGGGCAGGGAGATTATAAATTTCTCCCAATGGGTTTTCAGAGTAGTTCAGCTTTTGTTTCAGAGGCATAAAAACAAATACATCGAAAAATAAGAAACTAGCAATGCTCGGTAAAAATGATGCGAGGAATTTATAATGAGGGTAATATTTGAAGTCAGTTTTTATTGAGTCTGCATTGGCACACAAGCATTTTTTTTTATAGGCCATCCTCCTACTAGAGTTATTTTGCGACTTTTATTTGCAACTTTTAAAATAAAGTCACAGTTCTGGAGTTAAACTAATTAAGGCTACATTCACACGACCATATCTGTTTTGTGGTCCGTAAATCGCGGATCTGCAAATTACACAGCGGCCTGTGTGCATCCCTCACATTTCACGGGCCCCATTGTAGAAATGCCTATTCTTGTCTGCAAAACTAAGAAGAACAGGACATTTTCTATAATTTGCCGCACAGCCACATGGATGTGGATAGCACACGGATGACATCTGTGTGCTATCCGCATTTTTTGCAGTCCCATAGAAAGGAAAAGGTCCTTGTCAGATCCGCAAAAAATACTGATTGGACGTGGACTGAAAATACGGGCATGTGAATGTAGCCTAGCCTGGCTAACCATTCCCACCTACTTTTCAAAACTGACTTGAAGTGAGTGGTGTAAAAATGCAAAAAGTCACAAACTGTTGGGCAAATAAGTCCAAAACCTCACAAAGCCCTATTTTGAAACTTTTAGAATCTAGAATTCTCAAGTACGGGGATTGATAAATTCCCTCTCTGTTTTTGAAAACCAAACAACAAATCTGGCCTTACTCTTAATGTATGCTTGATGCACAGTATAGTCAAATGTTGTGCCTTTAAACATCAATGTCCTCCTGATCTTGTGGCTGACGAGCTTGGTTCATTGTGTTGGCTAAATTAACTTATATATGGATTACTGTAATCATTACAGAGGTCAGACCTTTAATATTCTCTGTGCCGTGAACAAGCTGAAATGTCTGTGCCTATACAACATGGTGGATGTGTTGAATACCTTTGGAACAACCTTTCCGCTGTTCATACTCACCAGTGTGCAGAATTTATAGGAAATTCTGCTCTAAACAACCATGAGAGATGTCAGAGTGCAGACAATTAGTCACCTAATCATGTGTTTCAGTGGTGGTATACAGAAAATCCTTGCAGTCTACGTAGCAAATCAAGCCTTAAAGAGCCCATCTCATACATTGGTGGCGTATCTATAGGATATACCGCCAATTTTTGATAGGTGCGGCTTCCACCTCTCAAGAACCAGCTATCTCAAGAACGGAGCATACAAAGTGAAGAAGAGCGGATTGCACGTGCATGGTCACCCTCCATTCTTTTCTATGGGACTACTGAAAATAGATGAGCGTTGGCTTGGCTATTTGTGTCAGCCTCATAGAAGTGAATGGAACGGTGGCAGAGCGGTCCTCTTCTCATTCTTTTCTATGGGACTCAGCTATTTTTGACACTCCCATAGAAATTAATGGATGGCGGCCACGCATGCGCATTCCACTCTCCTTCACTTTGCGGGCTCCATTCTATAGATAGCTGCAGGTCCCAGAGTTGACCCTAGTTATATGTTACCAATGTTTGACGTGGACCAACCCCTTTGACCCCTTAACTAGCAAGTCTATTTTGGTGTTAGAATTACAAAAATGTCACATTCTTACATAACGTTTTATTTTTCCATACGAGAGCTGTTTTTTTTTTGCAGGATGCACTTTCCAATAGCACTATTTTGGTTTACATATAAATTAAGTGATAGCCTGATCGACATGGTCCAATACCCCAAACCCCTGCTGATCAGGTGTTTGACAACAGCTCTGGTACCAGAAGCAGACAGCTCCATCAATTTTGGAAATCCTCATTCACTATATTGGGATCTGGCGGGGATCCGGCCACTTTAAAATGCTCTGTGTTGTATTTTTAGTATGGCTGAAAGCCGGCACATATGCCGGATGTGGTGACAGAGCAGAGTGTCGGAGGTCACAACGCACATGTGAACCCAGCCATAGTGTAGGTTCATCTTTGGTGGAACAAAGAATAGTCCATAATAATATGTAAGGAACCTGCAATTTCTGATATATTGAACACACAGTAGTTCTATGTAGGACTTAATCTGAAACTTCTAGGACTCATAGAGTTAAAGAGCTGACAATGTATGACAGGCTGTGTATGAACTTTCACACCATTTCCTTTTGTCTTTAATTAAGCAATTTGTAGGTTTTTATCTTTTTAGTTGTGTGGCATTATTTTCATCCATCCATCAGAGCTAGAGCGAGATGATTAAGAGTGGCAAATCTTTTCTGTATGGGTTTAAGTAATCACTGTTTCAATCTACTCCCATATTTTGTTGGAGATGGGAAGAGCCATTTAATGCTGTTGGTAAATAATAAATGACAGTTATCATGAAGAGAATGCATTAAGCACTTCCAACCACTGAAAATGAAGCAAACAAATTGAAAGGTCTAGGATTAAATGGGGCTAACTCATCAAACATCTTCTCCGCTGTTTAACAGGAAAGTGTAAATATGATCAACACCAGATAAGCAAAACTGCAACTTTTTATTACAACTCTAATTTCTATATCGAGTTCTGCATAAAAAAAACTGAAGGTGTGAAACTGGCCCACAGTTGTTCTCAGAGTATTAAAGGGGTTGTCGCTTTTGAAGATTTATGGCTTATCCATGGGATATGCCATAAAACTCAGACAGGAATGGATCCCACCTCTGGGACCAACTCTTATTTTGAGAATGAGGCCCTGCCTTGCAGCACCGTAAATAGAGAGCCGGCTGCACATGTGCAGCTCTCTTACTTCACTTCTATGGTACCAAGAATAGCTGAGCTCGCTTACTTGGATATAGCCACCATTGCGATCCTAGCAGTAGTGATGGAGATGGAAGCTGACATGACTTTCACTTCACTCCAGTGGCATTTGGTCTGATATAGTGCACATCTAATCAGACTATTTTACAGTGGAGGTCTGGCAGAAGAATGTTATGGGCACTATGCCAACATAAACTTGGGCTAGTCCTGAGGGCGTTTGGTCTTTGCTGCAGGGGACCTATCAGGCTGCCACCTCTTGGAATAGTCCCAGTGTGGTTGGCTGCTGACCCACTGGTGTCAGAGACACAGGTGCTAAGCACCGAGGAATCAAGCAATATACATAGTCAGGAAACAGGCAGAGGTCAGGGCAGGTGACTCAGGGTCAGTACAGTGAACAGGCACAGGTCGGGCTGCAGAGAGTCAAGATCCAGGAAAAATGCAAACATTGATACAAATTCAGACAAATTAATTATAGCTTTTTTGCATGGCCTAGAAAGCAAAAGAAATCTATTGCTAAAGCAAATGGTGGAACAAACAGCCCATCATATATATGAGAGCTGATGAACTCATTATTCAAACAGCTGACCACAGAGCCGAAAGAGAAATGAACCCTTGTAGTGCTGCAGGGAAAGGTTCAATGAGTAGACACTAATACACACAGAAAGATACCTAGCAGCCAGGCTGAAGCCTGTAGCATGAGACAAAGGAGTCTGTTGGCCAACCCTGGGCTGAAGCTAGATGAGTGATGCGGAGCCCGTGCCCACTCCGAATAGGCACTGGAAACAACGGGTAGCTAAGTATCTTTTCCTGCCCCATCAAGTATATGAAGATAACTCTTACCACCACCGTTTTAACCTTGCTTTTATGAACCATAACTAACTACTGGCTAATAACAGGTGCATATAATGCCGAGAAATAAAAAATATTTTAACTTTTTCTCTTTTATGCCACTTTTATAACTTTATTCAATTAGTTTCCAATAGACCTTTCTACATTGAGCAAAAATATGAACGCAACACTTTCGGTTTTGCTCCCATTTTGCATGAGCTGAACTCAAAGATCTGAAACATTTTCTACATACACAAAAGACCCATTACTCTCAAATATTGTTCACAAATCTGCCTAAATCTGTGTTAGTGGGCACTTCTCCTTTGCCGAGATAATCCATCCCACCTCACAGGTGTGGCATATCAAGGTGCTGATTAGACAGCATGAATATTGCACAGGTGTGCCTTAGACTGCCCACAATAAAAGGCCACCCTGAAATGTGCAGTTTGATCACACAGCACAATGCCACAGATGTCGCAACGTTTGAGGAAGCGTGCAATTGGCATGCTGACTGCAGGAATGTCTACCAGAGCTGTTGCCCATGCAATGAATGTTCATTTCTCTACCATAAGCCGTCTCCAAAGGCGTTTAAGAGAATTTGGCAGTACATCCAACCGGCCTCACAACCGCAGACCACGTGTAACAACACCAGCCCCGGACCCCCACATCCAGCATGTTTACCTCCATGATCGTCTGAGACCAGCCACCCGGACAGCTGCAGCAACAATCGGTTTGCATAACCAAAGAATTTCTGCGCAAACTGTCAGAAACCATCTCAGGGAAGCTCATCTGCATGCTCGTCGTCCTCATCAGGGTCTGGACCTGACTGCAGTTCATCATCGTACCCGACTTAAGTGGGCAAATGCTCACATTCGATGGCGTCTGGCACATTGGAGAGGCGTTCTGTTCTCAGATGGGTCCCGGTTTTCACTGTTCAGGGCAAATAGCAGACAGCATGTGTGCTGTCGTGTGGGTGAGTGGTTTGCTGACGTCAACGTTGTGGATAAATTGGCCCATGGTGGCGGTGGGGTTAAGGTATGGGCAGGTGTATGTTATGGACAATGAACACAGGTGCATTTTATTGATGGCATTTTTAACGCACAGAGATACCGTGACGAGATCCGGATGCACACTGTTGTGTCGTTCATCCACGACCATCACCTCATGTTGCAGCATGATAATGCACGGCCCCATATTGCAAGGATCTGTACACAATTCCTGGAAGCTGAAAACATCCCAGTTCTTGCATGGCCAGCATACTCACCGGACATGTCACCCATTGAGCATGTTTGGGATGCTCTGGATCGAATGTCTGCCATCTGCCCTGAACAGTAAAAATCGGGATGCATCCATGAACAGAGCGCCTGTCCAACGTGCCAGATGCCATCGAATGTGAGCATTTTCCCACTCAAGTTGGTTACGACGACGAACTGCAGTCAGGTCCAGACCCCGATGAGGATGATGAGCATGCAGATGAGCTTCCCTGAGATGAGCATTCATTGCACGGGCAACAGCTCTCGTAGACATTCCTGCAGTCAGCATGCCAATTGCACGCTCCCTTAAACATTGCAACTTCTGTGGCATTGTGCTGTGTGATTAAACTGCACATTTCAGAGTGTCCTTTTATTGTGGGCAGTCTAAGGCACACCTGGGCAATATTAATGCTGTCTAATCAGCACCTTGATATGCCATACCTGCGAGGTGGGATGGATTATCTCGGCAAAAGAGGAGTGCTCACTAACACAGATTTAGACAGATTTGTGAACAATATTTGAGAGTAATGGTTTTTTTGTGTATGTAGAAAATGTTTCAGATCTCTGAGTTCAGCTCATGCAAAATGGGAGCAAAACCGAAAGTGTTGCGTTTATATTTTTGCTCAGTGTATATCTCCTGCTGCTCCAATTTATCCAGCACACACGTCATGCTAGGAATGTTGAGGCAGAGTGATCAGACACAATGGGGTTTCCAACCAGACTTCCAGTTCTGATCTCTCTCCATGCACATTGAAATTAACACCAAAGAACATAATAACCAATTTTAGTTTTTTCATTTTAGTTTTCTCCTTCCCATTTTCCAGGAGCCATGACTATTGTATTTTTCTGTTGACACAGCCATATGAGGCCATGATATTTACAAGACAGTTTGTATTTTTCAATGGCACCATTTAGTTTACTTTATCAGTTATTGAAAAATGCAAAAAAATATATATATTTGAGGGTCTGACATTTAGTTTTGTTTTTATGGTGTTTTCTGAGCACTAAAATGACATTACCTTTATTGTGTGAGAACATGGACAACCACATTTATATTGTTTTTTTCTCATGCTTTAATACTTTGGAAAAAAAATGTCATTGTGTCTTCATATTTTGACACCTATAACTTTTCTATATTTCCACCTACAGAGCTCTGTGAGGTCTTGTTTTTTAAGGGATACCTGTAATTTTTAGTGTTACCATTTTGGGATATATATGACATAATTTATTAAATTTTTCCAGGGACAAGGTGAACAAAAAACACTGCAATTTGAGCATTTAAAATGTTTCTGTTATGGTGTTCACCATGTAGTACAAATACTTTTATAGTTGAATAGACTGGACATTTTCAGACAAGACAGTGCTGATAATATATAATTTTTACTGCTTATTTTGATATGTAAAATTGGAAAAGACGGTGATTTGAATTTGTAATATTAGTTTTTTTAAATATATAAAAAAAAAATTTAATTTTTTTTCCCTAGGGGACTTGAACTTGCGATAGTTCAGTTATACCATATACTGCAATACTATAGTGTCTCCAATTATGGTGATTGTGACGTTTTCCTATTAAGTCCTGCCATAGAGAATAAAAGGAAGATTAGAATGGTAGGTGCAGTGGCGTACATCCAATAGAGGCAGATCACACAGCTGCTATGGGACCCCTGGAAAAAATGGGCCCGCAGTGAACAAAGGCCCTGCCCCTAATTACATTGATTACTGTCAAGCTCCAGTATAGTATCCCTATCAACAGTGGAGAAAGCTGAAGGACCTCTGATGATGTCATCACAGGTCCTGTACATCTAGTAAAGGACTATATAAAGAAAGGTGTAGTTCCAATGTTAGATAGGAACATCACACAGAGCATCATCACATGTCCTTCAACCCCCCAACAGCATGGAGAAGAACTGCACAGTGAGACTTGAATGGAGTGGTAAGAGGAGGTCCTCCTCCTTTCTTTTCATTTGCCCCCCCCCATTCCCAGTTTTTACTCATATCTCACTTATATATATAGTACTACAGTTACAACCACTATTACCTCATGTAACTCACATAGTGACCATAATATGAACACACACACACACACACACACATATATATATATATATATATATATATATATACACACTGCATCTATTACACAGTATAATAGATGCAGTGGACACAGGTATGTAATATACCCAGCAGTGTACTGATATGTGAGGCACAAGGTCCAATAGATGCAGTGTGTTAAGATATTAAGAATATACAGCAGTGTACTGACTTGTGAGGTACAAGGTTTAATAGATGCAGTGTGTACAGATATATATTTTATACAGCAGTGTACTGACATGTGAAGTACGAGGTATAATGGATGCAGTGTGTACAGGTATATACTATATACAGCAGTGTACTGATATGTGAGGTACGAGCTGTAATTTATACCTCATACATCACATATCAGTACACTGCTGTATATACTGGCCAGGCACAGCTAGTGGGAGGGGCTATGAATAGGGCATGGGGGCACAATTTAGATTCCTGCTATGGAGCCTAGTGATTTCTATGTACTCCCCCGGGCAGGTGTACGAGCCTTTGCAAGGCCCCAGACTGCCATGAAGACAGATTGGTACCCCATGATTCACCACAGAGGGAGGCAACTGGAGGACAGAGGGAGCCCCTTCCCTCTCTCTAAGCACTCAAAAGCTGCATTGATTATTTACTGCGGCATCTTAGAGGTTAAATGACCAGGGTTGGAGTTATCTCTGATCCTGGTCACTGCAGCTAGGTGTCAGTTGTATAACACAGGCTCAGCTCTTAAGACATTCTCCATGGGCCTGGAGGACAAAGGGATTAACCGAGTAATATTGTAATAGTGCTTGTGTTAGGATTTTTTGGAGAAAATCTGACATCCATACAAGCCTCTAAAAATAAGAGCTGGAATCTGATTGGTTGTTCTAAGTAACTTTACCACTTTTCCCTTGCATGAGTTTGATAAATCTCCCCCATTATGTGCATGCCAGATAACTGTTTCATTTATTGATATTACCACATTACAGCCTGCACATATCATTAAAGAATCCAATTATTTTCTACATTATTGATTTGTAAGGTACTGCACATGATTTTCATTTATGAGTGATTAAAACTTGTAATTGTATTTATTTAGCGGCATGAATCAGTAATCGGAGGGAAATGTTTGGATTCAGATTGTTTTACCAAATGAGATAAAAAGGCTACCTGACACATACAAATGCGCAGACTCTGCAAATGACATACTATCTTTAGTCTTTGTCAGTTAGGATTGATTTCACAATTTACAAAAAGCCTACAGGAAGAAGTAAAATTAATGATTCCTCAAGTAACAAATCAGCTCCCGTTTAGGTATAGCTGGAAATAAAGAAAGAATGTACCGAGTGAAACAATATTATAAGATTGCACTGAATTGCACTTTTACATCATATTACTTTTCAAATGTACAGATTTTAAGTAAAAGTAAAAGTTACTTAATTTTTTAACTTTTTTTTATTTTGTAGAGTGGTGGTCCCATATGGGGTTTAAAGAGAATCTATCAAACCAGAAATACTGGTTCTTCCTGTTGATTAAAATGATACTTGTCTTGTGAAAATCGGCTGTGGTGTACCAGCAGAGATAATAAAACTTTTATTATTTTTGCACTTTAAAACCTCAGTGCACCAAGAGGCACGGTGAGCTCTGGAAAGCTGAGGAGCTGAGATGCACCGAGGGGCTAGGCCTTGGCCCTCAGAGCACTGAAGCTCTGATTTGCACTAAGAATTAAAAAATAATAATCTCGAACACCACAAAATCACTTTCACAAGACAGGTATTATTTTAATCAGCAGGATCAACCATACCAGGTAGTATTCTTGGTTCAATAGGATTCATACTATTGACAGGTACTCTTTAACTTCATTTGACACAGTTTTCAGGAGGTATACTGAAGTACTCTTCTTGTCTTCTTGAGGGGCTGTACTAAACATTTTTGTATTTAAAATCAGCATATATTCTTTTGTAAGCATTTACTGTATATCTCAAGTGTGAATTAGTCTTAGGCTACTTTCACACTTGCGTTTTTGCCTGATCCGACAGGGATCAGCAAAAACACTTCTGTTACTGATAAGACAACCATCTGCATTAGTTATGAACGGATCCGGTTGTGTTATCTTTAACATAGCAATGACGGATCCGTCATGAACTCCACTGAAAGTCAGTGGAGGACGGATCCGTTTTCTATTGTGTCCGTTTTGCTCCGCATCCCATGACGGAAAGAAAACCCCAGCATTTTTCTCTGGTGTTCAGATCCTATGTTGGATCTTAATACCATAAAATGTAAACGCAAGTGTTAAAGTAGCCTTATGACGGATCTCAATACCGGAAAAAACGCTTTAGTTTTGTCCCCATTCATTGCCAATGGGGACAAAACGTAAGTGAACAGAACGGAATGTTCCAAAATGCATTCCGTTCCATTCTCATACCGGAGATGAGGAGCAAGAAGGATCCGTCCCACAATGCAAGTAAATAGGAACGGATCTGTTTTCTCTGCCACAATCTGCCACAATAGAAAACTGATCAGTCCTCCATTGTCTTTCAGTGGTGTTCATGACGGATCTGTCTTGGCAATGCTAAAGATAATACAACCGGATCCGTTCATAACGGATGCAGGTGGTTGTATTATCAGTAACGGAAGCGTTTTTGCTGAACCCTGCCAGATCCAGCAAAAACACCAGTGTGAAAGTAGCTTTACACATTATAAGATACCTATTGGCTGACTCTCTAATGAACTTGCATGCTCTAACTGGCCAAGAGAGAGGAGGATCAGGCATATCTAAGTCAGCATGTAATCTGTTTATCCATCTTAAAGGAACTGTTTATAAAAAAACACACAAGAAAACTTTATCATAAAAGGAGAGGAAGTATAAAGGACAGAACTCTTTTTTTATTTATTCCTGTCTTTTGCTTCCAATCTGCATCAGAGAACCTGACCATGTGGCTGTACCCTTAAAGGCTATGTACACTTTCAGGTACATTTTATATGATTGCACTCTAATCATTTTGGACAAAAAAAAAATTCTATTTGGTCTTTATTAAAAATGTTCAGCTGTTTCTGAGATGCAGGGGTTAAAAATCAGTCTATTTGCAAGTTATCACTTTCTGTTTTCTTTTAATTGCCGTCATCTGAACTCTTATCTCTGATCTCCTGACCTCATAAATACTCATTATAGCTCAATTCTTATCAAATTGATAAGAATATGGCTTAAATAAGTGTTTATGCTGTCAGGAGATCAGAGATAAGAGCTGCACATGAGAGTTCAGATGATGCGATTTAAAGAAAACAGAGAGTGATAACTTGAGACTGAACATTTTTAATAAAAAAACAATTAAAAAAATGCTTTTTAGCCCAAAATGAGTAAAATCATGCAATCATAAAAATTGCCCCCAAAGGTGTACAAAGCTTATATTTTTTCCTTGGATCATATATTATCTCAATGCAATAAAAATATGTTTTTGCAGATTTTTTCTATATTTATCTCATATTAGCCATTTCCCCTCCACCCTTCCCTCTCAATTCTGTATCTGGCTGTAAGACGACTGGCTGCTGCAGGATTCCTCCCACACAATAAGAGAGCAGGAATACTAGACCTTGCCCGAGTCATTTGTAAGTCAAACATGGAAGAGATGTAAATTAACACCAAGGGGGCAAATTTTTCTGCTTTGTACTTTTCTGATTCAATTCTTGGTTACATGTTCCTTTTTAGAGTCCTCTCTGTGAATAAGTGTATAGAATAGTTATGTAGGCTTGTTCAATAAGAGTTCTGACAAATCATTTTCAAAGTAGTGTATTCGCGTGTCAAGCCAGTCCACTGTCAGTACGGAGAACAAAATGCTTATTGATGGGGCTACACTGTAACTTTTTGTAGCACGACTGAGTGATTTTAAGTTTAGAACTACAGTTGCAGTCCAAATGAATAAATAATGGAAAAAAAATGTTTCAGCTCACCAAGCCTGAAATCAGTTCCACGATCCTCCTGTTGGCTGGAGCGGCGTACAGCTTCTCAGCATCAGCATCAGGTTTCAATACTGCAAATAATTATTTGTTCAGCACTCTTCTCAATAAAAGCAATATAATCTTTATTTGAAACAAGCAAAAAATCATCCACAGCCGCACGAGTGTGTGTGTGTTTTTTTTTATCACACTCATGCAGCTATAAAAGTTTTTAATATTTTTTTCAGATAAAGAATATATTGCTTTTATGGAGAAGAGTGCTGGAAAAATAATAATTTCTAGTCTAAATGAATGCATTCAGGTGAATGCAATCTTGTGGACTGCAGCTGTCACTCAATAGTTAAAATCAATGTGTCGCTTTACAAAAAGTCAGTGTAGCCCAGGCCTGAGTAGGACTGAGTAGGAGCAGCTAGAAATGAGACGCACTATGTAAGAGCCCTCACATTGTATAAAATCTATTTAGGATATCATTCTAAAAGGAGTTATGCAAAAATGACAGATGATCGTTAAAGGGGTTTTCTATTGGAAAACATGGCTGCTTTCTTGCAAAAATAGCCCCACGCCATCCACAGGTTTTGTGCGTTATTGCAGTTGAGCCCAATTTTCTTGAATGGAGCTGACCTGTGAGAGTCGATACAAACCCTGAACTTGGATGATAATGTTTTGGAACGCAGAAGCTGTGCCTTTCTTAAGCTGAACATCCCCTTTCAGGCTTGGTTCCTTCAATTTCCATGACCTCTGACAGGTGAAATAGCAGAGTGTGCTGTGCTAATCTGCCTAGTAAAAATGCAAATCGGACGGACCCATTATAAGTATGAAAAGAGCCAAATTAAACTCAGAGGAAAAAATGCAACATAAAAGCAATCCAACATTATCTCAGTACAAAACTATAGCTTAAAATTCATGTTCTTCATTACAGAGACACAGAAAAGCTATTCTGTAGACATGAACCATAAAGCTCATTGGGAATGTATTCCTACATTCAGTGAGAAAGTTGAACCCAGGATAATGTGTGCTCAGGCTGTCCACCTTTGGGACTCTATGGACATTAGTATAAACAGTAAGAAAGTGCACAATGACCATATAAATTGTAGAGCTTGCAAAAATGTGTGAATTACAATTACTTCGGAACATAAATAGAAAATGCATACTCTGATATTGAAAGGAAAGAAAAACAAACACAAAACAGAGTAAAACCTATACTGCTAAGTAAAGCAGGAAGTAAGAGGTTCACTTCAGATGTCACAGACAAAAAATGAAATAATCGGTTTGTGTCTTTCTAGACATTCATTGTGATTTTCATTTTTTGATTTACCAACTATAAAAGAGCTGAATAAAAGAAAATTCCAAAAAGTTGCAGCCGCTCCCACAAAGTAATGAGTGGTGTTGCAGCTCCTACAAGAAAGAGCCCCTTTAAGTGCCGGGTGGTGCTGCTGCTCTGGCACAGAATGGACAAGATAATTCGGCCCTGTTATCTCCCACTCGTTGGGCCCAGCACATCATTGCTTTTGGACCATGTACAGAACTGCCAGAACTGTGGCTGGCACACTGTAATGAAGGAATCAGATACTCCATCATGCCCCTAGATGCTGCTATTGCAGTAATATTGAGAGGAAAGATGCAAATTGAGAGTTCAGAACCTTTGTTACATATGTGGTCAAACAAAACAATAGCTGACCTTAGGGAGACCAGCTACAGAAAACACTGTGGAGCCTCATTTAAGAGTCTCGACACAGCAATCCAAAGTGCAAAGCTCCCTGGGAAACAGTGATATGCAAAATAACCGTGGAGCCCCAGTTATGGGTCTTCAACACAGTGAAAGCCAGATATCCCTCAAAGGAAGGAAAACCAAGCAAAGGGGTGTCCCCATTACAGAGATCACCAAATCCACCATATTAAGTGGCTCCTATGTCAAGATCCCGCTTTTTTACAAGCTTTAAGGTCAGCTATTGTTTTGTTTGAGTAGTCTCCAAGGCATTGCTCCCGGTTAGCCAGAATCCTACTCCACACTGATGAGGGGCAACACCCCGAAACAGCTGTCTGTGGATGGATAACTGGCTTAGGTCTTCCCCGTCACATCCTTAAAGAGGACCTTTCACTAGAATAGAAAATCTAAACTAAGTATACTGACATGGAGAGAGGCGCCCAGGGATCTCCCTGCACTTACTGTTATACCTGGGTGCCGCTCCGTTCTCCCGGTATAGCCTCGGGTATCTTCATATGTTTGGCTCCCTCCAGTTGAGCCTGCCGGCGTCTCTTTCTCCCAGGCTGTAGCGCTGGCCAATCGCAGCGCTCAGCTCATAGCCTGAGAGAAAAAAAAACTCTCAGGCTATGAACTGAGCAGTGCGATTGGCCAGCGCTACAGCATGGGAGAAGGAGACGCCGGCAGGCTCAACTGGGTGGAGCCGAACATATGAAGATACCGGAGGCTATACCGGGAGAACGGAGCGGCGCCCAGGTATAACAGTAAGTGCAGGGAGATCCCTGGGTGCCGCTCTCCATGTCTGTATACTTAGTTTAGATTTTCTATTCTAGTGAATGGTCCTCTTTAAAGCTTGTAAAAGAGTGATCTCTGTAATGGGGACACCCCTTTGCTTGGTTTTCCTTCCTTTGAGGGATATCTGGCTTTCACTGTGTTGAAGACCCATAATTGGGGCTCCACGGTAATTTAACATATTACATATGTGGTGACATGACTACGCTTTACCACTCTGAGGAGCGGATAGGTGGCACTTATAAAAGTGGCAGCCTGGACCCATGATGATCTGCCCACATATGCTATGTGACAGGCACTCATTGTCCTGCTAGGGGTGTGTTGGAAACAGGCCTAAAGAGTCTCTGTTCCAGCCACAAGGATGCAGGCACTCAGGAGAGAACCTCTTGCATGAAATTGGCTCAGGAGTGCTATGAGCTGTACCAAACACACAGACACAGACCAAATTTTTCTTATGGTACCTGAGAATGTGGTAATCAAGTGGATGTTGTAGATGCAGATGGCCGCACACCAAGAGGCAAATGTGACTGGCTGCAGTGAGACATCCAGTGGCTGAAGTTCCAGGTGAGAAGAGCAGGGTTCCCTTAAGAAGAGGCAGTGGGAAAAGGATCAGTAGGAGAAGAACAGAAGAAGAGTAAGTGCCCTGGTCTATGCGTCAGGCCCTGGAGACACTTGACTCAGAGGGGCAGATGGATTAAGGTGATTTCTGCCAAGACTCAAGAGATAGAGTGTAATGGCTGCAAGCGGGAAGAGACCATGAGCTGGAAATCCAGTGGTCTGAAGGCCTAATACCGACCCTCCTTAAGAAGAGAGGTTCCACTTGGGACTATATTGACACGGATGTTCAGGAGATCAGTAAAACTGGCAACACGTGGTTTAATCTGACAGGTTCCTTGTGGATCAATTCGTGTCTGTGTTGTTTCTGGTAATGGGTGATTGACTTGCGTGTTCACGTTATTCAACACCCACCTACCACGTTGTAGGAATTCTTTGTAATTTTTTATAAATCTTTGATTATTATTCTTAAGAAACTCTAAGTTGTACATAGATATCCAGAAGTTTGAGTGCCCCTCAAACTGTTTTATATTTGACTATTTCTTCTTTTACAACATTGGGTGAGTTGTGAGGACTGCACCAACTAATCCTGAGGTACATTTGGTGAAGCCACTAATTTATCTATTTGTATATCTGTTTCTGGTAATGGCCACACCCCTTGCCTCACACGTTACTTATGTGGTCATTTAACCTTCCCTATTTATTGTGGCTTCTCCCACCATGTTGTGCGGTTTATTGCTTCAGTCTTGTTGTCGATTGCTGGTGTTTGGATCTCGGCGGAGTTCCTGTGCTTCCATAGCCATTTGAAGTTAAGTGTCTTCTTCCCCTTTTTGTTTATTGTTGGGGTTTTCTTGTGTTGCTCTTTTCGCTGCCATTTGGGTTTAGGCCTGAGGGAGACTCCTGTTCATCCTACTGTTTGGAGGAACAGGTTGTCTCTTGTCCTGACATTAGTGACAGGGTCCTACAGGGTGAGCTAGGACCTTAGGTTCCTGTGTATGAACTCACCTACCTCTAGGGTCAGTTCATACTTGCAGTCAGTCAGGACTTTAATTAGGGTTTCTCTAGGAGGTGACCTGCTCCTTTCCCTAGTTTCCAGGCCTTTTAACCTCACCCCTTTCCCTCCTTCGTTTGGTGTGGTGTTTCCCTCCCACACCGAAGCGTGACATATATATGGACTTTATATAGGGAATATAAATAATTGGAACAACCGTGCCTCTACATGAATACTACTATGCATGTAGTACCTCTGAACTAAAAATGTGCAAGGGCCAAGTGGTGTGCTCTCATTGACAGACTAGAACTGACATGTGTACTGTGCCTTTAAAAGACGTACAAATGTGCATACATTTGTTCATCTACCACAACGTGGTATGATACTCCGAGAAGAAGCTTAGCCGAAATGTAGGTCGGGGTTTGATTCTTATCCTCTTTGGTCGTTATTTTTAATTTTTTTATAATTGCATGGTGGACTTTACTTGGAGGTTTGTGGTCTTTGCATTTATGGTGTGTGGCCAGGTAAATGCATGTATAATATTAGGTGTTGTCCGGCATCATTTACTCGGTATATGTAATGGGTCCACTGTTTGTTGTTTACAACAATACATTTTTTTTGCTTCTACACCTACTTATGATTGCATCTTTTTAATAGATTTTTATTTATAGATTTATTGTCAATAAAAAGATTATTTTTTATATTGAGCGTTCTGGTAGTAGGTTACAGCAGAGGAATAGAGTACTAGAGTTACCGTATTCAGCATAGCTGGACACAGCTACACATCAACACTGACTATAATGGGATCCAACAGGGATCTGGCAGGTTTCCAGCATAATGCCTGCTTGCTGCATGTCAGGTAATGCTAGCAGAGACATTTGAAGTGTTACTTTTCTTATGGTAAAAAGTTGCTTCAATTAGCAGAATAAGTAGTGTGACACAGTGAGAGGTTTGATCTGGGAAAACAGGTATTTTCCTCCCAGCATGTGCTGCTGGGCTGATTTATAGCCAGGTGAGGTCAAATACCGGACCGGATTTTAAATGCCGATCCGG